>NC_062278.1:207199993-207824993 GCF_902655055.1 Lutra lutra | reverse complement strand
AAGTCAGCCAAGGTCACTTTTCTGGACTCGTAACTGAGGACATTGCAGGAACAGGGTTTTCATGAGGCCATGAGTCCAGCATGGTCTCATTCAGTGACACTTGCTCAGGGAATATTCCCGACCCCTCTGCTCTAGTGTAAAGACACAGAGTGCACGCAGTTGAGCTTTGTGATGTGAGTGATGCCCGAGTGATTGTTTCCATGCCACATTCTTCCTCTCTGGTTTTGGTACATTCTTCTCTTCTGTCAGGTCATAGACGAGGGGTATTTCGACAAGTCAGAAACTCTTAGCATCTGTAGATGTCTTGTTTTTCTGTATTCTTGGCCGTGGTCGAAATCAAGGAGCACATAAACAGGAAGGAGCTGACAAGTCCTATCAGTGTTCTTACTTTGATTCCATATCTGAACATGCAAAACTCACCTTATCCCGTATACAAATAGCCTCTGTTGTGAATGAAAGTCACGGAGCCGGAGAGAAGGGACATCCCATACCCCATCTCCAGGTGACTGTTGTCGTCTGCGGGTCCTGCTTCCTGTCTGGGTAGTTGGTAGCATTCGATGTCCCCCCCCACCGGGAGAACCAACACTGTCCCCAGTGTGGGGGAGCAGGAAGTGTGGAACCCTGGAAACACCGTTGACCCTGATTTTAAAAATCTTCGTGCCGATGAAACGTTATCATGATTATTCAAGATAATGAATGCCTTCGTAAGTAAATATCTTCGCATTCATTTAATTTGCATTGTTTGAATAATGCACTGGCTTTGTTGTTGTGTTGCATTGATTTTGAAGAAAGTAAATTATTCAACTTTTACCCATAGGTGACTGCCCATTTCACAGAGGACTTCTCACTGAATTCTGTAATTTCTCAGCTGATGGGACTCACCAGTGCCCTTCTGGTAAGTGGCCCTCCTGTCCTCATTTGCTGGTAGCAGAGGACAGGGTAACTTCCAGCCGCATTGGGAGGTGGACTGCAGGGTCCTGGGTCATGGACAGAACAGGACCATGGTGTCGCCTCCTTGGTGTGGTCTGTTATGTTAAAGAAGCATCCCCTTCCCCACCCCCCCGTAGTCACAACCTAGCTTTATAGCTGGAAGGTTCTTAAAGATAGTCCAGTGGAAAGCCCACCCCTCAGTCCCTTCCCCCACTCCCATATTTTGCTGATGAGGACACTGACACCCAGGGAGGTTGGATGACATGTCTGGTTGATTAGTGACAAATCAGAACCAGACTCAAGCCCCCTTCTGTTCCAGCTCTCCTTTCCTTCCTGCTTCCTCTGCCTGCTCTCCTGATTGATCTAACACCCCCTAATGTGTTACACTCCTTTAACCAAGACCGATCAGATTTGTGCTCACTAAAAACAAAAGTCAGCCTTTTTAGCATAGACTGCTCTTCTTGCTACGTGTGACTAGAATTTTCTTACCAGGGGAAGAATTTGTCAACAAATAGGAGTTTGGGGAAGTGGTTAGCTGTTTGGACAACAAACAACCAAAAAAGGGACACGAAAATATCAACAGATTCCTTTTATCATAAAGCTCCTCCCAGACTTTAAGAACAGTGGAAGAGATTTACAGGTTTGACTACATAAAACCTGCCATCTTTAGTATATTAAAACATGCCATGTTACAAAGCAGGTAAAACCTGGGGAAAACATTTTATAACAAATATGTCTGACATGAGGCTTAACATCCTTAATATATAAAGAGCGCTTTACATGTGAATATCAAACTACCTGACCTAAAAATGGTCAAAGGATGTGAAAAGAGAATCACCCACAGAAAATGGGATAGAAGTAATCTGTAAACCTGGCAGAAAAAAAAGTATTTGCCTTACTAATGATCATGAAACGCAAATTAAAAACACAATGCTTTTTTTTTTTTTGACCTTTTTAACATAAAGTCTGTGCTATGACAAAGACAGTAAGACAGTGTCACTTCCCAGCAGTTGCCTTGGTTGTTGTAACCTTGTCAGGAAGAACTTTGGCTTTGAGAACTTTGGCTTGATGGTTCACGTCCTTTGACTCAGGGCCAGCCTGTGGCAGGTGACTTATAATCACAGAGAGGTAGAACCCCAGCTGTCCTCAATGCGGACATCATGAGATAATGTCTATCATATCAATAGGGAGGAAATGTGCCACCACCATTCACATCGTGTCTTCCAGGAATCCGTAGTATCAGAAACCGTTCCTGATTCAACATCAAGTAAATACACAATACAGAAATGCTCATAGGATAAAAATTCCAGTTGAGCAAAGGGTATGGGGACAGATGTGTATATTCACATATTTTTGGAGACCAGGATAAAATACATCAGGTTTTTTTCTGGGTGGTATAATTGTGAGTGATTTTGTATTTCCCAGATTGCTGAGTGTGTATGGGTCTTTTTTTTTTTTTTTAAGATTTTATTTATTCATTTGTCAGAGAGAGAGAGCACAAGCAGGGGGAGCAGCAGGCAGAGAGAGAGGGAGAAACAGACTCCCCACTAAGCCGGGAGCCCAATGCGGGGGCTCAATCCCAGAACCCCAGGATGATGATCTGAACCGAAGGCAGGCGCTTCACCAACTGAGCCCCTCAGGGGTCCCGTGTGTGTGTTTTTTTAATCAGGAAAAAAACTGACAAATATTACAGAAAAATTAGATTTCTCCCCAGCAGCAAGTTCTGTCTGCAGCCCTTCTGGTAGATGCTCTCTGTATCCATTCCCATGGAGTTATATTCTGATTTCTTGGGCAGTTTTGCAAAGATCATATAGGCATGCTTTAAAAAAAAAAAAAAAAAGTATAATATTTTTGGCCTCTTTTTACCTAGCAAAATACCTTACGTGGGTATTAAAAACACAGATTGAGTTGCTACCATCGCCTTAGGCTGGTTTTTATCATGACACCCGCCCCCCACCCCCACCCCCCTGGCCAGCCTCTGGGAAACTCAGTACAACGTCCTTCCCACAGCCCACTTCCCTCTAGGTTGTCCTTGGTCTACACTCGCCAGCTCACACTCTGCTTTGCTGACCACCCTCCCTCCCCACCCACAGCCTGTGGAATCAGTGACACCCTCGAATCATCTGTCACTTTTCTCCCCCATTGGCATAACCTCCTTGAGGGCAGAAACCAAACCCTTCTGGACATATTATCCCTAAAGTCTAGCATCCAGTAGGTACCCCATAAATTCAGTGGGTGTGGCTGTGTTCTGGGATTAGTTGCACCGCAGGAAGAAACTGGGTATTCACAGTAACCAGCATAGCTGTGTAATAGGACCCCCGAGACCCCTGAAGGTGCAGGAGGACCCCTGCCCTGGGCATTTCACATCGTAAAGCCTGTGATCGAGTCTCTTTGCATGCCTTACTGGTCCTGCAGTGCATGGGAAACCTTGCAGAGTGGTCAGGAGTTTCTGATTCAGTGGGGTGCCTGGGTGGCTCAGGTCATGACCCCAGGGTTCTGGGATCGAGCCCCACATCAGGGTCCCTGCTCTGCGGGAAGCCTGCTTCTCCCTCTCCCTCTCCCACTACCCCCCTGCTTGTGTTCCCTCTCTGCTATCTCTCTGTCAAATAAATAAATAAAATCTTAAAAAAAAAAAAATAAGGGAAAAAAGTTTCTGATTTAAGACAGCTGGATTCTCATGGGGGCAACAACACTTGGTCAGCCACACACCCAGGGGGTGGGGGGAGCAGGTTACGTCAGGTGGGTAAGAACATCGCCCTCCAAGGTTCTGGTGGGAACTACGGAGTCAGCCTTGGACCGAGGGCACGGGACGTGCTCAGCGAAGAGCGGAACACTATTTTTAATACACTCTTAATACTCTGATGAAACAGGGCAAGTTCTGTGTCCAGAGCAAACATGGATGGGAAGAAGGGCTTCTGCCTACCTGCTTGCGTCTCTGGGCTTCAGAGACATGAATGGCCTTCCTCACCCAGTCTCAGCGATCTCCCACTGTTCTTTCTGTTCCTCAGCAAACTTCTCCGAGAGTGGTTCTCCACAGCCGCGAGTTTGAGGACGCGCTCTGTGCCCTGGTGGTGATGGCTGCCCCGATGGCCCCCCACATCGCCTCCGAGCTCTGGGCTGGTAGGTGGGGATGTCCTTGTGGGGGTGTCCAGCCCTCCCGTCGAGCAAGACGTGGGGCTCAGATGGCCTCAGGTGTGGGCTCCGGTATTGGGCCTCTGTACCGGGGACCCCTTCTGTCTTGTGGTCGGAATGATGGTACTTTTGCGGGGTCACCCCTGCCGAAGGGGAAGACCCGTCCCCACTTTGGCACAACGCTGGGCCTTCCCCACCAGCTCTCCATAGGCCAAGACCCCGTGTTCTCTTTCAAAGGTAGAAACGCAGGTTTAGTCCCACTTTACAGATGGGGAAAGGGGTGCCTGGAGTCAACTTTGCAGACCTAAAACTTTTTTTTTTTTTGACAGAGATTGAGAGAGAGATCACAAGTAGGCAGAGAGGCAGGCAGAGGGAGGGGGGGAAGCAGGCATCCCCACTGAGCAGAGAGCCCAATGTGGGGCTCGATCCCAGGACCCTGAGACCATGCCTGAGCCAAAGGCAGAGGCTTAACCCACTGAGCCACCCAGGCGCCCCCAGACCTAAAACTTAACTTAAACTGGGATTCAGTCTCTCCAGCAGACCGTCATTCCTAAACTGGGCGCTGGAGCAAGTCCCACTGCCTAAGCCTCACTCACCGGGCCTAAATGTAGAAGCTTCCACCCACCCACCCCCTGGGAGGTCCCTGTTCTGGAGCCTGGGGAGTGACTGGAAAGTGTTTTGGGGTTTTTTTAAGATTTTATTTATTTGTTTGGCAGAGAGAGAACACAAGCAGGGGGAGCGGCAGGCAGAGAGAGAAGGAGAAGCAGACTCTCCGCTGAGCAGGGAGCCTGACATGGGGCTCTGGGGTTCGATCCCAGGACCCCAGGATTGTGACCTGAGCCATAGGCAGACACTTAACCGACGGAGCCACCCAGCCTGGAGAGTTTTTAACCAGCTCCTGGGTGATTCTGATGCACAGGCCAGTGGGGGACTGTGTCCCTCTACTGTTAGGAAAGCCTAAGGCAAGACTTCATGCACTTTTCCTTTCAGAGGGCAGCCTCCTGAGAGCATTTTCAGGGCCCACTGGTCGTTCTAAAAGGCCATCACTAGAAATACCTACATCCTCTCCTTTTAAGAAATAATTTGAATGTTCTTTACCCTAAGCTGTCTTCAATAGTTAATTCTTTCTTTTCCTTTTTGTCATCTCTATTTTTTGTTAGCTTTAACGTGGAACTACTTTTTCAGATGGTGTGAGGTTTATGGTGTCTTCTCGTTTCCTATTTTTGGACACAGAGACCATTTATAATGATACATTATTGTTTTAAAAGTCGAATAGCTAATTTTTAGAACACATGCCTAAATAGAATTCTGGCCCCAAAGAGACCCAAAATATGAAGGCTTTCGATGCACATCCTCAGATCTGCTTCCAGAAATTCTCTGGATCATCGGTGGATAGGCACAGCAAGAGCCTCCGTCATGATTCTGGGGCTTTGGCAAGGACTTTGCCGTCCCTTGGCGATAAACTCGCCATGCGCGCTAGAATAACCCCAGCGGGGCCCACGCCCTCCCTCGGAAACCCTGAGTGATATGCTCCCGCCTGTGCTGACATGAGGATGAACGTCTCGCCTAGAGCGGGTGGCTATGTCTTAGAGGAGCTCAGGCCCCCAGGTCTTGGCCTCAGTGTCACAGGCCTCATGTGGCCGGTCAGGACCAACTCAAGGCAGTCACAATGTGGAGCCAACAGTTTGCCCATCTTTGTTTTACATGGGGCTCTGATCGGTTTCCTGTGGGTTTGCAAAAAAAAAAATTGTCATCTGTATTTCCAGTTTAAAAACAAGGTACACTTATAAACATTTTGATTTTTCTTTTTTAACTTGTAAATGTTTTTAATCACTGTATTAATTGCCCCCAGGCATGACTTTGGTAACTGCCCAAGTGACGTGTCTGGCATTTGCTCTCATAATCCGCCAGGGACCAAGCCCGTGCAGAGATCTGAGTTTCCGCTTCAGATCATGCCCTTGAAGGGGAAAAGACAAGAACGTTTTTAAGACTCTCAATCTATGTTTTCAGACTGCTTTCCTGGAAAGTTATCCCCGTTTCCACTCCAGGCTCTGTTTCTGGAGTATGTGCTCTGTTTTGCTGATTTAATTATTGGATTTTTCAATATAGTTTTAACATCTGGTGGCAGGCTAGCCTCCCTTCATTTCTTTTCTTGTAATTATGTGAGTGCTTCACACCTGTTTATTCCTCTCAGTAGAACTCTGGTATAATTTTATTATTAAAGTCCTTGAGATTTTGCTTGAAATGAGGTTAAACCCAGAATAAATTTGGGAAAGCCTTACATCTTTACCCCTCCCAGACCTCCATGTGGTCTGCCTCTCCCCCCTTTAAAGGTTTTATTTTGGGGACGCCTGGGTGGTGTGCTTGATCAAGCATCTGACTCGTGGTTTTGGCTCAGGTAGTGATCTCAGAGTTATGAGATCAAACCCAGTGTCAGGCTCGTCTCTCAGCATGGAGTCTGCTTGAGATTCTCTCTCCCTTTCCCTCTGCCCCTCCTGCTCATGCTCCTCCCCCTACAGTCTAAAATAAATAATTTAGGGGTGCCTGGGTGGCTCAGTGGGTTAAAGCCTCTGCCTTCGGCTCAGGTCATGATCCCAGGGTCCTGGGATTGAGCCCCACATCGGCCTCTCTGCTCTGCAGGGAGCCTGCTTCCTCCTCTCTCTCTCTCTGCCTGCCTCTCTGCCTACTTGTGATCTCTGTCAAATAAATAAATTTTTTTTAAATCTTTAAAAAAATAAAATAAAATAAATAATTTAGTTAGAAAAAAAAAAAAAGATTTTATTTTTAAGTAATGTCTACATCCAGAGTGGGGCCCAAACTACAACCCCCAGATCAAGAGTTGCGCACTCCACCAACTGAGCCAGCCAGGTGCCCCGTCTCTGTCTTTATTCAAGACTTCCCTTATGCTGAGCCAGGTTTTAAAAAGTTTTCTTCATCCTACACATTTCTTAAGATTATTCCTGAATATTTTTTGGTTATATTTTATTTTTGGTCTTGTGACTGAAATCTTTTCTATGATTTTTGACTGGTAATGGCTGGCACATAATTTTTTAAAAATTTATTTGCATACTATTTTCTATTACGCAGATTCCCTACAAATCTCTCCTACTTTGGGTTGGGGTAAAAGCCTCTTAGATGGGCTAGGATTCCGTGATCAGCACATAAGGATTAGAGTTCTCTTTCTATGGTTTGGTGTCTGTGTATGTACTGTGTGTTAAATGGCTCAGAAAACCCTATGGAATGTTCAAGGTGGTGGTCCTGTCTCACTTCCGGATTGAAGGGGAAGTAACAATTCCCTGTTGGGTTTGATATTGGCTGTTGGTTGAGGATAGATACTCTCTGTAATGTTTTAGGGGTTTGTTTTTTTTTTTTTAAAGATTTTATTTATTTATTTGACAGAGAGAGAGAGAACACAAGTAGGCAGAGAGGCAGGCAGAGAGACAGGAGGAAGCAGGCTCCCTGCTGAGCAGAGAGCCCGATGCGGGACTCGATCCCAGGACTCCGAGATCATGACCTGAGCCGAAGGCAGCGGCTTAACCCACTGAGCCACCCAGGCGCCCCTGTTTTAGGGGTTTTTTAAAGAATTTTTTAGAGAGGGGACACGTGGATGGCTCAGATGATTAAGCATATGCCTTCAGCTCGGGTCATAATCTCCAGGTCCTGGGATCAAGCCCCAGGTCTGGCTCCCAGCTCAGCGAGGAGTCTGCTTCTCCCTCTCCCCCTGCTTGTGCTCTCTCTCTCTCTCTCTCTCTAAGATGAATAAATAAAATCTTTTAAAAAAAATTTTTTTAGAGAGAGAGAGCATGAGCAGGATAGAGGAGGGGCAGAGGGAGAGGGAGAGAGACTCTCAAGCAGACTCCCCACTGAACATAGAGCCCGGTGTAGGGCTTGATCTCACGACCCCGAGATCATGACCTGAGCCAAAATCAAGAATCAGTTGCTGAACTGACTGAGCCTCCCAGGCACGTGGATATTCCCGCTAAGGTTAAGGAAGCAGCTCTCTGTCCTTGTTTTCCAGAACTCATTAGGAATAAGAGTTATATTTTCTTTAACATCCATTCTCCAGCTGTTGAGGGGTGTGTCATCCTCTTTTAATTTCGCCCTTTGCCCTGTTGATGTCACTGTTCATTGACCATCTAATATGAAGCTCTCCCTGCCTGGATTCATCTTGACCATGGCGTAGCGGACTTTGAGTGTACCGTCAAATTCTGTCTGATTTAGAATTTGGCAATTATTTTCCTAAGAAAGACCAGTTTTGCTCAGCGTGTGCGGTCGGGCTTGGAAATGAGGGTGTCACTGACTCTACCGAGAGAGTTGTGTTGGGTTCCTTTGTCTGTGGTGCTTTGGAACAGACAGCAGAGGATGACACATTTACCCATTCTTCGCTGAAGAGGCTGAGTGCCCTAAAGGCAGGTTGGGATCAGGCCCTGCCACACTAATGCCATATTCAGTCATGCAGCCTTTTGTTCTCTCCTTGAGAAGGAAGCATGACTCTTTCCTTCAGCATAGACAACCGCATTAAGTTTTTTAAATGGCCCGCTGTTCATTCTCTCCTTGTCTTCCTTTGCTCTAAAACAAACCAATCTAATTTGTAATAAATTTAACTCTTAGCCTAGAATATGCACTAGAATATGTCTCTCTCTTATCTTCCTGCTTTGTCCCGCATTATCTGTCTTCCTCCCTCCTTTCATTTCTCCCACGAAAGATTGATGTCAGTGGGATTTGCAGTAGCTCCCCCCTCCCACTGCTTTTCATGTCCCTTCAGTTGTGTTGTGGGAGGCAGCAAGGATCTACTCTCCCTAGGGCCCTGTCCCCTCCCTGGCAGGTCTTAGGAATCAGGTGTACACTGTAGCATGGCAGGATCCCCAACAGGACATGCACTAAAGCATCATGATAGAAACTAACCCATCTCGAGCCTTGCACCATGATTTTTCCAACATGCCACACAGCTTTCGTGAGCTGTGTTATCATGAGTAGGTAGAGATTGAATCTTAGTTTATTGAGCATGTATTATGTACCAGGCTCTGTTCTGGGCATTGGTGGGAGAACTGGGGAGGGTGGTCTAGTGAAGGTCTTCCCTCGAGCTTTACAAATTCATAGCAACCAATTTTTCTTTTTTAATTCAAGGAAGTAATGGGAAACCTTGGTCTCCTGGCTTTCCACGTGTGTATGTGGGACACCCTCTGAATGAGCTGCAGGGTCTCTGACAGTTAAGTGAGGAATCCCATGCACCTGGTGTGGCAAGCCCCGTGCACCTTGGTCATTAAGTCACAGGTGTGGGTCAGGTGCCCTCAGGAGAGAATGGAGACGTGACTCCTTCCTGTCTCTACCAGAGCTAAACAGGGCTGGTGTCTCAAGGTGGGGGGGAGTCCTTTGCAGACAGAAGCACTGTGTCATGAGGAACATCATTACTGTCATCCCGCACTATCAGTCATTGATCCAAGGCCTTGGGCAGTTTTTACACATGTTTCATTGGTTCTAGGAAATTTCACTTCATGAGGCTTCTGGTATCATTTCCGTGTCTTCGACAGATAACTCAGAACGGCTGTAAAGGGAAGACTGTGAGGGTGGGGGTGTTCAGAAATGGCCATTTTCTAGAGTTCCCTAGAGAAGCAGATTTTCACAGAAGAGCAGCAGAATTGGGATCTGTCTTCTAGGGGAGTCTTGGAGTCCTGTGGGCAAAATGGCCGCCACTGCTGTGGATAGAAAGGAAAAGTTTCGGGGAGGCTGAATATTCCCCTGCCAGCCCCTTAAAGAGGCAGTGGAGACCTTCAGTGAGAAACAGAACCAACGTCTTGGCAGCTGGCACACTGTAACAGGATGAGGAAATCTTTTTTCCTTCCTGAAGTTTTGGATCTGAGAAGCTCAAGGCACCACATCTGAATTCCCGCAGCTCACTTTTGTGTACCATAATAGAGTATTGTGCTCCCCCGCTGAGAGTGGTAGCTGCTTGCTTAGGCAAATTTTGTGTATTTGGAGTCACTGATTCCATTTCCAGACAGAGGACACAAGGTCTCCTTTGTGGGTGGACAGTCAAAGAGCAGAAAATCACCGGACGGAGAGCTTCTCAGTGGTACTCTGGTTGGAGGCATAATTTCATCAACGTCAAAAATGACCTTTCTCGTAGACAATAGCGTGGATGGATCCCAGGGGGATCCAACTGAGTGGAAAAAAGAGTCAGTCTCCAAAGGTGATATACTCCATGATTCCATTTATACAGCATTCTTGAACTAACCAAATTATAGAGGTAGAAAACACATTAGCAGTCACCAGGGCTTAGGGACTGGGCAGAGGGGGCGGGGCGGTGGCCACACAGAGGGGACCACGAGGAGCCCAGCAGTGGCCGAGCCGCCCTGGGTCTTGACCACGGCGGAGGTTCCGTGAAACCGCACCCTCACACTCATGCTAATAAATGCTTGTACGAGATGAGATCTGCGTAAGATCTGCAGATTGTACCCTTCTCAGTATCCTGGTTTACACGTGGCCACTGGGGGAGACAGAAAGAGGGGTCACATTGCTTTACGACCTCCTGTGAACATTTCCTTAGTTCAAAACGGGGTTTGTTCATCATAGTCTTTCTAAACCCACAAGTCCTGAGTGTTGAGATTCTGACTCTGGAACATAGGAGACCGAGAGAGAGGGAGGAAGGGAAGAAGGAATTTATTTCGAGTTGAAGAAGTTTTTAACAGACACACGTGTGCACGCGCGCGCACCCACACACACACACACACACACGCAACTGACCAGATACAGCCCTTTATCCTGCCGGCGTCTGTGGCACAAAGTGGTGGCAGGATTCGGTCCCAGGATCGGCCTGCCCTCCAGGCCCCGCAGGCTCTGCTGCACAAGAGTGCGCTCGCTCCCGTAAGCCCCGCTTCGGAAGAAACGGCCAAGAGCCAAATGCAGAAGGGAACTCCCCCTCCCCTCCAGCATGCTTCTCGGGGCCTCTTAAAGCCAAGCAAAACCTCAATTTTTAATTGAAAAGTTACATCTCAGGGTGCCTGGGTGTCTCCATTGTTAAGCATCTGCCTTCGGCTCAGGTCATGATCCCACAGTCCTGGGATCAAGTCCCGCATCAGGCTCTCTGCTCAGCAGGAAGCCTGCTTCTCCCTCTGCAGCTCCCCTTGCTTGTGCTCTCCCTCTCCCTCTCTCTCTGTTAAATAAATAAATAAAATACTTTGTAAAAGAAAAAAAAGTTATATCTACAATGCATACTGTGACACATCTGACCGTCGAGGAAGGTGTGTCCTCAGCCCCATTGGGCCCTTGTCCCCATCCTTCTGTTGCTCTGAGACCCCCTTCTCCCCATTCGCTGTTCAGTCTGCTGCTAGACCCCAATGCATGCAGTACATGAACTGTGCATCTGTTTTTTTTTTATTTTTATTTATTTATTTTTATTAACATATAATGTATTATTTGCTTTAGGGGTACAGGTCTGTGAATCATCAGTCTTACACAGTTCACAGCATTCATCATAGCATATACCCTCCCCAGTGTCCATCACCCAGCCACCCCCTTCTTCCCTCTCCTCTCCACTCTAGCAACCCTCAGTTTGTTTCCTGAGATTAAGAGTCTCTTATGGTTTGTCTCTCTCCCAGTCCAATCTTGTTTCATTTTTTTCCCTCCCTTCCCCCTACAATCCCCTGCCCTGCCTCGCCTTTCAAATTCCTCATATCAGGGAGATCATATGATAATTGTCTTTCTCTGATTGACTTATTTTACTCAGCATAATACCCTCTAGTTCCATCCACATCGTTGCAAATGGCAAGATTTCATTTCTTTTGATGGCTGCATTGTATCCCATTGTATATATATACCATATCTTCTTTATCCATTCGTCTGTTGATGGACATCTACATTCTTTCCATAGTTTGGCTATTGTAGACATTGCTGCTATAAACATTCCGGTGCACATGCCCCTTCGGATCACTATATTTGTATCTTTAGGGTAAATACCCAGTGGTATGATTGCTGGGTCATAGGGTAGCTCTATTTTCAACTTTTTGAGGAACCTCCATGCTGTTTTCCAGAGTGGCTGCACCAGCTTGCATTCCCACCAACAGTGTAGGAGGGTTCCCCTTTCTCTGCATCCTCGCCAACATCTGTCATTTCCAGACTTGTTAATTTTAGCCATTCTGACTGGTGTGAGGTGGTATCTCATTGTGGGTTTGATTAGTATTTCCCTGATGCCGAGTGATGTGGAGCACCTTTTAAATGTGTCTGTTGGCCATCTGGATGTCTTCTTTGCAGAAATTTCTGTTCATGTCTTCAGTGTGCATCTGTTCTTAATGCGAATGTTGGCCCGCCGTACAAACAGTTTTCTCGCTCTGTGTTTGGAGTCATTCTATGTCGGTACTTCGGCCGGACCCTTTCTTATCAGCCACGTTGTGTGCCGCCCTGCAATGTTCCAGAAGTCGAGTTGTCTTCTACTCATGGACACTTGGGTGCTTGTCCTTCTTCTGCTACTTCTTGTGCTGCTTTGAGTTTAGCCTCTTGTCCAAAATACAAGTTCTTGACAGTGTGAGGGTAAGGTCTCTGTTTCTGTCTTTCTGGCCCCTCTCATGGCTGTGCAGTGATTTCCTTCTGTCTGGATTCCTGCCTCAGGCTTTACCTGGTGTGGGCTCCGGGTCTCCCATCAGCACTGTAATTGTGAGGCGACAGCAAGGGGCACCCCCTGAGGCATTCAGAACGGACTCGTTATCCCAAACCATCAGGCTGCTGCCTCCAATCCATTTCTCTTTGTGAAATGAAAGTAGCGTAGCTTCATGTTTTGCTGTACATATATGCCGTATCCCTTAATTCCAGCACAATTACAAACATACAAATCGTGTAGGGGTATGTGTGTGATCATTGCAGCACAAAAGTTCTCACTGACGTCCAGATGGCATTTTACGTACGAGTATGTGTGTGGTGTCGGTGTCGTTATCTCAAAATAACATCCATGGAGTTCCTTCGGCGGGTAAAGGCTGAAGGGAGCCAACATCCCATCCTGTCCATTTTTTTTGAATCACCAGGGCTGGATGAGGCTCGGTGGAGTCCCCAAGTCCAGCCGTGTGTGTGTGTGTGTGTGCACGTGCGCGTGCACGAGCGCAGGGGTGCAGGGTAGAAGTAGGTCCACTGGTGGCCAGCAAGAGAGGCTGCCATCCCCAGACACTAAGCCCGTCCCAGCACCTGCTCTGGGGTGCCACGGTGGCATGGTGACCTCCCCAGCTCTCGGAGCATAAGAGGGGTCGTTTCCGAGGAAGGTCTGACGACAACAGCTCTCCCAGAGGAGGGGCAGGAAGGGGGAGGCCACAGGCAACAGCCGGCCCTGGGTGGTGGCCCCGAGCACCCAGGGCCCAGGGCCCTGACGCATCCCAGCCCATGGTCAGACTTTCTCCAGGTGCTGTCCAAAGGTCAGCTCTCAACCTGGCGCATGTCATGTAAAGACACCATCATATCTGCGATGCAAACGTTGGGTGTTTTTCCTTCCCTACAGAGTTGGTAGGCAAAACACTGTGGGAACCCGGAGCTGGGAGTTTCTGTTCCGCCCCGCTGAGCAGGGCGGCCCCGCTCCCGTCTACATGCAAACTCTGGCAGAGACCCAGGCCCCTATAAATAAGCATCCGGGCTGCTCCAGGAAGGCCGGGCTTCCTCTTTTTTTTTTTTTAAATGGAATTTGCAACAGCTTCTGCCCAGAACATTTGTGTCCAAGGCACTTTCATCTCCGAGGTGTCCTGTACGATGACCATGCAGAGGTTCTGGAATCCTTCCCACGGCAGGTGGGTCACAGGACGAGCCCTACCAGGCCAGCCTGTTGAAGTACAGAAACAATTATCTCCCTTCTGTGACCTCCGTTTCATATTTAGATGGGAGTCGTCATGGTGCTCTTTCTGAGGACCGAGCAGGAAGCTCCTTTCGGTTCCGGCCAAACAGCTTATTAGCAATGGAGTAGCTTCCTCAGTAAGTTCTGGAAGCCCAGGGCACAGGGGCCAGCCGGGGCCCAGGAATACATCTCGGACACCACTCGATCCGCAGACTCTGACGGGCCTTCCCTCCCCGCAGACTGACTCGCAGCACAGGCTTACGACGAGAGTGCCAGAGAGGAAACACAGAACGGGCCACACCGACATCTGTGACACTAGCCCGGGAATCAGGACAGAGGTCCCAGAGTGGAGCGGGTCGGTGCTGCTCAGAGGGGGCCGTGGACCCGGTGTGGGAACCAGCTGTAACCATCTACCAATGAGATAAGCAGCTTGAGCTCAGAAAGCAGATCAGCTATGTCACAGAGCACACATCTGAGTGAGGCTGACCCGTTTTTTTGGCACAAAGACTCTCTCAAGAGAGCAGTGTGTCCGTCCACCTTCCAGCCTATGCTCCTACGCGTCGTGGATCACCACCTTGAGCAGTTTCGTGTAGCAGCTGTGGGTGGTCCTGAAACCACCCCTGGTACAAGATAGCGTAGAAGAAACATCACAAACCGATAGGGAAGAGAAGGTTTGCGCTCCGAATTAGGTCTGGAAAATTGGCCGTGTAATGTTCCTGCACTTCAAGATTCTATTTATTTATTGGAGAGAGAGAAGAGGGGGAGAGGGAGAAGCAGGGTCCCTGCTGAGCAGGGAACCCGATGCGGGACTCGATCCCAGGACCTCAGGATCATGACCTGAGCCGAAGGCAGACACTTAACCTGACTGAGCCACCCAGGCGCCCCAATGTTCCTTCACTTCACGCACAAAATGAAACAGGTCTGGGTTCAAAAGTGAAACGGGGAACAAAATGTAGCCTTCAAAAGAAACCAGAAGAGAAATCGTGAACCCATCTCACAGTGTGGGAACACTTGCTTTCGAAATGTCTTTTCAAATGACCAAAATAATAAATGCTTTTTTTAGAGAGTTTATAAAGCTTTAAGAGGAAGAATCACCTATGATTCCATCTCCTGAGTAGAATCACCGATGCCCTTCTGCTTTCTTCTCTCTGACCTTTTACCCGTTGGTAGAAATATTTAATAAAACTAGGGTCACATGATGCCTACTACTGCATATCCTCCTTTTCCGTGAAATTCACTATTATTTTAAAATAATGAAACAAAAGGAATACAAAACTACATATACAGCATGATCTTGGTGGTAGTGGTTCAGTTTGGTGGGGTTGCGTTATACACTGTTCATTAAATACATTACTGTTCTTCAGAATCAGAAGTTTAGGGGCACCTGGGCGGCTCAGTCAGTTAAGCGTCTGGCTCTTGATTTCAGCTCAGGTCATGATCTCGGGGTCGTGGGACCAAGCCCATGTGGAATCTGCTGGAGATTCTCTCTCTCCCTCCGCCTCTCTCTCTGCTCTCTCTTTCTCTCAAAATAAATAATTAAAATCTTTTGAAAAAAAAAATCAGAAGTTTAAAAAATGCTATGCAGGTGAACATGATTTTCTTCTCTCTAGTTTGACCTTTTATAAATTGCCTGCAAGGAGCATGCATTACTTTTGCCCTCAAGGAAAATAAAACATTGTCAGTCCCAGCCTAGTGTCCCAGGCACTGGCGTTGGTTGGGATTCGGTCCCTCCGTCTTGCAGTTGGCCTCAGACTACCCGTGAGGCACGGGCCCCTCCCTCAAATGCATCTCCTGGGCTCAGGGGGGAGGGGTGCAGGGCCACCACCATTCCCCCTCTGCCACCCCTGGAAAAGCCATTCACAGCACGAAGGCCATGCAGCGGCCACGGCTCTGCCCCAGCCTGGGCACGCCACCACATTCACTGCCAGCCCGTCCCAGGACCCTCCTCCGGGAGGATGAGGAGGCAGGAGCATGTGTCAACGGTTTTCTGATGGGTGTATTTCGTGCACGTTTTGGGGGCATCTCTTGTGCTCATGGGATCGGCAGAAGCTTTGCAGTCAAAACATTCCCTGCGAGCAGCCCCGTGGCTGAAGTCCCCTGGAGTCCCCGTACAGCCCTGTGGATGCTGAGCACGGGGGCTTGGCTTGGGGGCTGCAGCATGAAACACTGTAGGACACAAGGCTCTTGGGGGTTTCCTTCCTCACGGCTGCCTCGAATTTGACCCATCCTGAGCCAAGGCCATTGGCAGCCACTCTTGAGAAGAAGTGTAGTGTGAAGGCTGAGATCCCTGCTGTTCCCGGCATGTTGGCGCCCGTGATCGTGAGTGAAAGGACCAGCTAGGAGGCCCTCGCAGACCACAAGTCTTCATAGGCAGGAAAGGAAGTGAGCGTGGCTCGTTATTTTGGGAGCCGCTCTCAGGAGCAAAAAGACGTGCCTTCATCAGCAGAACTGCAGAGACCAAGGAAAATCAGCAGCTTTGCTTTTTCCAAGTCTCACTTGGTTTTTATTTTTAAAGATTTTTTAAGATTTTTTTAAGGATTTTTAAAGATTTTATTTATTTATTTGAGAGAGAGAGAGAGAGGGAGGGAAAGCACAGAGGGAGAGGGAGAAGCAGGCTCCCCGCTAAGCAGGGTGCCCAAGGCGGGACTTGATTCCAGGACCCAGGGATCATGACCTGAGCCAAAGGCAGACGCTTAGCCAGCTGAGCCACCCAGGTGTCCCCCTAAATGCACACTTTAGAACCAAGTGTCCATCCATCTCTACAGCTCTGGGTACTGTTTAAATGGGGAGGGGGTACCCCTAAGCCCAGATGATAAGCCAGGCCAACGTAAGTGGGGGGCCCCCAGTAGGCTGTGTAAAGCCGAGGTACAGCCTCCCCGGGCAGCTCCAAGCCAGGCTGCATTGGGGCAAAAGCTGTGTACTCTGCTCCCATGAGCCTCACGTGTGCCCTCACCGTCTGTGCCTTGATGTTGCAGGCCTGGCGCAGGTTCCTGGGAAGCTGTGTGCCCACTACGCCTGGGATGCCGGTGTGCTGCTGCAGGCCTGGCCGGCTGTGGACCCACAGTTCCTTCAGCAGCCGGATGTGGTGGAGATGGCCGTCCTGGTGAGTGTCCCCCACAGCCAGGTGGTCAGGCCTTTCTAACCCACCCGGCCTAACTCGGCCGGACCGTTCCCCGCCTGTCTTACGCTCATACATTTCGGCTTTGAGAGGTCACCATGCACTGCAAGCCTGTGACATAACCCTGCCGCGCATCAGAAGTTCGGATCGCCTTGCCCTCCTCCCTCGGCGTTCCACTCTCCTCCTCGGCTCTTGCTTCGTTTAGGGAGGAGGGGGATGGTGAGTGGTTGGCGGAGGGGGAACACCTCACTGGGAAAGCTATTTCAGAACAGCTCCGGAATGTTCCTTTTTTTTCTTTAATTTCTTTCTTTCTTTTTTTTTTTTTTTGTAAATTACGTCATTACAGATGCATAAAAGTAGTTTTATATTCCAACCTTTTACAGAGCACATAACTCAGATAGTTTATCCTTTATGTAATTTTTACATCTTTAATGTGTTTACTCTGAAACACATTATCAGGAATTTTTAATGCTGATGTGTCTGAAGAGGGAAAGGGAAACAGGGGGCCCTCTTGGCCGGTCTCTGAACCACATGTGGGGCCAGGCCCTTCACATCCAAGATTTCATTGAACTCTTAACCACTCCGTCAGGTAGGAGTTTCCCTTCTCATTGATTTCACTTGAGAAATTAGGCTCAGAGAAGTCGGTCACCGGTCCTGAGGTGATTTGTTCATTGGTCAGTAATGATCACGTGACCTGCTGTGCATCAGGCACGGTGCCAGGCTCTGGTGGGTACAAAATCAAACAGGACAGACAGCCTCCCTGCCCTGATGGCACTGAAAGCCGAGTGGGAGAGAGGGAAAAGGAAATAAAAATAAATAAATTAAATTAATAATAATAATTAATAATAATAATAAAAAAAATAAATAATAAAAATAAATAAAAAGGAAAGAAAAATAAAAGCCAAGTGGGAGAGGGAAAAGGAAAGAAAAATAAATAAAACCACTGCAAACGGTGAAAAGGGCCAGGACCACACCACCCAGGAGCTGAGGGAGAGCCCGGCCTCACAGGGGCCCAGTTGGCCAGGCCCCAGCTCTTCTGCGTCTGTGCAAACCCTGGGCCCAGGCTGCCGGTTGGTGTTTAGAAAGATGGCTCCATGCGGAGACCCGGCCCCTTCCCAGCCGCTTTCTCTCTACACCACCTCCCCTGATACCTCATTCCCCCACTGAAACCCCACTTTGCTCCCCCCACGGAGGGGAGGACGTGGGCCTGCCCCGGTAGGCTCCTTCCCCAAAACTTCAAAACCAAAAATAGCCTGGTGACACAGAGAAGTTTCTTTACCTTAAATAACATTTATAAGAAATGATCTCGGGTGCCCCTGAGAATTCATCCTCAGCGTGAGGAAGTGCTAACTTGAGAAAACGAAGTTGGAGCCTATCAAATACCATTCTGCTTTAGTCGCTGCAGAAAAGACCTCTCGTTCTGGTCGTCGGTAAAATGGTTTCAGATTATTGTGGAAATGAAAACCCAAAGTTTAGGCTGTGAGTAGGACACCCTGCGGGTTCCCCCATGGGGAGAACCTCCAGCTCGGGGTACCATGCCATGTGGCGGAACTTCCGTGGCGGCCTGTGTTCTGTGTCCGTGTGATCTCGGTTGGTGCCCTGGGCAGAAATAGCAGGTGTGGTGACAGTATGGTGTCATTCCGCGTGGTTCGGATCTGCCATGTCCGTGTTCTCTGTGCCCGTGGTATGCAGGGCTGGGCCCAGCCCTGGGGGTCCCCAGCCCAGAGGTGCTGCCTCAGCATTGACCAGCTCAGTGCCCAGGAGGGACGGTGTAAAGGGCTCACGATGGGCATACACATGGGCAGTTTCTGTAACTTCCAGGTTAAGGCATGGAGCTTGGGAATGAGACTGTCCTGCTTGGAAGTCTCCCATTTTACAAGATACTTTTGTAGGCCTCTGTTTCCTCAGTGATGAAAGGAGGCAAGCGCTGCGCCCAGCTCTGCCTGTTGTGGAAAGAATTAGATCAGATGTTGCCGAGCTGCTTGGCCTGCTTCTGGACGCTCTAATGACAAAACCCACGAACAAGCAGTGAGTGCCGACTAAGGGCCAGGCACTGCCCTAAGAACTTTTCCAGATACTGACTCATTGACCCCGCACCACAGCCCTGGGAGCGGGCTGGGTTACCCATGTCACAGACGAGGCAGCTGTGTGACCAAGTCCATTTTACAGGTGAGGGAAGGGCGGCAGAAGGGGGCCCAAGCCCCGGGGGAGACGGCAGGGTCCCCAGCTACTAGTGTGGACATCTCTGCTTCTGGCAGTTGGGCCATTACCGCAAGGGGGTGTGGGGCCTGGGCTCGAGGAGCAGTGTTTCCCTGGTGGGGAGAGGATGCCTGATCAGCAGAAGCAAAGGCAGGGAAAGCCCTCAGTGATGCTAGGACTGGGAGCCATGGAGAGGGGAGCATAGGCCATTGGGGAGAAGTCCAGGCTCCACCCCTGAGAGGGTTGGGGGGCTGGCAGGGCATCTGATCAGGGAGAGGAGAGGACCCAGGCGGTCATCCATCCCATCTCCACCACTGGCTGGGTGAAGTGGCTTCACCTTGTGTGCTTCGGCTTCCCCGTCTATAAAATGGGCACAGAGCCGTCATGCCTGTCCCTCACAGGCTTGTGGGAGGAGAAACAGGTTGGCTCGCGTGGATCGAGTGGCTCAGACCCGGGCACGAAGTGAGAGCTAAGTCAGCAGGAGCTTTCACTGTCCACAGCTGTCACAGGGCTACCCTTGTGTCACTGGGTGGCCATGGTTGGGGCGGGGGCAGTGCTCTCGGCCAGCGGCCCATCAGGCAGCATTTGGAAAAGTCTGGGAGAACAATACTGAGGCCCGCCCGAGGCTGTGAGTAATGAGAGGAGGTGGCAGAGATGGAAGCTTGCAGGGCCACCAGATAGGGACTGGAAGACTTCTCTCAAGTCAAACGGCCACTCTCTGAGGTGATTTGAAAGAGTTGCTTTCCCTTTAGGCCCCTGAAGGCCAAGTCCAATATGGAATCCCACCTGGGCTTCGGTTGTCCGTTTAACTGGTGCCTCGTGCCCGGAGGCAGCATGATGGGGACCCACTCGCTCTGAGGGGCCTGCCCTGAGTAAGGCAACTTGGGGGAGTCTGAGGAGCCAGAAGCCAGGAGAGGGTGCCGGGGGCCACGTGGGAAGGCCTGCTGGGCTCCCTGGCCATATCCCGAGGCCACAAGCCCCACCCCTGCCCCAGCTGGGGTCAGGAATGACTCAGCTCCCTGGACAGGCGTCCCCAGGGACAGCTGAAGGTCAGCCCCCAGGCTCCAGGGAAGCACTGTGTCTAGAAGTATTTAGGATCATGGTGCTAAGGCCGTGTATGGAAGAGGACACCCCACACTGGCTCCTTCCATCATGGCCGGGAGTCCCAAGGGATACAGGGGTGTAAGGCCTAGTCAGCTGGTCCCTTCGGACAGGTTTTCTCCCTCAGTGATCTAGAGGATTCCATCCTTAAAGAAGAGAAAACTGAAGTCTAGGCCTGAGGGTCTGCACAAGAGCATGTGTTCTCTCCTCCGACGCCCAGAGGAGCCCTTGCCCTGGGCCCCTCTTCCCCGACTGAGAACCGAGAGCCCAAGCCGAAGCCGTGACTTGGGAACAAGCACCAGTTCTAAGAACGCCGTGTTTGGGGCCCCCGGGACTTCACGAAGGGCACAGCTTTGGTGTGACAAGACAGGAGGTCTTTTCTGAGGTCTTGGTCAAAGCAAGCACGTAGTCCTGAAAGAAGGCGGCTTCTAATGGCTTAGAAACAAGACGGTGGGGGGCGGGGGCACCGTCCTTTGAACAGCAGCCCTAGTCCCACAGCTCTAGGACACCAAAACCCTGCATCCGAGAGACTCGGACTTTTTTAGGAGAACCATTTTCTAGAATATTTCAGGACACAACGTGTTGACATCTTGGGGGCTCCCACCCAGCCATGTAAGTTGATGCAACCAAGAAAAATGCCACTAAGTTCTCCGCGCATCTGAGAAAATGGAGTGGGTGATGAGGGACACCTGATAGGCTTCGGTTGAAACCTGAGAAATTATTGCTGGTAACTTTTCATTATACAGTGACTCTATTTTCCCAGTTAAAAACAAAAAACAGAAAACAAACAAACAAACAAAAAAAAACCAGGGGCATTAGTGAAAGAGTTCTTAGGGGAGCGGTGGGATGGAGGACTTGAAGCGTGGCGGTTCAGAAGCCGTGTGGGCCCTGAGAGCTCCTTCCCCCGTCCCACTGCCAATTCCTGTTTGCTGGGAAGTGTGTCCTTATTGACCGGTACTCAGAACAGCCACTGATGTCAGCAGCTGGACCCGCCCGTTCTCAGCAAGGCTGAGTTAAAGTGATGTGGGTCCAGTTTACCTGCCTTCCCCAGGAGCTGGTGCCCCCCAAGGCCTAGATAAAATCCTCAGTGACACTCACTGTGCGCAAAACCTAGAGTCGATCCCCAGTGACACAACTGTCCCTCTGCCCCCTGGAAGCCGCTGAGGATTTTGACCTGATTTCCAGCACAGCTGGGACAGAGCGCGCTCCAGGTGTGGTGCCCACACGCACTCTCCGTGCCGGGGCGCCCCCATCCTCTCTCTCCCAGTCTGGGGTTTTCAGGCATTACTCCTATCCTCGCTGCCCTCTGTCCTCTGGGGAAGCTGGGGCCGCATCTTCTTGGGGGCCACCTGTCACCCTCAGGATGCTGCTCATCGTTTGTCTCGATTTTCTCCTTCTCAGATCAACAACAAACACCACGGCAAGATCCCGGTGCCCCAGGGTGTCGCGCGGGACCAGGACAAAGTCCATGAGCTCGTCCTCCAAAGCGAGCTGGGTGTCAGGCTCTTGCAGGGGCGAAGCATCAAGAAGGCTTTCCTGTCCCCCAGAACAGCCCTCATCAACTTCCTGGTGCAGGACTGACTGCAGGGGGCGCCCCTGAGGAAGGAGGCCTGTGTGGGCCCAGGACCTGGCAGCCATTGACGTCTTGAATGTTTACCTCTGCGCTCTGCTGGTCAGGCTTGGGCAGTGAGCCTGTGCGGTGGGGCCCGGCGCAGGGGTGAGGGTGGGTGTGGGCAGAGGAGCAGAGACGGAGGGCTTGGGCAGCCGCAGCAGGTGGAGGAAGCCACCAGAGGAACTGCTGGGTGTTTCCTGGGTGTCAGCAGGAAGGCGAGAAGAGAAGCAAGTGAGAATGAACGTGGCAAGCGGCCTGGGAGCTCTGACTCCTAGAAATTGCACACTCCAGGGACATGACGGTAAACTGAGGACCCACAAGCACGGGAGCAGCGAGGACAGCCAGTGTTGGACAGGTGACAGCCTGGGCATCGTGGCAGATGGTCCCCTCGCTTTCCAGCTAGATGGAGGAGCCATGGGGGTCATGTCCAAATATTCCGATGGTCTGCAGAAGCTGCTTTGCACCCAAAGGCAGGCGGGGCGGGTCCCTCCGCAGTTGTCCCCACTGCCGGGCCAGTTCTGTTGCCAGCTCCCGGTGAAGCACCACTTCCACCCTCCGCCAGGGTGTTAGATGTGCTTTGTGGTGTAGCAGAGCCATGCCGGTTCTGAGCTCAGCTGGAACCCAGCCCAGGGCACACTGCAGCCCCACAGGGAGTCTGCTCATGTGTGCCCCAGATGGCAGCGCCGTTGACATAGGCCCCCATGCCGGGTATTAGCATGAGCTCGCTCACCATGGTCCAGTGGGCCAGAAGCACCGGGTACCGCCTCCATGTTCAGGCTGCTGCCGCCTGGCTACCCAGGAGGTGGCCAGGAACAGACCCCCGTTGCCCGTGCATTACAGTAATCTGGTTTTCTATGAAGTCAGCAGTTAGGTGCCCTTCTCAGAACTGGCCTGAGCCACTGATTCATACTTAATGGGCCAGTGGGAGAGAATCCAGCCATTCTATGCCACTGAAAACCTCTATTTGTTTTCTGAATCCGTTTTTCTGAAGTAGCCTCAGATGTGGCTGTAGTCGGGCAGCTAACAGATGACCTTTTTTATTGCAATAAAATGCGTGTCATGTATGACTTGGGGACATATGTGTGATCTTGGACTCGCCGCCATATTTCCTATTCTGGGAGTTAATCGGGAGCAGATCGAGGGGTTTCATTATCATCAGAAGCATCGGCCACGTGGGTATACATACCCTATTCCACATGTGAATTTGATCTAAGCAAGTAGATGCGGAAATTTGATACAGGGAGGGAGCCTTGAGTGTTTCTCCTCTGTTGTCCTGTTTTCTTCCTAAAGTAAGCTGAGTGGCCTTGAACCCATCAACAGGATAGGGCAGGGAGCCCTTTATCTGCACAAAATCTGGCCAGAGCCACAGGCCATTAAAGCCTCAAGGCTACTGGACTGACCCGCCATGGCTTTGGAGAACTTTTTCTGCAAGAGGATAAGCCTTTTGAAAACAAGAACTCCTTGGTGCTCCTAGAGATGGTTGGTATAAAGAACAGTGGAACAGAATGCTAATCCCTGGGGGTAGGGAGGTGGTGTGGGGAATGATCTCAGTCCTTTATTAACTGCCTTGATTAGGTCAAAAACCGGACCCAACAAGTTCACTTGTATTACGTCATGTAACTCTCACAAAAACCCTACAGGGAAGGAATTATCCTCTGGTAAATACAAAGAAACCCAGGCTCTGGGATTCAACACCTTGCTCAGTTTCCACAGCAGAAAAGGAGAACTGAGATCCAAACCCACATCTTCTGGCCTCCAGATCCCCGGATGCACCCCCGCCGTGTTTGCCCGGCCCCCCACTCCTCCTCCCCCACCCCCCATATTTGCCCATCTTGGCCCAAAGTGCCACAGTCAGGAAATTGAGATGTTGGCCAAAAGCCGGCATTCTGAGCAGAGTCTGGCCTGGCCTCTCCCTGTGGAGGCCTCCCTTCTGTAAAGCCGGGAAGTCACAGCCCTGGACACAGGTGGGTGCCTTCTGAGAGCTCAGGGTGGGTTCCATAGGGCTGGAGGCGGAGGTTATTGCCAAACTGGTGGAACGCCCAGGTTCATGGGCAATGGGAGGGGAATGAGTGAAGAGAGTTTATGCATAGGGAAAGCAGCTCCTGGGAAGCCGCATGGCAGGAAAATGCCGCCACGCTAGGCGCCAACCATCCTCCAAAGAAAATGAAATTGATCCCTGAGACCCTAAAACAATAAATGAGCTGGGCAAAGGCTTAGACATGCTTCCTCCCAACTTAATTACCCACGCTTGGGGAGCTGGTTAAGGAAATTAGGGTGCAGCCAAAGGTGGTTTATTTTGAAAAAAATGTAATATGACCTTTTTCTCACGAATAAATCAGTGTATTTACACAATGTGATCCTGACCATAATTTTTTAAAATTCCAACCTTTTCAGAGAGAGAAGGAAGTTTGCCCACAAATCATTGGTTGAGAATCCTACGAGTCATTTCTTCCTTCTCTTTACGTTTTTGGCATATTCCAAACTTGTATGGGCCATGTGGTATTTCAGTAATGGGGGGAAGCTATCAAAACGTACAATTTTGAGAAGATCTGAATGAGCCAAAGTCCTATCCCCCTTGATTTTTCTTTTTCTTTTTTTCTCCCACCGTAGCAAGTTGCCAGCTGGGATGTGTTCCCAACTAGGAAAACATAGGTTGTTTGTTGTATGCAGTAGAATCTAAAGAAGCAGAAAGCAGCCCCACAAAGCTGGTGTTTGCAGCCCCTCAGTGTGGGCAGGTGCATGACCCTCCCGAGCATCTCTCAGCCTCAGAATCTTGCAGAACAGGAGGTAACATTCCCGTCATGGAACTCTCTGGTCCTCTGTGGGTGACCCAATATGACCGCCAAGAACGTGAGCCTGGAGTCGGCCAGACCAGGGTTCTGGGGCTTTGTGACCACGTGACTCTGTCACTTGAAACCTCAGTGAATCTCTGTTTTCTCAACGATAAAACAGGAGTAAAAACCGCACCTTGGGGTATGAGAGTGAAGTGAGGGAATGTGTGTCAAGAACCACAGAAAGCTCTCAATAAAAGAGAATGGCCCAGGGCGCCTGGGTGGTTCAGTGGGTTAAAGCCTCTGCCTTAGGCTCGGGTCATGATCCCAGCGTCCTGGGATCAAGCCCCGAATCGGGCTCCCTGCTCTGCCTGCCTCTCTGATAACTTGTGATCTCTGTCAAATAAAAAAATAAAATCTTAAAAAAAAGAGAGAGAGAGAATGGGCCATAATGAGTAATCTTGCCTGAGTAAAAACAGGCTGATGGTCTAGAATGGGATTATCTTTGGTCAGAAAGAAGGGAACATTCAGAAAAATACACATCCTAGGCCTATTGAGGAAAAAGACTTAAGCAGTAATCTTGGAGGAATTTTAATCCCGTTGGGTAGAATCAGCCCTATTATTTGGTATTTTCTCCTCCTGTCCTGAAACCTTTACGTTATGTGCTTCCATCAATTCGTGCCTGCTGGTTAGTGTCTTGGAGCTTCATCTGGGGGACGGTGACCTCTCTTTGGTGCTGGGGACCCTCTTTTCTTTAAGTGGGAGCCCAGGCCACAGTCTGACAAGAGTCCCGGAAGCTCCCAGCCTTCTTCTGGTCCCACACTGTCCAGTCACTTTTGTCCCAGGACACACAGGATTGTGACATGGGAAAGAATGCAGCCAGGGACAAAAAGCCAAGAACTGGAAACAATATGCTTGAGCCTAGCTTCAGCCCTTAGATCAAGTCCGGTTCGGGTGAGGTGGCCTGCCTGTGGCACCTGGAGTAGAAGGTTTCCCGAGTGGCCGCTGAGCCCTTTCCTCCACAGCAGCTCCAAGAAGGGAAGCCTGTGATGTGCTGGGGCGAGGGGTGGGGATGGGGGGCAGGAGGGCCTCTTGACTGTGTGGAGCTGCCATCATCCTTACTGTGTCACCTGCCTCAGCCTGGGGTTTCCTGATCGGTGGCCTGAGGCTTCGGGGAGCAATGGCCCAGTGGTGTGAACTGGACAAGATTGGAGCCACGGGGAAAAGTCCACCAGAGACTCTGATGGGCCTTTCGTGGCCCAGGGGCCTCTTGGCAGGCCAGTGCTCAGGCAAGATCAAACCGGAAGCAGGACATCAGAAGTTTTTCACTGACGGGTCGTTTGGGACCACAGGCCAAAGAGGGCGTGGTTCCTGCCCCAGTTGGCCTCCCCGCCAGCTGCCCTCCTCGGCCTTCCTCCTCCTGGGAGAGGTCATGCTTACAGGGTCATCTTGTGTACCACACGGCATTGCAGGGGCTTTGCTACTACTCTGACCTTCCCACATCAAAGCAGCAAAGTGGGAATTGTGACCCACTTCCTAAAAAGAAGGAAAGAAGCCCAAGTCATGACTCCCTAAGTCATAGCACGAGGAGCTGCCAGAGCCCGGACCAGCTCCTGGCCCTGCTTCCCCCACAGCACCCACCTGCTGACCTGGGAGGCAAGAAGTGGGACGCCCTGGGGCTCATTCTTGCTCTTTCTGTCCAGAGAATTCTGAACTGGAGCTCTGGCATGCGTGTGGCCCTGCGGGCGTGTCCCTCCTTGCAGAAGGGGTTGAGCTTTTGTGAATTTCTTACATCAGTCCATCGCTGGCCGTGGGTCACTTCTGAGGGGTGGGGATGATAACTCCTGGGCATCTGGGGATGAAGGGACTCGCCTCAATTCAAGGAAAGTATCCGGAGAAGGGGCATCAGCAGCCGGCCCACGAAGGGGATTGATGGGGGTTGGTGCCCCCAGGAGGAGAGGAGGTGACCCTCGGAGCCCAGGAAGCAGCGCGCCTGCACGAGAGGAAAGGCTCTAGAACAGCAGCCAGACTCACAGATCGTGGAGTGCCGGATGGAGTCTGAACAGGCCCAGACGCCCCTGGCATGCCTTGTGCCAATACGCTGTGCGGCTTGGGGCAGCGCTGCTGGCCTCAGGGCAGTAGACAAGACCAGTCAGGGGGCCTTCTCATCCCCCTTCTGCTGATGACAAAACTGTGGCTCAGACGGGCTGAGACTTGCTTGAGACCATGGCTGTACATGGAAGTATCTTGACTCCGATCTGGGCCCATTCCACTCGCAGCACCCCTCCCCCGCTTTGTAGGGCAAGCCTGGTGCTCCCAGCGGCAGAAGTCAGCTCAGGACATCAATCATCCCAATGGACGAGCCCCACCGCACCCTAGAGGTCAAGGGAAGGCACAGGGTAGGCAAAACGAGAAGAATTTGCTCTCCCCTTCCTCCCTCAGAGACTGAGGAGCAGAAAACATCTGCTTCATGGGCTGAGTCCCTGTCCGACACTCCAAGGGTGGGCGGCTAAAGGCTCTCGTCCAAGCTGATGAGTCTGGGGTTTGGAATCTGGGATGACCAACAGTGAGTGAGGCAGGCATCCCCCAAGGGTGGAGGGTGGGCAGTGCTGGGGCCAGCGGGAAGGAGAGAGCCTGGAAGGAGAAAGGCCAGTCCTGGAGGCAGAGGCCCAGATCCAAGGGTGGGGCCCCTCCAGGCTTCCATCATACCTCTGGGCCAGTCCGCATGGGGGAGGCGTGCAGGGATTGTGAGGCCCTACAGAGGAGGTGGTGACCAGGCCCGCTGAAGTCACCCAGCTGGCCGGGGACCCAGCACATCTGACTCACCTTCCCCAGCCTCAAGCCCTGAACTTAAATTCCCGTTCTCACTGGGACTGTGCAAGAGCGTTGCCTGGCCTGGACACCCAGGATGTAGGAGCCATGGTCTGGGATCCCCCAATATCAGCAGTGATAACATTTACTACTTACTGTGAGCTGATTATGTGGCAGGCCCTGTTCTACGAGCTTTACCACCAGAGGGGCCTCGCTCATCTTACACCTGAGAGCCAGGACTCTGACCCTGCTCACAACACCGCTGCCCAAAAGCCTTTATGCAAGCTGGCCCATGCACCTCCTGGATTTTCCAAGACAGTCCTGGTTTTCTCTCCCATGAACCCAGGGCCCCCTAGAAACTATGCAGCCCACACTTGCTGACCTGTGGTCAGGGAGGTCAGCCCACTGCGGGTGCACAGCTGCGTGAGTGTATCCCAGGTGTCCCAAGGCACCCAACTCAGCGAGGGCCCACTGCAGGGTCTGGGCTCACTCAGCCTGGCACTGACCACTCCAAGGGGCCATCACCTCTGACCGACAGATGGAGCCGCCTTTGGGCCCCATCACTGGGACCTAGAAGTCAGGGAGTCAACTTTGCTCAATCCCACACACTGCTAGGAAAATCCTAAGGAAGGTAGTCGGGGAGACCTGGCCTGGGCAGGCCTCATGGTGGCCGAGGTCACCACCTTCCCCAGCTCATTTCCACACACAGCAGAAGGGATCACTGACCTTGGCTGGCCCTGGCTCCTTCCAGAGAACCCCCACCACCACACCCGTGGGCTACCCACGGGACAGGGAGAGAACCATGTCCTGGGGAGGGATTCTGCTTCCTCAGATGGGGAGGTGACGGGGAACATGGGGGTGCGGGGGGTACTGAACAACGTGGGGTTAGTCGGCGAGGCAGGACGACCCAAGGAGTGATGTCATTGACTGCATCTGGCGTGTCACTCGTCAGGAAAAGACAGGAGCCCCCTAGAAGCAGAGCCAGGGTGGGCCCGAGGGGGCTCGCTCTCAGTGGGGGGGCTGCTGTGCAGGACCAGGCTGGGAGAAGCAGCTGAGAAGCAGGGCCTGAGCCAAGTGTCACCACATATTTCCAGTATTCCCTACCGATTAACCCCTTAGTTGTCAGTTAACATCTTAGTTTTCTTTATTTTTTTTTTTTTAAGATTTTATTTATTGGAGAGAGAGAGAGGGAACATGAGACAGAATGAGCGAGCATGACGGGAGGAGGGAGTGGCAGAGGGAGAGGGAGAAGCAGGCTCCCCGCTGAGCAGGGAGCCTGATGCAGGGCTCGATCCCAGGACCCTGAGATCTTGACCTGAGCCGAAGGCAGATGCTTAACTGAGCTACCCAGGCGTCCCCACGTCTTCTATTATGAACTGAATCTTTATGTCTCCCACAAATGTGTATGTTGAAAGCCCACCCCTCGCCAAGTAATGGTGCTAGGATGTGGGCCTCTGGGAAGTGATGGGGTCTGATGGGGTCACGAGGGTGGGGCCCCCCGTAAGTGGCAGCAGTGCCCTCGAAGGAATCTCAGAGAACTAGCCACTAGGCTCCCGTCCCTGCTTTCTGGTGCGGGAGGTAGAGGGGTTCATGGTGGGGGACAAGGAGAGGTCAGCAGTCTGCAACCCAGAAAGTGTGCTCTCACCGGAGCTCGGCCGTGGTGGCACCCTGGTCTCAGGCTTCTGTTTCCAGAATCGAGAGGAGTACATTTCTGTTGTTTGTAAGCCCCCCAGCCTGTGGGACTTGGACATGGCGATTACCATCTCCGTCCTGGGCAAACAAGCTAACTGATGAGCAAACATCTCCGTGAACACAGTAGAACTCCTAGGTGCCCCTCAGAGAGTGAGTGGACCAGACCTCTTCACTACCTGTTACCTCTTTACCGCCTGCCCCACGCTCCCTGAGCACAAAGACCGGGCCTGCCTGCTGGTTATCTTGCTTGTCTGCTTTTCATCTTCAGCGATAACAAATTTTAGGTATCAGCTAACTGATAATCTAAGTATAACATCTAAAGCCCTAAACCTCCACGGTTTCACAGCAAACCTTCTTTCTCATTCCCAGAAATCTAATCCTCTGGAGAAGGAACAGGGTACAAGCTCTGTTCCACCGGATGGAGCTTCACGGAGGGACGCAGGGGGAGGCAGCCTCCATCACGTTCAACACCTGGTTCTCAAGGTCGCCCAGGACATTGACATCCGGCCTGCAGCGAAGAGGGGAGGGAGGGATGGCGTTTCCCAGGGAGGCGTTTATGTGCCAGGTCTGGAAGGGGCATGGATCTCTTCCGTCCGCCCTCTCCTGGCCTCCGGGGAGCTGGGAAGTGTGGTCCCGGCTGCTGCCACTTCCTGGCCGCCACCCTGCTTGGGGGGAGGGGGACACCCAAGAGTGTGTTGGGCAGCTAGCTGCCTCCTGCTGCCCCCGAGCAGTCTTCACCCCCACACTCTTACTCGTCAGGGCGCTTCTTCCTGATCTTCCATGTCCTTGAAGCTTCCAGACCTCTCCTGGGGGACAACTCTCTTTGTCCTCTCAGTTGGGGAGAGCTGCCAGCTGTGTGCTTGCCGTCACAGACCCGTCCCTCCCCTGCCCTGCCAAGGCCCGCTCTGCCCCCTGCCCGGCCTCGGTCCATGGAAGTGCGTGAAATCGCAGACCTGCCACGTGCCATCCTGTGTGTGGCCGATTTTTACTGCAAAGGTTGGTCCCCAAGTCCCCCTGGGGGACTCACACGTTCATTTGTGGAGGCCGTTTGGAATGTTTTGTTGGTTTGGAGGATGTGGGACATTTTGAGAGGTAGAGAAAGGCAGGCTTCTCAGATGCCCTGCGGGGAACCTGGGAAATTCTTCAGATTCCTGCTTCAGAAGGGTCACAGTTGTTCATTTGGTGTGGAAATGCGGCACATCCCTGAGTGTGTGACTGTGTTTGCTTCTGGAGCCAGACGTTTCCGCCCCACGCCCTGCCTCCACCTCCACACACATACACACACTCTCACACCACACCACACCACACACACACACCACATACCACGCCCCACAACACACCACATACACACATACATACCCACTCACACACACACACACCACACCACATACCACACCCCACACACACAGACCACATACACACCCACACACACACACTCATACCACACCACACACACACACACCACATACACACACACACACACCACACCACACCACACACACACCACATACCACGCCCCACAACACACCACATACACACATACATACCCACTCACACACACACACACCACACCACATACCACACCCCACACACACACACCACATACACACCCACACACACACACTCATACCACACCACACACACACACACCACATACACACAGACCAAATACTATACCACACACACACACCCCACATAGCACACACATACACATACCACATACCACATGTACACACATACACACACCACATACCACATGTACACACATACACATACCACATGTACACACATACACACACCACATACCACACCCATACACACACACCATACACACACACTCACACCACATACAACACGCATACACATACCACATATACACAGACCACAGACCCACCACACACACACTACGTACACACATACATACACACCCACACCACACACACACACACAGTGCATACACCACACACACATACACACATCACACACACAAAACACACAACACATACATTCACCACAAAGCCAAGGGCCTGCTCTGGGGGAGGGCACCCCGGCCATTTATTTTTGCCTGATAGAGGACTAGCCTCGCAGCCATGTGACTAGGGGGCCGCGGGGAAGGCCGTTTAGTCATGAGAAGGGGTCCAGGTCACAGCTGTCACTCAAGGAAGTGGTCGAGGTAGGGGCCACGGTGGACCATGACGCACAAAGTAACCCCCATCCTCCCCAGGTCTTGTGTGGGCCACCATCCCCCGAGCCATCAAATTGTGCAGGCTGGTCTCCTCCGACAGCACCTGCCTGTGGTGGAAGCCCTCCGTATTGTTCATAAAAGCAAGTAATAATAATCAGGACACACTCGGAGTGGCCAATGTGTATCCATCATTGATTTTGTGCCAGACACAACCAGACAACTGGCCCTAGTAAGTGAGGCAGAGGACTCTGGAACTCAGCTCGGCTGGAGGCCCAGCTCCATGGTTTCCTGACCCTGAGAGCTTGGCAGGTGACTTACCCTTCCTGAGGCTCGTGTCCTCCCCTAAGGGACAGGGTAACAGCTCCAGCCTTGACGTTGTCCTGAGGAGTTGAAGTTACGTGAAATGGCTTCGAATTAGCCAGTACTCTCACAATTACATGCTTTATCCCATTTATTCCTCACCCTGTGGGGGTCTCAACAAGAAGGACCCCACTTTACAGATGAACAAACTGAGGCTTGGAGGTGTCACCCACCCGTCAGTGTCTGGAGGTGAGTGCTCTTGAGTTCTGTCTCACGATCTGGGGGCTGATTGCAGAGTTTATGGGAATTAATGGTGTTGTACCCTTGGGACATGCGCCTTTTCTGAATGTTTCCTCAAATGTTTACATTTTGGAAAGTGTATAACGCCGAATACTAAAACAAAAAAAGCCAATCGTGACCCACCCAGCCTGGCCCTGGGCTCCATCTACCTCCTCACGATTGCACACCCCCAGCCCGCCCCCTCCACAGGGCGACCACCAGGCTGGGGGGGTGGTAAGGAGTGGACTCTGGTACATAGCAAGTGCTTAGCGCACACTAGCTCCCTACCCTTCCCTCCCTCCCTACACCCCTGGCAATAGGACCATTCCACTGGGGTATGATCGCTGAAGTGGGTTGCAAGAGTGCATCTCACCCTGCATGGCCCATGGAGAGGCTTCTATGGGGCAGTCTGGGAATGGCCTAACAATCCGGCATTTGGGTGGTGGCATGGCTCCTAGAGACCAGCCACAAAGGTGCCCATCTATTTTTATTTCCCCCTGGGAGAGTGGAACAAGTTTAAATGCCTAGGCTGCCTCTTCTGTAAGGTTACAGGTATGGTTGTATAGGTTGTAGACTGCACAAAGGTATCTAGTCAGGGGCCAAGTGGCCAAGCCATGTGCCCATAGGACTATGAATGCCCAGAGCAGGCAGTTTTTCTTATTCATATAAGTATGTTACAGAGGTGATCAGTGGCTTTGCCTCTCAGCCCCTAAGTGAAATCTTCCCTACAGTGCCTCTCAGCTTAGAAAGTCCTAAGCAACAGGTCAGAAGAGCTAAAAGACTGACCTTCAACATTGGTCCAAAGTCTTAATGTGATTCCAAGGGTCAAGAAGTGGTCACAGACTTTTGGGTGAAGCTTGGTGGCACAGGACAACTTTGAATTCTGATTCTGGCTCCCCCAGGCTCCATGACCTTGAGCAAACTGTTAAGGACATCCAAGACTTTGATCTCCTTAATTATAAAATTGACCCAGCGATGCCAGCTGGTAGATGAGATGGGTGTCCTGGGCGGGAAGACTGCTGAAAATAGTCTGGGGATATTTTGTAAATTGAAAACTCCTGCATAGCCCAAAATGACAGTCTGTGGATTTCTTGGCAGGGAACAAAAGCATAACATTTGGATGAATTTCTTGCAGCCTCTCGGTGAGGACTAAGGCTAAGGCTTCAGTTCTGGCCCCTCTGGCCTGGGCTGCCAAAAGCTTGGGGTGGAGGGTTCATCATGGGGCACTCGTGGAGCCCACAGTCTGTCGCAAACCTAGTCTTGATTGTCAAGAACGGGGCTTAGCCCAAGGGCGGGAAGCCTTCTGGGGAGGGAGCTTCAAAGCAAAATGCTATGTGGAGACAGCTGTGAGAAGGGAATGAGGGGCTGCTGGAGGAAGCTCCATTGTTTATTTTAAGCCTAGAAAGAAGGAAAGTTGAGGGAGCACAATGTGGTGGTGCCGGCAGTTGGGGCCCAGAAGTCACGGGCCTTTACTTGGATATTTCCCCTGGGGTAGAAATGAAAAGGAGCTAAGTGTTCTCTTTACCATAATGTTGGAGCCAGAGCCCAAGGGAGCCAGGAAGGGGAGAGGGGTGGGGTCAACAGCCAGTTGACTATGTCTGTTGTTCCGGACCCTCTTTGTGGGCCACAACTAAGAACCACCGGATGGTGAAATCATGCAGAGATTGGCCAACTGCAGCCCATTGGCCAAATATGGCCCACTGCCTATTTTTATAAATAAAGTTTTATTGGAACACTCGCCGCGCTTAATTGTGTATATATTTGTCTGTGGCTGCTTTTGCAAAGAGTCGAGAAGCTGTGACAGAAATCCTATGGCTCACAGAGCCTAAAATAATTTATCATCTGGCTCTGTATGGAGAATGTTTCTTGACTCTTGGAATGATGGGAGAGGCTTGGAGGGTCCAAAAACTTGGGTTGAGTTCTGGGGTACATATTTCCTATCCGGCCACCTTGGGCAAAGCTTTAGGCTCTCCAAGCCTGAGTTTCTTTATCTTTCTTAAATTGGATAGTAATTGCCCACAATGGTCTACCCAGTTGTCATGAGTATCAAATAGATATTATATTTCTTTGTATTATTTTAATGGTTATTTTAGACATTTCAGCACGCAAATATAGCTGGAAATAGTCTTCCTTCAGTTTATATCGTACTGCTTCACGGCATGCAAATTGAAATGCTTCACAGAGTGGAAATTGAGCTGCTCTTCCTGTCCTTTGAGCTGCTACTAAATACTTTTTCTCTATGTGCAATAAATCCCATGTAAATTGCTTATTATTTTTGTTTTAAACAGCCAACAGTCTTTATTTATTTATTTACTTATTTAAAGAAGATTTTATTTATTTATTTGACACACAGAGAGAGAGAGAGAGAGATCACAAGTAGGCAGAGAGGCAGGCAGAGAGAGATGGGGAAGCAGGCTCCCCACTGAACAGAGAGCCCAATGTGGGGCTTGATCCCAGGAGCCTGAGATCATGACCTGAACTGAAGGTCTGTTTAGGCGCCTCTAAATAGCCAACAGTCTTTAAAGAAATTTTTTTAGGGTGCCTGGGTGACTCAGTCAGTTAAGCGTCTGCCTTCAGCACATTTCATGATCCCCAGGTTCTGGGGATCAAGTCCCTTGTTGGGCTTCCTGCTCTGTAGGGAGTCTGCTTCTTCCTCTGCCCCACCCCCCACTGGTTTTCTTTGTACTTCCACTAGAGATTTCTTGGTTGGCATGTGTTTCTTTCTACATTTTAGATCCCATTCCATGGGCCTCTGGCTGGCTGTTTCTGATGAAAATGTTTTTGTTGTTTTGTTGAAGATGCCCTTGTTCCTTTGTCTACTTTTAAGATTGTCTCTTTAACTCTATTTCAGCCGTTTGAGTTGGATGTGCCTCAATGCAGTTTTCTTTGTATATGCCCTGCTTGGGGTTCATGAGACTCATGGGTCTATGCTGGGATGACCCGGGCTTTGACTCTTCCTGCCCCTCCCCTCCCCTCGCCACACATGCACCTTCTTGCCCACCCCCCACTCTCCAGGCTTCCTCCCAGATTCCCACTGTCTGGACAGAGAAGAGACACCCACAGACACAAGAGCAGCAGGGCCTCCGGGATCCAGAACAGCCCTGAGAGAGAGACAAGACCCACAGAATGTTTTTCTCTAAAAACTGCCCATGTAAGGCCGTTCAGGGTGTGTGGGCATCCACAAATACGGAGCTGCCATGCCCCGCCAGAGGGCCGACTTCTTGGGTTGGGATGACGGCAAAATGCAAAAGGGTTACCCCCCACCTCTGCTTCCCTTCATTTTCCTCTCAATTTGGAAACCAGATGTGAGCCTGTTTTTCAATATAGGCTTAGTGTGAGGTCTGTATGTACATGTTTGAAAGGGGGGGAGGGTAAGAGGGCACATTCCCAGCCAGTGACCCACTGTTCCCCAGGAGATGACAGCATCTCACTGTGGCCTCATCCACGCCTCCCCATTTTAAAATCCATTTGTGGGAGGTGCACCTGGCTGGCTCAGTCAGTGGAGTATGTGACTCTTTTTTTTTAAATTAATTAATTAATTTATTTTTCTTTTTATTTGAGAGAGAGACAGAGATATCGACAGAGAGCTAGAGTGGGAAGGAGGGGGAGAAGCAGACTCCACACTGAGCAGGGTGCCTGGTGTGGGGCTCGATCCCAGGACCCCGGGATCATGACCTGAGCCAAAGGCAGATGCTTAACAGACTGACCCACCTGGGTACCGCAGCATGTGACTCTTCATCTCAGGGTTGTAAGTTCGATCCCCACGTTGGGGGTAGAAATTACTTTAAAATAAAATTTTTTAAAAATCCATTTGTGAGAATAACTGGGATGAAGGTTTAACTGGGAGTGTTTCTCACTGAATTTAGAGTAAATCCAGAACCAGCCCTGGGGGGCCCCGCCTCCTGCTCCCTGCTCTCCTTCCTTCTGTCCTGAGTGGCCACACCCTCTCTCAGTTCCGGGGCCAGGGAGCCCCTCCCTGCCCTCACAGCACAATCCTCACAGAATTGTTCTCCGACTACCCCACTCCTCAGCCAAGCCCTGTCTCTCCTGCCCTCCTGAGCTCCTAGGAATGTGTTCTCTTTCCCAGTTCTCTTTCCCCATTCACGCGTGTGATTATTCCGTGTGCACCTGTTTCCCGTTAGCTGAGACGCGGCAGGAGGGGACAGCCGGCCCATGTCCTTTACTTCCCAAGGCATCCCAGAGCACAGGGGGAGTGGGGTGTCTCTGAATATAAACGAGGGGGCTGGTTGAAGGGGAGCCACTCTGAGGCTGGGAATGTCCCACAGCCACGTGCCACACCCTGTATGGTTTAAACAACGGAGATCTCTTCTCCCACCAATCTGGAGACCGGAAGTCCATAAGCAAGGATGTGGGCAGGGCCCCGCTCCCCCGCACCCAAGGCTCTAGCGGGGAGTCCTCCCTTGCCTCTTCCAGCTTCTGGGGACTCCAGTGTCCTTTGCTACGCTTGGCTTTGCGGCCGCATTGTATACAAAGCTGGGCCAATTGTCACCGGGCGTTCTCCTCCTGTGTCTCTGAGTCTCTGTGTCTCTTGGTATCAAGACACAGGGCATACTGGGCCTAGGACTTGCCCTCATCCCACGAGACCTCCTTAACTCATTACGTCTGCAAACACCTCTGGTTCCAAACACGGTCCCCTTGTGAGGCTCCAGGGAGGGCATGACTTTGGGGGGAACACCGTTCAACCCAGTACAGGCCTCTTGCTCTTCTCTCCCGGCTGCTTTCTCTAACATCTGGCCCGCGTGCCCCTTCTCGGGGGCCCACACCTCTCCTTGAGGAGGGATCTGGTGGGCCAGCCTTCCTGAAAGGACTTTACAACCCATTTAGTAGATTAAGGCCGCACCAGTTTCAGGGTAAGTGGTAAAATGACCCTACGGCCTCCCCAACACACCCCTGCACTCTCCTTCCTCTCCCCTTCCCTGTCCTCTGAACTCACGGCGCCCAGAGTCACTGGGTAGGGTCAGCAGTGTCACATCCCTGACGAAGGAGATGAGGAGTTGCCCACCGCGCCCCAGTGCCCTCTGCTTATGAACGCAACATAGCATGTCCCCTCACCCTTGCATGTGGGGATCGCCAGCCGCCAAGGCGCCTGGGGCAGAGAAGCAAAGTTGCTCAAGTGGGTGGGACTGAGGCAGGCTACGGCTCTGTGCTCCCTCTGCAGCAGGCACCAAGAAGGCCTGGGGTGCAGTGTGCGCCTCTCGTGAGGGAGTCTGTGTCTCTTCTAGAAGGGGACAGAGCCATGACCCCAATTACAGCCAGGCATTAGTTTAAGACTGTTGAAGACGGATCTCACCCTCCAGGTAGGGATGGCTGGCACCATGGGCTGCACTCCCATCAGTTTCTAGAAGCTCCGGGTGTGTCCGTTTGGATCCTCGCAGGAGCCAATATCAGGATGGGACGTGTGAGAGATTTACTGGGGGAAAAACATCTGTGTGAGAGAACAGGGAGGGAGATGGAGGAGGGCGAGAGAACCCCCACAGTGACCCGTATGAGGGAGAGAAGGAAAGGAGTCTTGAGACTGCTGTTCGAAGGAGTCCTCAGATCAAAGACACCTGTGGGGTGGGGTTAGGGGGAAGCTCGAAGTCTGGGGCAGTCTGGGGGAGGGGTGGTCTCTGGGGCATCAGGCAATCGTGCCCCCTATGGTAGGAGTAGGGAGGGCCTGCCAGAGGCCCAAGAGGCCTGGTCCTCTCCCAGCGCTGCCATCAGCTTGGCCTCTATCCTGGGGCCTGTGGGGAGGACCCCGGTTCCCACCCAGAGCAGGAGGGAGGGGGAGGGAAACAGCCCTCCCTACCCAGGCCCACCAGCCCGCTGGGGTGAAGGTCCTCCAGGCCTGCTGGCCCACGGCAGTGGGAGTTTCCGTGAGGTGCCCTCATGTCAATGAGGCTTGGCTGTCCTCAGAGGAACTCAAGCCATGAAATCCTTTTGAACACAAAAGGCTCATTTATTGTGACAAGAAAAAAAAATAGTGACTCTGACCAGCCCTCAGATGTGGCGAGTGCCCTGTGGACTCCCGCTATGCCTTATGGTCCCTCTACAGCCCTCAGAGGCCATGGAGCAAATCTTTTTCATGTTTGGGTTTTTTGTTTTTTTTTAAACAGACTTTAAGAATTGTGAGCACTTTCTGCTTCCCAGTATTTCCCCTTTTGAGGTCCCCATAGATGGGTTGTGCTGGACAGACTGAGCATTAAGCAGAGCTGTGGCCTTAGGGCTGCATGTTTGGCAGAGGCCGAAAGGAGGGGACAGAGTGGCATGAAGACGTCAGCCGGTGTGAAAGGAGGCAGGTGAAAATAAACAGGGCATTCTTCCCTCCTGTCTCCAGGGCTCACCACTCCCAGATCACAGATGGGGGCATTGCTTTGCACCCAGACCCTCAGTCTGACTCCTTGGAAGCTTCTAGGCTCCTCCCCGGGCTGCCCCTCCAGTGGAGAGGTGCCACTTCTGAGCTCACACCCAATGTCAGCTCACGCTGACCACGCTGATTAATGAAAATGTCACGGGCACGTCTTCCTTCTTGGTGTTGCTTTACAAAGGTAGCACGAACCTCCCCACGTCCTCTGCCCTTCTGGAATTACCCACTTCTTATTACCCACATAAAATATGCAGGCCCAGACCACAAGCCCCGGGGGAAGTCCTGCCGCTCGCCACGGAAGCTGGCCCTGCCAACGACCCCCCGTGGCACGGCGCGTGGACATGTTTCCACCTTCCTCTCTCCATTTCCCAGATGCTCTTTCTTCTCTTCTCTTCTCTTCCTGCCTCCCAGGCCGCTCACCTCAACCTCATTTTCTGACTCCTTCCTCTCTTGGAATGGTGCGTGCCCCGTGAGCCTCTGTTTCTCCATCTGTAAAGTGGACGTCGTAAGGGGATTCCCCTCTGAGCTGTTGTGAAATTTCAAGGAAGTAATTTATGCGAGCTCTTAGCACCCCAGGACGGCCAGCTCTGATTGGCATCCTTGTTACCCAGGACGATCCCCATTCATTCAGCAATAATTCATTGAACAGTGTGCGGGATCCCAGGTAGAACAGGCAGACCTGGTCCCGGCCCTCAGGGAGCTTGCAACCCAGCCTCCCCTGAGCACACAGTGGTGCTGGGAACAGAAGATGTGGTTCCCCTGCCGACTGGGGAGGCAGACATCCGCTGATACACACACGCTGGAGGCAGCTGCAGTGGCTTTGGTAGCCAAGCAAGCACTCAGGCGATCGTGTCATGACAGGTGGTCTGGTACAATACCGGGCTGCCTGGTATCCATCCCGATCCACTGCCTCCCCGTGGCAGAACTTAGCTCCTCTGTGCCTCAGTTTCCTATTCAATACAAAGGACATCTCTGATTAGCTTTTAAGGGGATTCAACACCGTCACATCTCTGGAGTCAAGAGTGGTGCCAGGCAGGTGCAGACTTTCTTGGGGTCAGTGAAGAGATCCAGGCAACCAGCCATTTCTGCAGCACGGTGGAGTTTTCGGGAACACGCCTGCCTCCTGAGTTTCCCCCAGACATGCCAGCGCAGGCGTGATGTGGCGTGCGAGGGAGCCGTTGCTGCCGTGTGTGGACTGGCAGGAGTGTGGACAGAACGACCCGAGTCACAGACTCGGGTTTAAAAAGTCCATGACTCAGCCAGAGAGAGAAGCATCAGGTTTCCGAGAGAACGAGGCAGCTAGCTACGTGCAAAGAGATGTGAAAAGGTTTTCAAGGGCCCTGTCGGGGGCACAAGGCAAGGGGCAGGGCCGTGGAACTTTCTGTGTCACAGAAAAGAAAGACAAGAAGATGTGGACGTCGTGCCAGTGTATTTTCGTCATAAGGCGGCTGTCTCTGGAGGGGCCACCGGTGGGCTGGGGCTCCGTGGGAGGGAGGACACTGACTTTTCCATTCAGTGCTCATTGACACCTTTTGCATTTGAAGCTGTAGACATGTATTACTTGTTAAAAAGTCACAGAGAGGGGCGTCTGGGTGGCTCAGTGGGTTGAGGCCTCTGCCTTCGGCTCAGGTCATGGTCTCAGGGTCCTGGGATCGAGCCCCACATTGGGCTTTGCTCAGCGGGGAGCCTGCTTCCCCCCCCTCTGCTTGCCTCTCTGCTTGTGATCTCTCTCTCTCTGTGTCAAATAAATAAATAAAATCTTAAAAAAAAAAAAAGTCACAAAGAGGAAGCAGACGTTGGAGCTGATTGTAAAGGAGCACTCCAGTTCACTGTGTCCTGTGAAACGTCTTTGGCGGCGCCCAGAGCAGACGGCCCTGGGTGGGGTTGGACCACGGCCAGGGGTGGGGGCCCCTCTCCTCTGGGGGTATGTGGGAGCCATGTGGGGCCCTGGGGCCCAGGCACATGCCTGCAGCTGGGCCTTCCGGTGTGGTGCAAGGCTCGGGGTGCGGGCCTGAGACCAGTGAAGGGTGAGCTCCAGCCACCACACAGGGCAAGGTCATGGTCCGAATATCTGGGTCTGGCCTGGGCAGCATTCCAGGGCAGATGATCATGACTGAAAGCACCAGAAAAAGGCCTTCATCATGTCTATTTATCTCCATCCACAGGGCAATTCCACAGTGAAACCCGAGGCCAGAGTAGCCCGAGTTCCGGGAAACAGATTTGGTGGGGGTGGGTGGGGGGCCACCAAGGTCTCCTGTCTGGCTCAAGGCATCAGGGGAACGGAAAGGGCTCCGAGAAACCTGGGTTCTTAATTCTTCATCCGTCTGTTCAGCCAGCATATAAAGATTCTTTTCAGAGCTCTCCCTGAAGTGGCCCTCCAGCTTTGGGACACACACAGCTTTGTATGCAGGGACATTCCCCGCAGCCAAGCAAAAGCGACAGAAAGGCCCTTTCAGTTAACTGCAAAATAAGCAAGGCTCTGTCTAAAGACGGGGGCCCTTTGCCTCACGGGCCCCTTGGTAATTCGCAGGCTGGCTGGGCACCGCTGACTGCTTGCAGTCTCTTGGATAGAGGTTTGCGAATGCCCTTTATCCCACAATTCACCTATATAAAAAATAAGCATGCAAAAAAAAAAAATAAGCATGCATGCTTGCAAACAGATATTCTTCCGTCCAATATCCTTTATGCATTTAAATACACACACATTTATGAACAATCATACTCTTGACTAGCGAGATAGGGAATCTGTGACGCAGATCAAACACTTGTACCGGGTAATTGACAAGCTCTATAGAAGGTTTGCAAGGACACACAAAGTCACCAGGGTAATAATACGGCCTCCTCTTTGTCTCTCCAAATCTGGGTCACGGTTAAGTCCAATGAATTTTGTCCGCCTATCGACGATGATGCCTGTAGTCCCTTTTCTGATGTATTTACCAAGCATTCTCGGGGGGAGGGGGCCTCCCATGTGCCCAGCATCATTCCAGGTTCCTGGGACGTAGCAATGAGCAGGATGACCAATAACCCATAGCCTGGTGAGGTTTGCATCCTAGTGAAGAGACAGGCGTTCACGTCTGTGTCAGGTGCGGATGGGGCTGGAGAAAGGGAGTGGAGAAGGACTTGGGAGAAGGGACCCCTGAGGGCAGGTGTGAGGGTTGTAAGCCAGGGAATCACAGGGGTATGGGACATCGGGGAGGGGAGTGGGGTGGAGGCAGAAGTGGCAACTGTCTTGCCCGTGCTGCTTATTTTGCATTCACTTGGCCGAAGTCCGCCCTGGTTGGACCCAGCTCTTCACCTACCTCACGCCCACGTCTGGGCAACTGAACTTGGGCTAGAGAAAACCACGCCACCGTGCTGGCTGGCCTCATTGGAATCCATGCCCCAGATCTCAGGGTGGGAGTGAGAGGGAAGTTTCCATGCTTCTCCAGGCCATTCACTCTCCTACTCCTCTAGCAGCTCCCCTGGCCTCCCCTCTCAGCTAACTCTCCTTACTTCCTCTTTCACCAAGAAAATTAAGAGTAATCCGAAGAGCTACATACCACTCCAAGATTCCAACATACATCTTAGGTACCTACCTACCTGATTCTTGCCTCCTTCCTTTCTGTTTCCATGCACAAAATAGGCAGTGGAGCCCGGCCCTCTCTGGTGCTCAGGTATATCCCTCCCAACATTCCCTTCTCTCTCTCCTCCAAGAGCAATTCTCCTCCCCCAACTCCCATCTACCTCAGTGGGCCATTCCCATCAGCAGAGAAACATGTACCATTTCCCATACTGGGGAAAACAAACAAACAAACCTCTAAAGCAGCCTCTCTTGATGGCATTCCCCCCTATTCCACGTTACCCAACAAAACTCCTGAGGCTCCTACAGTTTGCTTTTCTTCAAGTCTGTGCCCAGCGAGACCGTCCCCGACCATGTATTCAAGATGGCGTCTCCTCCCCATCCTCTTCCTGGTTTCATCTTTGGCCGCCTCTCTCCTCACTTGCTCAGGTCCCCCACGAGGCGCGTATCTGCTTTGTTTATTGTCCAGCCCATCCCACTGGGATGTAAGTCCAGACAGGACAGGCATGTCTGGCTATTCTGTTCACAGCCGTATCCTCAGCACCTGGAAAAGGGCTCGGGGTATCCTAGGCTCTCAGTAACGTTTGTTCAGTGAGTGAACCAAAGCCAGGATGAGGGCATGGGTGGAGGACGGTGAGGAAGCCAGTGGGGCTGGAGTGGAGGAAGAAGGGGGGTTAGAAGGGGATTAGGAGGTAGGCACAGGTGGCAAGAGGCCCCATCACGTGGGGTCAAGGTGGGGGTCTTGTTCTCAGGGTGACTCGGCATGCTGCTGGAGGGTTTGAAGCTGGGAAGGTACAGGACATGATGGATGTTACTAAGATTCTGGGCAGGTTAAGTTGAAAATTCCACATTTCACAAGTATGTGCATGCGCAGGCACTTTTTTTGGGGAGGAGGGAGCAGAAGGAGAGAGAACCTCAAGTAGGTTCCTTGTCCAGCATGGAGCCTGATGCCGGGCTCCACCTCCCGACCCTGCGATCGTGACCTGAGCAGAAATCCAGAGTGGGACGCCTCCCTGACTGAGCCACCCAGGCGCCCTGAGGGCGGGTCCTTTTTACATCCATGTGCTCATGAAAATAAGCTTCAAGACCAAAGGAAAACTGCGTGTTGGTCATGCCCTTGGATCTCCAGGCAGCGCCATGGGGAATGATCACTGCCTTGGAATGGCTGTCCTGATAAAACAGAATATGGAACATTTCTCACCCAACAAAACAAAACATTATCTGTAAACGCAAAAACAAAATCATCCACGCTCTGCCTACGGATCAATGCAAATACCGAGCTCTTCAGTATTTTTGCTTTTTAAACAACTGATGCGCAAGGAATTAACCCATATTTTGAGATTCGAATCAACAGATGTTTCCAAGCACACAGAACAGACAAAATTGGCCTGCAGGAAATAATCGTGGGTGGGATTCTAAATGTTGGGCACAGAATGGGAAAACACGTCTGTCTTTTAAATATTAAACAGCAGTGGTAAGATATCCAGTGGGCTGCTGGCCAGGTCTGAGTACCTCTCCCCAGTAGTATAGTATATTATGTGGCTTGCGGCTCACGGGGTGCCATTTTTCCAAGCTGCTTTGTAAAGGTGTAAGGTACTCCATGGCCCGAGAGGGGACAAGCCAGTTTGGTGAGGAAATATGCAAATGGCGGGTTCAGGTGTCTGTATTATTTGGTGGAAAGAGTGCAGTAGCTTCTAGAACTGCAGTGGGGATGGGGAGTAAAACTCATGGCTTCTGAGCCCTCCAGGCAAGGCAAAATGAGGGTTGGGATCAAGGCTTAGGGGCCCAGGTGCTGCTGCCAAATTAGCATCAAATGAGAAAACTGGTTTACAAGAGGCCCTGGCAGGTATCTGTGGCTCTAATACCAGGGTTCCAGCTGTTGCAACCGAACACCCAGGAACCTGGTTCTGAGCTTGTTGGTCTTCGCACAGGAATGGGCACGTGCTCCCAGGACTTTGTCAGCTACACCCCAGTACTCGCAGGGTCAGGGAATGTGGGCCATAGCTTTCTACTCTGATAGACACCCTCACCGTTCTGTGCACCGAGAGGAAGCCTGGGAATGGGGACTCTGGACCAGTGGTTCTCAAGGGTGGTACCTGAACCTTCATCGATATCACCTGGGAACTAGGTAGAGATGCAAATTCTTAGACCTCACCCTAGAACCACTGAATCAGAAACTGGTGGTAGGTCCCAGCAACGGGTGTTTAATAAGATCCCTAAGGAATTCTGATGCATGTTCAAGTTTGGGAACCACAGGTTTAGACCAGTTCCAGGGGATGCTGATGCTGCTGGCTCTGGGACCATACTCTGAGAACCACTGTTCCAGAAAGTTCAGATGCCTGTCACTCACCTTGTGAGGACGCCCAGTTATTAATGAGTAAAGATTATTGAATATTATGTATTACTGAATTCATCATCATCATCTCTGAACAGGGGGATTGTGGGCAACTTTTTAAAAAGTTTATGTATTGGGACATCTGGGTGGCTCAGTCGGTTAAGCGTCTACCTTCGGCTCAGGTCATGATCCCAGAGTGCAGGGATCGAGTCCTGGATCCGGCTCCTTGCTCAGTACCATCAGGTACTACTATGTACTAGGAACTGGGCATACAGATCCCATCTAAGGAGGTGGAAAACCACCCGCCCACCAAACACACTGCATGTAAACAGAAAAAGAATTACAAATATGATCAGGACTGATCAGAAAATAAAGAAGGTACCTAAAAAGAAGGCCTCTGGGAGGAGATGATTTCAGCAGACATGGGAATGATGAACTAGGGAAATTCAAGGTCAGACTCTGGGCAGGCACTAGGAAGCTCTTCCAGCTGCAGCACACAGGGGAGGAGGACAGTGTGTGGAACAGGAAGCTCCCAACTCAGGTTGGGGAAGGCCCTGGTAGAGAGCTGATTTCAGTCTAAGCCCGGGAAAGCATTGAGGGTTTAAGCAGGGAACTGACTGGTCTGGTATTTGCCTTAGGATCACTCTGGCTGCCCTGTGCGAAAGGGCACCTCTCGAGTCACCTCGGAGTTGGTGCAGGGAGCGCGGGGCCATGCGGGGGCGCCCTGGAGTCAGGCCCAGCGGAGCCCCCGCCCCCCCCCCCCCACCCCCCCGCCCCGCGCCCCGCCCCGCATCCCCCGGTCGCGCGAACCTGAGGAGGCCGGTCAGGAATCCCCATATGAATAAGGAGTCATTGGGGCGCTTGTTTTTATTGCTGCAGTGAGAGCCTTAAACGCGCGCACTCCGGGAACAATGTGACTTTTTCCTTTCCCCCCTTTCAGAGGACCTGGGCTCCCACGATGGCATCTCGGACGCTACCCCTTCTGTGCCTTAGTCTGCCCACCTGTTAGAACCTCGGGCCAGCCCCGGGTGACGTCCCGGGCCTCCGATCGCGCACCTCCGGCAAGCCGAGAGGATGGCACCGTCCGGGCTGAGGCGGCCCCGGGCGGCACACGGGTTTGACTGCCCCACGCTGGGAAATTGAGGCACGGTGGGGCGAGGAGCACGGGCCCCCGAGACTCCCGCAAACTCCAAGTGGCACGTCGCGTACCCCGCAGGCTGCCCCGGCCGCCTGCGAGCGGTCTCCGCGCGGAGGCCACCTCCCCACCCCCCACCCCGCCCAGCGCGGCCAGAGGCGGGGCCCGACCCAAGCACTGGAGCGGGGGCCCGGGTCGCCGGGGGCCGCGGTGACAGGGGAAGCCCCCGCGCGATGCCTGCTGGCCGGCGCTAACGCCGGCCCCGAGTCCCCCAGCCCGGCCGGGGTGCGGGCGTTGGGGCCACGCGGCCAGGCGCAGGCCCGCCCCGGGGCGCCCGCCCGCCGCCGCCGCCGCCGCCGACCCCGCCCCTCGGCTGCCTCCCCCGCCTCCGCCTCCTCGAGGCCCGGGACGTGCCCCGCCGGCCACCGAGCCGCGGGGACTGCGTCCGGCGCGCTCACTTCCGCGTCCCGCCGTCCTCCGGCCCGCGCGCCGGGCCGCCGCCGCCGCCATCGGACAATAGGCCGCCCGCCGCGCCTGCAGCGGACTTCCTGCCCGGCCCGGGCCGGCCCGTGCGCCGCTCTCCGCGTCCCTCTCCGCGCCTGCCCCGAAGCCGCGAGCACCCAGCGCCCGGGACGAGCCCGAGCGTCCCGCCGCCCGCGCCTCTGCTGCGGCGGGTCCCGCGGCCTCCTCCTTCTCCGCCCCGCGGGCGGCACCCCGGCCCCGTCCAGCGGCTGCTCGCGTCGTCGGTTTCCGAGTTCGATTGCTTACGGAGCAGATTCCCCCCCCCCCATTTTTCCTTTTACGATTTGAAAAAGAGAAGAGAACGCACAGCAGGCTGGGACAGGGAAGAGCCACCAGCTGCCCCCACGTGGACACCAATGAGGGGAAAGGGAGTTGGAAGCAAACTCAGTCCAGCTGGCCTTGAGGCTTCAACTTCTGCCGGACTCTGAAGCCTGGGGTCATGACTCTCACGCCGGGCAGGTGGAAGGCTTTACCTGTCCTGGGCTGGACTTGAGCCCCTGCCCGTCTTTAGCAACCAACCCCCCACCCCCTCCACCACACACACCGGACACCTGCGCTGGGCTCTGATACCCGTCTGGGACATGGATAAGTATGGGGACCTGGGCCTGGAGGCCAGTAAATTCATCGAGGACCTGAACATGTACGAGGCCTCCAAGGATGGACTCTTCCGAGTGGACAAGGGGGCAGGCAACAACCCTGAGTTTGAGGAAACGCGCCGGGTGTTTGCCACCAAAATGGCCAAGATCCACCTCCAGCAGCAGCAACAGCTCTTGCAGGAGGAGACCCCGCCCAGGGGGAGCCGGGGCCCAGTCAACGGTGGGGCCCCCACGGGCCCACAGGCCCGCCGGGACGCTGGTGTGAGCAGCAAGCTGACCGTGGATGGTGCTGCCAAGCCCCCTCTCGCTGCCTCCATGGTGGGTCCTGGGACTGCCCCCTCTGTCGCCCCCGGGCAGCCCTCATACCCACCCCAGGAGCAGAGGGCCAGAACATACGCTCGCGGCGCAAGTCACGGCAGCCAGGACTGCGGCTCCAAGGAGAACCTGGCAGGCTGGGAGATGTCTGGCTTCCGCCCACTGGGCTCCTGCGAGGACCCTTCCTGCCTCACCCACGGAGACTATTATGACAACCTCTCCTTGGCAAGCCCAAAGTGGGCTGATGAACCCCGAGTGTCCCCCGGCATCAGGCCGGGCGCAGGGAGTGGGTGGCCTAGCCCCCCAGGGACGGACGCACCACTGCCCAAACCCTCCAGGGACCATTCCCTGTACCAGCCTCAGCTGTCCCTGAGCTCCAGCAGGTCATTTGAGAGCAGCCAGGATGGCGCTGGTGGCCGCGGTGATGAGAAGCCGGCTGGGCTTTGGACTACCTCCTCCTCCCCGCGGGTGAGCCCTGGCCTTTCTTCCCCAGGCCCAGAGAATGGGGCCATGGTAGGGCCCCCTCCGCCCAGGACCTCCTCTTTCTTAGCCCCCTTGGCCCAGAGCTGCCCCAGCCAAGGAGCTCTTCCAAGAACAAACTCGGGGGTGGGCAGCGAGGTTTCAGGCCCGATGCCCAGAGCCACGGTGGACCCTCAAGTCTGGTTCCAAGATGGACCCAAATCTTACCTTTCTAGTTCTGCCTCATCATCCTCACCAGCCAGCGTGGACAGTATGCCGTCGGGTGCGGCCCCTGGGCTGGGTCTCAAGCCAGTCTGCACAGACCCTGGCGTTGGTCCCAAGCTCAGCCCCACCAGCCTTGTCCACCCAGTGATGTCCACCCCGCCCGAGTTATCTTGTAAAGAAGGTCCCCCTGGCTGGTTGTCAGATGGCAGCCTGGGGCCTGCGCTCCCAGAGAGCCCCAGCGCCCCCAGGGTGAGGCTGCCCTGCCAGACCCTCGTCCCAGGCCCCGAGCTCGGGCCCTCCGCTGCCGAATTGAAATTAGAAGCCCTAACCCAACGTCTGGAGCGAGAAATGGACGCGCACCCGAAGGCCGATTATTTTGGTGAGTGAGAGACGTGTGGCGTTGCCCACCATGGGTGACGAGGTCCCTGCGTTTTGGGAGGTGCTCCCTGCCCATCAGGGATGCTGCAGCTGCCCCTCAGTGCCACGCCTTTTTTTTTTTTTTTTTTTAAATGTGCGGTTTCCTCTTTTGGCTGCTGCTTCAGATTCAGAAACTTGAAAGCATCCCTGAGTGGAAAGCGGATCTTGCAGCTGGGAGTTACCCACGTGCAGGTGGGGGGGCGCGGGGCAGGATGGCTCGTGACGGCTCTCCAAAAAGGGAAATGCTGTGCCTTCGGGTTTCAGGGGTTTCGGGTGTGCCCCAGAGCCTCTCTCGGGGACGGGCTTGTGCAGGAACTTGAATGGGAGCAGCTTCTGGGGTCCAGGCACTCCTCTGGGTTCCATCCTCTGGTGGCTGGGCCAGGTGGGTCTGGCTGTTTGAGGACCCGTGTTTGGGCAGGGGTGTGTGTGTGTGTCTGGAGGTCATGTGTGCCATTGCAAGATTAACGTGGAAGGCTTTGCTCTCGAGCAATAGTGGTTCTCAAAGTGTAGTCTCGAGACCAGCAGCATCCCTTCACCCAGGAACTGGTTAGAAAGCAAATGATGTGTTGACTCTCCAGGAAATTTCAAACCTGTGGACCAGGTGTCTCCGAAGAACTCAGCCCTCAGCCTGGGTTCCAGCCCCCAGCCAGGTGACATACACAGCCCCGGCACCTGGTGGGTTGGGAGGGGCTTCCTTGCTGGTTTTACTCACCGTTTCGGGGTCTTGTTTGAACCTCGAACTGTTGGCAGGTGCTAGCTTCGGCTTTTTCTTTTACCTTGTCCAGGTTTGGAAACCGCGAGAAAGCGGCTCTCTTGTTCTGTGGAGTCACGATGTCGTGGTCTCATAGGAGAACGAACTAGAAAGCCTGTTTTTAGCAGAGTCTGAGGGTTTTTGTCTCCCCCCACCCATTTTTGAATTAGGGACACGATCTCCCCACTCTGAGGCCTGAGGCCCTTGGGAAGCTGAGTCCCAGGAGGGTGCCCGCTGCCCCCCCCACCCGGAGGAGGGCAGGGCTGGGGAAGGCCTATGGCTGTCAGTTCTCTGCGAATGGCTATGGCCTGAGGGGCTAGGAGGGACGGGGTCCTGGGCGAGCATGGCCACACCGTGGTCCGTATCCTCCCGAAGCCTCATGGGACCAGCTCTCATGGCCCAAAGGGCGCTCGGAGGTTGGGGTAACTTTGTTGGCTTATGTTTCTGAGCATACGGCACCGTCTGGCTGCTCTCTATCTCTTTCCCTTTGCAGATGTCCCCCCTTGGCAAATAACGCTTACTGGGAATATTGTGACTTTTAACAGCAAACTAATGCTTAATTTTTAATTCTGGGCTGATTAAACAACAAAACAGCCATTTTCCTCTGTCTGGGAGGCAGGCTCACACAGGGGATCGGGGCGGAGGTGTTTGCTAACACCAGTCATTCAACATGTGTTTATTGAGCACCTGCCTTGGGCTCTGTGCCCTGTTCAAGGCCTTGGCACACACACAGAACAGGACAGACAGGGCAGTGGAAGGAGACGGCAGGTGGCCCAGATAAATAATCAAATCCTGGGGAGAGATACAGGCGGAGAAGGGGGTGGAGCCTCCGGGCGGGTGTTGGCAGAGAGGTTTTGGGTTTTAAGTCAGGGGATCAGGGAGCGCCCCATCAGGAAGGTGGCATTGGAGGAAAAGCCTGGAAGAGGCAGCAGCTGCCCTGGGGGAGGGCGTTCTGGGTGGGGAGACAGCAGGGGCAAAGGCCCTGGGGCCGGTCTACGCCTGGTCCCACACTGGGCAATTACCTTCTACCATTTAATTTACTAGTTGCAACAACCCTGGGAAGCAGGTTCTGTCATTAGGCCCGTTTCACCGACTAGGACAATAAAGCCTGGGGAAGTCAGATCACTTAACCGAGGCCTCCCACGTGGCGGTGCTGGGCATAGCTGTGCATTGGAGCCCCCCAGTTCAGACACTGTGCCCATGCCCCTAACCAGCATCGCCATGCTGCCTCCCAAGCACAGATGCGGAAAGCTGCTTCGTGTCTGTATTTATTTATTTTTGTGGATTTGGTTTTTATTTTTAATTGAGATGAACATCCCACACCACGTAATTAGCCATTTTAAAGTAAACAGTTCAGCGGCATTTAGTACATTCAGCGTTTTACAAACACCAACTCCAATAGTCTCAAAACATTTTTGTCACCCTGAAAGGAAACCCTATACCCATAAAAAGCAGTCACTCCCCATTCTCCCTCCTTCTGGAAGCCACCCATATGTGCTCTGTCTCTGTGGATTTACCCATTCTGGGTAGATCATGTAAATGGAGTCATATTTTATTTTTTGCCTACGCATGACCTTCATGTGTAGAAAACTCCAAAGACCACACACACACACACACACACACACACACACACACAAAACCTGCGCAGTGAACAGTGAGTGTCCTTCCCGAAGCCTGGGTTCCTAGTCCAGTGCCCTGGGTGTAATGAAAGTGTGTTGTGTGTGTGTGTGTGTGTGTGTGTGTGTCTCCACGCTCCATGCCATCCACCTGCTCTTTGCCTCTGCCATGGAACGGGGTGTCTGGGCCACTGCTGCGTGTCCGTGTGTGTTGAGCAGGTTCAGTGTGACCGCTGCGTGGCTGTGCCCTGGGTCACAGAAGCAGCGGTCACAGTAGCCCTTGAGAAGGGCCTGTCCGCAGGGTATAAGCCCAGCTGTAGGAGGAACCCCCAGGGGTGGGATGGTGGGGCCCGGCTTGCTGCCCTTTCTAGTTGCTGTCTGCAGAGTTGGTCCGGGGCCCGCGCTACCCCGCACACAGGAGAGCACTTGCCTCATGCCTGCTTTGGCGGCCGAGTCTCTATTGGCACTTCTGTGGCCGGCTGTGTAGCCAAGGAGGAAGTCTCTCATCGGAGCCTCTGGTGGTCAATTCTTGGCCTCACCCTGCTGGGGGACCTCCTGTTTCTAGGTCTCCCCCCTTCCCATCTGTGGTGCGAAGCGTCCGGCCCTGCTGAGGGGCTCCCCACACGGAGGCCTTCCCTTCCCTAGACCTGGTGTTCTTTGAAAGACCGTGTTTGCCCAACACCCTGCGTTTCTTGAATTAGGAGGAGATTTTACTTCCAAATAGAAGAGTATCTATGGCTACAGGGCTCTTGCCTTCGAGAGGCAGGGTAAGGTAACCATGACCATCGGGGTTGACATAGGTCTAGCCAGGAGCCAAGCAAAGGCGTTGTTTGGGCTGGTTACATGGGCCCCTTCCTGGGGTGAACACAGGTGTCCCTATCAGTGTTTCCACTGTGGGAAGAGCCCCTGGATCCCTGCTCTTGCCTTTGAGGACCCTTAGGTCTGAAGACACCTTAGTTTCCGGTAACTGACTTGCTTGTCTCCAAGGACGCTTCTGGCACTTTCCTTGGCCGTCTTTGTGGGGTTGGTACCATGTCGTCCCAGGGGCTCCTTCTCCCCCCCGCCTCCCTTTTCTTCGATGTTCCTCCTCTGTGGCCTCTTTGTGTCTTTGTGCCTGTGAGGAAAGAGGCCAGGACAGATTCTGGATGCTGCTTGGTGAGTGTTGCTGCTTTGCCCAGTGCCCTGTGCGGCTCCTGTTTTAACACCACTGTTTACACTGCAGAGGAAGGGAAGAGGTCGCCGGGCTCCTGTTTTAACACCACTGTTTACACTGCAGAGGAAGGGAAGAGATCGCCGTGCTTTTGTTGACTCTTTCTTGGCCTTTTCCTCCACGGCATCCACTGTCTTCCTCACAAGGGTTCCAGCCTCCCGTCCAAAGGAAAAAGGATACAAAGAAGCCACCTGTGACGGCCTGGGTTTCCCGGGAAGCAGATTCAGACATTGGAGCGTGCAGGGGGCTCCCAAGGGGGAGCCCTGGGGAGGAGGGGAAGGACACTGGCAGAGGAGGGCTCCAGCCGCAGTGCAGGCCTCACGGGCCTGGGCCCACCCCACAGGGAGCACAGAGCTGCAGAAGCCCTTCAGAAGTGTCCTGAGTTTGGGGGAGCTATCCAGGCCTTCACATTCCCCCCTACCCCGGTTGGTCATTAGGTGTGGGCCGCCCTGGCCTCGACCTTGGCCGAGGTAGCCCTGTGCAGCTGGGGCAGAGCCCAAGGGAAGGACGGGCGAGGCCACCACCTCAAAGTGGCTGCCATAGCCCCCCGTTCCCCTCCCATCCTAAGGCAGATAAGATCCCTTTGGCAGTGACCTTTGGGCTCTGTGACCAATCCTGACCACCGTCTGTCTAGGGCCTGTGGCGCACTAGGCTTTGGGGATGTGGCCTGTGTTACCCTTCATAGTCAGATGCCAGTACTCTGTTCCCGGTGGAGAAACTGAGGCCCATGACCTCAAGTCCACAAGGGCTCAAGACCACATGGGCGTGAGTAGTGGTGTATCGCACCAGGTGGGTTCTGATGCCTCCCACAGGGGACCCGCTGGTCTGTTGCTCTGTTTGTCCTTCCAGTTTCACTCTGCACGCAGCTGCCGTGGGGGCGTCGTGGGCTCTGAGCCTGGAGGACCTGTGCCTTCCCTCCGGGCTGTGGGCCTGGGGATCCGTCACTGCTAACGCCCCCCTGGGAGGGCACCAGGCCCTGAGTCTGGAGTGGAGGCAGCTCTGCCAGACGTGGTCAGGCATCAGGGGTGGAGAGGCCAGAAAAGGTTGGCTGCGGGGGGTCTCCCTCACCCGGCGAGTGGGTGGCCGGGCTCCTCCCCACCCTGCACAGAGAGAAGAGGCTGCCTCTGTCCTTAGTTTTCCTGTTTCCCGTGGGCCTTCCGGTTGCAGCCACAGACCCGCCTGTGCTTGGGAGCCAGTAAACAGGTGTGATTCCGCCCGGGAATGGCCCCACCCCTGCCGGGGGCCAGGGAGCCCGTCACACTTGATGTCTTATGACTAGAAGCCACGAGGTTCATTCGCCACCATCCAGACAAGGACTGTGTAAAGGTCCTAGCTGCTCCTTTCCAGCGGACAGTCTTGCAAACCTTGGGCAGCACGTGGATTGTCCTGATGCCCTTTGAAGCACGCCCTGTCTGACTTGATGAGCAGCAGATATTCGAAATGTGAGGCTTACTTCTAGCCCTGGGTGAAAAATTGGGGGTGGTTCCAGAGCGCTCTTCCTGGCAATCCTGTAATAGGGTAGCCCCCCTCCCCAGAATTCCAGGACAAGAGGCCTGCATGTACCCTAGAGGTCCCTGTGACACCCCCCCACCCCCGCTAAATATCAGGCATTTCAGTAAAGCCAAACCAGGGGCTGAAGTAGAAGAGAAGGTACCAGAACCATCTGGCTCTGAGTATCCAGCAGGACCAAGCGTGGTTTCCTGGGCACTTAGATTCCTTCCGGAGACTCCGGGCCACAGTGACCTACCTGAAGCCCGGCTTTCATTGCCGTGGAAGTGAATTTCTGAGCCTCTGATACCTCTTGTAAATGCCACCCGAGACCCTGGTTCTACCTGTCCAGCCCCGCAGTCCTGGGACAGAGAGACACCCTTGTTCCTTTAGAAATCTTCTCAAAATCAGGAAGGCATATCGTGTTTAGCTTTCTAGGGAGGTACAGGATACGCCTATCGTAGGTGCCCGCAACGTGAACATGCCCGTGTCACCGGATGGAGGCACAGAACGTGGCTGGCGGTGACCCCACGCTTCCCTCGTTGTGGCCAGGGAGCCATGCTGAGCTCACGGCCCTCCGTCACACCAGCCTCCCTGCTGGGCCCCCAGCTCCTGGAACTGCCCCCCACCCCCCGCCCACCTCCCCAGGCTCCTTGTCTTTGCCCTTCCCCAGTCGGCATCCTTCTGGCTCACCTAGAGGTACCTGCCCCTGTGACCCCACACCGGGAAAGGGGGGTTCTCCAGCTGGAACCCTGACGTCAGGTTCCCATGGCGTTGGCCAGGTCCCATCACGCTGTCTCTCTGCTGTCCTCCCTCCTCTGTTTCTGCTCTATTCCTCTGTGACCAGGAAAGAATGCCTTGTTTTTTCTATTAATAATCCACAGCATGAAGCTGACCTTCTGACAGGACAGTTTCTTGCCAGAGGGTTAAAAACAAACTTATATTTCTTTACATCTTTTTTTTAAAAAGATGTATTTATTTATATTTTAGAGAGAGAGAGCAAGAGAGCAAGAGTGAGAACATGAGCGGGAGGGACAGAGGGAGAGGGAGAGAGAATCCCAAGCTGACTCCCAGCCGAGCACGGAGCCCTATGCAGGGCTCGATCCCACGACCCTGAGCTCGTGACCTGAGCCGAAGCCAAGAGTTGGGATGCTTAACTGACTGAGCCGCCCCAGTGCCCCTTCTTTATGTCTTTTGACTTACGACTGCCACCTGGGACACGAGGAAACCAGGTGTTCTGGGCCTGATCCCACCAGGAGGCCCAGGCATGGCGGTGGGCAAGCTGTTCTTCCTCGGAGGCCCCAAGTGCTGTGTCTGTGGCTCTGGGTCCCATCAGAGGCCTGGCTGTTAGCTGATTGAGTAATGCAGGGATGGGGGAGCATCCATGTCAGTAGCGGTGAGAGCCCAGAAAGGCGGTGGGGGCTGGACGGCCTGGCCTTCCCTCGCTCTCCTGGGCGTCTATGGAGGCGAAGCCCAAGTTTGTATTTTAGTGGACGGTTACATTGTCTGTTGCAAACGGTCATCATTTTGACTTTAGGTATTTGGAAAATACATACCGTTAAACCAAGAGCCATGAATCACTGACGTGCTACCATCCTGAGGACAATCAGTGTGGTGGTTTTCTGCAGGAAGTTTCCAGAGCAGAGCCAGAGCCCGCCGTGACTCAGGATGTGTCATGCGCGTGTTCGTGGCTCTCTGGCCAGATGTAGAAGCATCGACTCAGCCGGAGGTCACCCACGGGGCTCTGCAGAGTGTGTCTAAGGAAAGCAGGATGAGGAAAGGAGAGATCTCTAGGAAGGCATCACATGCAGGGTGTTACGTCTGTCACCCACCCTGGAGGCCTTTTGGAGGCTCTCGTTCTAATGAAACGTAGGGTCAAGTTGGGGGGACAGCGGGTAGCACTGGCCACGGGGCTTGCTGGCCTTGTTTTCCCTGGTGCGCCCCAGGCTTCCTCCGTGGACTCCTGTGATGGCCTTGGTGGTGCTGGGTCCGTGGACATTGGACAGTGACCTCAGGGCCTGGCCCCATCAGGGGCCCACACAGCAGGTGCTCAGAGGATGTCTGTTGGAGGAATGGAGGGGCTTCTGTTGGGACGTGAAGGGAGATGGGGAAGGGATTTGTAGCTGCGGTTATGGCTCTGAGACAATTGTGCTAAAATGTGTCGCTGTGCACTAGCCACTTTTCTAATCATCGTACACCATTGGCTTATTCAGTCCTTCCAATAAGCCCATTATGCTAGGCCCATTTCGTAGGCGGGCCAGCTGAGGTACACAGAAGTTAAGTAACCTGCTGAGCACATTAATCAAGGAGCTTGGCTGAGTCTGAGGTCTTGACAACACCGTGGCAATGCCTGTCCACTCCTGGGAATGCAGTGGCTTACCGATAAGGAGAACCTTCGGGGGGAAATGCAGCCCTGAGTCGGTCAGGGCTGAGGTCTTCCCCTTCTGTGGTGGAGGGAGGCAGGGCACGGAGGGGCACCTGGGCTGGCTGGAGGAGCCGTGCCTGCACCAGCCCCTCCCTACCATCCCGAGATGGAACCACGAGGCTCAGAAGGACACCGAGGCCATGCAGTGACCTTGACTGCCGACGACCCCTGGGACCCGCTGACTTGTGTTTCTCTCTGAGGTGTCAGTTAGGACCAGCAGGTCTTGCTTACAGGGAGCTCATGACACCCCCGAGTGTAGTAGGCAAGGATAGAGGTGTGCCCGGATGCCTTGGTCTGAGAGGATCATTGTCAACCCTGAGACGGTGCAGGGATGCTTAGAACCAAACATGGGACGAAAGGACGCTTAGAGTCCATCCGGCAAAGCGAACAGAAACCTTACCCAACAACAAAACAGGCCTCCAGAATTCCCAGGGCGCGTCCATGGCAGGATAGTACTTGCCAGCAAATATTTATATCGGCTCCAGGTTTTGTTTTTCATTTGTCCCCTCCCAGGGAAACCAGCTGGACACGGAACATCAGGGTCACGTTGGAAGGCTGGAGACTTTCTGCTGGAGTGTCTCAAAGGGAATACATCAGGGTCGGTGGCCAGGCTATTTTTAAGTTTTGAGAGCCACAAGTTGAGACGTGGCCAAGTTCCTTCCTCCTCTTTCTCGGTCTGTGACTCAACTCTGCGTGTCCCAGGAGAGCGAGGACCGGTTACTCCCGGTTACTGGAAGTCTGTTGGGAGCCTGTCAGGGACCTCGGTCCTTTCTCCCTGACACATGCATTTGCAGTCTATAGAAAGTTCTGGAAGCCTGCTCTGAGACCATCTGTTGCTGGAGAGGAGGGGCCTTGAGTTCAGCGTGTACCTGCCCTTCGGCTGACCCTGGTAATTTGAGGACAAGTGGACAGGGCACTCCTCTTACAATGCGGGCCCTGAGTCTGGGGGTGAACACGCATCACAGCAGGCTCTGGGCCCGGCAGCACGCAGTGGTCATTCTGGCGTGCTGAGAGAGTAGCGCGCTTGCCTCTTGCTGACGGGAGGCCCTCTGGTAGTAGCAGCAACCTGGCTTTTGTTCCGAGCCTCCCTCCCAGCAGGGCGGAACCCAGCTGTGGCCCATCTGCTCAAGGGATGCGCCCCCCCCCCCACGCGCTTGTCGGGGCATAGGGGTGGAGCTTTTGCATGGCTGAAATGTCACCTGTCCTGTTCCTCTCTTCCCCTACGGTGGCTTGCCTTGCTTCCCGATGAGGCAGGGAGGTACTGAATTTAGGAAGACGGACTTGGGGGCAGCCTAGCTGATGGCTGGCCGAGTTGCACCCCTGGGGCGTTTACTGACAGAAGTCCCTTCACTATAAACATGCTGGGGACAGGAGAGCGGGAGGCCGGCCTGCCTGTGCCAGCTTGGGCATCCTGCTTTGGTTCTTTTGCCCTTGGATTCCTCACCTCATGGACACTGGACGTCCTGAGCTCGATATAATTCTCTTTCCTTCCCCGGGCCGCGAGCCTCCGGAGGAACCTGTGAGAGCACTCACTGTCCCCAACCCGGGTGACTCTGAAATACCTCCCTGCGCCTAATAATGCTTGTCGTCCTCCGTCTCAATCACGAAGCTAAAATGACATTTTGCGGGGGGGAACCCCTTAAGCTATATAAAAAGCCCCACTTAAATAAGGAAAATGAAGAAATAAAACCTGGGTGGTTTCTGTCTTACTTAGATACACAGAGCTCTGGAGTCCTGAAGTGGGGGTTGTGGGTGTGACCCCTCAGGGGGTAACCTGCCCCTCACCCCAGCTCTACCCCAGACCCTTCACTCACCTCTGTCCATCACCACATCCAGTTCCAAGCGCAGAGAACATACTCCTTTGGTTGCAGTCATTATGGAACAGCTACTGTACACAGGAGACGGGATTAGGATCAGCGGAGCTTCCTTCCTCTGCTGAGATGTGGGCTCCCTGAGAGTGGGGTGTCCATTCTGTTCACCACTGTGTCCCAAGGCCCCAGGCAGTGCCTGGCCCACAGTGCTCATCGAATGAGTGAGTGAACCCTGTGGCCCATGGAAGGATGGGGACGGTCCCCAAGTCCCTCCTGAGGGCTGGGGCGTTGAGTGTGGAGGTTACCACTGGGGTGGGCACGCACTCCGGTGCCGGTCCACACCTCCCACGCACGTGCTGGAGGGTTCTAGGCCGGCAGGAGCACCAGGGTAACCCCAAAACCTCACCCTGGCCAGGAGGGACTCCGATGAATTCTCCCACTGGGCTGGAACGTGCTTCGGGTAGCCTTCCGGGGGCTGGGGGTGCTGGAAGGGGTTGGATGCCAGGGTTTGTCTGGGCAGAAGCTTTGCAGAGCTCCAGGTACCAAAGTCCTGGGGAAGTTGGGACAGGAGCAGGGAGACCTGCTGGCAGATGTGTTCCTAGCTGAGAAGATGTTCACATTATACTAAAGTAGAATTTGAGGAACTGCGTGTAGGCTCTGGATCTGCCCTGGGCAGACGCCTCGACAGTCTTGTGCCTCAGTTTCCCCGTCAGGAAAATGTGAACATGGCCGTCGTGAAGACTAAATTAATTAACAGAGATCTGTGCCCGTGAGTTGGGGAGCCGCTAGCCGCAGGCATCGGCCAAGCACTTGGACTTGTGGCTGGTCCGAAGGAGTTGTGCTCTAAGTGTGAGATATGGTCTGGGGATCTGAAGATGTGATATGGGAAAAGAAATGTAAAGTAGCTCATTAATATTTTTATGTCGGTTCTATGTTTAAACAAGAATACTTGGGACGTACTGGGCTAAGTAAAATGTATCTTTAAAATCAGTTTCACCCATTTTTTTTTTTTTTAAAGATTTTATTTATTTATTTGACAGAGAGAAATCACAAGTAGGCAGAGAGGCAGGCAGAGAGAGAGGAGGAAGCAGGCTCCCTGTGGAGCAGAGAGCCCGATGTGGGGCTTGAACCCAGGACCTGGGATCACAACCTGAGCCGAAGGCAGCGGCTTAACCCACTGAGCCACCCAGGCGCCCCAGTTTCACCCATTTTTTAAAAAGGATTTTATCTATTTGACAGAGAGAGAACGAGCACACAAGGAGGTAGAGAGGCAGGCAGAGGGAGGAACAGACTCCCCGCTGAGCGGAGAGCTTGAGGCAGGACTCGATCCCAGGACCCTGGCATCATAACCTGAGCTGAAGGCAGATGCTTAACCCACTCAGCTACCCGGGACCCCAGTTTCACCCATTTTTGCTTTTTAAAGTGTGGCTACTTGAAAATAGAAACTCGCAGGCAGCCTGCGCTTTTTCTGTCCGTCCCCGCTGTGCTTCCTAAAGCATTTGGAGTATGGCCTGTGCGGACTGCTGGCTGGGCAGGCACTTAACATTATTGTTTGCCTCCAAATATCAAAGCATCTTTACGTTGTCCCATTTAAAGGCCACGCCCAATGGGGTTGTTCTGATCCACAAATGCTTAAACAAGAAGATTCTAATATGTTCCGTTGCCAGCCCCTGAAACGAGCCAACTGAGGCCATACGCCCATTGCAGGAGGGGCCAAGACGGCTCTCACAGCCCCTGAAGTACGTCTTTTCTGATGGAGGAAGAAGGTACTTTGGGGTCTGAGCCAGTGGTGGTGGTAGCTGAGCCAGTTTTCCAAGACCTTCGTAATACACTGAGTCTAGCGAGGACAAGTGGGGACTGCTCGACCCCTTGCCGTCTTTAGAGAAAGGAAAGACAGTGTTTCCGGCAAGAGAGGTGGGAGAGGCCCTCTGGGATTGGGCTCTGCTGGGCCCCGGCCAGCAAGGGCCCACACCCTGCCCCTCTGGCTGGGCTCTGGAGGCCTTGCCTGGGCATGGGGAGAGTGGCCACGTCGGGTGGCCTTCCAGGCAGCCTCCAAAGGCCCGATTGTCTGCGGCCTCTTCTAGCATGGCTGACGCCTTCCTCTCTGGTGGTGGGGCTGAGACAGAGGCCCTTTGGTGGCTGGCCTCGGAGGTCAGGCCATTTTCAGAGCCAATCATCCCTCCTCTGCCTGTGGCCCCTGGCCACCACCCCGCAGAGTCACCCATGCCTGAGGTGTGGGTGTGGGGAGCAGCAGCCCTGCCTGAGTTTACAGCCAGAGAGCAAAGGAAGCGAGGGGGGGCGGAGAGGGCAGCAGGAAGAAAGGAACCGATGTAGAGTAAACCAGCAGGGCCTCAGCCCAGCTGTGCACTCTGTGGGGTTTCCACCTCTGCACTGGATACTCAGGGGCAGGCCCAGGGCCCTTCTGCTGCGTGGCCTTTTCTGACCCCGCCGTAGAAGTGGCTGGGTGTCACTTCTGCTATTCTCCCTTGGTCAAAGCAGTGCCAAGCCCTCCCCTATTCATGCGCATTCCCCCCACCTCTGGTTGGAAGGTGTGTCAAGGAATTTGTGGCTGTGTTTTTAAAAAATCGCATTTACATTCCCTGAAATGTGCTGTGGGATGGCGTTTAAACAACTGCTCGCACCCATTTAACGGGTGCTCCTGTCAAGATCTAGAAGAGTTCCAACCCGGGGAAGCTCCCCCGTGCCTCTTCTAGTCAGTGTCTACCCCCCGCACCACTATTCTGATTTTTTTCATCATTTATTAGTTTTACCTGTCCTAAACACAGTATACATGTATTTATACGGTATTCACATATAGCCGATCCTCATTATTCACGGATTCCGCATTTATGAATTTGCCTGTTTGCTAAAATTTATTTGGAACCCCGAAATTCATTCGTGGCGCTCTGGCGATTATCTGGGGACTCGCGCAGAGGTGTGGCCCCACACACAATCCCAGCTGAGGGTGCGCGGGGCCGTGCTCTGTCAGCTTGTTTGGTTCTCATCCTGTAACCATGCGTCTTCCTTGCCGTCTCTTTAGTGCTGTGTTTTTTGCATTCTTGGGCTCTTTGTCGGTGAATTTTATGTTCGGAATGTTCCCCGAGTGCAGCGCTGCCCGGTATTCCTGAGTTCAAGGAGGCTGCGATGTGCCTCATGGGGACACGCTTATCTAACCCGCACTAGATAAGCTTCCTTCAGGCACGAGTCCTGGTGCTGTGGGCCCTGAGCTCCACGTTAATGAAATCAACAATGCATATTACATCATGTGTCTTTCAGCAGAAGCACAGATAAAACAAGGTTATGTACTGATTAATTGATGAAAAGGTTGTGCCCAGAGGCTGGCAGGAACCTAACCCTGTATTTCCTCTGGGAGCAAGGTTCACTATTGGCTAATCCGGTATTTGCAGGGACTTTGTGGAGCGTTGTATATAGTGAATATCGAGACTTGACTGTAGTACTCTTTGGTCTGGTGTAGTTCACTCAGAGATTGTGACGTTCGTCTCTCTTGTTGTGTGTGTTACATGTCTGTCCTTTTTGTCCTGCGAAGGAGTATTCCATTCCACAAGTACACATTTCGTTTTTCCATTTCCCTGCGGAGGACTGTTTGGGTTCTTTGGCTCGGGGGCTGGATAATAAGTCTGCTGGGATCGTTTGTGTGGAGACCTACTCTACCCACTTCTCCCGGGTAGATGCCCAGGAGTGGAATTGCTGGACCATACAACAGGAGAATATTTAGCATTTCAGCAGCTGCCAACCAGCTTTCCAGAGGTGCCCCGCCCTGTAACAATCCCTCCCTCTGCCGCAAGCCGTGTGTGAGAGCCCTTCTGTGGTTCTTGACCGGCTGTGTCACAGGTTTCTCTGGGCTCTGCCCCATGGGTGACTTTCTAAACCAGCTCCTCTCTGACCTGGTATCACTTGACTGACCCCCTTCCAGCTTCTTCTGTTGAAATACAGTGATTTTCATCCCTTTTTTGGTGATTTTCATCCCCCCCCCCTTTTTTTTATGCTCCCAAGGTTTTGATCCCCCACCCCTGGCTTTCACGAACACAGAACACTTCTGTGGTTTTTGCCATTTCTAAAAACTTAAGCACAACTAACTGTGCGAAAGTCAGAAACTCTGAACAAACAGAAATAATGATAGAAGGGGCCCGTCATTCCGACTAGGGGTGGTCACTGTTAAGATAGGCTTTCGTTCTTGCACACACAGATATTTCATTTTTTAAAAGATTTTTATTTACTTATTTATGTGTGTGAGAGAGAACAGCCTGGGAGAGGGGCAGAGGGAGAGGGAGAAGCAGGCTTCCCACTGGGCAGGGAGCCCAATGGGGGGCTCAATCCTGGGACCCCGGGATCATCGATCATCGATCGAAGGCAGATGCTTAACCGACTGAGCTACCCAGGCGCCCCAGATAGTTTATTTTTAACCATCTGAGTGAATGAATGTGAACTTTGTCAGAGAATAGAGTCTTTGGCGGGAGTTGTCCTGGTGGAGGGCCCCTCGGGTTGCCCAAACACCAGTGCTCAGAAGCCAGCCAGTGAACCCTTCCCCCCTTCAGCTGCTTGTTGGAAATGCTACTTCTGTTCAGTTTCTGGTACCCGCTGGGAGGCTTTATGTCACCCCACCGGCGTGATTTTTTTTTGAAGGCCAGCCAGAGTCTAATTTTATGTAGTCCTTAGAGAATCAGAGTGGAGAGCTGGGGGCCACAGGAAGCTCTTCTCCGGACCCTCCTGACAAAGCCTTTTTCACTCCTCCACAGGAGGGAGCTCCCTGCCCAGGGGCGGCCAGACTGTAGGTCCTTCTGGTGGTGAGCCAGTCTTCCCTCTGTCCAGCCAGCAAGCAGGCTTCCTTAGGATCGGACCCAGTCAGTCACCGGACCAGTCCCGTGGAAACAAAAGCAGGACCTGTCCCTGTTTAGCTTTGCCTCTGCATGTGGGTGTCTACCTTGTTTTCTGTTTTGCATACTTTAGTGTTTAAATAATATTTGTGTGAACATTTTTGTTTTTTGTGCCAGCTCTGTTGAGAGGTAATTCACACACCATAGCCCATCCTTTGAAAGTATACAATTTGGTGGTGTAGCCGCCAAATGTATACTGTACATGTATATATGTTTATCCTGTATATGTGTATAAAAATGTTTTATTTTTTATTTCTAAAGATTTTGTTTATTTACTTTGAGAGAGAGCGAACAAGAAAGATCACAGAGGCAGAGGGGGAAGCTGACTCCTTCCAGAGCAGAGAGACTATTGTGGGGCTTGACCCCAGAACACTGAGATTGTGACTTGAGCTGAAGGCAGACACTTAACCGGCTGAGCCACCCAGGTGCCCCCCGGCCCAGTATCTGATTTTTGAATATCTTTCTCACCCCCCAAAAGCGAGACCTCCCCCATTGGCAGACGCTCCCTGATTCTTCTCCCCCAATCCTAGGCAGGGGCCAATCTACTCACCGCCCCTGTGCGCACCCATTTGGGGCCGCATCTTTGATTTTTTTGCTTAGGGAAAAAATCCTGTTAAATTTCTGGGTCATGGGGTGCCTGGGTGGCTCAGTGGGTTAAGCCTCTGACTTCAGCTCAGGTCATGATCTCAGGGTCCTGGGATCGAGCCCCACATCTGGGCTCTCTGCTCAGCAGGGAGCCTGCTTCCCTCTCTTTCTCTCTGCCTGCCTCTCTGCTTATTTGTGATCTGTCAAATAAATAAATAAATTCTTTAAAAAAAAAATTACTCGGTTAGATGGTGTGAAAGTTTTTTAGGGCTTTTGCCACGTGGTGCCACACCGCTGTCCCGAAGCCTTGTCCACATTTAGGCTTGCACCAGCTCTGCAAGCTGCACCTCGGTGACACTGTCATTGTTCCTCGTCTTTGCCCGAGGGCCAGTGACGTGTGGTATCCCGTGTTGCATGTGGCTCCTGGCAAGGGGGAAGACAGTTTCCTGGGCTGATCGGATTTGGGAAGGGTGCCAGTGTTGGGGGGTGGAGACAGGCAGTGGGGGAAGGACGGAGGAGGGGGAGCCTAGGGGCGCAGGGCAGGGTGCTGCTGAGCTGGGCTGGGGGTGCAGGGCCTGCTCAGGGGCCCCTTGAACTCTGTGTTCCTGTGGGGAGCGGAGGGCAGGGAAGGATTGAGGCCCAAGAACGGGAGTGCCCTGGGGCCGCCTGGAACCTATGGGCAGCGTGGCAAGGCAAGCTCTAGCCTGCAGGGATTAGGAAATTGAGGCAGAAACTTCCTTCCCCACCGCGAAGAAGCGAAGCCATCATTGGTTTTGAGCAGCTTTCAGAGTGAAGAAAGCAGGCTGGCGTAATGACCCCGTAGCCCAGAATGGCCTTAAATACTTCCTTTGTGGCTTGGGGAGAGGTTCTCCCCTTGATGCTAGAGCTTCAGGTGCATGGGAGAGAGGGCAGAGGCGGGGAAGACCCCGGGTGCAGGTAGGAGGATGCTGGTTGTGTTATCTACACCCACGGCTCTTGACCTTGGCCGCCCCTTAGATCCATCTGAGGTGCACTGGCTACATCCCCAGACTGGAACCAGAGTCTCTGGAGGTGGTGGTGGAGAATGGCCATCGGCATGGTGGGGGTCAGGGGGCCCAGCACCCATGGCCTCCGGGGGTAGGGGTTGTGAACGTCCCTGGAACCAGGAGGAAGACTCTTGCTGGGGTCATTGGTCCAGCTCTGCCCCGAACGCTTGGCCCCTTTTGCAGAACCTGTTGACTCCCAGAGCCACCAGGGTCCACAGGCTGCAACCTTCGGCCGAGGAAAAGCCTTGTTAAACCTGTGGCCAGAATAACTCGTTCACCTGTGCCCCACGGAGAGTGCCCCCTCCCAGCCAACTCCCAAGCTTGACTGCCTGCCCTGAGCCCTGCCTTGAGCCCTTTGCGGCACAGTAGGGGGGTCCTGGGTGTGCGATTCCACGTGGTGTGTGGCGTCGGGGCGGAGTAGAGAGGATGCCCTGGGGTGGCCACTGTGGGGTGGGGGCGGCCACCCTCCTCACGGAGAGAAGAGCAGGCACCGGGATGGGGCGAGGCCCAGACTAGAGCTGGGGTTTGTGGGGGTGGAGGCCTGGGAAGGTTGCAGGGCCCCGTGGGCTAGCCTGATGGAGCCTTCTTATTTCAAACCTTATCATACCAACCAGAGGTACCCCCTGGGTCGTCACCCAGGTTGGCTGTGCGTTTGGCCAAAGGAGGGTTGCAGGGTTGGCTGCCCAGCCATCTGCGGGAAGGAGGCAGGAGTCCTGTCGTCCCCAAACTTCACGCTGAGGCTGCTTTCTGGCCTCCCTGGCCGTCAATCCAGCCTTTGCAAGGGAGTGGGGAAGGGGCTGTGGCTCTGGGTGCCTGGGAGATCGTTTAATCCCAATTTGGGATAACTGATTTCATGTGGAACATGGCCCCGGCGAGGTGTGTCTGCATTTGATTAGTAATACTGTGTTACTGGTTCTCTAATAGTTTTCCTGGAGCTTGTGAGGGTGGGGGGGATGGGGAATGCCAGGGGCCATAGTGAGAGCCGGTTCAGTCCCACTGAGGCCAGAGGGCTTTACCTTTCCTCTGTTCTATGGATTTGAGGTTTCACTGATTGGCTGATTGATTGATTGATTTGAGAAAAGTTTCTTTCTCTCTAAAGCACTTTGCAAACCACAGCTGTGCACAGAGAGGTGACCTGAGCTGTCCGTCACTGGGCCCTTAGCAGGCCGTGGTGATAACAGTAATCATCAAATGTCCAGTTCCTGGCTTTTTGTCTACTTCCAGTGAATTGAAAAGCTCCTTTATTAAGGCCCCTCCTCCCTGCTCTGGCTTCTTCAGGACATTATCATCCATGTTAGTTGTGTTCCACCCGGTACCCAGTCTTTCTTCTTAGCACCTGGAAGACTCTAGAAAGCTCTGGACCAGTGCCAGAGGCCGTGCCCCTCCCTCTTCCCCCAGCCTCCTGGATGACAGCGATCAACCTTGAAGGAGCCCATCAAGGGTTAAGGTAGGGGCTCTGTCTTCCAAGAGGTTCTGCCTGGAAGCGGCCCCAGGAGGCGTGAGCCACAGGGGGTCCTCCACTGTCTCCGGTGGCTCTCCCAGCAGGAAACCTGGCCCCTCCTGCAAACCCTGGGGAGTGTCCCCCCCATGAGTCTGGCCTGCTGCCTGCGGTGCATGATGGGACATGTGTCTGTCTTCCCCTGTCCTTCCTCTCCAGCGCCACACACACCTCCTCGTTCAGGACTGTACTTCCTGTCGCCTCCCATGTCTCAGGGGCCCCGTCCGGAGTTTCCTTGTGTCCAGCCCAGCTGGCTCCTTGCGGTCACACTGATCATCCTAGCTGTGCACCCGCCTCTGGCTTTCTTACCTTTTCCCCAACCTGCACCACCCTCCCCTCCCTGGACTCTGCCTTTCAGATGCATCCAGTCCTTGTCCTGGACCTCCCCTGTGTTCTTTCGGTCTGTGGGGCTGCCAGAGCCAGAAGCTACCGGGTCTCCGCCCTCCTCGAGCTCATCGTCCTGTTAGATAAGAGGAGACGTAAACCACGAGCCCCACCTGGGCCACAAGCCATGAAAGACAGGTGGACGAGGCACTCAAACAGTCCTTGGTGGCTCTTGGCCTCCCACCGTACATCATTTAAAACAGGAAAGTGTCCCTAGTCCTTGCCCTTTCCTGTGGGAATATTATGATTTTTAAAAGAATCCCAGATGGCCACTTTGGAAGGCATTTGGAGAGTTTTTTTTTTTTTCTTCTTTTCAAAACGCAACATACTCTTCCCATACATCCCAGCAATGTCACGCTGTGGTGTTTATCCAGATGAACTGAAAACACGTCTACACCAATGTATTTATAGCAGCTTTCTTCATAATTGCCCAAGCTTGGAGCAAGCCAGATGTCCTTCAGGAGGGGAACGGATACATAAACGGTGGTCTGTCCAGACAATGGGATCTTACCCAGCGCCACTAAAGAGGAATGAGCCATCCAGCTGTGACAAGACGTGGGGGGACCTTAAATGCTTATTACCGAGCAAGACATGTCAATCCGAAAAGGCCATGTACCGTACGATGCCACTTCCATGACGTTCTGGAAAAGGCAAAATGATGGAGACACTAAGAAGATCAGCAGTTGCCAGGGGTTGGGGGAGGGAGGGAGGGATGAGCGGGGGGAGCACAGAGGATTTTGAGGGCAGTGAAACTTTCCGTGTGCTGTTGTGATGATGGAGACGGGTCATATACATTTGTGCAAACCCACTGGGTGTTCAGCAGCTCGTGTAAGTTACGGACTCTGGGTGATGGTGTGTGAATGTGGGTTCATCGGTTGGAACAAATGTAGCCCTCTGGTGGGAGATGCTGATAGTGGGGGGAGGCAGTGCACATGGGGGGGGGCAGGAATATACAGGAAATCTCTCCCTTCTGCTCAGTTGTTTTTTTTTTTTTTATTTGACAGAGAGAGAGATCATAAGTAGGCAGAGAGGCAGGCATAGAGATAGGGGGAAGCAGGCTCCCCGCTGAGCAGGGAGCCCGATGTGGGGCTGGATCCCAGGACCCTGAGATCATGACCTGAGCCGAAGGCAGAGGCTTAACCCACTGAGCCACCCAGGCACCCCCCTTCTGCTCAGTTTTAATGTGATCTTCAAACGGTTCTGACAAATCATTTCTGTTAATGGAAGTGCCAGAAGGAAGCCAACCAAAATGATAAATGTCATGGTAGAAAAAAGTCCCCATCAAGTCCAAAGATCTTTCAAACACCCGCTCCCACCCGCCCCCCCCAGTTCCCCAAGCTCCTGCAGTCATCGTGGGAAGCAAAGTCCCCGGGCACAGGTACATTTTCTGCTGGGGTCTTATCATGCCCAGGACCCCAGGCCATGTCTCTGGTTGGGAGGGGTGGGTTTGGCCTCTGCCTCAGAGCTGCAGCCAAGAAAGGGCTCTGCTTGTCCCCCTTCCCCCCCACCCAGAGAGCTTTATTTGTGGAATTGCTGGTGCCCCAACATGTGAAAACATGAAACTTTGAGCCCTTGGACCTTTTCTTCCTCTTTACTCTCTTAATCCCTCTTATAAATGAAGTGTGTGGGGACACCTGGGGGGCTCAGTCAGTTAAGCGTCTGCCTTTGGCTCAGGTCATGATGCCAGGGTCCTGGGATCAAGCCCCACATCAGGCTCCCTGCTCAGCGGGGAGCCTGCCCGCTTCTCCCTTTCCTTCTACTGCTCCTCCTACTTGTGCTCTCTTGCTCTGTCAAATAAATAAAATCTTTTGAAAAAATAAATAAATGCAGTGTGTGGTCTAGAGAGGACCCAGTGTCTACTCATTTCGACTTTGGGCATTCTTTTTAATCATTGAACATCTGTTTCTTTGCCTATAAAGTGATGATAATGATGTTCTGTGGGTTTGTTATTAAAGGAAGAAACATGTCTAAATTGTGCTCCACCGTTCTAAAGATAGAGTCACAGGGCTGGATAACCTCCTTCCTGAGACGACCAAAAAAATAAAAACCACCAACGAACCAAAACCAGACCAAGTATGTAGACCAAAGGTTCTCAGGACACTGGACATCAGTCAACACAGAATGGTGATTTTTGAGAGACAGGAAGCAAGTGAGGCAGCCTCCGTGGTTGGCTGCCATGTGCTGCCTTGAGACAGAGTCCAGGCTGTGACACAGGGAAGTTGAGGCAGAGCCCGCTGGACTCCTGTTGTGTTCAGATGTAGCCGACAGTCCGAGGAGATAAAGCAGCTGGAGTGAAGGACTCTAGCAAAAATCTTTACAAAGCATGCCTCTGAGAAAAGCACCTGTATCCCTGTTACAAAAGTAATTCTCAGGGTGCCTAGGCGGCGCCATCAGCTGGGTGTCCGATTCCTGATTTCGGCTCAGGTTGTGATCTCAGGGTCATGCGATTGAGCCCCACGTCTGTCTCTGTGCTCAACGTGGAGTCTGCTCGAGATTCTCTCTTCCTCTCCCTCTGCCCCTCCCCCCTTTTAAATAAATACATCTTTTAAAAGAATAAAAGTAATTCTCATAGCTCAACCAAAAGAAAAAAAAAACAGGCAAAAGATCTGAACAGCCCCTTCCCTAGAGAAGATAGAGACAGTAAATCAACACATGAGAAGTTGCTCAGGCAATAACATCGTTTGTCACTGGAAAAAGAAAATGAAAATCCCAAGGAGATATCACTGTGGCCCTCGTAGAATGGATAAAATTAAACAGACTGTCATTCCAAGCGCTGGGAAGGATGTGGAGAAATTAGAAGTCTGGTAAATTGCCGGTGGGGCTGTACGATGTTGAATTTCTCCAGAAATCAATTGGGCATCTTCTTAGAAAGTTAAACGTATACTTACTGTAAGACCCAGCCATTCAGCCCCTAGGTCTTGCCCCGAGAAGAAAGGAAACACATTTCTATACGCACACTTGTGCGTGAGTAGCTGCATTTACTTGTCATGGTTCCACCCTGGAGATATCTCAGACGTCCATCCACAGGGCAGCGGAAAAACGCGTTGTGATGTGTTTGGACAGACACGGGACACTACGCAGCCATGGAAAGGAATGAACGCTTCCTATGTGCAACAAGAAGAAGCCGGACCAAAGAGAGTACATATTTATATAACTTCTAGAAAACACAGACTCATCTGTGATCCCAGAAAGCAGATCAGTGGTTGCCTGGGGAATGGAGGAAGGAGGACGTGCAAAAGGCACAAAGTGGGGGAGAATCTTGGGGGATGGTGGGGGTGTTCACTGTGTGGCAGTGATTTCACAGGTTTCTATAGCTGTCAAAGTTATCAAATTGTATACTTTATTTTTTAAACTTTTTTATTAGATTTTATTTATTTGTCAGAGAGCAAATGGGCAAAGGCAGGGGGAGGGGCAGCGGGAGAGGGAGAAGCAGACTCCCCGTGGAGCAGGGAGCCTGAGATCATGACCTGAGCCGAAGGCAGATGCTCAACTGACTGAGCCACCCAGGCGTCCCCAAACTGTACACTTTAAATGTGTGATGTTTACTCTATATGACTTATATCTCCTTAAAGCTGTTTTCCAAGAGGTCATGCTGGCTACGGTTTGGAGAATAGATTTCAGGCAGTGGGTCTAACTGCAGGGGAGAGAAATGCATGTCCCTCTCTTCTAAACGTGTAATTCCTTCTTCCCCTTACTTTCTTCCTGGTTTATGAGCTCAGGTGATGAGAGTAACATGGATGACATCTTTCTTTTTTTCCGCTGTTGGACATTTCTCTAAAATCCTACAGCTAAGGGGCCACGTGAAAACGAAGGGGTCGAGTAGCCTTCTGGCTGAGCCCTGCCTTGCGAGGACTCCGTCTTCTCTTCCCTGGACCTGCTACTACTCACACTCGTGGTGCCCCGACACCGGATGTGCAGGCTTTCCTACCGCCACCAGCGGGCTGTCCCAAGACCCCATTCAGTTCTGACAGTCTTGACCCGTGGGTGGCACAGCCCTCGCAGACCAGGGCTCAGTCCCACAAAACTGCCATCATGTCAGGTGCCATCACAAATCCCCATGGTTTCCTCCTCGAGCTCGACCATCACTAGGACAGCTCACGGAACTCAGGGAAACAGGGAAATATAAAATCATTATTTTATAATAAGGCGTGTGCTAAAGGATACAGAAGAACAGCAGGAAGCAGGGGTGCATGGGGTGAGGTCTGGGAGGGTCCCGAGCGTGGGAGCTTCTGCCCTTTGCAGTGGGGGGATGGGCACTCTCCCGGCACGGGGATGTGTGGACCATCCCAGAAGCTGTCCAAACCCCATGCTTTGGGGATTTTTCTGGCAGCTTCATGTAGACATGATGGGTCATTAACTTGCTTTCCAGCCCTTCTCCCCTCTGGGAAGGATGGGGGTGGGGGAGAAAGTTCCAGGCTTCGAATCATGGCTTGGTCTTCCCAGCGACCAGCCCCCATCCGAGACGCTCCCATCACCAGGAAATTCCAAGGGATTTAGGAGCTCTGTGTCAGGAACTGGGGTCAAACACCAAGTACTAGAAGGAACTGGGGACAGAGACCAGTGGATATATTTCTTATGTCATGAGCCCTGGGCACTTAGCGAACTCACAGGGCAGGTCTGCCGGTGACACGGGTCAGCGCTGCTATCACAGGGGGCAGATTCTAGTTTCCTGCATCCTTGGGTGACCGTTCCCTGAGGGCGGCAGTCACATCGCTCACCGTCCCCCAGCAGTCTAGAGGGAGCCTGGTTCCAAGCGAGTGGCAGAGAAGCCTTTGTGGAGTGGGTGTCCCTCCGGGAGGGCAGAAGGGGCTGAGTGAGGGTCTGTGTGGGGGAAAGACCCGTGGTTGGGGTCCCAGGTGGGAAGACAGCTCATGTGCTGGGGATAGGGCAGAAGGGGAGGTGGGCCGGGGTGGTTGGTGGGCGCTCTGGGGCAGGGCTGGGTTTAGGTTCAAATCCCCAAGCAGGGGGTGTATTGAATGTGAGGGAGGACACCCCCAGAGTGTGGTGGGAATCACCACAGCTGCCAACCTGATAGGGAGAACAGGACCTTTAGGTTGGAACCTGGGCTCGAATTCCGTCTCCCAGACCTACTGGCCGTGTGCCCGTCGGCAAGTTATAGGGCCTTTCTAGATTGTGAATAAAACGCGTTTATCCAACAAGTCCTTCACTGGATGCAAACTCCCATCATGAGGTTGGGTAGGTACGTTATTCCCTAGAATATGACATTTCCTTTTTTTTTTTTTTTTTTTTTTTTTTCATTTTTTCCGACCAAAGGAAGACTAGACCTTTTCCTGCCTGTTTAGTACCTTCCTGTGCATGTACCACAAGGCCCAGGGATGAAATACCTTCCCACCTACTTGGCTTCTCACGGGCTCTTCCTCGCTGCGTGACCGATGGCTGAGAGCACCAGCGGCTTCCTTCCTCGCTTTGTGCCCGTGCTGGACGGTCGGAGAGGCGGGAAAGGGGGTCAGTAGCCTGGAGGACGTGGGCTGCAGGAGTCAGAGTCGGGGCAGGGGGAGGCAGAAGTCAGTAGGTCAGAGCCCCTCAGGTGGAGAGGAAACCAGAGGAGAAGCCTCGGGGGTCGGGGGGTGGGGAGGAAGGCCTGTGGCACAGAGATAAAGACACAGGAAACCCTGAGAGGCCTGTGCACTTGTCCTTGTCCCCTTGGTGATGCTGCCATCCTGCCACTCGCTTTCCGAGTGGGAACGGGAGAGGGGTCTGACTTGACTCCCCAGACCCAACCAACAGGAGTCCACGTCCTCATGGTGCGTCAGCAGCATCCCACAGACTCAGAGATGCATCGGGCCTTTCCTCTTTGGGGCCCCATCCAGAAGGCTGGCTCTCTTCCCACACCCGCCCCGTGGACAGGTGGAAGGGCTGCCTCCCACCCCTCGCTCCCGGCCCCTCTGCTCTCTCCTGCTCACATTGCTACAGTGGGTTAAGCCAAGAAGCCACAGTGATCTACAGGGAAGAGGTGGTAATTGCCTCGGGGGTGGTTTCATTGCCTGTTCCCAGGCAGAGTTAGAATTCTCTTGCTTTGACATCCTGTCTAGTCTGGGGATGGTCTCCTTTGTACTTCGGTTACTGCCCAAAGAAAGCTTTGTTGGCTGTTGTGGGGATCTGGAGTCAGGGCAGTCAGGGGGCTTGGGATGGGTGTTTTTGGAAGTGGATCTCAGGATGGTCTAGTGAGTAAGTACCTTGTCAGGGCCTGAGAGTGGATGTTTTTGGAGACAGTATTTTCCTTCATTATCACGTGTTGAAAACGGAAGGCGAGGGCACTGGGAAATTTGCTAGGGTGCTGGAAATATTCTGTCTTGCTCTGTCTTTGCATTACCTAGGTCATCTGTCCAAACCCATTGGATGGTAGACATCATTTGTGCGTTTCACTGTTCATGATTTTTATCATGAAAAAATAATAGTAGAGGAGCCTGGATGGCTCAGTCAGTTAAGCGTCTGTCTCCGGCTCAGGTCATGATCTTAGGGTCCTGGGATCGAGCCTTGTGTCAGGCTCCCTGCTCAGAGGGAAGCCTGCTTCTCCCTCTCCTGCCCACTCATGCTCTGTCTCATTATCTCTGTCCCTCTCAAATAAATAAAATCTTTAAAAAATAAAAGAATAATTGTAAGCGAATAATAAACTCTTAATGATTTACAGGCTGATGTGCTTAGGGATGAGGTGGACCACTGCCTTCACCTTGCTTTTAAAAAAATGCATCAAGGGCGCCTGGGTGGCTCAGTGGGTTAAGCCGCTGCCTTCGGCTCAGGTCATGATCTCAGGGTCCTGGGATCGAGTCCCGCGTTGGGCTCTCTGCTCAGCGGGGAGCCTGCTTCCCTCTCTCTCTCTCTCTGCCTGCCTCTCTGTCTACTTGTGATCTCTCTCTGTCAAATAAATAAATAAAATCTTTAAAAAAATTATAAAAAAAATGCATCAAAAGTGGGACACCTGGGTGGCTCAGTCGGTTAAGCCTCTGCCTTTGGCTCAGGTAATGATGTTCTCAGGGTCCTGGGATCAAGTCCCACATCGGGCTCCTTGCTCAGCAGGGAGCCTGCCTCTCTCCCCGCCTCTGCCTGCCACTCTGCCCGCTTGTGTGCTCTCTCTCTCTCTCTGACAAATAAAATCTTTTTTTAAAAAATGCATCAAAACTAAGAGGGGTTGTTGGATTGATTGATAGTGGATTGTTCATGATTGTAGAACGGGTGGGGGGGAGGGCGCATATGGCTGTTTCTCCTCTCCTCCTCTGTGTTCTGACAGACCTCTCTGCTTGTTTGAACATCTCATAATAAAATGCCGAAACAGAAGAACTGACAGGAACTACTGCTTGTGCCCTCTAGAGCTTTCCATAAACGAATTCCCCAGACAGCTAGGTTTCCAGGCTGACACCACACTCCTCCTGCAGGCGCCCTCACTCTCTTCCCCCTGAGAGCGCTGATGAAGCGAACGGAGGGTTCTTGGCTTGGTGTGTCCTCTGTGGGGCTGGTGTGGTTGCTGTCGGTGCATTGCACGAAATGGGTGTTAGCTTGGACCTCCTTGAGGGAGACGCAGTCCATGACCTTGAATCGATAGAACTCTGAAACGTGGGGCTTCCTACCCTGTAGGCAGAAGCCTGGGGATTTGCAGCCGAGACCAGCCTGACCCAGATTTCGAAGAGGGTGCCCGAGCTCCCGCTGACCAAGAACTCAAGCTGGTTGGCCGCTGGACCCTGGGTGTGCGCGTATGTGTGTGTGCGTATGTGTGTGTGTTCAAAAATCTTAATGTTAGACAATACATCAAAACACATTCAGATGCTTTTTTGACACTAGACTTTTGTCGGCTATAAAGTCACACCTGCTCTTCCAAGAACTTTTTTTTTTTTTAATAGAGAACATGCAAAGAAGTAAAACCAACCATAATTTTAGAACCTCAAGAAACCACTCTTTATATTTTGGTATATTTATTCCCCGAATTTTTTTTTTTTTTTTTTTAATCTCACACACTGTTTCTGTCATTGCGATGTTTCTCCCTCTGCCTCAGTCACGTAGCCAGCGGACTGTGGCATTCGAGTCCAAGAGCCGGACCTCCGCTTTGCCGTTTGGGGCAGAGGCGACTCGTTCTGGAAGCTGGTAGTTTGCAGAGCGCCCTTGATGGCCGCTCCTGGGAACATGCAGGGCAGTGGAATGAACCTCTTTTTCCGAATTGAGAGCTGATGTGCAGAGAAGATACCAGGTTAACTCCTGCCACGTGGGAAGTGAGTTGGGTAGGAGGCTGAAGGTTAGAGCCTGTCTCATCATGTTGTCTTCAGAGCTGGAGGGCAGCACAGTAGCGGGGCCTGGGGTCTTAAAGGGACAACAGGTGGGTATAGGGCACCTGGCCAGGGAGACTGTGAGCAAAGGCTAAGCTCAGGAGCCCAGGAGGGCTTGTTTGGAGGTGAGGGGCAGGGAAGAGCATTGGCTTTGTGTTCTGACAGACCTGGGGCTGGGGGCCTGATGCTTTTGTATCAGTATAGTCACCCCCATTGGTTCCCAAGGAGAACTGAAGGAAACAAAGTTGTTGAAATCGCCTGGTCTGCGTGCTTGGCGTATTAGGATCATGGTGTGGTGGGTTGGACATCATCTGATGAACAGTGGGAGTCTTTGAAAGGCTTTGGGCTGGGAAGGAGGGTGACGGGGCAGAGACTTTCTATCATGCTGGCATAGAGGACAGCAGAGGGTAGGGAGCGGAGCCTGAAGCTCTTTCCTGCAGGTGAAAAGCTGATGGAGAGAGAGAAAGAGAGAGAGATCGATCTCAAAGGAGTGATCTGCAAGGTTCGGTGATAGGGTGGTTATGGGGGGGGAGAGGCATCTCACTTTGTTCATTGGCTTTTTTAATGACTTGGTTTATGCTCTCTCGCCCCCGACTCACCGGCATGTTCTTGCCTTTCAGGAGCCTGCGTGAAGTGCAGCAAAGGCGTGTTCGGGGCCGGCCAGGCCTGCCAGGCCATGGGGAACCTCTACCACGACGCGTGTTTCACCTGCACAGCCTGCAGTAAGTGTCGGGGGGGCTTGGTGGGGGGACAGGGAGCATGGGGCCCGGGAAGGGGAGGACAGGGACGAGCATCCTTTCTGGAGACTCTTGACCCGGGCCTTCCACAGTCCCATGGCCGGGCAGGCTGGTATCCTTTAGAGCCGCAGCCTAGAGTCCGTCCGAGGAAGGGGGTGGGCCCAGAGTGCCAGCGATTGCTTGGGGCCGACCTTGGTAGTGAGTTGAGCGGGTTCAAAGCAAGCTATAAGAACTGTAAGAACGCTTGTGATGATTATCAGAGGTCTCAAGTGGGGCCACCACCTGCCCTGTTGTCAGTTACCTCCCCCACCCTGGGACCAGCCAACCCCACGTCGGTTACTCCCCTGGGAGGCAGGTCCTGTTATCACTCTGTGACCCCACTCTGATCTGGAGGCCGCTCCGTGCGTGTGAGGTGCGAGCGTGTGCGTGAATGCCTGCGTGTGTCCACCGTAGGGCTGTCCGGGCCTGTGAGCACACACACCTGCGGGCATCTCTACCCCGCACACACACAGTGACCAAAGCAGACAGTTATGAGACCGGGCCAGTGCCCAGCCCTGCAAACTGCTCGTTGAGTTGATGGCAGCCCCCGGAAGATTCTGACCGAGTCAGGAGTAAGCCTGTCTTAGGGTCTCTAGTAAAGATTAATTTTGAGGAGCTTTTTTTCTTTTAAAGAATGTCCCACTGATTTCTCCAGTTCTAGAGGGAGGCTCGCGGCTGTCCATTCAAAGGAAATGGTTCTCGGTCCTGGCTGTTCGTTAGAATCCCCCTGGACATTATAACAGCCAGTGATGCCCCAGTCCCACCCCAATCAGCAGAACCGGAAGCTCTAGGGGTGGAATTTCTAGGCCAGGGTGTGGTCTAAGCATCCGGATCAGTGCCAGGCTCTTCAGTGTAGACACCTCTGGAGGAAGGAGAGGGGGAGAAATCTGCTCTCAGCTGTTTTGGGCCACAGTTGGGAGCCTCCTGATTCCGAGGGCAAAGGTAACGAGGTGGGCACAGAGCTGCCTCCTGTCCTGCCCAGCGGTGCCGGGTAGGCCTGTGCCAGGGTTCGGAACCTCCTCCAGTCCTCACTGCAACTGCCCATAAGACTCGTGCCTGAGAGTTGATGGTTTGTGTACCGATTAGTATTCACCTCTGTGGGGAAAACTGTGAAAGCCTTTGAAATGGGTCAAAAGGCAGCTCGGTGTCCTCAGTGGATATATTGGGGTTACCTGTGGGTGGGTTTCTCCGGGTCCCGGGCTTCTCGCCTTGTCTTTGAGCCACGCTGTCTGTGTAGGTTATGGCATCCTGATAGTAGCGCACACACAATGCTTGTCCCTAACGGTGCACACCATGCCTGCTGGAGAGGCCGCTGACCGTGGCCCTGGGGAGTCTGCTTCCGATGGCCATAGAGCTGTGGTTCTTTGCGCTGTCCCAGTTGTAACGTCTTAACTGCTTCCCATCTTATAGGGTGACATTAAATGATAAGTGACATTAAATCTTTGACTGTATTGTCTGAGTCTTAACTGTACAAGAGTCGTGATCCTTCCTCTTCCTAGAAAAGGATCTTTCCGTTTTGGCCTCTGTAACTGTTTCTCAATATTTGCTGTTTTCCAGGGGAAAAGAAAATATTAAGTAGAAGCTGGTTTTCATCTCAAACAATTGCCAGTTGAACTAAGAAAGTTTTTCAGGGCTGGTGGGGGGCAGGCACTGCTGAGTCTGTCGGGACAGGACTAACCTGCATTTCCACAATGGGTTGAATTTTTCTTCAAATGATGACCAACACAGACACTTAAGGAAAACACAGATGGCTGGGGATTTTTCTGGGTCTAGCATCTAAGGCCCTTGTGTTCTGGTTTCTGTTGTAATGCTTCCTATAATTTGTCACAGACTGAACTCTCTCTTCTGCCTCTGTATCTCCGATCACACTGTCCCACAGGATCTGCTCTCCCTACTCACTTCATACGTTTAAGTTCTGTCCAGTCATTAGGGCCCAGCTCAAAGGCTGCCTATTCCAAGAAGGCTTCCCTGTTCTAGCAGAAGAAATGGCTTTGTCTTGAGCTTGGCATGCCCCAGTGCTGTCACATAGTGTGAACCACACTCTCTGGGACCTTGTGCCAGCAGGCTGGGCCCTAGAACAGAGCTGCTGTAGGAATGAGGACAGAGACTCCATCCCATGGGCAATGCTGCACATTCCTGTTCCCCAAGGGGCCTGCAGTGCTCCTGTCTTGGTAAGCACATACCTTCATCTGCACTTGTGGGGAGCACTTGGAGACGCCGGCAGGTGTCTGAGCAGCTTCTGTTGGGCGCTAGAAGTAATTTACCTTTGTTCCATTGGCTTCTTGCTGCCCTGTAACTCCCTTCAGCAGAAGGGGGCCCCTGGGCCCTCCACATCCTGGCCTGGCAGGTCCTCAAGTGTGGTCTCTGTGAACACTGGCGCCGTGCAGACGGCACGGCTAGGGCTGGGCCTATTCCCTCCTTTGTTGGCAGAAGGAAAAAAAAAAGTGGGGGCCCAGAGAGGAGAAGAGAATTTCTTAAGATCGAAGACCTCGTGATGGGGCTGGTACCAGAATCCAAGGCTCCTGGATCTAATTAGCTTCGCACAGCCCCGTTTTTCTGGTCCGTGAGTGTGTCTGTTAGTAAGCATATAGGTGTGTGTGTTTTCTCCTTTCCTGTTTCGTTAGGAAAATGATCTAGCTTACCCCGCCGCCCGCCATGGAAATAGATTTCTCTACGTATGTCCCCACTCCCCGGCTGTTACTGATGCTTTATGAAAACAGAGTGTCGGGGTCTTGTCGAGGACACCCCAGAGGGGCACCCAACTCCCCTGGGTCCTTGTCCCACACATTGAGAAGGAAGACACTGAAACAAAAGGGTCCAGAAGACTCCGGTGGGGGTGGGAGTCATGGGATGCCAGCCACCAGCGCCGCGAGGTGCAGGGCTGTGCTGGGAGGAGGCTGATGAGAGACTGTCTGGCCTGGGACAGCTCCTGGGGAGCCGCGGGCGCCCATGGACGATGCTGATCCGGAGCCTGCCTGCAGCCTCCCACCTGCTGTGTCCTGGGAGGACGGCGAGGGGTTCCGCTTCTCAGACAAACCCATGCCTCAGTGGACAGTGCGAGTTCTCCAGGGCACTGCGGAGGGCTCCCCGACACAGACACCTGCGTTTCCCTGCCCCCACTGACAAGAAGCCACAGGACAGAGCACAGGGAGAAGAGTAGGGGCAGAGACCCAGCACAGGTGGTTTTTTTTTTTGTTTGTTTTTTTTTGTTTTGTTTTTAGGATTTTATTTATTTATTTGAGAGAGAGACAGTGAGAGAGAGCATGAGAGAGCAGAAGGTCAGGCAGGGAGCCCGATGCAGGATTCGATCTTGGTACTCCAGGATCATGACCTGAGCCAAAGGCCATTGCTTAACCGACTGAGTCACCCAGGCACCCCAGCACGGGTGTTTTTACCTGGACGTTTTCCCTGCCAGGTTTTGTCCCAGCAGATATGCTATTCTCCAAGCTGGAATCACAATGCTGTTCCATCCTTTCTGATGTAAACCTGCCGTGAACTCACCCACACCTCCGCAGCCTCCAGAAGGACGATCTGAGCTGTTACAGAGGAATCGGTGGCCTTGTGCCACAGGTTTGGGGCACGTGGCTCATGTGGGGTTTGCCAGTGGTTACATGCAGCCCGCTTCCCTGCCCGTACGTCTTTGTGCCTCTGGACCCTCTCTTCCCTCTGCTGAATTGTCTCTGTGGTGTTCTTCCCGGGAGGAACGTGGGGCGCGGCGTGGGGGGGTATTCATGTGGTTTGTTAAAGTCCCGCCTTTCTCCACAGTTCTGCGGACAGCCAGTATGTATGGTTGCCATGGGGATGTGTGTGGGGGGGTGTCTCCCTTATCTCCCCTGACCCCCGCTGCTCCTGCCCACCCCAAGTGGCAGTGCCCTCAACTGGGGCCCTCAGGAAGCCATTGGCACAGTGTGGAGCAGAAGGAGGGTCAGCGCAGAGAGCAGGCTCAACCTTGGCCACGGCCACACTCTGTGGCAGATGCCGTGTGTCCATTGGCCCGAGGAGATGCTGGCGCCCAGCTGTGGCTGAGAGAGGGGGAGTGAGGAGGAAGAAGGTGTGGGTCAAGAGGGGCCCATCTCAGCACCTTCTAGAACAGACTGTGAGGGGGAGGGAAGGCAAGGCTCCGTGTCCTTGCTTTCAGCAGTTTTGGGTCCAAAATGTCAGATTTTGTTCATTTTGTGAAGACCAAATAACTTTCATCTTGAAGTCCAGGTGAAACCCATTTGCCATGTCCACATTCATGGTTGCTGTGATTTTTTTTTTTTTTTTTTGGTCTCTCTGAGCTGGAAACGATGGAGCAGATAGGAGACTCCTTGTGCCCTCCTGCCCTGAACGCACAGAGCATGAGGACCGGGGCCTGGGCATGGGATGGGGGGCAGGCAGGTGAGCCAATGGAAATTGTGCCAATACAGGCCTGAGCTCAGGGAGAGGACACAGAGGGCCAGAGGGGTCCACTCGGGACGGTGCTGGGATGTACAAGTCACGGTCAGAGTGGGTGGCTTTCAGTGTCACTGGTGCTTCGACTTCCGGGTGGGAGGTGTGCTGTGATGTGCCCACTGAGCCTCCAGGGAAAACATACCGTGAGATGAGGAATGTACGCCGTTGCCCATCCCACCTTCCAAAAACCACACATTGCGCCTTTAGAAATCATGAATGGATCTCATAGTGAAATCTCACCCCTTTAGACCCAGTCAGGCCAAAGTCTGTCTGAGTTACCGAAAAGCCTGCATCTAGAGCTCTAAAAAAGTACCATTTCATTACTTCAAGGAAAGGAAACAATGAGAATTAAGCCCAACTTTGTGGAAGAGAGGTTCTTGAGTAAGTCGGTGGTTGGTGACTGACACCCCATCGTCCAGCAGGTTCTGAAGTAGGGGGATTCTTGTCAACTGGTTTTATTTTTAAGGTTTTATTTATTCATGTAAGAAAGAGAGTAACAAATAGCATGAGTGGAGGGGAGCAGCAGAGGGAGAGGGGGAAGCAGGCTCCCCACTGAGCAGAGAGCCTGATGCGGGCCTCGATCCCAGGACCCTGAGATCATGACCCGAGCTGAAGGCAGACGCTTCACCGACTGAATCACCCAGGTGCCTTTCTGTTTTGTTTTCCTTACAAAGTCTAAATACTGCCCCCGAGATCATGTTTACCTTTTTTTTGAAGGAGGGGGGGGGCTTTGTATATTACTTTGTCTGCCAGCATTTGAAAATACTCACAGAGTCTGAAATAGTGGCTCTGGCACTAGGGAGGTCTTCCTTTAGCTCTTGGCCCGCCTGCTTCCTTAAACCAGTCATCACAACATTTATCAGTGGTTTGTAGGTGCGCTTCCTAGCTTCCTGTCAGCGGACCCCACGCCGAGCGCTGCACCCACGGGTGCTGGCGAACCAGTCCTGGGACGTCCAGGGACTCGAGCATTCTTAGCAGCCCCCGTTTGCGGAGTTGCAGACAGAGGCCTGGGAGTGTATTTTGCTCCCGCCCGTGTTAGATGATCTCCACTCGGAGGGAACGTGTGCCAGAGGAAGCAAGCTGGCTCTGCCCCCTGGCATCTAGTCCCGGGGCTGCGTGACGGCCAAGGCTGGGTTTTCTGAGACTTTCTGGTTGTGAGTGCAGGAGAGACATCTTGGGTTGGGGGAGATGGGACCCCGTCCGCAGCCGAGTGCACGCACGGCACAGACGGGGATTAAAGGCTCCGATGCCTGCATTTCTGAGCCGTTGAGTCATGCCCATGTTTCTTGTCACATTCAGCAGTTATGGGTAAGCCGAGTGAGTCAGCTGGATCTAAGGGAAAAGCCAGGGATCAAGAATGTGAGAAAGGAAGAGTGGGCATGTCCTAAAGGAAGCCAGTGGGCAGGGAAGAAGTCAGGAAGCAACAGAAAGAGAGGAGCTGGGACAAAGGGCCGTGGGGGTCAGGAGAGGGCAGAGGGGCGACCTTGACTCGGTGTGGGTCAGAGGGTCTACTGCGTTTGTCGCTAGCGGACCCAGTTCTGCTGGGGGCACCTGCACTGGAGCCCGGGTGGGTTTCCCAGCTCAGGCTCTGTTGTTCCAGTCAGAGGCCGTGACTGTCAGGGGACCGTGGGAAGGCATCAGATCCTTCGTGCCTGTGACATTGGTGGGGTCTGGGATATTGGAGCGCTGTACAGTCAAGGGAGACTCCAGGGTGACCTACCCCAGCATTTTAGGTGCCCGATAGCGCACATGCGTGGTTTGGGGTAGAAATCTGCATTGTCTTCCTTCGGGAATCCCAGACCAAGGGTGTTACCTGGCGGTACCCAGTGTATCCCCTGTCCCCTCAACTCTGAGGACGGAGGGTGCTCTGGGATGTGGGGGTCACTGCACTGTCATCAGCACAGAGACACCGTACCAGGTGCCAGGTACTCTGTGCCGGAATCCTGGGTTTAGGGATTAAGTTCTAAACTTCATTCTGGAATCACTGATGCTCCTTGGGTCTCTCAGGTTCTCTTGCTAACAGTATCTCTTCCTTTCTCTCTTAAGTGTTCAGTCTCTCAAATGTTCTCTTCAATTTCTGTCCCCACCTCTGGTCCTGGAGTGGTTGGTGGGTTTAGTGTGTTGGCTTGACTGGGCCAGATGTGCCTGTGCTTTAGGTCACACATTGTTCTGAGTGTGTCTGGCAGGAAGTTTCCGGACGAGAGTTAACGACGGGTAGACTGAGTAAAGCAGATTTTTCTTCCTAATGTGGATGATCCTTGCCCAATCAGTCAAAGGCCCAAATAAAACCAAAAAGTTGACCCTCCCACCACGCACACGCACATACACGCACTCGTGCACACACACTTGCACATGCTCACACACACACATACACGCATGTGTGTACACAGGCACGCACACACCCTCCCCATTCTGGTCCCCTGCAGACCCCTGACTCACACAGGCCTTTCCTCTTCCTTCTGCACTACTTTCCCTTCCCTCCCTACTTCCTCTCTCCCTCAGGTCCTCTCACTGACGATTTCTTTTGCACCCATGGTTTCCATCCCAGATCCCATGGGGCTTCTATGCCCCTGACACGGGCTGGAATCTGAGCCACTGCTGGTAGAGTATTTGCTCTGGCTTCTCGAGGCCCCTCATTTGCCTTAACCGACCAAGCTTGTTTACACAAGAGGAAGTGGAGTTTCAGAGCCGTTGACGGCCGGTGCATGGGGGACCGGGGTCCAGGTGGCCCCACCGTGTGTGCTTTCGCTCACACTGGTGGTTCTCACCCTTTGCTGGAGCTCGGTCACAGTCACGAGGAACCCCCAACCACCCAGACCCCCAGGCTGCAGCTGCACGGACCCCAATCCCCGATTCCTGAAATCTGTGGAGCAGAAGCCTGCATGCACGTGCGTGATGAGTACCCCCGGGGATCTGTCTCACCGCCTGCCGCCCCCCCGCCGCCCCGTCCAGCCTTCCCTTGGCCTCCGGCTCCCCTTTTCCCGAACTCCAGACTCGAAGCAGTCTGTGGCCACGTGTGGCTTTTGAGCATTTGAAACGTGGCTAGTGAGACCGAGGAATTGAACGTCGTATTTCATTTTAATTAAAGCTTAAATGTCGGGGCCCCTGGGTGGCTCTATCAGTTAAGCATCTGCCTTCGTCTTGGGGCATGATCTCAGGGTCATGGGATCGAGCATGACACTGGACTCCCTGCTCAACGGGGTGTCTGTTCTCTCCCCCCACCCCCACTCACTCTCTCTCAAACAAATGCAATCTTAAAAAAAAAAAAAAAGAACTTTAAATGTAAATAACCACGTGTGGCCAGAGGCCAGGATGTTGCACGGTGCAGGGAAGGCGTCTAGTTCCTGAACCAAAGTTCACTTATGAAGAAGGAATGGTCAGTGACATTTACTATTTTCATGCTTTATCCATCACAAAGGCAGTAGAGTCACGCTTTAAAAAAAAAAAAATACACGTGGGAGAAGAAGATTCCCTGTAACCCAGTACGGAAACAAGACCAAAGAGCGTGTACTGTGCCTGTCCGCGGTGCCTGGGACGTCCCTGTCGTGTGCTCACTCGTCTTCCCCGCCCGTTGCATTGAGAAGCAGATCCTACGCCTTCTTCTTCGTGGCTCCACCGTCTTCAAAACCAGCTGCTTCCCAAGATCCTGTTGACTTGGTGACTCAACACCAGCACGACTTTCCTGCCCGTTATTAAAAGGGGGAAGAGAACCCATACCACGTGGGCTCCCAGACTCTGCTCTGAGAACGCACTGAGGCCGGGTTTTCAAGGATCACCTTTGGGGGGCCCGCACCCTGCCTCTCTGGTCCCAGTCCTTAAACCAGTTCCAGCTCCTTGCCTGTCTCCTGTCCTGCCACTGTCTCTTCCACCCGCCCTCCTGCAGAGTCCCCTGGCCTTCTGGGACACCCCCTGCCCCTACCCGTGCCTGTCCCTCTCACCCTTCATCTCCACCGAGGCGAATACCACCTTCCGAGGTGCTGTCCTCCCTCGAGGTCTCTCTTGGGGCTCCTCTGATCTCTGGTCTCATATACACCTTGATCGCTCACCCATCTTGTGGTGTCTGAAGCTATGGTTAAATTGAAGCCGTTTGCAGAGGTCTGTGTCTGCCCCTACATGGCCAGCTGGGGAGAATAGGATAGTGTTGCATTGATCTTGACTTACCCCCTGCCGCCCTTCAATACTTTGTGGGTAGTGCTGGGCATTCCCCATATGTACCCTTTAGCCATCACCCCCCATTCTGCCCCTCTTCCCCCAGCCCTAAGCAACTGCTGATCTGCTTTCTACTCCCATAGATTTGCTATTCTGGAGGTTTCATAGAAATGGAACCCAATACTACATGGTCTGTGCTAACTGGCTCCTTTTAGTTAGTGTAAGGCACTCCCGGTTCGTCCATGTTAGAGCACATATCAGAACTTGGGTCTTTTTATGGCTGAATAATATTCCATTGTCTGGATATACCACATATCATCTATCTATCTGTCAGTTGATAGGCACTTTTTTCTAACTTTTTGGCTATTAGAAATAATGCTGCTGTGAACATTGTACATTCACTCCTTGAGCAATGCAGGTTTGAACTACAAGGTCTACTCTTATGTGGATTTTTGACAGTACCATAGTGGAAACGGGTCTTCCTTAGGATTTTCTTTTATTTTTTAAATTTTTTTTTTATTTTTAAAGATTTTATTTATTTATCAGATAGAGATCACAAGTAGGCAGAGAGACAGGCAGAGAGAGAGGGGGAAGCAGGCTCCCTGTTGAGCAGATACCCTGATGCGGGGCTCGATCCCAGGACCCTAGGATCATGACCTGAGCCAAAGGCAGAGGCTTTAACCCACTGAGCCACACAGGCGCCCCTTCCTGAGGATTTTCTTAATATTCTTTTCTGTCGCTTCCCTTGTTGTTTGAATACAGTCAATAACACATATAACATACAAAATACTTGTTCATCGACTGTTTACGTTATTGGTAAGGCTTTCAGAAGGCCAACAGTAGGCTGTCAGTAGTTAATTTTGGGGGGAGCCAAAAGTTATATATGGATTTCCAACTGCATGGGGGGGTGGTCAGCGCCCCTAACCCTCATGTCATTCAGGGGTCAGCTGGATATGTTTTTGTGTGGAAACACGTTTTCATCTCTTTGTGTATGTATCCGAGTAGAATGGCTGGGCCACACGGTAGCTCTGTGTTTGAGTTTTTGAGAAACTGTTTTGCAAAGTGGCCACAGCATTTTACATTCCTACCAGCTGTGTGTGAGGCTGTCAGGATCCCACATCCTTGCCAACACTCGTGATTATCTGACCTTTTGATTCTGACCATTCTAGTGGGTTTGAAGTTGAATCTCAATGTGGTTTTGGTTTGCATTTTCCTGATGACTAATGATGTTGACCCTCCTTTCGTGGGCTTCTTTGCACGTCTTATTTGGAGAAATGTGTATTCAGATCCTCTGCCCATTTTTTATTGGATTTTTGAACTCTTCTTATTATTGAGTTTTAATACATTTTTTATATGTTTTACATATGAGTCTCCAGTATATGATTTGCAAATATTTTCTCTCCTTCTACGGGTGGTCATTTCACTTTCCTGATGTTACTATTATTAAATTTTGATGCAGTCTGATTTATCTATTTTTTTTCTTTTATTTCTTGTGTTTTGGGTACTTTGTATAAGAAAACATTGCCAGGGGCACCTGGGTGGCTCAGTTGATTAAGCGACTGCTTTTGGCTTGGGTCATGACCCCAGGGTCCTGGGATTGAGCCCCAAAACACATCGGGCTCCCTGCTCAGCAGGGAGCTTACTTCTCCCTCTGCCTGTGCTCCCCCTGCTTGTGCTCTCTCGCTCCATCAAATAAATAAACAAAATCTTAAAAGAAAAAGAGAGAGAGAAAAGAAAACATTGCCAACCCAAGGTCACAAAGTCTCACGCCTGTATTTTCTTCTGAATGTTATAGTCTTAGCTCTTAAGTTGAGGTCTTTGATCCATTTTGAGTGGATTTTTTAAAAAGATTTTATTTATTTATTTGACAGACAGTGATCACAAGTAGGCAGAGAGGCAGGCAGGGAGAGAGGGGGAACCAGGCTCCCTGCTGAGCAGAGAGCCCAATGCAGGGCTCAATCCCAGGACCCTGAGATCATGACCTGAGCCGAAGGCAGAAGCTTTAACCCACTGAGCCTCCCCGGCGCCCCAAGTGGATTTTTATACAGTTTGAGGTAGAGGTCCGACTTCTTTCTTTCGCACATGGATTTGAAGTTTTCCCAGCAGCATTTGTTGAAAAGACTAGTCTTTCTCCATTGGACTGTCTGGGCAAATGTGTTGAAAATTAATTAACCCTAAATGTTAGGGTTTGTTTCTGGTCTCTCAGTTTGTTTCCATTGCTCTAGTTGTCTTTTTTTTTTTTTTAAGATTTTATTTATTTATTTGACAGAGAGAGATCACAAGTAGGCAGAGAGGCAGGCAGAGAGAGAGGAGGAAGCAGGCTCCCTGTTGAGCAGAGAGCCTGATGCGGGGCTCCATCCCAGGACCCTGGCATCATGACCTGAGCCAAAGGCAGAGGCTTTAACCCACTGAGCCACCCAGGTGCCCTCTAGTCCATCATCTTTTAAAGAGATTAACTAATAAGACAAAAAATCTCATTTACCCAGGCAGTTGCTATTTCTGTTGTCTTCATTTCTTGGTTTAGATCCAGATTTTCATCTGGTACCATTTTCCTTCTGCTTAAAGGCCTTCCTCAACCTTTTTTTATAGTGCAGATCTGCTGGTGATGAATCCTTTCAGCTTTTATATGTCTGAATTAATCTTACCCTTGGTTTCAGCTCAGGTCATGATCTCGTGGGTCACGGGATTGAGCCCCACATCAGGCTCCGTGCTCAGTGCAGAATCTGCTTGAGATTTTCTCTCCTTTCCCTCCCTCGACCCTTCCGCCTCCCCTCTATGCTCTCTCTCTCAAATAAATAAATAAGTCTTTTTTAATTTTTATTTATTTATATTAAAGATTTTTCTTTTTCCAAAAATATTTTTATTTATCAAAGAGCGCGTGCGTGCGAGCGAGCATACAGCAGGAGGAGCGGCAGGCAGAGGGAGAAGCAGGTTCCCTGCTGAGCAAGAAGCCAGATTAGGGACTCAGTCCCAGGACCCCGGGGATCATGACCTGAGCCAAAGGCAGATGCTTAACCGACTGAGCCACCCACATGTCCCTAAAATAAATATTTTTTAAAAAGAATAAAGGATATTTTTGTGGAGCTAGAGAATTCTAGACAGATAGTTTTTTCAGTTTTTTCTTTCACTTCTTTAGAGATGTAGTTCCATTGTTTTCCATCAGAAATCTGATGTCCTCTTTATCTCTCTTTCTCTGTAGGTAATGTGTCTTTTTCCTTGGGCTGCTTTTAAGTTTTCTATCATTGATTTTTAGAAATTTGATTATGATATCGCTTGGGGCCCTTTTTATTTTTCCTGTGATTAGGGTGTGTTGAGCTTTCTGGATGTGTGAGTTTATAACCTTTGTCAAATCTGAAATGTTTCTGGCCACTATTTCTTCACTTTTTTTTTTTTTTTTTTTTTTTTTTTTTTTTTTTTTTTGCTACACCCTTCCTTCCCCCATCCCTCCACCACCCAGGGGTTTTGTTACCCCTTTTGTTGCTTCTTTGTTACATTTAACAAATCACCCCTTAAATTAAATCTTAGCTAACTGAAGTTGCCTCACAACTACCTTATGTTCTCTTCATGCTTAAAACTCTTTTCCTGGGGCGCCTGGGTGGCTCAGTGGGTTAAGCCTCTGCCTTCAGCTCAGGTCATGATCCCAGGGTCCTGGGATCAAGCCCCGCATCGGGCTCTCTGCTCAGCGGGGAGCCTGCTTCCTCCTCTCTCTCCACCTGCCTCTCTGCCTACTTGTGATCTCTGTCTGTCAAATAAATAAATAAAATCTTAAAAAAAAAAAAAAAAACTCTTTTCCTCTCTGTTTCATTTTGGCCATGGTGTGGCCAGTTTTTATTATGATGTCTTTAAATCTATTAACCTTTTCTCTTGCAGTGTGCAGTCTCCCAATCCCATCCAGCGTATCCTTCATTTCTGATACTCTAGTCGTTGTCTCCAGCCCCTTGGGTGTTTTTAAAGATCTTCCTCTAGCGTCTTGGACATATGGCATACAGTAGCAATAACTTGTATCTCTTTTCCTACTGATTCTAAGCTTTGTGTCAGATCTGGCTTGATTTCCCTAGGTTGACTATTTTCTTCATTATGGCTCCTCTCTTCCCGCCTTTTTGCATGCCTGGTAATCTTCGATTAGATGCCAGGCATTGTGATTTCATTTCGTTGAGTCCTGGATATCTTTATATTCCTTTAAATCTTCTTGAGCTTTGTCCCAGGAAGCAGGTAAGTTATTTGGAGATGGTGATCTTTTCACAGCAGAGCTCCATCCCGGGCCAATTATCCTTCACTCCAGGGTAGAACCTTCTTGAGTGGAACCCTGTGGATTATGAGTTTTCCCGCTCTGACTGGTGGGAATAGGCACTATTTTCAACCCTTGTGGATGACTTTTTCCCCTGGGCTTCATCAGTCTCTTCACAGGCACGAGTTGATCCTAGCCCTGCAGGACACACAAGGAGACTCTCGGCAGGTCTCCAGGATTTTTATCTCTGTGCAGCGTTCTCTTCTCAGATCCAGGTGATAATGGTCTGGAGTAGTAGGAATGGAGAACCAAGAGAGTGGGTTTGTAAAACTGAAAGTACGTAAAAAGACCTGGGGGCAGCCAGTGAGAAGAGAACTGGAGTGTAGAGTGGGGCTTCCCGCGGTGTGGTCCCTCATGGTGCTGGCCAGTAAGGAGAGAAGCCCAGAAACTGAGACTGTTGAGCAGCGTTCACAGTTTGAGAGAGTAGACTGCTGCTTGGATTTCATGTTTCGTTTTTCAAAATATTGTATTTTCCAAGAAAATAAGTCTGGCTGATGGAGCTAAAAAACAAAACAAAAACCCAGCCCTTTACCACAGATGAACTGAGAGGGAAGGAGTGACCTGGAGGGTTTGGGGAGAAGGAGGTGGGAGCGGATGAGATTTTTAGCTCAGGTAGGACATGAAGGTCATTGACAGGATCCTGGCAACCGTGACTTAGGCTAACACTTAATAAGAGCCAACACCACATTGGGCTCCCCACTGGGACCCCCCCCCCAGTTTTGTCTTCTCCACGACATCCTTTACCAAGGAACCCACAGGGTCAGGTGACTGGCCAACCTCTCGTTTCTGCGAAGTGGCAAAGCCCAGGATGCAGCCCTCGTTGCTTTTCTACTTTCTACCTTCCACCTTGTTCCTCAGTCCGCTGAGGCTGCACCAGCCTGGGGAAACCCAGGGGCATTGTATCATTCACACGGAGCCAATTTGGTTGGCTTTCCTGTTGGTTTGTATTAGTTCATTTTAAGAGTTAATCTCTTCTGGAAGAAGCTGAAGAAGTAGATCAGGTAGAATTCTGTGCGATAAAGCAAACTGCCTAGCTGCTCTCTATCACAAGTCGCCGCGGGATACTTTGAAATATTCTTATTCAAGTACTTGAACTGAATTCTAACCGTTTTTTAATTTTTTTAAAGATTTTATTTATTTATTTGACAGAACAAGAGAGAGCACAAGCAGGGGTAGGCACAGGAAGAGGGAGAAGCAGGCTCTCTGCTGAGCAGGGAACCCCATGTGGGGCTTGATCCCAGGACCCTGGGATCATGACCTGAGCCGAAGGCAGAGGCTTAACCAACTGAGTCCCTAGGCACCCCACATTTTAAAAATTTTTATTAACTTAGATTTACATACGAATAGCCACGTATGATTGGTAAGCAGTGGACAATGCTGGTAGAAGTTACCCTCTCGGGACAGTACAGTAACAACAAAATCTAAACAGTTGCTCATTTTTACTTCCTTTTTTCAGGAACTCCTCTTGTGGCCAGGAAAACCTTCCCTTTTTACTTTCCGGGGAGGCATTTTATTTTATTTATTTATTTATTTTTTATAAGATTTTATTTATTTATTTGTCAGAGAGAGAGAGGGAGAGAGAGCGAGCACAGGCAGACAGAGTGGCAGGCAGAGGCAGAGGGAGAAGCAGGCTCCCTGACGAGCAAGGAGCCCGATGTGGGACTCGATCCCAGGACGCTGGGATCATGACCTGAGCCGAAGGCAGCTGCTTAACCAACTGAGCCACCCAGGCGTCCCAGGGGGAGGCATTTTAGACACTGAAATTTGTGATGAAGTCTTACAGCTCAGGGCCGATTACTTTTCCAGAAGGGACAAGTCGTTCCTATTTCTGGAGGGAGGGGAGAATGGCAAGAATGCCACGTTTAGTTTTATTTGTCAGGTTACGTGGCCGACTTCTCTTGGTGACATCTGTGACTGTGGTCACCCTTTCCTTCATGGGGGTAGACTGGCTTCATCCAGAGTTTTCTTTTCAACTGAAGGGGCCCCCAGAGGCAAATATAAAATATCCACCATCAATGGGAAGTGGCCTTTTGACGAGTCTGTACATTTATTAGTCAATATTTCCTAAACTTTTTGCAATTGGAAAATAAAGAGCACCTTTGACGACTCTAAAGCTCCGGGAAAACGGTTTCTTTGGTATATTTTTGGGGTGCACATCACTACGTGTTTCCTGGTGTGAGGAATTCCTCTGCCAGAAGTGGGATGATTCTGAGGCTGAATTATGAAGACGGGGCACCGACCTGCCGTCCCCCTTGCCGTTCTGTTGGTTGCTCATTGCTCAGGGATGGTCCAGATCTTCACACTTTTGTTTGATTAAGACAAATCTTGGCAAGTGGAAATGCTGGTTCAGAGACTGGCCTGAGGCATTGTCTATCTTAGTGTGGTCCCTGGACCAGCCCCTTGAGCATCACGTGGGAAGGACAGGGTCTCAGGCCCTTCCCGACCTACAAGAATCCGGGGATGGGGCTCAGCAGTCCGTGTTTTAACAAACCCAGCAGATGCTTCTGAAGAGGGAGGAAGAGGTTTGATGGGGAAGGCGAGGAAATCCCCCTCCTCCCCCCATCCTGAGTCTGAGAGTCCTTGGGGGACAAAGGGTATCACGTGATAGGAAGAGTGCTGACTTCTTGCCAGAGAGCTGGGTTCAAATCCCAATTCATAGCCATGGTGGGCAAGTGTGCCTGAGGGATTTAGCTTTTGCATAATGCGGTCGGTGGTCCTTAAAGTTCCTCCCCTGCAAGGTGGCATTGTTGGAGAGTTAATGAGTGACATAACCAAGCCAGCCGCCTCCACTCCCGGCATTCTCAGTGGGTCCGGGCTGTGGTTTGGTGCCACCTAGTGGTGGTTGGCTGCTAGTGTGTGTGTCAGTGAAGACCTTTTGGGGTTCTGGATGGAGCAGTGGCATGGAACTTTCAGGATGGTTTCAGTGATTCCAGGAATTTCCAGGTTAGCATCTGTGTCATTGGCCAGACCTGGATTGATTCAGCCAGAAGAATACTTGCCCCCTGCTTGCCCGCATTTAAAGACCAGAAGCCTCTGGGTGCCTGGCTGGTTCAGTCAGTAGAAACATGCGGCTCTTAATCTCTCGGGGTTGTGAGTTCGAGTGTCACATCGGGTGTAGAGATTGCTTAAATAAATAAACGTTAAAAAATGAAAATTCCTTTCTCCATTCCTTGGTAGGAAGAGAAAAAGTGGATCCATGTGTAGGTGTGTACTCCCAGGCATTAAATCGTGTGGGTGGTCTCGTGGCACAGCGGGACAGGTGTGGGCTTCAGGGGCCGACTAACCGGGTTCCCCTCCTGCCCACTTACTACTCTGATCCTCAGAATGTACGAACTGGAGGTGACGTTCCTCCCATCAGTGTCCTGTTTTTAGGAAGAGAAAGGGAAACCCAGAAAGTGGGAGCATTCCCAGGGTGTCCTTTCTAGCAATTCCCAGGGATAATTAATTCCTGCATCTGGGCACTGCTTCATGATATTGTCATGTGATGGGTTTTATTTCTGCCTCGTTCTTTGGTGAGCTGTTTCCCCACTTACTGGAACCAAAAACCTACAGCGAGTGACAGGGAGTGATGCGTGGACTTGCCTGTGAAAGGTGTGGGCTGGGACAAAGCCAGAAAGGAGGGCTGATGGTGCAGTAACATGTGACAACATTACACGTTTTTAGACTTGTTAATATATGAAATTGTAAACATGGTACTTGAAACCTACAAGGCAATCAACGGATGTTAGGGTTTTATTTTTTTTCTCCTACTTATAAAATATAAACAAATTGGTTGTGGGATCTAGTTTCTCAACTTAGTCTTTTTTTTAAAAATTTTTTTTTTTTTTTAGATAAGTCTTTTAAAACTGAGGTCAAAAGTGGAGTTTGAGTGCTTCAGAGCATACTTAAGGTCCCACCCTTTCTCTATGGGGGAGTCCTCAATAGTAATAATAACAATATTTATTATTCATAATTATTAATCTAAATAATAAGTATAATAATACAGGATATTTATATTCTATAAATATATTGATATATTACATATTAATATATAACATGAATATATAATAATCATATTCTATATGAATACACGAATATATTAATGTTATATAAAATATATACAATAATAATTATTGATCTGTGTAGTATATATTATATTAATAATATATACCTATTATATGTAGATATATATCTCTATATTATAAATTATTTATATATTCATATATAATAGATAATATATTAATATATAATACTTATAATATTAACATGACATTATATATCAATATAGTTTATTATTATATATCAATATGATATATAATTATTATATATAACAATAATAATTATTATTATTTTAGAATAATGAAAAACCAGATGCAGACTTGAAGCCGTTCCCTTGGCCACCAGGGTCTGGACAGGGGACTTCTCAGCTCTGGGGATCAGCAGTGACAGGATTTGACTAGCCAGCTGGGCAGTTTTTCAGAGGACAGTTAAAGTCCTGCCTGCTCCTTGGTAGAAGTTTGGGGAAGTGTAGGAAAGTATCAAGAAGCACACAATCAGCGAACAAGGCGCCCCCCAACCCCTGCTCCCGAAGCATGCAGATACCATGTATGTCCACCAGAGGCCTGTCACTCTTGGGCAGATTTTTCTTCCGTCTTTTTTTTTTTCCTTTGAATTTCTTCTTTACGCAGTTGAAATACAAAATTTTTAGATCTAGCTTTATTAATTTTTGTACTATTACATAAGGATTTTCTTTCTTTTTTTTAAAGTTTTTTTTATTTGACAGAGATCACAAGTAGGCACAGAGAGTGGGGGGAAGCAGGCTCCCCGCTGAGCAAGGAGCCTGATGCGGGGCTCGATCCCAGGACCCTGTGATCATGGCCTGAGCCGAAGGCAGAGGCTTTAACCCACTGAGCCACCCAGGCGCTCCATAAGGGTTTTCTTTAAAAAATTAAAGTATTGGGGGCACTTGTCTGGCTCAATTAGTGGAGCATGTGACTCTTAATCTCAGGGCGGGAGAGTTCAAGCCCTGTGTTGGGCACTGAGCGTACCTTAAACAACAACAACAACAACAAAACCCCTAGGTGGCTCAGTCAGTTGAGCCTCTGACTCTTGGTTTCCATTCGGACCTTGGTCTCCAGGGTCGTGGGATCAAGCCCTGGGTAGAGAGCCCTGTTTTGGGCTCTATGCTCCGGGCAGAGTCTTCTTGAGATTCTTCCCCCTCCTCCCTCTCCCTCACCCTCTGTTCCTCCCCACCCTCATGCGCACCCCCTCTCTCAAAGTAAATAAACGAATAAAAATCTTTAAGAAACAAAAGCATTGTTTTTCAAATTATTAAATACATAATTCTAGAAAAATGTTAATGTAAGTGTATGAAAGCAAAAAGTGAAATTCTGATACCATCTACAGGTGTCCCTAATAGTAGAAAAAAAATGTCAGATATCAAAACATATAAAGTAGTAAGAGGAGTTCCCTGTAATACAACCTACCAGAGCTGCGTGGTACTAGATAAGTTTAAACAGCACTATTGACAGTGTAGTTTCCTGGTAAAATACCATCTTACCAGTGCCAAGCCCTGTCAGTTTCAGAATACGGCATTCTAGAGTTTTCTTTCCTTTGTATATCAGCATGTATGCATATGTGCATAAGTTCCTGAAATGGAATTGTACAGCTACCCAGCTTGCATTTTTCATTTACTAATGTGTTTTGAGTAACCGTAACCTTCTATAGGATAAGCATTCGCCGGTCTCACTGAAACACGTACTTGAACTGTACTTGAAATGGCCGCATAATATCTCATCATTTAGATATACTCTGTTTTATGTAATCGTTTCTCCTAAGGCTTCCGGTGTGGACCTAAGTAAATATCTATTCACATTTCTGAGTCTTTCCTTAAGCGAAGTCCCGGAGAGCCGCACCGAGTCACTTTTTTTTTTTTTTTTTAAAGATTTTATTTATTTATTTGACAGAGAGAGATCACAAGTAGACAGAGAGGCAGGCAGAGAGAGAGGGGGGGGGGGGAAGCAGGCTCCCCGCCGAGCAGAGAGCCCGATGCGGGCTTGATCCCAGGACCCTGAGATCATGACCTGAGCCGAAGGCAGCGGCTTAACCCACTGAGCCACCCAGGCGCCCCACCGAGTCACTTTTTAAAGTTTCTCTCGAGGGAGAGTTTATCATTTTACACTCTCATCAGTAGCTTACGGAAATATGCCAGGAGGACCGTCATAAACGGCTGTGATCATTTAACAAATGTTTGTTGATGTTGTAAGTGAAAAAGCTCTTGTTTGTCTTTCTTAGGGCGCTAGAGCGCTTGGCCCTCAGCGGGTTTCATAACCCTTCTCTATGATTTCTGGAACAGAGGTGACATGCCCTCTATTAAAACAGAAAGTTAATTCCCAGCTCAGATTCCTTGAACTTCCTGGACTCCATTCTTGGAACCAGAGCTCCATATTCTCTGCATTGGATCAGAAGCCACATCTCTGTCTAGGAAGACCTATGCCGTTTCCAGATGGGCCCCCTCACTCTCTCCAGTGGCCACTATGGGATCTGCAGCCTCGCCTCCTTTCCTCTCGGAACCTAGGGGCAGCAAAACAAGCCCACCCCACTCCCAGGCTGGACTTTGGTTTTCCTTGTGGTCAGACAGTGTTGGGCATCGTTTTCCCTCGTGGTGGACTATTTGTGTCCTTCCTGTCGCCGTGGCTGCCTGGGGAGGGACTGGAGGCTCTCACCCAGGTGCCTGATTGGAACAAAAATATGGGAGAGCCTACTCTATTTAGTTCTCATTTTCCTGTGTACAACTTTAAGTTTGCTGGAATTTTTTTTTTTATAGAGGGGAAAGTGAGATCATTATAAATGAACTTTCTATGGCTGTAAAGGGGGGGTCCTGTCAGTGAACCTTGAAATCATTTAGTTATAAGTGCCCCTTCTTGTCACCTTAGTCTCACAGTCAGGAAATGCTTGTGAAGGTTCTAGAACCTTCCGGAAGTGAATGTAACTAACTTTGAGGAAGGACAGAAGAGAAGGTTTGGAGAGCTACAGGCTTGCATTGTAGACTTCTAACATGCCCCGTTGTTCTTTCCACACTCCCTCATCCTATTTTAATTTGTTTCAGGTTATGAAAATAATATATAGTCATTGCAGGAAATGACTTTATATATATATATATTTATATATATATAATATATAGTCATTTAAGGAAAAAATAAAAACCACCCATTTTCTATACTCAGAGATAATGACTTAACATTTTGTATGCATTTGGTGTGTATGAACATACACATAATTTTGTGAACATACAGGTGCGTGAACACGTGTTTCCATATCTGTACTCATACACAAATATGCTTTTATACCACCTTCTGAAGTATTTTAAATATCTCTCTGTGTCATCAAGTCTTTTTTTGAAAACCTGCTTTTTTTTATGGCTGCATAATAGTATAAATGCTATCATTTATTTAATAGGAATCACATATTTGCTTAATGCTCATTTTTAAAGTTATCTTATTTTTTAATGTTTTAAATGTTTTTGAAGGTTTTATTTAGGGAGAGAGCGTGAGCACGCAAGCAGAGGGAGGGACAGAGGGAGAGGGAGAATCTCAAGCAGACTACCCATTGAGTGTGGAGTCCCACGTGGGGCTGGATCTCACGACCCTGAGATCATGACCTGAATTCATGAGCCAAATTCAAGAGTCTGATGCTTAACCAATTGAGCCATCCAGGCACCCCTCAGCTGTTTTAAATAATGTTGAGGTGAATATCCTTTACACAATCCAACTCTGATTATTTCCTTAGGATAAATTCTTGCAGTGGAATTTTTCAGTCAAAATAATTCGAACTTTCTAAATCCTATTGCTATTTGATGCCACATTCTCTCTCATAAGCTTATCCAATTTCTGCTCTCCTCACAGAGTGAGGAGTGTCTTCAGTGTGATTACTAATATGAGTGGGGGAGGGAGGGGCCGAGGGAGAGGAACAGATTCCCCACTGAGCAGGGAGCAGGACATGAGGCTCGATGTGGGGGGCTCAATCCCAGGACCCTGGGGATCATGACCTGAGCCAAAGGCAGACACTTAACTGACGGAGCCACCCAGGTTCCCCTCTTCGCTTATTTTTCTATATGGACTGTTAATTGAATTACTTGCATATGAGGACAAATTAAGTTGTTTTTGTCCTACAGTGTGATGTTTTCTCTGGTTTGTCATTTGCCTTTGGCTTATAGTATTTCACCTAAAGAAGGTGTGGGTGTGTGTGTTTGTGTATAGTTTCAAAAACTACAGGAAAGCACAGTAGGAAATAACCTTTGTTTGCCTGCCACCCAGAATGCACGGACATTTATATGTTCTCCTTTGGACTTATTTCTGATAAAGGAAGTAGAATATTACAGATAATTTGGAATTGTCCTGGTTCCCCTTCCCACATGCCATTTCCCCCTTCTCCAGGACAGGGACTGTCATGAATTCAGTGTATGGATCCTTCCAGCCCCAGTTTTTCTTCTGTTATCGCATAGACAAGTATCATAAAAAATATACAGCACTAGTTTGTGTGTGCATATGTATTTGTTCATGATTTAATGTGTGTGTGTATATATATATATTTAATGTGTGTATATATATATTAATGTGTGTATATAGATACACACACTATCCTATAACATATATCATTGAGCAATTTTCCCTGTTTGGACAGCAGTGTGTTCAGTTCAGTTCCTAACGATATATACAAATCTAGTTCATGCATTTTGACTGCTGTGTGGTATCTCATTCATTGACTATAACTCCAAATTCTCCCTCAATGTATTTCTCAATTTTTCTACTTGGATGAACATTGAAGATGCTGCTGGGTATCCAGGTTATCTTTGCAATGCTGCAGTGAAGCCCTACGTGCTTCTCCTTCTGCACATTGGGAGATCTTCTCAAAGGGCACCCCTAGGGGTACGTGCTGGGTCATGTGGGTTTTCCGCTCTCTGGGCTCTTGCCGATTTCTTCCCAGTGTGCTCTTGCTGACCGACACTCCCACTCCCATCGTGCTGATCGGGAAAGGTTTCCTCTTGTCCCACACCTTCACCATGACATGGTACTGCCAGGCTTAGTGATTTTAGTCCATCCGGCACTGAGATAGCATCTCCTTGTGGTTTTAATTTGCATATCCTGATTGCTGGTAGGATTGAACATCTTGTAAAATGGTTACTGCCTAGAGTTTAACAGATATTCTCTTTGCATTTTCACTTCTTATCCTTCGCTCGGTTTTTCCGTCGGGTTATCGTGGTCGGATGGGTGCTTGGTGTTCTTTATGTTTTCGACGACTACTGCCTTGGTACATGCATTGTAGCATCTTCTGGCCCCTGGCCTGCCTGCCTTTTTATTTCTCCAACTTGCCCTTTATTGCCTGCAGTCAGACCACTGGCAAGCCGTCCTCTTATGAGGCCGAGTCGAAGTTACGTTCTGTCCTCAAGGAGTGCCGCGTATATTCAGAATATTAGAAAGTTCTATAGGAACCGATTAGAGGGCTGGGGAGACACCAAGATAGCAGTGGGTCTCCCAGCAACAAGCGGGACACCGAGAAGGGCAGAGCCTTCCTGGGGAGGGGGCTGCAGGGGCAGGAGTATGGAGGGTCAGCCCCAGAGTCTTCGTCCTTCCAGGCTTCTTTCTGTCTTCCCTTTCTCCTTGTTCTCGCCACACTACCTCCACTTGCCATCCTCCCACCCGCTCCTTCTCCCTCCCCGCTCAGAACCCCTTTGACTTTTCAACAGTTTTCTTTTTTGAACTTTGTATATGTTGTTTTATGTTGAACAGAGTTTGGATTTTTGATGTCCCATGGATCAGCCTTCACCTTCATAAGGTGTGCCTTTTGTATCTCACTGGAGAAATCCCGTGCCACGCCCCAGTCAAAGACAGTTGCTCACATTTTCTCATGAAAACTTTTGTTTTTCACACTCAAGGTCTTTCATCTCTCTGGAGCTTTTTATTTTTGTAGTTACACTTCTTTTTTTGTGGCTTTTCCTCTGCACTGACTGATAACTTTCCAGGCCCTCTCTAAGCCCCAGCAGGTCTGTGTCACCAGGCTTTTCTCTGTCGCCTTGTGCTCTTGGCCGGCTCTGGGGGTCCCAGGCGAGGGTGCTCGGTGCTTTAATCAAGGTGGTTTCTCTGCCTGGAGCCCCATTAGCGTTTGCGACATTTGGTGAGCTTGGTTTCATGTTGCGGATCCCGGCTCCAAGGGGCGTGATTCCGCTAGAGTCTAGAATGCCTTCAGTTTTGGAAACTTGCATGGTCTGTTGCACGTGTGGTGTACCTGGTGCTGGAAGTGTTCTCAGATCTGGGAATGCCTCGGAGTCATGGACCCGGGGTCTCCTACAAAGATGCTCCTGCTTAACCTTGGACATGTGACCTTCTGTATTTTTTCATTAGGGATCAAGGGCATTGGTAAAGTGTGCTAGTCTTGCCAGTGTCCTAGCTTTATGGAAACTAAAGTTACACCTAAGCAGCTGGGGTGCTTTGAATTTTTCCCACCCTTCTTCACCCCGTTTAGATCAGGGGAAAACAAGAGAAATCATTATCTGTCCAACAATATGTATTTTCTGTATAGTTGAGATGGAAAGAGACATGAAAATAAAGAAAATAAAGTTGACCAATTTCTAGGACTTTCCTGATAGGCTGTCACCAGTGTCCCCTGGAGCACATGTCAAAGGTAACATCCCAAACACCTGTGGGAAACAGCTCACACCAGACTGTTGCCCTGTACACCCCCCCCCCCCGCCCCCGAGTGTGCCTCTGCCATCCCCTCACCAGATGTCTCAGTGGGCTCTTTCTCAGCAGAGAGGAAGCGGGAGAAGGGGGCGTAGGATGATTCCCAAGGCAGCGCTGGTGTCCCCGGCCACACACACCCTCCAGGGGCCCAGCCATCCTGCCTCCACCTGCCCATCACCAGGAGCTGCCAGCAGCTTTCTGTAATCACACACCCTAGTGACACTTGGCATCTTGTGCATGTTTGTTTCTGTTTAAACACACTTTGCCTTTCTTTTCTCCTTTTTTCACCGCACACATCTTCTTTTCATTCTGCCTTTGTGTTTCTTCCTTAGGCCGGAAGCTGAGAGGAAAAGCCTTTTATTTTGTCAACGGCAAAGTGTTTTGTGAGGAAGACTTCCTGGTGAGTTTGTTACCCTAACTGCTCGAAGTCCTGACCAGAATCAGGGGCAGGGGCCAGGCAGAAGAGGGTGGTTTCTCTCTGTGATCCCCGGTGCCAGCAGGGAGCTGAGCACAGCCGAGAAGGGGTGTCCTAAGTTTCCCTCTGTAGATGCCCTGGGTGGCCCTTGTTCCCGAAGCAAATGACAAGCCGCAGAACTATGTGCTTGGAAGGGACTTGAGGGTCACTTGGCCTGTCCTCTTGTGTTCTGCCCATTTTGCCTACCCCACTGCTCTCTTAAACCTCCGGACTGGGGTTCAGTTTTGGGTGGAGCCCAAGAATTTGCATTTCTTTTTTTTTTTTTTTAAGATTTTATTTATTTGTTTATTTGGCAGACAGAGATCACAAGTAGGCAGAGAGGCAGGCAAAGAGGGGGCGGGGGAAGCAGGCTCCCCACTGAGCTGAGAGCCTGATGTGGGGCTCGATTCCAGGACCCTGAGATCATGACCTGAGCTGGAGGCAGAGGCTTAACCCACTGAGCCACCCAGTCACCCCAAGAATTTGCATTTCCTACAAGTTCCCAGGTGATGTCAGGGAACTCCTCTTTGAGAACCAGTGGCTTATCGCCTAAAGCCTCTCTATGCACAGCCTCTAACACAGAGCCCGGCATGTTGTGGGTGCCCAGATGCGACTCTTGTTAGGGTGGGGGGTGTCGGTATGTGTCATGGCTTCGTGGCAGAAGCTGTTCCATGATTCATCACACAATTGCATTGTCCTCTAGGAAACAACAGATTCCTGTGTAGAGTGACACTTCTTTCTGATAAGTTCCTTGTCATCCTTGTGACTTATGGGCAAGTGGCTGAGTCATCTGTCCTGCCTGGCTTTAACTGTCTTTTCTTTTTCCTCTGTAGTACTCTGGGTTCCAGCAGTCTGCTGACAGGTGTTTTCTTTGTGGGCATCTGATCATGGACATGGTGAGTAGGGTCATCGGAACAGGATGACGGCATGGCAGGAGGGGGAGGCAGTCACAGAAATAGAAACTCACTGTTGAAAACTGTGTTTCCCAACTTGATTTGTGGTTGCGTCTGGTTTTATTAAGAGAAGACCTGCGTAAGGCTGCTGCTTGCTCTACAAGAAACCATATTGTTGGCTTTTACTGGCGTTAACATCCTTAATCATGTAGTTCACACAGTGTTGTATTTCTGATGATGCTCGTTTCTCTGGGGGGGGGGGGTTGGATCACACCAGCCTCCCTCTGATTTTCTGTGATCCCCGTGGTGTCCCAGGTGAGATGCCAAATCCCAAACTTCATCATCCTTGGAGTTCGGTACAAAAAGTTAGATAAACAGAGTTGTTGGTGCCCTGTGTTCTGCCTGACTCCATCTGTTCCTAAGATGATCTGTTCCTAAGACGCGGGCCCGTCGTTAGTTCTGAGACAGCCGAACAAGGAGCAAGTTTTATACATCCTATTCCTCACTCTGCCACTGGCCCTCTGAGCTTGTCTTGGGCGTCAGTATTTTTATCTCTTCAGTGGGGACAGTGTTTCTTTCCTGGCCTCCTTATAGGGTAAGGTTGTGAGGTTAAAAAATGCTGAATACGGGGCGCCTGGGTGGCTCAGTGGGTTAAAGCCTCTGCCTTTGGCTCAGGTCATGGTCTCAGGGTCCTGGGATCGAGCCCCACATCGGGCTCTCTGCTCGGCTGGGAGCCTGCTTCCCTCTCTCTCTCTGCCTGCCTCTCTACCTACTTGTGATCTCTCTCTCTGTCAAATAAATAAAATCTTAAAAAAAAAATGCTGAATACTTGGTCTGTCTCAGGGATCAAACTGTTTACCATTGGAGATCAGGCCTCAAGAGTTTCTTCAATAAACTAGTCAAGGAAAATTATTGTACAGTATTCTTTTAGTTGGAAAGAGGTAAAATCTCTCTCTAAGCTGACCCATTAATTCCATTCTGAAGAAGGGAATTGTTAATCATTGCTTTTTTTTTTTTCATTCACCTTTTTTATTGAGAAACAACTCCTAGAGTAAAGGATGTACATCTTAAGTGTACAAGTGAATGAAGTTTTGCATATGCACATATGTAACCCCACCCAGGTCAAAGTGTGGATATTTCCCATATGCCACACCCCAGAAACTTCCTTCTTGTCTTCCTCCCCGTCCAGAACCCCTCCTCCAAAGGTACCCTCTATTCTGAGCTCTATTGCCCCTATTGGTTTTGCTGGTCCTGGAACTGCATATAAATGGAATGATATAGCATAGAGTCCTTTGAGTCTGTCTTTTCTCACTTAGAAAATGTTGTTGTTGGGGCGCCTGGGTGGCTCAGTGGGTTAAGCCTCTGCCTTCGGCTCAGGTCATGGTCTCAGGGTCCTGGGACCGAGCCCCGCATCGGGCTCTCTGCTCAGCAGGGAGTCTGCTTCCCTTCCTCTCTCTCTCTGCCTGCCTCTCTGCCTGCTTGTGATCTCTGTCTGTCAAATAAATAAATACAATCTTAAAAAAAAATGTTGTTTAAATATTTTGTGTATTTATTTGGCAGAGAAAGAGAGAGAGCAAGCAAGCGGGGGGAGCAACAGAGGGAGAGGGAGAAGCAGGGAGCCTAACGTGGGGCTTGATCCGAGGACCCTGAGATCATGACCTGAGCCGCAGGCAGATGTTTAACTGACTGAGCCACCCAGGCACCCCTTTGTAGTTTTTTTTTGGGGGGGGGTGGGGGCAGGGGCAGCCGGAGAGGGAGAGAGAATCTTAAGCAGGCTCCGTGCCCAATGTGGAACCCCGTGTGGGGATCGAACTCACGACCCTGAGGTCATGACCTGAGCCAAAGTTGAGAGTCAGATGCTTAACCAACTGAGCCACCCAGGCGCCCCTAGCAAGCGTTCTTGATGTTCATCCATGTTGTGGCCTGTGTCCGTAGTTCGTTTATTTTCATTGCTGGGTAGACTTCCGCTGGACAGCGAGAGCAGTTTCTGTATCTGCTGGTCTGCTGCTGGGGATTTGGGCGATTGCCAGTTTGAGGCTATCTAGGAATAAAGCTGCTATGAGTGTCGTTGCTGGACATCAGCACTCATTTCTGCTGGTTTCTTGCTAACGTGTGTGAAACAGCCCCGAATCGGAGCCCACCCTGTTCATGAGGAGAACCCGCTGTTGTCCAGTCCCGGATACACCCCGGTGGAGCTTAGCCCCGGGAGGGCGGAGTTCTCCCCGGCAACCAAGGCCTCCCTCCATCCCCCGCAGGCAAGGCAGGCAGGAGCCACACCCCCCACCCCTACCTTCTGCAGACACCAGCCAGACTCCACAGGCATCCGATTCTTTGGCGGAACTGGTCCTCAATTTAAGAGTCCTTCTGACAAAACCCACTATATACGAGTCCACAGTGTCCAAATGTCCGAACACGATTATACGCTATTTTTATTTCCAGGTATCCTAAGCCTTCTTTGGGCCTCATGGTAGTTACCTCCTGTTTCATGGTACATCACCGCCCAAGACGTAGTCGTTTAAAACAGCAGTGACGGGCGCCTGGGTGGCTCAGTGGGTTAGGCCGCTGCCTTCGGCTCAGGTCACGATCTCAGGGTCCTGGGATCGAGTCCCACATCGGGCTCTCTGCTCGGCGGGGAGCCTGCTTCCCTCTCTCTCTGCCTGCCTCTCTACTTGTGATCTCTCTCTGTCAAATAAATAAATAAAATCTTAAAAAAAAAATAAAACAGCAGTGACTTCTTTATGGTGATTCGTGGAACTCTGTCGGTCATGAGTCAGTGGGATGATTCTTCTGTTCCGCGTGACACTGTCTGGGGTCTCTTATGCAGCGGTTTTCGGCTAGTGTCCCAGTTGAGTGCCCACGATGGCCTCTCCCTTCCAGGCCTTTCTCCCTGTGACCAGTGATCCCATTCAGTCTTCTACCTTGAACTTCCTACAGCAAAAGAGGGAGGGACGCTGCCAGACTCCTTAAGTCCTTGACTCGAGAATCTCCCCACATCATTTCATCCTCATTCTGTCGATCACAGAAGATCACAAGGCCGCTCTCAGTACCCAGCAGGGCGGTGAGGGGGTGACTGTCCTCCGCTTCTTGAAGTGAGGACCAGCCTCGCATGCGGGAAGGGAAGGAATGAAGCTTTGGAGACCATCTCTAGCCCACGAGGATAGCCCACTGAGTTGAACCTGGGTCCTTGCGGGTCTCCTAGGACTGGAAAACTTTGAGCAAGCATCTGTCTGGTAGTGTCACCCTTTAGAACCCTTAACTGCTGCTAAGAATTTTTATAATGCAGGAAAAGATTTCCCGCAGGCACCGTTCTTGGTTCTCCAAGAAAAGCAAGCAGTTGTCCAGTTCTTTGTACAAATTAGCTGTGTTTCCCCGCCTCCCCGATTAGTACAGGGGAATGTTCTGGGCGCGCAGGTTGAAACTGGGCATTTTCCCCACATGAAAAAGAATTATCGCAGCGAGTTGGCATGTGGCAAAATGGCCTTGGTGTCCTGCCATGCCGTAGGCACACTGTGGGTGAAGTTCATTTCAGGGTCTCTTCTGCCAACATGGCGTTTGCTGGGGAGCAAAATGCATTCCGAGGTCCACATTGCCACGTGGACTTTGGAAGTCCAGCAAGTTGTTTGCCCCATTTTGGCAGCTAACTGAAGAGCGAGAGGGGCCTCACAGGTTGGTGATGCACCCGAGGGAGCGGGGAAGCTGGAGAGCTGAGTCCTCAGAGGAAGCTGGGAGAGCACATGAAGCCGCCAGCTTGCCTCCGTGGCTGCCGCGTGTGAGGTGTGGCATTGGCCTTGGGGGGAAGCAGACCTCGAGGGGAAGCAGGCCTCGGGCGCTGGCAGGCCCACACCTTTCCTGCAGGTGTCCCATGCACTGGCACAAACTCAGACTGGTGGTTCTGCAATTTTAGCATGCCCTGGAATCATTTTTTGAAGACACCAACCACTGGCCTTGACCCTAGGAGATTCTGGAGATCTGGGATGGGGCCTGAGAATGCACATTTTTAAACAGGCTCCCAGGTGATGCTGATCCTGCAGGTCTGGGGACCACACTTTGAGAGGCACTGATTTAATAGGAAACCAGTGTGACGTCATCTAGCAAGCGGGTTGGAGGTAGGCAGTTCCGTTCTGCAGGGAGGTATTTGGTCACTCGCTGACGTCACCAAAGATGTTTCTCGCGTATCTTCTCTCCCCTACCCTGCATGTCTTGGGTTCTGTCCTGGTTCCAGGACAGCTCCTTACCTCTCCAGGCATCACAACCTGACACTAAGAGGAAGAAGGTTTGTGGGACTTCTCCACTTTGTGTGTAAAAACAACAGCAACAGGGTGCCTGCGTGACTCAGCTAGTCAAGTGTCTGACCCCTGATTTCTGCTCAGGTCGTGATCTTGGGGTCCTGGGATCAAGCCCCACATCGGACAGGGGCTCAGGGAGTCCACCTGGGGATGTTCTCGCTCTGTCCCTCCCCCTGTGCGTGTGCATGGGGTCGCTTTCTCTCAAATAAATAAATCTTAAAAAAAAAAAAAAAACCCAAAAAACGATAACAGTAACAAAGAAGCTTTGCTAATGCTTGGATTTGAAATAATCATTGTTTGAATCACAGTGTCTGGATTATCAAGCTGAGCTGCGGAGAGAAAGCTGCTTAGGAGGAGGCACCTGGGAGGCAGAACTTAAGAGGTTTTCTGAGCTCTGCCATTTCCATGTGGAATTAACTTTAATCCTTCCATGGACCAGACGCTTCCTAAAGCTGGGACGGAGCCTGGTGCTGCCCTGCCTGCTTCACACCATTTCCTGCAAGGAACTGCCAGAGAGCCTTCCAGATTCTCTACAGGAGGCTGATGTCCAGGGGAAGGTCCCGTTTGGCTCCCTCCTCTTGACACATTTACCTAGATTTGCCATTCCCACCGCGTCCTCTCTTGACCTCCGTCCAAGTGAAATGGGGATGAGCGTGCGCCACGCGGTGTGACCACGCAGAGGGTCCCTCGGCCTGGCGTGTTCCTCTCCTTCACGCCGTCCAACCCGTCCCCGTAACCGCCCTTGAGCCCCAGCTTCTTCCTTTCTGCCCCAGATCCTGCAGGCCCTCGGGAAGTCCTACCACCCCGGCTGCTTCCGCTGCGTCATCTGTAACGAGTGTTTGGACGGGGTGCCCTTCACCGTGGACTCCGAGAACAAGATCTACTGCGTCCGAGATTACCACAAGTAAGGAGGGGCGGGGTGCGGGCCACGTTGATCGCACTGAGTGAAGGGAGGGACACCCGCTGGGGTTCACCCGCAGGCTCTGCTTGAACCCTGAGTCCACAGTCCGGCAAAGGGTGTAGCGGGGCCCTCGGGAGGTCAGGGGACGCCCGTGCAGGCAGGAACTGGTAACAGAATCATGTTTCCTGAAAAATCAGACTCTGGATCCCTATCATCAGATTCCCAGCTAGGCCTCGGAGGCCTCTGCCAAGCCTGGCGGCTCCGGCTTGACCTAAATTCCTAAGGCAGACACACAGGGCTGGCGGCCGCCACCCTCCATCTGCCTGGGCCTGTGCTGGGTGAACGAGGGGAGCGAACAGGATAGTCTCCATCCCTAGTAGAGTGAGAGGGTCCAGCCAGGCTTGTTACCACAGGGCGATAATCTCAAAGTGCTACTAAAACACCTCCCAGAGGAGCCAGACTGTTTTTTTTTAAATAAAGATTTTATTTATTTGAGAGAGAGAGAAAGAGAGAGAACATGCGCATAAGCAGGGGGGTGGCAGAGGGAGAAGCCGACTCCCCGCTGAGCAGAGAGCACGATGCAGGACTTGATCCCAGGACCCCGGGACCATGACCTGACCCTCAGGCAGATGTTTGCCGACTGAGCCACCCCAGTGCCCTGAGCCGCACTGTCTTAATGTGAGGGCTGGGTTGGGGGTTTAGTTGAGAAATGGGCAGGAGGCCAGCTGTGAGGAAGGCTTAGTGTGGGCTCCAGGGCTTGCCTCCCAGGAACAGCACCATACTCATTTTACTGCCTCTTTGCTTCTCCCGGCAGAGTGCTGGCCCCCAAGTGTGCAGCCTGCGGGCTTCCCATCCTTCCACCGGAGGTAAGATGCTTTTTCAGACCTGTTCCTGGCGTCTTCCATAGCATGAATATCTCCCTGGGGTCTTCTACGAGATCTGTGTCCTGTCCTTGTGCCTTTGAAAAAATCGTTCTAAAATCTCACCTCCGACGTTAATAGTATCCTCACCAAGAAGCCCCTCTCTTCTTGGATGGCTTCCCCAGCCCAGAGCCCTTCGTGTGCCTATTCACCCCTATAATCAGGTCATACTCCCTGACTGGATAGTAACTTCCAGATGAGAAGATGAGCAGAAAGTTTGCCTTTCATTCTTTTTTTTTTTTTTTTAAATCACTCTCCACGGAAGAGGTTTTTTTTCAGTGTTGACTCTGACATTCTAGAATGTAGGACTGCTGTCCATCTTACTTCCCTTCTCATCAGTTAAAGGTGTCCTCCTTCCAACCGCTGTGGGACTTCACGGTGGATTTAAGCTTTTCTGAGGTCACCCACTTGCTACCTCAGAAACTCCCCGCATCCGTGACATGAGGAGCCCAATGGGTCCCCCAACTGGCCTCTTGTTCTTCCTTTCATTCCGTCCAGGGCTCAGATGAGACCATCCGCGTTGTGTCCATGGACAGAGACTACCATGTGGAGTGCTACCACTGTGAGGTAGGCCCCTCCCTTGCCCAGACACCCGAAAGTACGAGAGGAGCGCATCCCTGGGGTGACTGGGGCTTGAGATGGTCAGCAAGGCGTGGTCAAGGGCTGCTCTCTAGGTCAAGGGGTGAAGCCTGCCTTGTAGGGGAGGTTGGAGGACACGCAGATGTCTGGGGCATAAAAGTGGTCACCGTTTCCTCCACACTGGTTAACTGCCTCCCTGAGGCTGCGGGGTGGGAGGCTCGTGGGGAGCACGGGTTTCCCATGCCACGGTGTCAGACAGCTGTGTGATCTGGGGAACAGACGCTATCCCCTCCAGCCTGTAGGCTGTTCTATCTGCCAAGAGCCCTCTTTTGAGCCCGGAAATCATGAAGAAATCCATCCCTCCTTGAAACAGGCATGGGTGGGGTGAAGGTGGAGGGGGCCCATGCACCCCCTCTTTACCTGGTGTCATGCCCAGGCTGAAGGAGTCCTGGGTGCCCCGTGGCCGTCAGGCGGGCCTGGGGTCACCCCTCCCCAGCCCTTGTGAAGGGTACGTACACTTTAAGTGCCCGTGGGGTTTCAGCCACAATTAAGTGGATTCTCCCACGGAAGGAGAGTAGATTTATTTTGTGACACTGTGGGTGGGGTGAATGGGAGAGGGGTTGGGGCGAGGGTGGGATGCTTGAGCTCACTGCCAGCTGTGAAGAGTTAGGTGGTACCCTAGGCGCTGGAGAGAAAGGGGATGGGGCCATTTGCCTACAACAGCCCTCTCTCTGCATTTGGGGCAGTGCTGTCCCATAGAAACCCAAGAGCCATGGGTTCAAGTCACAGGTGTCCTTTTGTTTTCTAGTAGTCACATTAATAAAAAAGTAAAAAGAAATAGGATTCATTCTTACAGTATTTTATCCAACCCATATATCCAGTGTTCTTTCCCTTTCTTTTTTCCTTCCTTCCTTCCTTCCTTCCTTCCTTCCTTCCTTCCTTCCTTCCTTTCTCTCTCTCTTTTAAGATTTTTATCTCATTTTACTTATTTGAGAGAGAGACAGAGCGTGAGCAGGGGAGAGGGGCAGAGGGGGAGGGAGAAGCAGTCTCTCCGTTGAGCAGGGAGCCCTACATGGGGCTCCATCCCAGGACCCTGAGATCATGTCCTGAGCCGAAGGCAGCCGCTTAACCGACTGAGCCACCCAGGCGCCCCTCCAGTGTTATTTCAATATGTAACCAGTATGAGGGACTTCCCATGAGCGGTCTTACATTCATTTTTTTGCCATAAGTCTTGGAAGGACAGAGTATGTATCCACCAACATCCCACTTCCTTTCCAACCAGCCCCAGTTCAAGTGCACGTTGAGGGAGTGTCACGCTTTCACTCAGCCTGACTGCTGGGTTCCCTGCTGGCGTGCGCTGCCCACACAGCCCGCTCTGCTGGTCCCGGGGACGTCGGCCTTTGGGTCAGTCTTGCCATCCTTTCTGTGCTGTTCTGCCACTGCTGGACCTTTTTGCCTCCCCCCAGGACTGCGGTCTGGAGCTCAATGACGAAGATGGTCACCGCTGCTACCCGCTGGAGGACCACCTGTTCTGTCACTCCTGCCATGTCAAGAGGCTGGAGCAGAGCCCCGCGCCTGCAGCTCTTCACCAGCCACGCTTCTAGCTGGAGCCTCTCGCGGACCTGCCGTGGGAGAGGAGAAGCGCAGCAGAGCACGACATCTGCCTGTGACTTCCAGCGGCCCCTGGGATGGGGTGGGGGGAGGGGGCTTAGGCAGGTAAGTTTCTGCATAGACGCCACCGCCGGTGCCTTTCTCGAACCAGGGAGTGGAACCCTGCCTGTCTGGCGTGTGTATTTTCCAAGTGCCTTTCGCCACCACCACGCCCTTGTCACATTACTCAGGAAGACCCTCCAGCCACGTGTGGCATGTGACGGGGGATCGCATCCGTGCCATCAGAGGCACCCACCCTCCAGCCCCTCTCGGAAGGAAAGGGTCACCCTGAGTGTGTTTCACAATATCCTCTGAAGAGAGACCTCAGTGGCCAATACGTTTAGCCTTTTCCTGTCCCTAGGGAAAACACCCACACCCAGACACTACCCCACCACGTACACGTACACAACGTGATTTAAGACTGTGCCCAGACACATGTGCGTGCACGCGCGTGCATACACACACACACACACACACAGCATTATTTAAGACTTCCTTCCACCCCAGAGACTCCGTTCTCCTGTCGGCTGGCTGCACACTTAATTGCATTATGGCAAGAGGGAAGCTCTCACGCATGCCCTGTATCTTGGGGAGGATTTGGTGGCTAAACCAGAGCCGAGGTTTGAAATGAACGAGCCAGGCAGGGTTTCCTCCTGGTACACTGACCGTGTTTGGTGCAGCCCTGCAGATCTTCAGTCCCTTAAAGGCAGCTGGGAGCCCAATGGAGATTTGCCCTGTTCTAGCCAAGTGTGCTTTGGGACAAGGACTTGGTGCAGGCACCAGGCCTCCTTTGCCCAGCTGCTGGCCCTGTTTCTTTCTGGAGCTCTTGAGAGTCCGTGACTCTCTGAGTCGCTTTCACAAGGGCAGGTCTCAGGATCCCCCCAATGTGGGGACATGGGGTTTGGGCCGTCCTGCCCCCCTGCTGAGAGCTAGCCCCACCCCCCGCCCTTCCCCATGGGGAGAGTTAGTGTGTGGGTGAGCTCTCTGAGCAGCCCAGGAAGGGGGTGCCTCAGGATAGATGAGTGTGTTCACCTCGCACATCTCTCCCTCACCCAGTTCTTGGCACAGGCGTGACGTGGGACGAGACCCGTATAAGGTACCCTGCTCTTGTCTGGTGTTTCTCCTTGTTTTTAATCGTCTCTCCGCCCCATCCCACTCTCAGTCTTCCACACACACAAAATACCTCACAGATAAGAGCTTCACCAAACCGCAGCTAAGGAGGCACTCGGCCGTGGCACTGACCTCACAGGCCTCCGCTGGGGCTTGCTGAGTCTCTGCGTCCACGTGGGCCAGACGCCGGCTGCTCAGGGCACGGGCATCTCAACTAAAGGTTGGCTGGCAGTGGGTCAGCTCGACTGTGGGGGGGTTACTGCCGGATGCAGTTCATCGGGCTGGTGCCCTAGGGAGTGGGAGGGCCACACAAGAGTTCAAGGTCACCTGTGCACTCAGGAAGCACAGTTGGCCCTGTGTGTCACACACTCCTAAGCCCAGACGTCCCTGTTCCCAGTATTTCAGTGAAAAGGTGGTGTAAAAAAATAAAAAAAGCTGGCTGGCATTTGCCCTCTCAGCCCTTGGGGAGGGCCTGCTGGAACGCAGGGGCCAACTCAGTGCTGCGGCAGCCTGGGACTACCCGCCGGCGTCTGCCCTTCGCCACCTCACCTCACCCCCAGGGCAGCGGGGGCCACAGAGGGCAGGCGGTGGAGCGCAAGGCACGTGGGACTCGCAGGCTTGTCAGCGCGCCGGGATCCCAGCTTGAGGCTGCATTTTTATTCGTTTGGTAGCAGCTGCTCTAAGACGCACAGAATTGGCCCCATGTGTTGTCTCCTGCTATTCTTAAATTCAGTCCGTTAGATGGCCCGATGTCACTTCACCCAGGCCGTGGGCTTTCATTGGTTCCGTGGCACAGGCCAAGTCTCCAGAAGCCCGTGGATGCATGGGCCTGGGGGAATGAACCCTGAGGCTGAACCCCTCTCTTCCCAGAGTTGCTAGCTCGGCTCTGGCAAGGCTGGGAGGCCGTCGTCACTTGGCTCTGCCAACCTAGGAACGTTTCTGGCCTTGCTGTCACACCTTGGCTTCATGTGCAAATCCAGCAAAAGTGCAGAAAATTGCCTGAGTGCAGCTGTCAGAAGCAGCGCTTTGTTTGCAAATTGGGTAACTGAATAGTTTTTAAAAATATCTGTGATTAATTTTTTAAATGATACCTTTTAAGTGGCCTTGGTGAAAGTGATTCAGAGATCAGCACACATGGTGTTTTCTACTGTTTGAGGAAAAAACAATAAGAGAATTTCCAGAAGCCCAAGAAATTAGAGTGGTGAGCTGTAGTAATCTCACGCCTGTTCGGTTTCTCGGGCTGTGGGGCTAAAGCCACGAGGAGAAGTTCACCTGCGTGGTATCTTAGGCATTCTGGAAGCTGTTAGCCTAACAGAATTGTAATGGGGTTGTATTTATAGGCTCCTAGGAAGGATACAAAAGAACCCCGTAGACCAGGATGAATTTGTTTATTTTAAAAGGTAAAGCGGATAGCCCTTCCTGAGTTCCCTAGATAGCTCTCGGACTTTAGATAAACAAGGAGAATTAAGGTCTGATGGCAGACCCCAAGGCCAGCCTCCAGCCTTCTGTTCCCATCTCAATTGGCCCACAGTTCCCACCCTCCCCACCCCCGGTTTGGCCTGCCCTTCTCTCTCTCTGATGTTCTACCCCCCTGCCGCTGGGGAAAGAGTGACACGTTCACCTCCCACCGTGGAAGGGCATTACATCCTGTCTGGGTCATTGCCCAGATACGGCAACAGGACTTCCCACTTCTCCGTGATCGGTGCTCAAGTGAGAGCCTCTTTCGGCCAAGTCCAAAGGTGAGACCACCAACCACGTGTGCAGGGCTTGACCCCACACCAGCCTTGTTGCGGGATGCTCTTGTTCCAACTCTGTCTGCCAGGAAACCCGAGTTCTTTGCAGTCTCCTACATGCCAGGAGTCAGTTCTCGTTTCCGGTTATTTGAAGTCAGTCTTAAAAGGAATAGAATACAATAAGTAAAATATATTAGCTATCGTTCTGAGTCGGAACTGGATAGATGTGGGAAATTTCCGTATAGTATGTGAAAAGTTCACCATGCAGGGAAATTTGTTTTCCTCTGTATCTCTTCTTTTCCTATACAAATTATTCAAAATCATACTGTTCCTGTAAAATTCTTCCAAATATTGTTACTACAAAATTACTCAGAATTGTACTGTTACTATAAAATTATTCAAAATATCATGCCAATAAACTGCATCAATTTGTAGACGATTAAAGTGCTTTCCAACATGATGATGCTTATTGGGTTTTCTTGTGTGTGTGTGTGGAAGTAAGCAGACAGTATTTTTTGCTAACTGGATTTGGTCTTCTTTTAGAGCTCTGGATCCTTAAGGGAACACATGGGAGTCAAAACTATGAAAGGTCCCAGATTTTACCCTCCGCGCCAGCTAATAAGTTAGCATGCTGTGGTTTTGTGGATGGTGGACTCCTAGGTCAGAGACAAAGGACAGGTGAATGCAGCACCAGCCAGGAGAATTTCATCAGCATTTGTGGGTTTTTGGCTTTTTAAAAAGATTTTATTTATTTATTAATTAATGAGAGAGAGCATGAGGAGAGAGGTCAGCAGGAAAAGCAGACTCCCTGCTCAGCAGGGAGCCTGATGTGGGACTCGATCCCGGGATTCCAGGATCATGGCCTGAGTCGAAGGCAGTCGCTTAACCAACTGAGCCACATAGGCGCCCCCTCCCCCCTTTTTTTTAGATTTTATAGCATTTGTGGTTTTAATCAGCATTTACACTGACTCCCTGACCTGTCTTCCCTCCAGTACCCCAGGAAGAGGGCCAGGTGGTACCTGCCAAGGCAGCCACAAGAGGTCACCCCTACTTAGGGAACCTCCATCTTTTTTTTTTTTAATTTTTAAGATTTTATTTATTTGAGAGAGAGAGAGTGAAAGAGAGATGAGAGGGAAGAAGGTCAGAGGGAGAAGCAGACTCCCCGCAGAGCTGGGAGCCTGGTGCCGGACTACATCCTGGGAGTCCGGGATCAAGACCTGAGCCAGAGGCAGTGGCTTAACCAACTGAGCCACCCAGGCACCCCTTGGTTTCTCATTGCTTCTGGGACAAATAACCAAATTTAGTGGCTTAAAATCGCACACGTCCCGTGATTCTGGAGAAATGGGTTTTCTAAAGCTTGAATCAAGGTGTTGGTAGAACCAAAGTTCTTTCTGCAGGCTCGAGGGGCGAATCTGTCCCTTGCCGTTTTTCAGCTTCTAGGGGCCACCCACACTCCTTGGCTTACGGCTTTGTCACTGAAGTCTGTTGTCACACCTTCTCTCTCTCTCCCCCTCCTGCTTCTTAGAGGACCCACGTGAGGACACTGGGCACGCCCATGTGGTCTGGGATAATCCCTGGCTCATCTCAGGGCCCCTTAACTAATCACATCTGCGAAATCTCTTTTACTTTGTGGGATAAGCTATTCACGGGTTCTGGGGATTAGGCTGTAGACTTCTTGGTGGGGGAGTACTACTCAGGCTTTCTACAGAGTCCAACAAACTTTTAAGGTGGAATGAAAGAATGTCCTGGGATTATTAAGAGCATTTTCTTCAAGCATTGCCAGAAGTGGGGTTCACATTTTCCCTGCATTGACAACAGAAATGCTTCATATATAAAAGTGATTTGAACCTTGGATTCTGGGTGTAAAAACAAATCATAATAGGCCATACTCTGCAGTGGGGTGTCGGGGAAGGGGAGAGGAGGGAAATAAGCCAGCGGTCTGGTCCAGGAGAAGGTTCCAGGTATGTGACAGCTGCAGATGTTAACACTTTTAGGAGAAGCCCTGGTTACCTAAGGCACTCCCATCACTTGGGTTATACACACGTCCCTCCGACTGACCCAAGCCCACAAGGGCAGGTGGCTGTGGGCCCTGAGTTGCCCATGGGACCTGGCCCACAGCAGGTGATAGAGGGGAAGTGAGGAAATGCACCCAGTTTGGAGACTCGGCAGTAAGGCGGAGCCTCCCAACAGACATAACGGATTGAAAGTATGTAAGAGGGGGCGCCTGGGTGACTCAGTGGGTTAAGCCTCTGCCTTCAGCTCAGGTCATGATCTTAGGGTTCTGGGATCAAGACCTGAGTCAGACTCTCTGCTCAGCGGGGAGCCTGCTTCCCTCTCTTTCTCTGTCTGCTGCTCCCCCTGCTTGTGATGTCTCTCTCTTTGCCAAATAAATAAATAAAATCTTTAAAAAAAAAAAAAGTATGTAAGAGCTACATTTGGGAGTCACACTCCCCTATAGAAGCATGGACATAAAATCGGGCAACAGAGATCATTTATATGGTGCCAAAAACCTCATCCGGAGCTAGGATTGCTTCTATGGGAAACCCCTCGGCAGATTTTATAAAAAATTTTATTTGTATTTACACAGGTAACATAATTTCATGATAGGAAAAACTTGGCTAAAGGTGTCCACTCATATTACTTACCCTTGCCTGATTTCTTATCCTGAACATTGTTCTCCTTAGATCGGATTTGGGCTTGCTAGGCACTGAAAAGCCCCGGAAGAATGTCTGTTTCTGCCTGGATGAGTTTCCATTTTCCATTCTCACTGAGTGCTCATGAAGGCCTTGGTTTGTATTACACAACTGGCAAGGAAAGTTCAACCTTCGTGTCTCTTTGTTCTGCGGTGAATAGAACTTCTATATGGTGACATGATTAGAGTCTGTCAGGAGCTCTCTGCCGGGTGGGTGGTGGCTGTTCAGCTGAAAGCAGTCTTTTCTTAAAGCCTTAAGAGATAGGCTGCAATTTATATTCCCATCTTATTAAAGGAGAAGAAATGTCCAAGAGCCCACAGCTGGTGAGCTGAAGCATCATCAGGACTTAGAGAGACGAGATCTGATTGAAAGCTGAGGCACATACATGATTGTCATTCATGCCCAGATACGGAATGACCCTGAGTCCACTCACCTTGTCACCCTCTGGTGCACAGTAAGCTCAAGGCCAGGATGGCTTTGGGATCAAGAGCCCAGACTCAAGTCAGGCTCCACCACCTAATTGCTCAATAACCTTAAGCAAATTTAGCTCTGGCACATGTAAAAATGGGGATAACTGAAATTGCTTAATAGGATTGTTGTAGGAATGATTGAATTAGTCCAAGCAAAGAGTTTAGAGCTGGTAATTAATTGCTCAATGAGAGTGATAGGCTTTAAGACTTAATTCATCTTTCCATTGGGAGGACAAAAAATAATTACAAATGGATTAAATGGGAAAAACAATACAAACACACAAATTTATTATTTTTTTTTAAAGACCATCTATGCCATAGAAGATACCATAAAGTGAAATACTGGTAAATTGGAATATATAGTAGTGAAAATTGTTAGGTTCAAAAATATTATAAGGAAAAGGTAAATAATAAACTGGAAGACTGCATTGTGCTTTGATAACCAAAGAATTAGTGTCCTTTATATATTAAAAAACTTAACAGGGGCGCCTGGGTGGTTCAGTGGGTTAAGCCTCTGCCTTTGGCTCCAGTCATGGTCTTGGGGTCCTAGGATCCAGCCCCGCATTGGCCTCTCTGCTCAGCGGGGAGCCTGCTTCTCCCTCTCTCTCTATCTACTTGTGATCTCTCTCTGTCAAAACAAACAAACAGGGGCGCCTGGGTGGCTCAGTGGGTTGGGGCCTCTGCCTTCAGCTCGGGTCATGGTCCCGGAGTCCTCGGATCGAGCCCCGCATCAGGCTGTCTGCTCGGCGGGGAGCCTGCTTCCCTTCCTCTCTCTCTGCCTGCCTCTCTGCCTACTTGTGATCTTTCTCTCTGTCAAATAAATAAATAAAATCTTTAAACAAACAAACAAACAAAAAACAAAACCTAACAGATCTAAGAACAACAATAATACACATACATTAAGAGAATAGATACGTTAAGTAATGTATGTAAAAAGAAGTTCCATTTTCTATTATGAAAATTGCAAGGAAATCATAATGCAATCTATAACACTCAGTTTTGGTTAGCAAGCAAGAAAACAGATGCTGTTAATGGAAATGTGTCCGTTTTATTTTTTTTTGGAGGGCAATTTGAAAATATGTTCCAAGTCTCAGAAATGTCCACCTGATCCCTCCAGATCTAGAAATTTATAAACCACATCAGAAATAATCCAACACAGCATTATCTTTAAAAAAAGTGTTAAGCTGACAACACCCCAAATTCCCAACAAGAGGATAATGCTTAAAATCATCTAGTTCTTGGATGGGGTAGCTTCAAAGTCTATTTAATGACCTGAAATCTCAGACAAATCAAAGGGGACAAAATGGGACCACAAAGGCATTTCTAATACAACCCCAAATCTGGAAAAATACGTGGGCAGGTATAGCCGTATTTAAAAGCCTGGAAGCAAAAATATCTAAAAGGAAAAAAATATTTATTTTTAATAAGTATTTCTTTATTTTTACAGGGAGAGGGCAGGAGAGCACAAGCAGGGGAGAAGGAGAAGCAGAAGGAGAAGCAGACTCCCCGCGGAGCAGGGAGCCCGGATGGATGTAAGTTTCCATCCCAGAATTCTGGGATCATGACCCCAGCCTGAGGCAGTTGCTCAACCAACTGAGCCACCCAGGCGACCCGAAAAAAAAAAAATTATTCATAGCTGTGATCTCGGGATGGGAACTCACATTATTTTTATTCCAAATAGTTTTCTGTATTTCACAAATTTTCCATGAAAAGGAGGAAAAATGTCATATTGGAGGGGCACCTGGGTGGCTCAGAGGGTTAAAGCCTCTGCCTTCGGCTCTGGGTCATGATCCGGGGTCCCGGGGTCCTGGGATCTGAGCCCCACATCCGGCTCTCTGCTCAGCGGGGAGCCTGCTTCCCTTTCTCTCTCTCTGCCTGCCTCTCTGCCTACTTATGATCTCTGTCTGTCAAATAAATAAATAAATAAAATCTTAAAAAAAAAAAAAAGTCATATAGGAAAGATGTCTAGGCCAGTCCGCGGGTTCGAGTCCGCTTTCCCTCGCAGAGGTTTCCTGCCTTCGAGGTCTTCGAGCCAGACGTAATCTAATACGCCAGATAACCTAGGGGTGATCTCACCGTAAAAAACATGCGTGTTTGAGGGCATCCGGGGAAATTTGGGGTCAGGTGGCCTTTGCACGCGGAGCCCTCCGAGGCCAGGGTGGCGGGGCCTGCACGCAGAGCAGCGCTTGGTCTCCGCAGCCGGGGAGCCCACGCCGACCGGGGAAACGGGCTGCGCCGCTTTTCCCGTCACTACGGGGCTCTCTGCCCCAGGGAAGAAAGCCGGCACCGCGGCCCGCAGAGCGCTTCGGTGTCCCCTGGTGGCCAGCCTCCGGCTACAGCGCGCCCCCGACTCCAAACGGCCGCCTTTTCGGGCTTGTCTTCCTATATGTACCCCATTTACAGGGACTCCTGCATCATCAAGAGGGAGCTCTTCATCATTTACAAACCACCTCACACAACTCCCGGTGCCAGACAAAACCGAAAAGATGACATCTCGGACAAAAGTGGCGGTAAAACTCAGCTTCCTAACCCTCACACTCTAGCCGGAGCCCCTTCCACGGGAACCCTGTACCGTTAAGCCAGCGGGAGAGAGAAAAGCACAACTCGAGCCAGCCAGGAGTCGAACCTAGAATCTTCTGATCCGTAGTCAGACGCGTTATCCATTGCGCCACTGGCCCTGTGCTAAAGCGCCTCTCGCAGTGATGTAGATCAGTCCTGACGCAGCTTCGGCAGGTTTCCCACAGCAGCGCCGCCTTTCGGCCACCCCCGCACTGCCGCTCCCGCTCACAGCTCCCACGGCTCCGCCTTTCTCAAGCAATCGCTCTCCGCCAATCCGCAGCGTGTACGTCACGGCGCTTTTCGGCGCGCTCCAATCCGCACTTTGGACAGCTGCTTTCACGCTCTCTAGCGCGCCTACTAAGTTTGTCCACGGTCGCCTCCCGTCCGCTGGGGGCCGGGCGGGGCGGGGCGGGGCGGGGAGAGGGGTGGGACGACCCGGGCGCAGCGGCCGCGAAACTGGGCGAACGGTAACGCGGTGGCGGAGGTGGCGGCGCGGCACGGGGCGGGGCGGGCGGAAAGAGGAAGAAGGAGCTAGTGGTGCACGATGGCGGCGACGACCTACGAGCGGCTGAAGCTGTGAGTCCCGCGAGCCGGAGTCCGATGAGCGAAGGGGGCCTGCGGGGCGGCAGGGCGGGGCGGCAGGTGCGGGACCCCGGCCTCGGGCAGGGCTCCCGAGTCCCGGGGCTGCGGGTCGGGTGTGGGAGCCCCTGGCGGTCCCCGCCCTCCTCTCCCGGCGCGGCCCGTCCGGGAGCTTGTAGGTTGCGGCCGCCCGAAGGCCCAGCGGGAGTCACCCCAGGCCGGGGAGCCCGGGAATGACAGCGTCGCCGGCCTTTCTTCGCCCTGCTCGGCCTTAGCGCCCACGGCGGAAGAGCGAAGCTGCAGACAGGCCTCCAGCGAGCCGCGGTCGGCGTTGCGATGCGGCAAGCACCGGGCGCGTTCCTCCCCACCCACTTTGTTTGTTAGAAAGGTGGCGGCTGAATTTATCTTGATTGCTTAGCGGAGGAAAGAGAAGTTTGTTATTTTGCTCCCCCCCCCCCGCCCTCTTGTGTAATGGACCCATGACAGCACGTTAGAGTCCACGCACAAATCGACGTACCTTATCTGGGCACCAAAGCCTGTCTGACCAGCTTTGAAGGTGCAGATAAAAAGAAGCGTCAATACTCTTTAGCTCCTGAAGAATTTGCTTGGTTTTAAATATTATACAACTTAAGCACAAAGCGGGTTAAGTTCCTGTTGACGGCCAGAGGCCATTCTCGAGAATTTTGGTACTGCAGATGGACTTCCCGGTAAAGCTAAGTTCTTGAGACTTTGAGAAATAAGCTCTGGTTGTTAGAGACGGAAATTGAGTAATTGTAGGTTCTTTTCATTTGTTCTGAATAAAAACATGCATTCATTTGAGAATTACTATTAGCCCCTTGGTTTTCTTGCCTCTGAATAACTTTGTACTTCTTTGGGTTTAATACTTTACCTCTAGACTGAAAAGCCAGTTGCCCTAGTCTGAGGATGTACTTGGCCTCAGAAGCAAATGTAATTTTGGGGAAGCTTACCTATCCCCAAGTGAGCTAAAATACCTTGGGACTTAGGCAGAGGGATCGTATTTCCTTTGTAGGGATATGAGGACATCAAAATGTGGTTTGGGCACTTCCTGTGCTCTCTGGAACCTCAAACTCACTTAACTTTCTGGAAGTTTCAATTTAAAGTGTGGGTGCAAAATTGAGAGTGAGGTCATCTACTTGACATGAGTTGTTTTGCAGAAAACATTATTATTTTTTTTTTCAGTCCCCTCCTTTGCCACTTTTGTGTAGAGTAATTCTCTTTGAAAGCCCCAGTTGCACATTTCATTCACATTTTCCTTTGCCGGGTTTCCTTCTTCTCTCCCAGTTTCTCTCTGCAAGGTGATCACCTTGGTGGTGAATGGATCCAGCAAAATGCCTTTGACTAGGGTACTGGCTGGGCCGGTGTCACGTGTGCTCCGCTGGCTAATTAGGTTATCGTTGACTATCTGATAGTCACTGAAGGGCTTGGTGCGATCCTACACCCAGTCTCAAATGTATTTAAGCAGTATGGAGCCTTGGCTCATGCTGCTCTGTATTGGATTATGGAATGCAGTTGAATTTTCCTTGAATGTGGCAAAGGTGGAGAACTTGAGAATTCTCATGATTGCTTATATGCTGCTAGGGAGTCACTAAATTCATCAGTCTAAACCTTAAAAAAAAAAAACGGTTCTATATCCACAAAAGAGAAGGGCCCTTAAGTGGGGCGGTTGATGCTTTTGTATTGATTTTTGTAGAAGTGGAGACTATGAATCTGAGTTGAGAAAGTAAATCTGGGGTTATGTGAAAGCTGGTCTCTAGTTTGTCAGTCCTTAACTTTATTCCCCCAGGAGAAGTTTTGCATGCCAGTCTATATGTGAAGAGCTGGCTTTTCTGTAATTTTGTTTTCCTTACCAAGAAATTTGTGAGTTGGAATCTCTCTTTTTGGGCCTTACTGCTCCGAGGCATGCTGTCCAAGGTTCTGTCTTATATGTGGCTTCTGACCTAAGGGGTGTTCTTTATTTTTTAGATGCATTTGGACATGTCAGTAGTTTCTGACCCATGTAAAAATTAGTAGGACATAATAACCATTTTTATTTATTTATTTATTTTTAATGGTTTTAATTTATTTGACAGAGATGGAGCACACACAAGTAGGCAGAGTGGCAGGCAGAGGGATAGGGATAAGCAGGCTCCCTGCTGAGGCTGCTCGATTCCAGGACCCTGGGATCCTGACCTGAGCTGAAGGCAGACACTTAACTGACTGAACCACCCGGGCGCCCTAATAATAGCCATTTTTTTTAATTGTATTTATTTATTTGATAGAGGGAGACAGCAAGAGAGGGAACACACAAGCATGGGGAGTAGGAGAGGGAGAAGCAGGCCTCCCACTGAGCAGGGAGCCCCATGTGGGGCTTGATCCCAGCACCCTGGGCTCATGACCTGAGCCGAACACAGATGCCTACCAATTGAGCCACCAGGCGCCCCAGTAATAGCCATTTTTAAAAACGTGCCTGGAGATGTTTTAAGAGAGAGCCATCCGAGAGGCAGTTTGACCATTTATTACAAAACTGCTGCTGCTACTGAGTGTGTCACAATATTGAGATGCTCGGGATGTTAAATGGTAATTTGTTCTGCATTATGTCACCCATTTGCAGTCCATCTCTGTCCCGCTGTGGAGTTCACCTTGCTCATTACTGCCCTGATTTTATTAGCTGCTCTCCTGCTTACAGGCTCCAGTTCCATCTTGCCAATAGGATTGAGCCCACATTTCTTTGTCATCTGGATTCCAACCTCTTCCTAAGCTAACCCATAACCATATTTCCTCTAACTGCTCAGTGCATTCTTTCCCCTTTCCACCGACTTGGCCACGCTCTTTTAGCCTTAAGCTTGCGCTTATTTTATTTTGATCCTTCTTCCAAAATGCCGTCTTCTCTCCTGACTTTACATGCTAATCACAATCGTGGACCCGTGGTAGAGCTGAGAGATGCAGGCATTTTTGGTCAGAGGAGACTTTGATTCAGATCCTGACTTTGTTATTTGCTTTGTGTCACGGCCATGTTACTTATCTCTGAATCCGTTTTTCATCTGTGAAATGAGAACGGTCCTACTTCACAGGATTATTACGACGATTGAAAGAGAGTGTGGAGGAGATACCCAGTGTCATTGACAGAGACTCACTTTCTCTGAGAAGCCTTGTCCCCATATCTTTCCCTTCACTGAGCTCCCAGAAGAGTTTACCGTCACAGGGACTGGACACCACACGTCCATCTGGCTTGCACATTTCTGTCTCTTAGGATTGATGTGCAGTGTAGAAGACTGGAAGTAGAATGATCAATTCATAGCACTGTTTGCCTTTTTAAAAGACATTAATTAGTTCGTTAATTAACTTGCGAACCAGAGAGAGAGATAGTGCACGTCCATGCATGGGCTTGCAGGGGAGGGTGGAGGAGCAGAGAGCAGAGGGAAAGAGAAACTAACAGACTCTGTGCTGAGTGTGGGGCCCGATGTGGGGCTCAGCCTCCCAACCCTGAGATCAGCCTCCTGACCCTGAGCCGAAACCAGGAGTCAGACACTTCCTTGACTTCACCACCTGGGCACCCCCCCCTTTTTAAGTGGGCTCCGTGTGGAGCCCCATGTGGCACTTGAACTCACTACTTTGAGATCAAGACCTGAGCTGAGATCGAGAGTTGGACGCTCAACCGACTAAGCCACCCAGGCGCTCCTCCATAGCTCTGTTTAAACTACTCACTTTGCCCCCGAGAAATGATGAAAAATCGTTACAGTGTAGTGCTTATGCTTTGTTTCTCCCGCTAGGTTGCACGTGTGTAGAACATATTCCAACCATCACAACATTGATTTCTTCTCTGCTCCTCAGTACCTCGCATAAGGCCTTGTGCAGAGAGATCCTTGGAGAATCACCTAAGTAAATGCACTTTCCAGTGTAGAGGTACCACCAGCATCTCAGAATGACACACTCCGGGGTACTTTGGAATGTATTCTTTTGAAGTAGCAGCTGCTTAAGTCGTTGTATGTAGATGATTATTTTCCAGTGCCTCTGTGAAGTCATGTGTTGACGTATATCGTCCATCATTGTTGAAGACAGAAATAATTGCCCTTGGCCCCACAGGCAGGTCACACAGCCCAGCCATGGCAGAACTGGCCTTGGAAGACAGCAGGGCCAGAGTCTGGACATCTTTCCATTACACTGCATTATTCAGACTGCTTTTTTTCTTATCAGATTGATTTCACCTGGGTCCTTGGATGTGCCTGGTATAGAAGCGGGTCACTTATATTTGAAAATAGTCAACACGTCCATATGGATTTTTAATACGGAAAACAGAATATTGATATGCTCAGAATTTAAAATTCCTTTGAAACATCCAGGCAGTTTGGAGTGCCTGGGTGGCTCAGTGGGTTAAGCCTCTGCCTTCTGCTCAGGTCATGATCTCAGGGTCCTGGGATCGAGCCCCACATCGGGCTCTCTGCTTGGCGGGGAGCCTGCTTCCCCCTCTCTCTGCCTACCTCTCTGCCTACTTGTGATCTCTCTCTGTCAAATAAATAAATAAAATCTTAAAAAAAAAAAATCCAGACAGTTCTAAATAATCTATTTTGTGACTCCTTTTTTCTTTTTAAGTTACTTGGATAAAGCATAGAGAATGTCAGACAGTGATAAATTTGAAATTATGACACAGTTACACCAGAAATCCATTACTGGAAACATTTAAAGGACCCTTGCCTTTAAAAAGTCAGCTGAAATAGGTGTTAAGACAGGAAGTCCTTTAGAAAGTGAATTAGGCTGCAGCTTGCCTCTGAAGCATTGTTCCCTGTTAGGAAGTCACCTTTCTTTGTAAGAGATGGCGAGAGCTGTGAGGTCAGCAGGACAGCCATGATGCAGCCCTGACCAGATGGAAACTGAGTCACACGGTGATGAAGACATACATGGTCTGTCCAGTACAAGCAACAGAAAGCATATTCACTCATCTCTTTGCAAGGAAGGATGGAGGGAAGGGAAGGTTATAAATATGGGCACAGATAACGAATGCACAGTCGATGTCCAAGGTACTCGTTGGCGATGTCCAAGGTACTCGTTGGCTTGGGGGCTGGGGCTGGAGCCTGGGTTAGTGCTGGGCTGTGTCAGATTACTAGCAGTGCTTGTGCGTCTCCCAGAGCCTCACAGGAGGCCTAGTAAGTGAAAAATCTCTCGGGGGAGGGGGCGGCTGGGAATCTGCGTGTTTACATTGAGCTGTCCCAGGGGTTCTCACACACTCTAGAGCCAAGTGAGAACCAAAGCATACTGGGGCAGAAGAGTAGAAGAGCGTTCTCTGGAAGGCTTGGGGGCCTTGGAGGATTTTGCTGTGGATTAGAGCTTCGGATTAGGTGGTCATTAGACTTGGAACTATTCTGGAAGAGTCTGGGTTTTGGAGATAATGGGTTTTAGGAGGTGCTGTGAATAAGAAGTAGGTGGGACCTCAGGGTTTTGAGGAAGAAGATGGAATTAAAGTGCATTAGCTTGGGCGGCTGGATGGCTCAGTGGTTGAGCCTCTGCCTTCCGCTCCGTTGTGATCTCAGGGTCCTGGAATCGAGTCCTGCATCGGGCTCTCTGCTTGGCAGGGAGCCTGCTTCCTCCCCTCTCTCTCTGCCTACTTATGATATCTCTCTGCCTACTTGTGATCTCTCTCTCTGTCAAATAAATAAATAAATAAAATCTTAAAGTGCATTAGCTTCCTGGAAATATCAACTGTTTGAGATTGGGTTGCGCTCCTGGGTTGTCTGGGATGAACCTGGGCTGTACCAAAGGTGCCCTAGCAGTGGCTCCGCAAGGCTGGAACCCCTGGAACCCGGAGGGTGGATGGATGAGGGGTGGTGGGAGTGCCTTCTGGGTGGAGGTGTAGTGGGCTCAGAGGACCCTTCTTTACTGTCTGAGTTTTTACTTTTTGCTAGTCAGGGCTAGTAAAATGTTATTCCTGTAGGGTTTGAACCACAGATAGGATAGGTTTGATTATTAAGACTTTGATTTAATTCTTACGTAAGATTTTTCGAGGATACATGTTTTTGCCAGAGTTTTGTGGCTCTAGCAAAAACTCCAGTTCTCCTCCCCCTAGTCCCGGGCAGCCAGCATTCTACTTTCTGTCTCCGTGATTTTGACTCCTCTAAGTACATCATAGAAGTGGAATCATCTAGTATTTGTCCCTTTGTGACTGGCTTATTTCCACTTGGCATAATGTACTCAGTTCATCCATGTAATAGTAGGGGTCGGAATTTTCTTTTTTGTATGTTTTTGTATGAATTTTCATTTTATGTATGTACTGCGTTTTGTCTCCCGCATTCATCTGTCGATGGGCGCTTAGGTTTCTTCCATCTTTCTGGCTGTTATGAGTGATACCACTGTGAGCCTGGGTGCGTAAATACCTCTTTGAGACCTTGCTTTCAGTTCTCTTGACCATATACCCAGGGGTGGAATTTCTGGATCATGAGCTAATCCTATTTTTAGTTTCATTGAGGAACCCCCATTCTGTTTTCTTACAGTGCTACACTTCACTACAGTTTATATTCCTGCCAACAGCGCCCCGTTTTCCAGTTTCTCTACATCCTCAGCAACGCTCATTATTCTCTGTTTGTTTTTCATAACAGCCCTTGTGATGGGTGTGAGGTCAGCAAATAGTAATATTTTTGAAGTGGGTTAATTTTGCTCCCAGGATGGGACAGGATTTTTGAAGAGGTGAGTTTTGTTGCCTAGAGATGTAAATGTTACACAGGGGAGAAAGGGATGTTTTCAGCCACTAGAAAATCATATTGCCAACTCTGAAAAAATATATTTTGTGTTTATAATGTGTTTATAATTAAATATGTTGCTTTTCTTAAAATTTGACAAGGATAATTTTTAAAAGGCACTCTTAGGAGCTAGTGAATCCCAGGTTGCCATAACATTAAATGCATTTCTATTAAGTATAATGGAATTAACCTGCGTTGAGTTAAACTCCTAGTCCTCGGAATTTTCTTTTTTATCTCCTACTTGGTCAGCAATCTATAAAAGCAAAATAGTCAACCAGATGAAAGCAGTCAGAGTAGGAAGTAGTTGTTATTTAACTATTCTGCTGTTTCAGTGTATCTTCCAGAATATGTGTCCTCTGAACAGAGAGCAGAACGCAGGTTTGAGAGAAACGAGGCAGTAGTCTTGTTCGGTTAGGGTTCCTGGTTTCATGCCTGTTGGATTCGGACAGCCTTGCCGGCTTATATAGGACCAGAGCTCTTTTTACTGTACGGTATTTCTCTCAACTTCCGAGCTTGATATCAGCAGCATAGTTAATGACCAAATAATCTTCTTGGAGGGACTCTCCGTGTCTTAGCTTCTAAAATCTATTTCATAAAAAAAGTAATGTGAGAGAGTTTATTGACATCAGAGACTTGACAGCAATTGAAAGCCATGCTTTTGGCTGTAGAGGACATATTTCCTCCCAGATTCTTGGTTACCATGGAGGCTTCTGTCTTGGTTTCCATGTATTTACTATGTTGAGAATTCAGTATAGCCCGTTGACTGGTTAATTTTGTAAAGCTCCAGGCGGAAATTGGCACTAGTGACACTTTGTAGGCTTTCTGATTGGAGGAGCACTGCTTTGCCTCTTTGCCCTCTCCTTAGGTACACCATACCCTCCAATCCAGTTAACATGTGACCGGCCGAGATCTTTCCTTAGCTGGGAGAAAGGAAAACAGCTTTTAAATCCTTTATCCTTTGTCACTGAGCCAAAGAAAACATTAGTTAGGGTCTGTAGAAAAAAACCCAACTTAAGGTAGATATTTGCTGACTGATTATGTAGTATTCTCTAAGAATAGTACTTGAACTTCTGCTCTCTTCTTGGGTGAGAAACGCCAAGGAGAATGGATAAGCAGAGTCCGTGTCTACCTGGTAGTCTATTTGGTGAGGCTCCCCAAACAAAAATAACAATAAGACCATGTGCACCAGCAAAACTTACACCACTGGATGGCTTACTCCAGTGTTTCTGATGGTAAGTGCTAGAGAGCTGAAGCTAATTTCTCTAGCTTGTTTTTTTTTTTAAGATTTTATTTGACAGAGAGAAAGACAGTGAGAGAGGGAACACAAGCAGGCGGAGGGAGAGGGAGAAGCAGACTCCCCACTGAGCAAGGAGCCCGATGCGGGACTGGATCCCAGGTCTCTGGGATCATGACCTGAGCGGAAGGCAGACCCTTAATGACTGAGCCACCCAGGCTCCTCTGATTTCACTAGCTTTTGAAATGAAACCTGGGGAGCATAAAACTTACAGAATACAATTTACTGGGTAAAGTGCATATACTTCAGGTCAGTAGTAAGGGCAGTTAAAGAGTGGTGGGAAGAAGAAGACAGCGAAGGGATGTGTAGACGACTCTGAGTTGAGAGGACACCTGCTGCGATCTTTAGTGGGATTCTGAGTCATCACTTACCATGACTGCTCAGAGATGTTGATTAGGTGGCGGTCACTGTTCATATCTTCACTGCTCCAGTTCTTGAGCTGTTTTCAACAACATTAGCAGAACAGGCCGGTGGAGCATCAGCAACCAGGATTCCAGCAGCGTCTCTCTGAGCGGCAGGATCCAACAACCGTCTTAGAGCCTTTGTTGGGCCCGATCTATCTCGATCCACAGTTGCTCTTATTTTTGTTTCTATTATTTTAACACATTATTTATGTACTTATAAAAGATTTTATTTATTAGAGCTGGTGAGAGAGCAGGGGGGTGGGGGGAAGGGAGAGGGAGAAGTAGACTCCCCACTGAGTGGGAGGGGCACCAGGCTGATCCCAGGACCCCAGGATCATGACCTGAGCTGAAGGCAGATGCTTAACCGGCTAAAGCATCCAGGCACCCCTTAAGATATTTTTTAAACTTCTTTTTTATTTTAATATAATACCTGTGGGTGTTTTAAAAGTCATCAGTATATAGAGCTTATAATAAAAGAGAACACTGTTCTGCACTCCTAATTCCCACTGTCCCATGGACATTGACTTTCAGCATTTTAAGCAGTTCCTTCTAGTATTTTATTTTATTTTTAAAAAATATTTATTTATGACAGAGAGAGAGAGAGATCACAAGTAGGCAGAGAGGCAGGCAGAGAGAGAGAGAGGAGACAGGCTCCCTGCTGAGCAGAGAGCCCCATACGGCGCTCGATGCGGGGCTCCATCCCAGGACCCTGGGATCATGGCCTGAGCCGAAGGCAGAGGCTTAACGCACTGAGCCACCCAGGCACCCCTCTTCTAGTATTTTTTCCTTCCTTCCTTCCTATTGTTTTAGAGATGATATTTTTTAAGTGATCTCTGTACCCAGCATGGGACTTAAACTTTAACCCGAGATTAAGAGTCATATGTTCCGGTGACGGAGACAGCCAGATGCACCTCTACTCCACGTTTCTGAACAGAGTGCTTGTACTGCTGCTTCCTGAATTTTTTCAGTTTTAGTTATCTGATGACTTCCTACTTCTGAGGATGAGACTTCAGCTTTCATACCTCTCCCTCTTTTTCTCCCTTCTTCTCTCAGTATATTTATAGTAAGATACTCAGTGTTCACATTGCTATGCTCATGTAGATAGGGTTCAAATGAAGTCAGTAAAAATGTTTGCTTTTCCAGGAATTGAAAAGTGCCTTTTTCCTTTTTCTTTGCATGACTTTTTATTTATTTATTTATTTATTTATTTATTTATTTATTTTAAGGTTTTATTTATTTATTTGACACAGAGAGAGATCACAAGTAGGCAGAGAGGCAGGCAGAGAGAGAGGGGAAGCAGAGAGTCTGTTGCAGCACTCGACCCCAGGACCCTGAGATCACGACCTGAGCCGAAGGCAGAGGCTTCACCCACTGAGCCATCCAGGCCTCCTTTGCATGACTTTTTAAAAAAAATTTTTTTTTAAGATTTTATTTATTTATTTGACAGAGAGAGAGAGATCACAAGTAGGCAGAGAGAGAGGGAGAGAGGAAGCAGCAGGCTCCCTGCTGAGCAGAGCCCGATGTGGAGCTCGATCCCAGGATCCTGACTTCATGACCTGAGCTGAAGGCAGAGGCTTAACCCACTGAACCAGCCAGGCGCCCCATCCTTTGCATGACTTAAAAAAAAAAAATGTACCTGTTGCTAATGAATCTTCAGTCTCTGGGACAGCAGTAAAATTCCTCTGAAACACGTTGGGTAACTATGAATTCATTTTCTTCTCTGAGATTTACTTCTGGGAGCCCTGTACACCCTGCTTTAATCCATACTGGCTTTTCTTTAGGCTCATTGCATAGCTGTGGTCCCGGACAATCCCTTTGTCAGGAGAATTTTTTTTCACTTCTGTCCTGTTTTGGATTCTCAGTCTACCTCTTGATTCATTCCATTTTGGTGAAACAGGCTTTTCCTTCTAAGAAAGGTATCTTGAGATGTTGTATTTTCATTCTATCCTCACACTTGGATAGTGTGGTTAATAGAATTCTCAATTAGAAATTATTATCCTGTAGAATTTTGAAGACCTGCTGTTGAATCGTGCAGTGTGTGTTGTTGCTGAATAATCCAGTAGTGTGACTGTTGAATATTTCAATGCTTCTTTCTTTCTTTTTTATTTTTCTTTTTCTGGGAACTTTAGGATGTCTTTGTGTGGTGTTTTGAATTTTAATGCTTAATGTGCCTCGGTGTGTGTGTGTATGTGTGTGTTTTTCACTATTTTTGTTTTGTTTTCTCTATTTCTTTGAAATATGTTCTTTCCTTTTTTCCTTGTGTGCTCTTTTGGAGTTCCTGCTGAATTGATGTTGAATATCCTGGATCAGGCTCCTCTCTCTTTCCCCCTCCTTCCCTCCCTCCTTTCCCCCTTCCCCTATTCCTCCTCCCCTTTCTTCCTATGTTTTCCTGTTTTACAGCTCTTATCTTTTTATTCTGTTCTCAAGGAGAGTTCTTCAGTTTTCTCTTCCAGTCTTTCTGTCCAATAGTCAAATTATTACTTCTGTTCTCAGTCCAAGAATACATTCTTGCTTTCTGAATGTGCTTTTCTTGTTCTTATTTCATGAATGCAAGGTCTTCTGTCTGGGGCCACGTCAATTATAAGCGTGCTTTGAGGTTGTAGTCTGTTCTCGGCATAGTTTTTTTTTATCCAGAGTTATTATTGTTTGTTTTAGACTCTCTCTTGTGTGATGGAAGCTTTCCTAATATCTGGTGGTCCTCGGTTGTCATTTCATGTTGAAGAAGGAGGCACTAAAAATTGATCGGAGGGTCTGCTTGTGGGTCAGGACTTACAAACTGGTGGCCTTTGCTTTAGAGGGATCGCACAGGAGCTCAGCTCTTTCTTAGAGCGAAAAGGGGTGCAGCTCAAGGTCAGCAGTTGCTGGTCTTTGCTTCCAGGACAACGAGTTTCTTCAGAGACGGTATTCAGAGCTTCTGTGAGGGCTCCGGGAGAGGGATGGTGTGAGCTGGGCTGCCAGCATCCTGGGCATCTAGCAGAGAAAGAGGGTTGGATGAGTTTCCCAGTCTCTAAGTAGACCTTCTTTGTCTCTTGACTTGACTTGGCTCTTTCCTTGGCCCTCAGCTGTGCCTCATGTCTGGAGGCCTTAGAGCATCTTCTGTTGAACTGTTCTAAGCATTAAATCCCAGGGTGGGGGTGGGGCGGGGGGTGTGTGGGCAGGCGCTGCTGTAGGTTTGGGTAGGGATCTGAGCGACTTACACAGACTGTGAGTCACCTCGCCCCTATCTACCTCAGTCCTTATTACCTTTTCCTTCCAGTCCTTGAGGCTTTTCAGCATTCTGCTGTGGGAATTGGCTTGCTTTGTTGGCTCTCACCCCACAGGCGATGAGTCTCTGTGGTGACTTAGCGAGTCAGCCTATTTCCAAGCACTTTCCCTCTTCCAGACCTGCATTTGAATGACTAGTGTCTGCCCCATGCGCTGCACCCTCCTGTTGGTACCCCCCAGATTCCATGTTCTGAAAGAATATCAGAGCTTTTTTTAATGGATGGAATTTACTCTTGGAAATGCATTTCTTTTTTTTTTTTTTTAAAGATTTTATTTATTTATTTGACAGAGAGAAATCACAAGTAGGCAGAGAGGCAGGCAGAGAGAGAGGAGGAAGCAGGCTCCCTGCTGAGCAGAAAGCCCGATGTGGGGCTCGAACCCAGGACCTGGGATCATGACCTGAGCCGAAGGCAGCGGCTTAACCCACTGAGCCACCCAGGCGCCCCTGGAAATGCATTTCTTTCTACTTCAGTTAAAATTTTAATTAGTTGATCTGTCATTTCAAATGTGTCTGTCCAGACTAGAAGTGTTATAGCAGTGTCATCTTCTTCTAAAAGAAATTTCAGTTTCTTAACTTTATAATTTTTAGGACTCTAAGGACATAGTGAAGTCACTAACTTTGTGATTATCAGGAATGTGACAATTAGTAAAGGCTTAGTTTAACAGCCCTCTACTTTTTTTGTATATGCTTGAAAGTCTTAATCCAAGATGTGTGTATTTAATCAGTGTTCCCAGAACTTTTCACATCAGTTTTAAGTTTAAATACCGAGTGGGGAAAAACTTTAATTGCTTATAATAGAGATACTTTTTATTTCATATATAATTTAAACCTTTTGTTTATTATTTTATTTTATTTTTAGAGAGAAAGAGAGAGAGTAGGTGGGGTAGAGAGGCCAATAGGGGCAGTGGGAGAGAGAGAGGGAGGGAGAATCTTAAGCAGGCTCCATGCCCAGTGCCTAGCCTGATGTGGGGCTCTGTCTTATGACCTTGAGATAATGACCTGAGCTGAAATCAAGAGTGAGAAGCTTAAATGACTTGAGCCACCCACGACCCCTAACTTTTTATTTTTTTAAAGTAATCTCTATACCCAGTATGGGGCTCACACCCATGACCCTGAGATCAAGAGTTGCATGATCTACAACTGAGCCAGCCAGGCATTCCTATTTCATATATATTTTCAAAAGATATGTACATACACATTTTACATAACTTTGTATATATACATACATACATAAATTTTAATAGACTCTTCTCCTATAAACACTGGCTTTTACAATGTATTTATCAGTAATGGAAAGGTTATCCGTTAGGTTACACACCACAACTTGTATATGAAAACAGGTGTGACTTTTCAGTTGATTTTATTCAAATAATTTATTTTCATTATAGAAGTTTTGCAAGTGAGGAGCTTAAATGCATTTATGTAGATAAAGGTAGTCAGGGATGCCTGGGTGGCTCATTCGGTTGGGCATCTGCTTTCAGTTCAGGTCCCAGGGTCCTGGGATCAAGCCCTATGTGGGGTGGGGAGTTTGCTTCCCCCTCTGCCTCTGCCCCTCTCCCTGCTTATGTGTTCTCTCTCGAATACATAAAAAAAATCTTAAAAAAAAAAAAAAAGAGCTCTAAAGGTAGTCAGAGTATAAGAGGGTGAACCACTGAGGGAAAACACTATGCCTTTTTCTTATTTTAAAGATTTTATTTATTTATTTGACAGAGATCACAAGTAGGCAGAGAGGCAGGCAAAGAGAGAGGGGGAAGCAGGCTCCCTGCAGAGAGCCCGATGTGGGGCTCGATCCCAGGACCCTGGGATCATGACCTGAGCCGAAGGCAGAGGCTTTAACCCACTGAGCCACCCAGGTGCCCCAACACTATGCCTTTTTCTGTTGGCTGTTGAGCTGCAAGCTCCGTGTTTCGTGCATTGTATTAAAGTGTGGAGGAATCTGATTTTCTGAGATTGTATGTCCATTAGTCATCTTTTTGTACGAAAAGGAACGTTGGTTATTCAAGAAGTGACACACCCTTCACGGGGAGAATTGTGCCAACCCTGTGTCCCCAAACACAGCTGTGAACGGAGAGGAGTGTAGGCCCCTAAGCAGGATGCAGAGCATAGTTTAAGTAACACTCAGGGACTGTTGTGGGACTGAGGTCCCTGTTTCCTTGCTGGCTGTCAGCATGGGACCACTCTTAGTTTCTAGAAGCTTCTCTGCTGTCCTTGTATGTGGCCGCAGCATCTCAGGAGCCATCAACAGTTGATCAAATCCGTCTCCTTCCCGAACTTTCTTGTTCCCCTTCTGCTGCACCTCTCTGACGGGCTCTTCTTTCCTCTTCTGCTTTTATGGGCTCCTGTGATGCCTGTGATTCCTTTGGGCCCTGACTACCCAAGATAATCCTGTTTTAAGGCCAGTTGATTAGTAACCTTATTCCATCCTCAGGGCAGTACCTAGAGTGAATGAGTAATCAGGAGATGGGAATCTTGGCGGGGGACATCTTTAGGATGGAGTCTACCACAGACACTTCTATGATACAGTTTAAATTCCAGCACATTCTGTATCCGGTTTAATTGTTCAAACTCAATATTTAAAAATATTTATTTGAGAGAGACAGAGAGAGAGAGGGAGTGAGTGCATGAGCAGAGAGAGGGAGAAGCAGACTCCCTGCTGAGAGGCTAGATCCCAGAACCCTGGGATCACGAAGACACTTAATAGACTGAACCACCCAGGTGCCCCTAATTGTTTAAACTCTTAACTATGCAAAGTAAAAATGATTACTGGAAGAAGTAGCTAGGGATAACCAGCATTTCATGCTGGCTTCTTAGAGCTAACATTGTCTTTTGTACTAAAAGCTTTTTTCTTGTTATAGAGTCGTATTTACAAATAAATTAAGAAAGACATTCATTTATAATTTTTGTTCACATTATTATTCTGGAATATTTGTTTTTTGATAAATCAGAGCTCTGTTTCATATGGTCTTGAACTTTGGGGATATATATTTAGAAGATAAAGTATGATTCTGGTATCTTCCTATCAAAACAAGGTTGTTTAGAGGTCGCCCATGTGGCAAAGATATCAGAACCTTCAACAATATTATTTCTTTAAAGTGTGAAGTAAATAACTTTTCTGGTCCTGTCATGAATGAGGCAGACCTTTTATTCTTTGCAAAAGTACTTCATAAGTGCTCATTTAGTTCCCGCTGTCTGTGAGGCAGTTAGGATGAGCGGTCTCGTCCCCGGGCTTAATGAAGGGCTGCAGCCGTGGGGTGTCCACATCAGGTGGGGCCTGGCAGTGGGGGGCAGTGAGAGAATTCACCCAAGACAGAACAAGAGAGAGAGAAGTTTATCGAGTACACCACAGGGAAGTGGCAGGCAGGGCAGTAGAGGAGGGGCTTTTTGCCGCAAGGCAGGGGGTGAGCAGGGGGTGAGGGCGGAGTGAGGGAGTATGGGGATATCACGTGCCTGGTTGTGAGTAGCTCAGTGGTTAGTAAGGCCCTATGGCTATTTCGAACTGGGTCGTTTCATAAACCTGTTTGCATTGCATCTTTGCATTTGGCTTGATGGTCACTGTAAGCCCTTTGCCTTGGTCAGGTTCCAAGCCTCTTGCTTAAATGTGGCCCTTTATCGCTTACTCCCCCCTCCCCTCCTCCAAGATACATCCTCCAATCATATGACCCACCGATATACATCTGAAGGGTCTCATGACTGAGGGTTTACTAAATAGTAATAGACAACCTTTCCCAACAAGAGCTAGCCCCCTCAGGATCCTGGAAACCATGCTTCCAGAATTCCTTAGAGAGTTTTGTAAGTCTCACTGTCCCTAACCCCCTCCCCCCTCCTCTTGACCCCAGTGCAGCTCTTTCTGCCCACGGGCCCTGTCCCCATGCTTTAATAAAACCACCTTTTTGCACCAAAGACATCTCAAAATTCTTTCTGGGCCTTCAGCTTGAAACCCTAACCATCATTTTCGATTTCCCATCTAAACAAGGCCCCCATGTGTTTGTTGACTGACCACGATCATGGGTGGTTGCTTTGGCGCTCACTGCTGGGCCTAGAACACGTCTTTGGGGGTCGACTTAACACTGAAGCAACATTGGTAATGGACTGCTCTTTAGCAATGCTGTAATCATTATTTTAGAAGTAAGAGAACAGAGGATAGATTCTTTGTTATTCATTTGAATCTTGTGAAAAGATCTCCTGGAGTTTCTTCAGACATCAGAGGTGGGACAGGATGTTCCCATGTAGCTCCAGCCACGGGCACTCTTTCAGGTCCTAAGCCTGTTTCAGCCTCAAAGAATGCCACCGGGCATCTATGCTGTCTGCCTCTCTAAGATGGGGGTGGCCCTCAGGAGGGGGCTTGTCACAATGGCTTCTGCTTGGGAGACAGCACTTTCTTTGAAAGCTTTTATAGATTATAAAGAAGTCTTGGTTTTGAGGTCTCTTTTTTTTATTGAAATTTTTTTCCTGTTTGTTACTTTTTTATCTCTCCCCTGCCTCGCAGCCCCTAATGCTTGTGTAATGCTTCACACATGGTTAGCTTTCAGCACATTTATTGACTCACTCTTAGTGAGCGATTCACGCTGGTACACGACATCTGCAGACAAGGACTGGCATATTGGTTTGGTTTGGTTTGGTTTTCATGATTGAAGACTAGAGATAACTACCTTATGAGTCGATTGTCTGGAAATTTGCTTTATTCGTTTTCATTGGTTTCAGGACCTCTCAAAAAAAAAAACTCTATTGGAAGTATATTTGGGCAGACAGTAAACTCCACATATTTCAAGTGTACAGTAGTATTACACATGCTGACGTATTTTTACACCCACAAAACCATCACCAGTACCAAGATGGTGAACATCTCTGTCACCCTGGAAAGTTTCAGCAGCCCCTCCCTTTTCCCCTCTGTGGAAGTTAAACCCATAACTCCCATGAGGTCCAGCCTTTCCACCTCCAGGGAGTCACCTAGGAGAAATGAAGGGGTACGTCTGCCTCAGACCTGTACAGGAATGTTCGCAGAACCTTCATTTATAATACCCCAAACCAGAAGCAGCTCAAATGTCCAGCAGCAAGTGAATGGATAAACAGATCCGCTGGAATGCTATTGGGTGTTATAGAAAGGAATGAACTCTTGTATTTGGTTTGAGTTGAAGACTCCCATATATATATATATATTTTTAAGATTTTATTTATTTGACAGAGATCACAAGTAGGCAGAGAGAGAGGTGAGAGCAGGCTCCCTGCTGAGCAGAAAGCCCGATGTGGGGCTCGATCCCAGGACCCTGAGATCATGACCTGAGCTGAAGGCAGAAGCTTAACGCACTGAGCCACCCAGGCACTCCAAGACTCCCATATTTAAAGCAGATTTGTCTTTGTTGTATTTTGCTTGACTTGTATTAAAACTGATGGATTTTCATTCTCTTAGCAACCCACCCCCAGCCCCTTGAGGAAACTAGCCCCATATTAAAGAGTTAGTTATAGATGAACCATAAGAGGATGTAAGTTGCATTTGGATCCTTGTCGTCCAAAATGTTTAGTACCGTCTGGTCCGCTGTGGGCACTTGTTCCTGTAATCCCAGGTAGCGGAAATGCCATCTGTGTGTCGGAAATGATGTCGGTGATGGTTGTGGGGATCTGTGTAAGATTTTTCACAGGCAGGGCCAGTGGAATAGAGGAAGTAGAATTTAAGAGGAAAGGAAAAAGCCCTCCGATTGGTTGCTGCACAGACAGAAATTCTTTCAAAGGAGGCTTAAGACAGTAAATATTAGTTCCTGGAAAATACAAACAAAACAAAACAGAAGACCCCACAGAAAGAAAACTGCTTCCTTCCCCAGACCTGGTCAGCTCCTGGAGGGTGGCAAGAGCCCCAGCTGGGCTGCCCTGTTTTCACTGTCTTGTTTGTGTAGGGGTTACTGTTGCCGGAAGCAGCCCAGGACCTTGGACCTCGAGCTCCCTGCTCGCCTGAGTTAGCCACGTGTTCTCCTGAGGAGCCAAAAAGTGTGGTTTTTGGTGGACTCTGGTTACAGAGTTGCATCCGCTCCAAATAGTCTGTCCCAATCCTGATTTTTACCCCCTTTATTTCTTATTTTGCAGAATGAGTTTTCTTCTGCCCTCATTCTTGTTTTTTTTATATGGCATTCTAACAACAAAAACAAAACGCCCAAATGTTAAAGTAGTTTATTTTAAAAATTTTAATGATTTTATTTATTTGATAGAACAACAAGTAGGGGGAGTGGCCGGCAGAAAAGAGAGGCAGAGGTAGGCTCCCCGCCGAGTAGAGAGCCTGATATGGGGCTTGATCCCAGGACCCTGGGATCATGACCTGAGCCTAGGGCAGAGGCTTAACCCACTGAGCCACCCAGGCACCTTTATTTATTTATTTATTTATTTTAAGATTTTATTTATTTATTTGACAGACAGTGATCACAAGTAGGCAGAGAGGCAGGCAGAGAGAGAGGAAGGGAGGCAGGCTGTGCGGGGCTCTATCCCAACCCCTGCTGAGCAGGGAGCCTGATGCTGGGCTCGATTCCAGGACCATGGGATCATGACCTGAGCTGAAGGCAGAGGCTTTAACCCACTGAGCCACCCAGGCGCCCCTAGACACCTTTAAAATAGTTTACTTTAAACAATTTTCTGGAAATATTTTATTTGCATTTCTTAGTATTTTTAGCTAATACATCTTCCTTACTATGTGTCAGATGTTGTTCTGAGCTCATTTTATCCTCACAACCATGTTCGATTATCTGATACTATCCCTGTTTTATGAATAAAGGAACTGAAGAACAGAGAGGATGAGTAACTTGCCTGAGTTCGCACAGCACAGGTAGCCTAGTTCTACAGACCAGGTTCCTGACTACCGTGCTACCTTCTGCAGTGTGTTGAATGTAGTAAGTTAGAATTTCGTATGATTTTCTTGTGTAAGTCAAACTGGTTTTACAGCAAACCTTGTGAGCTTAGTGCACGAGTGAAAACCATTGCTGGGAATGCGTCAGGACAGCAAAAACATTTATTCAGTAGCTGGGAAATCAATTTGATGTCAGATTTAAGCAATGCAGAAACTGTTATGATAAATAGTTTTTTTTTTTTTTTAAGAAGCCTGCATTTCATCTGCTGTGGTTATTTATGGTTTTTAATTTCTTCTTAGGCACGTCACACCTGAAAAATTTTATGTGGAAGCCTGTGATGACGGAGCGGACGACGTACTTGTCATTGACCGTGTGTCCACGGAAGTTACCCTGTCAGGTAGCTCTCAGCAGTGGGGGGACGGGGCAGGGGCAGGAGCAGCCCAGAGAGACTCTGTAAATGGATCGGGGGTGTAGCCGTGTGTGGCTCTGAGTGTCGTCTTATAAATTTGAATTCCTGCCGCCTCATTTGATTTTTATGCCTTTTGTTTTATGCTTCCTCCTTTATTCTAAAAAGGAGGAATGATTTCGAAAGTTTTACTATCTGTAAGGATTTAAAAACATAATTATTTCTTTTTTTCTTCCCTTATCTGTACTTTAACAGGATCGGTTTTGTTGAGGTCAGTTCCTTTCTAGCTGTGAGACTTAAGGTATTTGAGGGCGAGAAAGTTGTTTGAGCATTAAGTGTGTGGAATTTTTTTTTTTTTAAAGATTTTATTTATTTATTTGTCAGAGAGAGAGAGAGAGGGAGAGAGAGCGAGCACAGGCAGACAGAATGGCAGGCAGAGGCAGAGGGAGAAGCAGGCTCCCGGATGAGCAAGGAGCCCGATGTGGGACTCGATCCCAGGACGCTGGGATCATGACCTGAGCCGAAGGCAGCTGCTTAACCAGCTGAGCCACCCAGGCGTCCCAAGTGTGTGGAATTTTAACAGCTGCTTTAGGTTTTGGAAATATTCATGACTGAGTATAATTTAATAAATGAAAAAAATACGTATATGTATGTATCATTGACTAAAACTTGTATTGTAGGCAAGTAATGTTCCTAAGCTTTTTCTGTCTATATCTTGTCTGTCTCTCCAGTTATATTTCGGTTTTGCTTCTCTAGTGTGTGAAAAACAATTTTTTCCCCCAAATAAATGGTATACTGATTTCTGATTAAAAGTGAAATAATTTTGTTGATAAATTAGTGTACCACATGATATAACATTTAGAATTTCATATTTCATGTGTTTAAATATTCACCTCTAGAAAGTTTTTTCTGTCTTTTTTTTTCTTTTTAAGATTTTATTTATTCATTTGACAGAGAGAGAGAGAGCAAGCACAAGCAGGGGAAGCAGCAGAGGGAGAGGGAGAAGCAGGCTCTCCACCAAGCAGGGAGCCTAATGTGGGGCTCGATCTCAGGACCCCGGGATCATGACCTGAGCCTAAGGCAGACACTTAACCGACTGAGCCACCGAGGCGCCCCTCCGTCTTTTTTTTAAGTACAGTATTTGAGTAACCACAGAGTAGGAATTCAGTCAGTGTAAATATCCTTTGAATAGATAAAGTAAAATATGAAAATACTTTGAATAGGATAGTAATGTATAAGAAGGGGATGGTTCTGAATTTCTATTTTCTTAGTTATCTGGTTATTCTGGGAAGTACCATATATAGTTTTCCTTTGACCAGATAGAATTAGTGGTCTGTTTTAGTTTGATCATTTGGCATTTCCTATGTCTGTTGGTTGATGGCTGCTTTCTCAAGAGAGCTGATTGGTTTTAACCAATGTTAGGGCACTTCTAAAGTCTAGTAACACTACTTCTTTAGACCGTTTTGCTACAACCTGGTGTCCTATAAAAGCTTTAGCACGGATGTGCTTTCAATTATTTTTGACCTTTCAGTGACATTTGTTGGTAGGTAGAGATTGCAGACCCATTAGGCGGGACAGTGCTAAAGGTCACCAATAGTTTGGGTGTAAAAAGGACACCAAGTAGTCATCAGTAAACACTTGAAGAAATACTTTGACCCGAAGCCAGTGGTGATGAGGGGCTGACTCACACACAGTACTCACAGTTGCTCTGCAACTTGTTCTTTTTCTTTCCTTTTTTTTTTTAGCCATTGGGAATGCAGACCATTGCTATGGAAAGAGGATTCTTTTTTTTTTTTCCTTCCATGAAAAACTAATATGTATTCTTAGGAATTATCAGTTTTATTGTTATTATACTCCAGTTAGTGTAACTTGGAGCTCTATCCATAAATAGTACATTCAGGTTTATCAGACGATCTCAGTATATTCAGGATTTTCTCTAAGCTTTTTGCTGCACTGGCATTCCCATCCGTCGTGTTCGTCAATTGTAGCGTAGCGTTGCTAAGTAAATTAAATCACCGAGAGAAACAGTAGTGAACTTCAGACCTTATTCGGAATTACTTTATGCAGAACAACAGGACTGCCTGTAAGAAACAGCACTTGGATTGACAGCAGTGTTTCAGAATGAGTTCTAGGATAGTAAAGAAACTGTGAAAGAAAAATTGTATAGCCACATGAGTCTGGGAGTCGTGAATGAAACCACGGAGCAGCTTTGTTCCCCTGTAGGCCTCCTCAGAGACTCATGCCTTATGACTCTGGGAGAGGGAAGAGAGGTGACGTGCGTGTCTACAGCAGAATGAGCTCATTTGATGGGGACCCTTACCTCCCCCACTCTGGGGCATTATTCCCTGGAGTTCTATCGATGTGTTTTATGAAACACGTTGACTTAAAGTTTAACAGTTACGAAATGAACCATATAATCGAGGATACATTTTTTATTATTAAGGACATTATTGGTAAAGTCACAGTTAATGTTGTTGGCTCCCTGCACACCTGCGTTTCCTTCCTCCTTCGTCCCTTCGGTCTTGCCTCCGTTTTCCGTATTTGTAGAGGTGGATGGGCAAGTCTCTGTTTGGGTTCCATTAGTTGCATGTTGGTGTTAAATTCGTGCCTTCTTCCCCATTAACTTTCTAGTTCCCTTAAATGGACATGGACTTAGTTTCTGGCAAGAGGTTGAATAAATTTGGTTAAAAAATGACATAGAAATACTTCATGATTTACTTGATGAGGATTCAGAAGCATGTTACTTTGGACACCTTATTCTAGACAGGCAGAGGCCTTTATACGTCACATGAACATCTTTATTTTATATATTGCCAAAATGGAGGTCTACCACTCATGAAGGACTATTGCTTTCTTTCTTGCTTGCTTTTTTTTTTAAGATTTTATTTATTTATTTATTTATTTATTTGACACAGAGAGAGAGAGATCACAAGTAGGCAGAGGCAGGCAGAGAAAGAGGGAGAAGTAGGCTCCCCGCTGAGCAGAGAGCCCGATGCGGGGCTCGATCCCAGGACCCTGGGACCATGACCTGAGCCTAAGGCAGAGGCTTAACCCTCTGAGCTACCCAGGTGCTCCGGACTTTTGCTTTCTTAGAACAAATCATGTGTACTGATTTTCAAGTAACTACAGAAGTCAAACTAGATCTCCTTTTGTACTGATGCCTTCTTCTATGTGATTTTTTTCTTTTCCTTTTTTTTTCCCTCGTTTAAAGTCAAGAAAGATGTTCCTCCTTCAGCTGTTACGAGACCAATATTCGGTATACTGGGCACAATCCATCTGGTGGCAGGTAAGAAAAAATAAGCTAAGATGGGCAAAGAAGTTAATTAAATTGACACAGTATAAGATGAAGGCATACTTCCTATCGTGCTTGAGGCAGTAAACCTGTAGGTTAGATCTTTGTCATTAATTTCTAAAAGTGACATACTCCAGATGACAAGTGGTAAAATCTATCAGCCTGAAGGTTCTGTTGAAAAAAGTTTCGTTTTTGGTTTTATTTCAACTGGAGTTGAAATCCCTAGTCAACTACACATTTTTCATAAATTCTAAGAGTATTTAAGTAAGTAAACATTCTAATGCACTGATGAACCAGTGTATCCTCTACTGTCAGCCCCGTATTGAGGTTGGACATGACCTAGTGTGGGTCGGAGAGTGCTACCTGGTTCTGAGTTATTAAGAAGGAAATTTTGTTTATCTAAATTTCATTTCATTGAACTTAAAAAACATTCCTGTATTACCAGGCAGTGTGCTAGATGCTAAGTTATAGAAGATGCTAGAAGATGCCAGGCCCCCCCCTTTTTTTCCCTGCAGTTTACAATCTAGTGAGAGATGCTTTTAAGTAGTAAATCATTATAGTACGATATGACAAGTTCCAGGAGAGAGGTGTTCACAGGAAGACTTCCTGGAAGGACACTTATGCGAGGAGCCTTGAATGGAGCTTAAGAATGAATTTAGTGGTAAAGGCTTACCCCGTTTTATTTGTGGGAGGAGGCAGTGGCCAGGATCATGGTTAGGGTATTACTCCTGGTGCTGTGATGCCTTCTTAATTCTGCACTGTTCATCTTCGTGATCCTGCAAGGACCAGATAGTCCTATTGCCCCAGCACATTTCTCTGCCATTTATAATGACACAGAGGCCGTAGGGGTGGTGTAGATGGGACATTAAACCTCCGGGAGTGGTCAGATCTCATGACACATGATGCTTGAAGCTACACGCTGGGAAACGCATTAGCAGAAGTCTATATGCCAGAGAGGGAAAGAAGCATTTTCTGGCTTTACTCCATCTGGTAAGATCACTGCTTCTACTTTTATTTTTTTGAGAAAAGATTTGAGCTTTCAGTAGGATCTTTTCTAAATAATGCCCTGTTCTTTCTATTCACAAATCCTAAGATTTCCTTTAAAAAAAAAAAAAAAAAGTCATGCCTTTCATCTGTGCAGCCCTGTGCGGTCTGACTGCTGGCCTGTGGGGCTTAACCGTGTGGAGTGCCACTATTGGCCTTCGAGTCGCCTCCTTTCTAGTCATGTTGTGTGTGTTTTTTGCAGGTAACTATCTAATCGTTATTACCAAAAAGACAAAAATAGGGGAATTTTTCAATCATATCATCTGGAAAGCAACAGATTTTGACATCCTTTCTTATAAGAAGACGATGTTGCACTTAACTGATATTCAGGTAAGAACCGAAATCACTTGCTCATTGCAAAAGCTGACATCGTCCCGTTGGGCGACGCTGGGGGCAGTGGGACAAGGAACACCGGATGGATTTCTTTTAAGCCTAAGGATTTCAGCAGTCCAGCAAGCAAGAGTTCCTCTACACACATGCTTTCTAAAAGTCCTTTCTGTATCTTACTGTTGTTGGTTTGGTTTTTTTTTTTTAAACTGACTCACATTCTTGAGTTTTGAAATTTCATATGTAGAGAAAAGGACAAACAGAAAAAGCCCCTATAGCCAACAACCAGAATTAACTTCATATCCTTTTTGCAAAGAAATAAAATGTGAGATGCCTTTGAAGTTCTGCTGACCTCATTTCATTCCCACCTTGTCCGGAGAAAGAGTTTTCTTTGCGTTTGCTGCATGGGGACAGCAGCGCGCGTGTGGATGTCCCAGCGGCACCCCTTTAGCACGGATTGTGTACGTGCGTCTTTCAGTTAGTTACCCTGCTTCAGGTGTTAGGGAATGCAGTCCCCCAGCAAAGCGGCTTAAATTTCAGTTACCAGGGCACGTGAAATCAAGCGCTGGCGAAGCTAGCTGGAAATGCAAAGGAACGAAAAAGTAGCAGCTCTCGGAGGGAAGTTGGGGTTGAACCTGGGTGGGGTAGAGAAGTCGCGGCTGACTCTGGGAATGCTTGTGCTCGCCCTTCACGAGGCTCTCGGTCTGCAGCCCCGGGTCTTAGTGAAGGTGAGCTCGACTTTCGTAATGCAGTGGTTGTGATGAGAGAGTTGAAGATGTCCCAGAGGAAGTGATGCCTACAATAGACTCCCCAGAAAGGAACTCTTCGGGGTATCCATGACCTGGCGAGTGCCAAGGATAAGGTGTCAGGGTAAGAGAAGACAATTAGGGGCACCTGGGTAGCTCAGTTTGAGCAGCCGACTCTTGGTTTTGGCTCAGGTTATGATCTCAGGGTCCTGGGATTGGGCCCGGCACTGGGCTCCGTGCTCAGCAGAGAGCCTCTCTCTCTTCCTCTCTCTTTTTCTCTCTCTTTCTCTCTTAAATAAATGAATACATCTTTAAAAGAAAAAAGAAAAGAAAGGTGTATGACAGGGTGTAGAAAAGATACTCCACAGATCAGTATGTTCACCCCTATAAGACATGGTGTTTAAGGCAATAAAAAGGGTTGTATTTATTTAATAGCCCAGTAATATTTACCTGAACAGTTTTTTCTTGATTGCTGTACTTGCTTGTTAGCCATGCAACTTATTTTAACATTGCCCACTGCATGTGCTTTGCTGGTACCTTTTGTTCTTTAAAAAAAAAAAAAAAAAAAAAAAAAAATATATATATATATATATATATATATATACACACACACACACATATATATATATTCTAAAAAAAATGTATGTATATCAGACATTATATATATATCTGAGCCCGAATTACAAATTTTGTAATATATAGATTCGTAACAGGTAAATTAACATGTTAATCATTTGATAATCATTAAACATTACCAGACATTATCAATTATTTCTTAAAGTAAGGATAAAATAAATGTCCCAGTATTTAGCTAAAGTGATTATCAGAAAATAAAACTAAGTATTATTTTACTGGACTTTTCTCTTTAGTCTTTGCATTTTATTTCATTTTATTTATTTATTTGGCAGTGAGAGGGAACACAAGCAGGGGTGTGGGAGAGGGAGAAGCAGGCTTCCCGCTGAGCAGGGAGCCTGATGTGGGGCTTGATCCCAGGACCCTGAGATCATGACCTGAGCCAAAGGCTTAATGACTGAGCCACCCAGGCGCCCCTAATCTTTGCCTTTAAAAAAAAAGGATTTAATTCCCATCCAGCCCAGTAAAATTTCTTAGGAATGAGAATAATATTACTCCCTTGTTATTTACTTGCTGTGTTATTGGGCCTCTCATGACTTTATATTTTTCACTTGTCAGATGAGAGTAATTACACTAAACTGCAGGGTTTGTTGTGAGGATGAAAGAGAGTCTCTAAAGGGTCAGGCATGTGGGAGGTCATCACCTAAGGCGGTGATGTGCTGTTAAAGTAACTTCTGCCCATTAGAAGTTAAAGTTAAGTTTTGCCCCTAAAGGGCAGGAGATGCAGCCCATCAGTTAATATAATAATACCCCCATGCTGTTCACCGAACCTCCTCCATGGGCAGGAGCTGGCCTAGGTCCTGGGGAAATGGTGAGTGTTCTCCTGTCTCACCTGTGCCAGTGGCATTTAACAGGGCCGATGGGCTCACAGATGAGGACAGATTCTGTTTCAAGTCTGAGACACACTGATGTTTTCCTCCCCTTTGTTAACAGTTACAAGATAATAAAACTTTCCTAGCGATGATAAACCACGTCCTGAATGTGGATGGGTTTTACTTCTCAACGACGTATGATTTGACCCATACTTTGCAGCGGCTGTCTAACACTAGTCCGGAATTCCAAGAAATGAGTCTTTTGGAAAGGGTAAGCTTCATCTTTATTTTTCCTTATTTTGCTTTTCTTTTCTTCTTTTTTTTTTTTTTTTAAAGGGATATAGCTCTATGTCATCCATAAAAATATTTATTGCTTTTTTGCAATCCTGGCTATGTCAGACCTACGTGTGGGGTTGAAAACACACTGTGTTCTCAGTACCCGTCACAATTGCAAATTCAGGATCCCAGAATCGGTCTGTGTGGCCCAGACAGGACTGAGAACCAGTGGTACAAGAATTGAGAAGTACAATCTCAGCAGACATGCCTGGGGTTTCCTGAGTTACTAGTGTTAACGACATAATTGTCCTTATAAAATTAACGTGCCTGAAGTGATATTCTTTCTGCAATGGTGTTATAGTTTTTATAACTAGAAAAGTAAGAATTTACTAATATAAGAACTTGAAAAATACTGATTTAAAGTGGGTTTTTTGGTAGTTATTTTGCCTTGCCCCCCCCTCTTTTTAAATATGAGTGCATCTTTAAAGATATATATATCTTTATATATATATATAGGTCCTCAGATGGTATCATCCTAAAATTCCTGCTGTTCAGGAACCTGGATGATGGCTGCCTGGATATTTTAGTAACAGACTTCAGATGTGTTTGGGGGCAGACCGAATTGTAAAGGTTGCTGTCTGTTACTTGTTAGGCTGGCCCCTATGAAATTGCCAGTCACTGACCATTTTTGACCAGTAAAAATGGTAATTTCATATGGTCCACCCTAAATCAATATTTTTGTTGACTGGCTCTTTTAAGATTTTGTACTCTAATCTAGGAAAATTATATGTAGGCTTGGACGTAAATTTAGATGTAAGCTAAGCAATCAAGCAATTTGTCTTTTAACTGCAGAGACGGTTGCTTTTAAAAGCAGTTGCTATGCTGTGTTCTCCATTTGTTTACGAAACGTCTCTCAGATGCCTGCTGTGTACCAGTCGCTACACTAGCCAGTGGGGACACGGAACAGAAAGGGTGGCCCCTTGTGGGGGTCAGCGGCCTCCTGGGGAAGCAGAAGTCTGGGCAGTCACAGAATAAGGGACCATTGCTGTGATGAGGCCTGTACCAAAATGGAGTGGGATCCCAAGGGAAACTTGGGTCTCACTCGGTCTGGGGGAGCTGGGGATGACTTTACAAAGGAGGGTGCTTGTGAATGGAGACCGAATGCTGTTCTGAATAGGCCATCGTGGTCAGGGGACAGTGGGAGAGGGAGGGTTCCAGGGGGAGGTGGTGGCAGTGTAATGCAAAACTGAGACAGCTGTCCTGCACGCTGGGAAGGGAATTTGTCAGCTACTCAAGAGTCAGAGTAAATGTAGGAAATCGTGAAGCTGACAGATGAACCATACATATCTTAGACATTTGTCTGACTAAAAACATAAAATTCGACACCGACTGGTTGATTTTTTGATTGAGGACTAATTGTAAGCTTTTCTTTGTTTTGGGTTCCTTGATCCCTGTGGAAAGTACATCCCTTTCACTTTTCCAGTTTGAGCTGGTAGAGGTTTGGACACCCACAGAGCGGTCTGTTGGCAGAATCCTGTAGATTCTGACCGTTTCTCGGACCTTCCAGAGCTGCCCCTCCTCCTGCAGATCCAACAGCTGTATTGGTTCAGCAGCTTGCCTTTAATTGCTTTAAGTTCTGTTATCGTTCAGCTCTCCAAAAAAAAGTCATTTGTTTTTAAGTCCTGTCTCACGGATGTGTATGACCCTGAGCTTGGTTATGTCGTGATGGCTACCAAGTACAGCTGGCGGCCTGAGATGGCAAGCGCACACCTGAGCGACGAAGTGGGCCCAGAGCCCCGTTGTGGCCTCTCCCGGGACTTGGGGGAGTGGCGGAGTGGCGGTCTATAGGTGTGTTTTGTAAAGAGAACAGAGAGTTGGTCAACCTCCGGTGTTGTTGAGGGAACTTCTCCTGTATTTATAGTGTGAAAGTCAGAGTGGCTAGGGATGCCGGCAGGTGGTTCCTGGAGGCGCTGCCAGATGCCAGCAAGGGTTAGGCCCTGCAGAGAGGTGTTCTTTAGGTGACAGCGAGCCCGTGAAGACTCCCCAGCAGACAGGAGAGGGGTCGTGTTGGAGAGCTTCTGCTGGCAGCCTGTGGAGGGGTGGGTGGGAGGGGAGAGGCTGAGACAGGAGGCGGGGGGTGGGGATGGGGGAAAGCTGCCCACAGTAGTTAGGGCAGATCAAGTGCTAGCCAGGCCTGTGGGAGCAGGGATGTAGGAGAGGGGGCGGATTTGGAAGGAGATGTAGGACTTGGCAGTTGACTAAAGATAAGAGAAAGACCGACCCCAGAGGACTCCTAGGTTTCTGCCTGAGCCAGTGGGACAGGACACCCCAAGGAGCGGCAGTTTTGAGGGGAAGACCTGCCTGTGGCCGCTAGGTGGAGACTCTGATTGTGGAGAGTTTTAATTTTGTAGAAACTCAGGTTGGCAGGAGCCACTTGATTAATTTTATATCTTCCTTCTCAGGCAGATCAGCGGTTTGTATGGAATGGTCATCTTCTAAGAGAACTTTCTGCCCAGCCAGAGGTAATGGACCCTAATAAAACCTGCTTATCTGTTTCAGTCCAAGTTCTAATTGGCTACACATGTAAAATGGCTGCCTAATCACCAGGGATTGTGGTAAATACTTCTCATTTAACTCAGTTTATAACTTAGGAGCTTTAATAGGTCTGCCTCCTCGCATTTTCTGGTTTGAAGAAGCCCAATGATTTTATGCAGCTCTCCCATAGAAGCCTTAAAAAGAAGAAATACTTTCATAAAAGAACATTGCTTTCTGTGAGTAAGAGAGAAGGGGTCCTGGTGGGTCAGTAGTGGAGAAATGAGGCGCCCCACGAGGTCCCTGGGCAAATGCAGAGCTCTGCATTTGTCTTCAGTCACCCGAGAGAGATACTCATGGATGCCATCTTCTTCTGTCCTTAGTTGGTACAGATGAGGGGGAGCAGGAAGGCCCAGCCAGGAAGCATAACACACCACACCTAGGTTCATAGATTTGCCTAGTGTCTTTATTTTTCTTTTGTTTTGCTTCTTTTGGAAAAGTAGTTTGAGCTGCAAACCTTAGCACGGGTATCTCTTTTCTCCAGAGCAGTGAAGGTGCTGTAAGCAAAGACTGACAGGGAGGGAGGTAGACGTCCAGCGGCTTCATGCAGTTTGATTAGTGTTCCGGAACCTGCACACTTAAGCCCAAATGATTGTATCACATACTTAAATCATGTTTTAATTGGAAAGACGAGTATGTGAGAGACATTTTTAAAGAAGTTACCCATAAGTTTGATACCTTATTTGTTTGTTATCTTCATAACACCCGAATATTGTTACATAGTGTAAGTATGTTTTATGCAGTGATCTTTTCATTCGAAGAGCAAGTGTTTTCCTCAGCGTCCTGTCTCTCTTCATTTCAGGTCCATCGGTTCGCGCTTCCAGTGTTGCACGGCTGTATCCTCTCCAGTTGTCTGCCCGTCCTCAGTTCTGTATTAGTATGAGGCCGATTTAGGAACAATCCCAGTCGGATGAGGAGAGTGTTTTAGAATGAGCAGAAATTGCTCTTGATAACAAAATCAAACCCATTACCATAAAATTTTAGAATACTGTTTATAAATGATACCCCCTCCATTTTTTAAATGAACTTTTTTTTTTAAGGTGTTATTTCTTTCACAGAGAGATCACAACTAGGCAGAGAGGCAGGCAGAGGGGAGGGGGAGAAGCAGGCTCCCTGCTGAGCAGAAAGCCTGATGTGGGGCTCGATCGATCCCAGCCGAAGGTCCCATGAACCGAGCCGAAGGCAGAGGCTTAACCCACTGAGCCACTCAGGTGCCCCTTCATTTACCTTTAATCTAATGCTTTAGTAAGTTTCTGGGTCACACAGTTTCAGTGTTTGAAGTACATACAGACAGCTGGGCAGGAACAGCGACCTCGAGGCAGGGCCATACCTAGGCGACAACTGTGGATGGACAGGAGGGATCCAGCTCAGGGAAGGAGCCAGGTCTGGGGCATCCAGGGCCCTGTGTGAGCTGTAATGGTGATCCGAGTGGAGATTGGCATGATAGGACAGGCTCACTGTGACAGCGGTGTAGAGAGTGGGCCAGAGGCGAGCATGGGAGGGTACCAGGCTAGCTAGAGGCAGTTGCAGTAGTTCAGGTGTGAGAGGCGGCAGTGTCTGGGGCCGGGATGGTAGCAGGGATGGTGGTGGAAATGGTCAGGCTCTAGATCTGTCTTGAAGGTAGAGCTTATAGAATTTTCTGAAAAATTGTACATGGGCTATGAAAGAAGGGGGTTTAGTACGAATCTAAGGTTTCTGGCCAGACTAAGTGTAAGGAAGCCAGCCAGCCAGCCGTCGACGTGTGGAAGCGTCTGGAAGTGGGGGTAAGGCCAGATTACCCATCGGGTACTCTGTTCCATCGGGACATGCTAACCTTGAGATTGCTCTAGCTTCCAAGTCGAGATGTCATGGAAGAAGGTGGAGTAATGGGGCGGGAGTTTATAAGGGAAGGTCATGGTGCAGACATAAATTTGAGAGTCGTCTGGGCATAGATGGCATTAAAGCCTTGAGGCTGATGAGTTCATCAGAGGAAGGAAAGCATCTAGAGAAAATTAAAGGCCTGGAGAAAGAAGATGGCCTGAGGGAGTTCTAGATGGTGAAGAATTGCTGAAGCCACACACTGCAGGCCTCAGTGAGGATGGGGGTTGGGGGAGAGTGCTGGCGTGAGTGAGCTGGAAGGACAGGAGAAATGAAGGTGACCCAGCAAAGGGCAGCGAGGAAGAGGGGAGCCACCCAGGTGAGCGTGGTGTCCCCCAAGCAAATGAAAAGACTGTTTGCAGGCTCGGGGATAATCAGCTGATCGGGTGCTGATTGGTTCAGTGTGAACATTCGAGAGAGAGATTATGTGCGTGCTCCCCTGACTCTCCTCCCCAAATGGCGGATATGACAGATGAGAACGTTTCGCAGAAGGGGAGAGCACAGTCACGTGCTAGAGTGACATCCTCATGGTGTGTGACAGGTGCACAGGTCCTCTACCACCGGGGAGGGAAGCAGACAGGTGGATGTGGATGCCAGTTGGTAGAGAGCTGTGGTGGGAGGACAGGGGGATGGCTTTTATTTCCGCAGAGGACCAGGAAGCTGTGTCAGTTGGGTGAGTGGGAGGAGGGAGGAGTGTTGGAGGCTGAGAAGGTATGGCAGGGGCATCCGAGTGGGAGCGTGTGGCCCTGGGCGGAGCTCACTGATCCAGACCGGAGGTGTATCTATTCTGTCATGGTGCTGGGCTGCTCTGTGGCTTTTATTTTCTTCTTGTTCCTTCCATGCTTTCTGGATTCTTTAAAGTATGTATGTATTTCTCTTTTAATCTAAGGAAATGATTCATAAAGCAGTCACTCATATTCTGTGCTATCCTTAGTTCTCTAAGGGCAGGCTCATACCTTACTCATCTTTGTGCCCTGACCCAAAATAAGTAGTGGGTAAATGAATGAGAAAATATGGCCTTAGATTCTTCTCTAGTGCTGTGGGTTTTAAAGAAAAGTGAATTGGGAGTTCAGGATGAGTCATCGTTAAGTCTGATGGTCCCAGGTCAAAGAGAAGGGTGACTCATTGGAAATTCACATTGCTAGTGTCCGTCAGGACCATCACTTTGAGAATGATTTGGCATTCTCTCGTGAATTTACCAGAACTTCCCCTTGCATACCCAGTATGTCCATACGATGGGTGTTTGCAAGAGTGTTCACAGCACCACCCTTGGATGGAACCAGCACCACGAGTTCCCTCTGAGGAGAGTCAGGGCTCTCGTGGTGTGGTGCTTGCACATGGCACATGGCATCGGCGAGGAGTGGCCTACTGGCTCGTGCTCTCCAAGCATGAATCTTAGGAACTTACTGGTGGAAATAGACAAGGGCTGAAGTTGGTCAGGAATGTGGTGCTGTTTTTATAAACTCAAGCCTAAGCAAGCCACGTGTTTGTTTTTTTTTTAAAGATTTTATTTATTTATTTGGCAGAGATCACAATTAGGCAGAGAGGCAGGCAGAGAGAGAGGGAGGAAAGCAGGCTTCCCGCTGAGCAGAGAGCCCGATATGGGGCTCGATCCCAGGACCCTGAGATCATGACCTGAGCCAAAGGCAGAGGCTTAACCCACTGAGCCACCCAGGCGCCCCCCAAGCCACATGTTTTTAAGTCATGGTTGCCTGTGGTGAAATTAAAAAGGCAGGAGTATGGTCTCTTGAGAATAGTTGCTGCTTCTGGGCAAGAAGGCTCTTGGACGGGATGGAGAAGTTAACATATAGATCAGCGTTTTGGTACTGTTCTGAAGTTGGAGGGGGTGGGTCATAGATACTTAATTTACTGTGCTGTTATGCTCTATAATGGATGATTCCAGTTGTGTTAAGAAAAAGTGTTACATGTGAAAGATAAGATGAGGGCAAACCCAAACAAATGAGGAAGCAGGAAAGATAAGGCCTTCAAGACAGTGAAAGAAAGGTGTCTTTCCCTTACACTGTCAAGCGGTAAAGATGAAAAGTCAGGGGTGCCTGGGTGGCTCAGTGGTTAAAGCTTCTGCCTTCGGCTCAGGTCATGATCTCAGGGTCCTGAGATCGAGTCCCGCATCGGGCTCTCTGCTCAGCAGGGAGCCTGCCTCCTCCTCCTCTCTCTCTCTGCCTGCCTCTCTGCCTACTTGTGATCTGTCAAATTAAAAAAAAAAAAAAATCTTAAAAAAAAAAAAGAAAAAGATGAAAAGTCAGAGTAATTCTTAGAGGAGTTTGGCATTTCCTAATAAAATCAGATGATGAATCTGCTCCGTGACCTGCATTCCTAGCTCCTTAGAGCCCCTTCCCCAGAATGTTTGTTTGCAGCACTTTTCTGCTAGTGGAAACTGGAGACAACCTGGACAGTCGGCTGGACAGACTAGCATAGCCTGTCTTCACCCGGTGGAATAGAATCCAGCCCCAGCAGCAAGGGAGCCCCAGGCACGTGTTGCTGAGCAAGGGCAAGCCAAAGACATACACAGTATGATCCCTTTTCGGTAAAAAAAATAAACCGTCCAGTCTAGCCTGCAGATTGCTCAGCGGCAGAACTAGAAAGACCAGTGAGGGAGTGGTAAACCGAGTGGCTAGCCGTCTGCCCGTGGACTAGATACAGAGGGGTGCCCGTGCTCGGTGCTTCAGAGCTGCCGGGGGTGTGTGGGGCGGATGCCTGAGCGGGTTCAGTGATGTTTGTTACGATCAGACGATATTTAATGGAAACACGTCATTTTAACCAATTCTGAGTGTATAGTTTAGTAAGCGGCATTGCCTTCCTAATGTCAAGCCATCTCTCTCTCCCCAATGGAAGCAATAGTTCCCCAGACATGGCTCTTTTTGCAAATATTTAGATACACTGTGTATTCTTTTCTATTTGTTATACTTCCTAAGAACATTGTTTTTAGAGATCTGCCATCTCCAGACGCTTCTGCAGCCCTTCATTCTGGCAGGGAGGTGGAGAGGCGGGGCCCTGAGGGTTCCCCCTGTGCGTTGCTGAGCGGTAGCAGTAGTGGACAGCGGGTACCCTTTACCAGTTGTTAGGGAGGTAGTTTTAGATTAAGAAAAGCTTTGCGGGGAGATACTGTTTTTTTCTTATTTGGTTTCGCTTTTCCTGTTTCAAGGAAAAAGTAGAGCCAGAATTTGTTTCTGGATAATCCTTAAATCACAGTTTGATCTGTAAATCTTCATATGTATACTAACTGTTATCACTGATTTGTATTTGTAATTATACATATATTTCTGTGGTTTTTTTTAATTGCAGTAGCCTGACACCCTGCCCTTTTCCATTTCTTATTTGAAGGCAGAACTACTGTATGTTTTTCATTCTAAGCTGGGTCTTTTGGTGATGTAGATAATTTACTTTTAGAAAGTGGTTGAGGATGGCAGGGAAAGGAAATTGTATTTTCAAAAAACAAACAATATAATCAACCCCTCGAACATACTGTCTGTATGTCATTATAGGACTACTGACTTGACCAGACTTCACAGTCGAATATTACAGTACTCAAGGCTTGCGAACATTCCTGAAGAACCCAAAAAGATTGTACATTCTTGGTTCATTTTTCTCTTAAAGACAATGTCGTTCTTGCTAGGGTAAATAGGTTCAGATGTCCTCTGGAAACAATACCTATGATTTCTATAAATGTTAATATTTTTCTTAACATAGCTAAGTTATTACTATGCACTCGTGTTCTATTAATGGAAAATACTTTGACTGGATTCTCATCTCGAGGAGGAGTTGTTTCAGAGCCGGTGTGCGCTATTACGTAAGAGGTGAGAGTAATACTGTCAGCGAGATTCAGTACTGGGTTTTATCTGTCACTGATTAATGTTTTGTCATATGGTGACATGACTGTAACCTTTTGTATTTCATTTGTTCCCATTATCATTTGATAGCCTCACTAAGTATTATCTCCTGCTTCATTACAATAATTAGGTAGGTTTTCTGTGCTTTACTCCAGCTACTGTAGTTAATATGGCAAACGTTAATGAGACCCTATATGTTGCTTCTTATTGCTTTAAGAGGAATTATTCATGTTGTTTGCTGGATGTCTGAAAGCCAGTTGAACTCAGTGTAGTTTCAGCAGCCTAAACTCACACCAGAAAGTATTTTCTTTTATTACTCTTGGTTTCTTTGCATGCATAAAGCTAGACATTTGACTTTATGCCTTCAACTGTAAAGATTAACATTTCGAGCATTTATTCCCTAGGATTTGTACTAGCAGCACGCTAATTGATTTAAACTAGGCTTTTAAAAATCTGCTTTAAAAATTACTGGTTTTATGAAAAGAAGTTTTTCCTAACTCGTCCTATTTTCTTTTCTTCCTGTCTTTTATTTTTCTTTTTTTGTAAGCCAGGGTGTATCAGAATAAAATCCTGTGGGCCATTAGATCAGCTGTAGACATTTTGGGCCACGAAGTTTTAAAGGTTATTCCCTTATTATAGGTAATAAAGCAGAAGAAAGGCATTTAGTAAGTGACCTGGCCCAAAATTGCAGAACCAGAATTGGAATTAGCGTATCCTTCATAACTAGATTTTCTTGGATGGAGATGTAGTCTTCGTTAAATTTTTGAATAGGTAATGCATTCACGTAGTTCAGGTATCAAGAAATGTAAACAGATACGCAATAAAAATACTTCTTGGCTTTGAGGCCATCTGCTGCATCTTAGTTGTTGGCTTCTTATTTATCCTTTCAGATCATTATAATTTTTTTTTTTTTAAGATTTTATTTATTTGACAGAGAGAGATCACAAGTAGGCAGAGAGGCAGGCTCGGGGCGGGACGGAGGGGAAAGCAGGCTCCCTGCTGAGCAAAGAATCCAATGAGGTGCTCAATCCCATGACCCTGAGATCGAGACCTGAGCAGAAGGCAGAGGCTTAACCCACTGCGCCACCCAGGCGCCCCCAGATCATTATTTTATGCTGTTATAGTTGTGTGTTCTCCTCCCCCTTTTGTAGACATTTGTTCTATACTGAGCACATTTTCTTGCACCTTGGTTTTTTCTGTTTTTTAAATTTCATGTATCTTGGAAATCACTTCATAAAGGTCTGCCACCCCACCTGGCCCCTGTCCCCCCTTCTGTCCTTTCCTCCCTCCCTTCTTGTGCCCCTACCCCCCACGCCAGTCTCACTCTAATTTCTGAAAATACTCCTTAATGAGAATTATGGAAAGAACCCAAGTAGAAGATGCTTCTGACAAGTAATCTTAGAAGGTTTTGAGGAAGCTTTTCATTTCCGATTTGACTCAGTAATTTTGTCCCCGTCGCTATTAACAAAACCATCTCCCTCACCTTAAAATGTTACATTTGAGAACTAGATAGAAAAGGTGTTAAGAAATATTTGAGTTGGTTAAAAAAAAATCTATTGATTTCTTTATGAAATCAGGGTAATTTGAGTCCGGGAACAGCTTGAAAGTTAGGGTTAGGGTTAGGCGATTATGTGAACAGATTGTAGAGGATTGCTTCACGCGATTGAAAGGACTAACCAACATTAAGACTGAACACTTGAGAGCAGTGCTTTTCAAAGGAGGCTTTGTGGGTATGTTCATGGAGTTACAAGAATTCTAGGATCATAAAATTTTTGTGCTTTTATTTTGATAATTAAAATCATTATAAGCATCTGCTGGACCATTTGCCTTATTACAACAAAATACTGTTAACATAATGACCCATATTTGCATTTAAAGTTGTGTTTAATGGTTTTAACTTTCAAGATAGTGTTTTTCAAACTGGGATCTGTGGCCATCCTGTCGGGGTCCTTGAGAATTTGACTTTTCTTGAAAATATTTTTCAAGTTTGAGAAACACTGTTTTAGAGGAATTTTGTATGTCTAAACAATTGATATATCAAACAGCAACCAACTTCATCTGTTTATTAATAAGTCCTTAATACACTGCCTTAAGCCTGTTGCAATGAGTGAGCTTCTGGTAGCTTTTGGATGGTGTACCATGCATTTGTCTGAAATTGATTTTTACAAGTATTTTCCCCCTAATATGAACTGACTTAATTCTTTCCAAGTTTAAATGGAATTGCTGAGTTTCTGATGTGTTTCTCATGTAAGAAATCTAGTTAACTTTGACTTTTTTTTCAATTTAGGAATTGATTCTGAAGGCCACGCCGCTAACTTTGTAGAAACAGAACAAATTGTGCACTACAACGGGAGCAGGGCCTCATTTGTACAGGCAAGTGGCCGTGGCCGTGAGGTGGCCCGTCAGCCCTCCTCTGCTTCCATCAGACTTTCTGCCCTGGTGTTGAAAGTTCCCTCTGCTCCCCGGCTTCTTAAAGTAATACTGTTGTCTGAGATGTGGGAAACGTTCCCTCAGAACAAAGCTACTCCCATTACCTGGCACTCACCTGCCCATATTTCCTGCCCTTGAATTAATTAAATCCTTACGGAGAGGGGAGGAGAGGAGGTCCAAGGGTTATGGAGGTGGAGCTACTTCCCCACTTCACCCTCTCCACTTCTTCAAGGCAGTGATGATGGGACAGAAGGTAGCTGCCGAGGGCGTTACGCACCTTGCGCATCTTTGGGGGACAGTCTGTCCCCTGTTGCCGACTTACGGTGCTGTGGGTCGTTTGTTCTCTAGAACAGTAGTGGCTCAGCGTATTTGTAAGTTCATGAACATTCTCATTCGAGGACCAATGAAGCATTTTCTAGTTTCATCATCATGTCTGACGACACGACAGATACAACTTAATAATTGCTTGTAGATAAATTCATTTATTTGGAGCTTAGGGGAAACACAGAACTGTACACTCCCCGGGTAGTAAATATGTATATAAAGCCGGGAGGAAAAGTCCTTTCTGAACGTATTCGCACGGAAGAGGAGCTGTAGGAGTGGGTACCCACAGACTGCTCTCATAGTTGGTAGATTGTAGTCATGCTTTTCCCTTTGCGGTCAGTGATGCACATATACCCCAGACAAGAGATAAGCTGAGAAAAACAAGTTTGTGTGTATGTTTCTTTTCATATTTCTCTCTTTTCTTTTAGACTCGTGGATCAATACCCGTTTTCTGGTCTCAAAGACCAAACCTCAAGTACAAACCACGGCCGCTAATCAACAAAGTAGCAAATCACGTGAGCAACTTCTGTGCTTTTCTCCTTGGCTAAAAATAGGAGCTTCGTGTCATTGTGGTTTGGTCGTGGGGCACGAATCTGAATCCTCACGAGGCAGAACCCAGCATCTCTGCAGCCGTTCTCTTTGGTTCCAGCACCTGCTGAACCTCTGGCCTAGAGGCTGCAGAGATGGCACATTGGGAATATGGAAAACTCGTGGATGATCGGACGGCATGGCAGATTCAGACTTTAGAGGTCCTGCAAGATTTGCAGCTTCGTGGCATTCTGTAGTCCTCGGTGTGTTCTGTTTGAGGCCGTGCTCGGAATTAAAATATGGTATTTTAGCTCAGAATCCAGCGGCTTGTAATGGCTGCGTACGACGTGCTGTTTAGAACGCCTTGAAGACCTGGTCCCAATCCTAGTGTCATTCTTTTGAATATACAAACAGGACATTGAAGGAGATACTTTAAAAAGTTTTATAAATATAGTGTCATTTGGTAAAGCATGTAACTCTTTTTTCTCTTTCTAGATGGATGGTTTCCAAAGGCATTTTGATTCACAAGTAATTATTTATGGAAAACAAGTAATAATCAATCTGGTAGGTTCCTTACTTGTTTCTTGGGGGGAACAAAAGAAAAAACTTCACATTTGAAAAAATACAACATGTACCATTTTAACTGTTTTGAAGTGTGCGTTTCAGTGGCATTAATGTGCTTGACAGTGTTGTGCTCCTGGCACCGTTGACCATTTCCAGGACTTTGCATCACACCAAATAGAAACCCAGTGTCCGCTAAACAATAACTTCCTGTTATCCTTCTGCCCTCAGCCCCTGGTAACCATTCTACTTTCTACCTATATAAATTTTCCTATTCTAAGTTCCCCATGCAAGAGGATCATAGAATACTGATTCCTTTGGGTTTTGCTTATTTCATCAAAGCTTAATGTTCTTAAGGTCTGTCCACGGTACCGCATGTATCAAAATTTCATTCCTTTTGAGGACCGGATAACATTCCTTTGTATGTTCCATATTTGGTTATCCATTTATCTGTCGACAGACATGGGGTTGTTTCTACATTGTGTTACTGTGAATAATGCTGCTCTGAACATTGGTGTGCAGGTATCCATTTGAGTCCCTGCTTTCATTTCTTTTAGGGCTATACCTAGAAGTTGATTGCTGGATCATATGGTGATTCTAGGTTTAACTTTTTAAGGAACCACTGCTGTTCTTCACAGTGGCTACTTTGTATGTTCCCACCGCAGTGTGCCAGGGTTCCGCTTTCTCATCCTTGCTAACACTTGTTATTTTTCAGGGTTTGTTTTGTTTTGTTTTTTGATTATAGTTGTCTTTATGGTGGTGGAGTGGTGTGTCATTGCGGTTTTGATTTGCATGTTGAGCTTCTTTTCATGTGTATATTGGATAGCTGTATGTCTTCTTTGGAGATAGGTCTACTCAAGTATTTTGCTCATTTTAAATCAAGGGGTGGTTGTTTTTGTTGAGTTTTGGTAGTTCTTTATATATTCTGCAACTGATCCCTTATTAGATGTGCTTTATAAATGTTTTCTCCCATTTTTTGGTATTTTTTTTGATAACTGCTAGTTATAGGTCTATTCAGATTTTCTGTATTTCCGTGATTAATATTTTGGTAGATTGTTTCTAGAAATGTGTCCATTTCATCTAGCTGGCCTGTTTCATTGACCTACAGATGTTCATTGAATTCTGTTACAATCCTTATTTCTTCAAAATCAGTAGTAATATCCCATCTGTCATTCCTGATTTTTTTTTTAAGATTTTATTTATTTACTTGACAGAGATCACAAGTAGGCAGAGAGAGAGGGGGAGAAGCAGGCTCCCTGCTGAGTAGAGAGCCCGATGCAGGGCTTGATCCCAGGACCCTGAGATCATGACCCGAGCCGAAGGCAGAAGCTTAACCCCCTGAGCCACCCAGGTGCCCCTGTCATTCCTGATTTTAGTAAATTGAGTCTTCTCTTTTTTTTTCTTGGTCATTATAGCTAATAGTTTGTCAGTTTTGATCTTTCAAAGAAGCAAGTTTTGGTTTTATTAATTTTTTCTCTATTTTACTATCCTTTGTTTATCTCTAATCTCTATTTCCTTCCCTTTGCTAGCTTGGAGTTTCATTTGCTGTTCTTTTTCATTCCTTAAAGTGTAAAATGAGGTCCTTGATTTAAGGTCTTTTTTAAAAAAAATATTTTATTTATTTATTTATTTATTTGAGACGGGGAGAGAGAGAGAGAATATGAACGTGTGTGAGCAGGGGGACGGGCAGAAGGAGAGGTGGGAGTGAGAATCCCAAGCAGACCCTACTGTGAGTACAGAGCCCGGGGTGGGCCTCCTATTTTACAACCCATAAGATCATGATCTAAGCCAGAATCACTAGTTGGCCATCACCTGACTGAGCTCCCAGGTGCCCTGGTCTTATTTTTGAATGTATGTTTTTATAGCTGCAAATTTCCCTTAGTGCTGCTTTGGCTTTATTTCATAAGTTTTGGTATATTTTATTTTGTTTTTGTTTGTCTCTGTTTATTTTCTAATTTCTCTTGTGATTTCTTCCTTAACACAATGATTGTTTAAGAGTGTGCTGTTTATGGGACGCCTGGGTGGCTCAGTTGGTTGAGCAGCTGCCTTCGGCTCAGGTCATGATCCCAGCGTCCTGGGATCGAGTCCCACATCGGGCTCCTTGCTCGGCGGGTAGCCTGCTTCTCCCTCGGCCTCTGCCTGCCATTCTGTCTGCCTGTGCTCGCTCTCTCTCACTCTCTCTCTGACAAATAAATAAAAAAATCTTTAAAAAAAAAAAAAAAAGAGTGTGCTGTTTAGGGACGCCTGGGTGGCTCTGTCAGTTAAGTGTCTGCCTTCCACTCAGGTCATGATCCTAGGGTCCTAGGGTGGAGCCCCATGTCATGTTCCCTGCTCAGCGGGGAGTCTGCTTCTGTCTCTTCCTCTGCCCCTCCCACCCCCACTTGTACGTTGGGATACTCTCTCAAATAAATAAATAAAATCTTCAGGAAAAAAAGAATGTGCTGTTTAATTTCCTCATATTTATGAAATCTCTGGTTTTTCCTTGTTACGGAGGGTTAGCTTCATTCCACTGTGAATAGAAGAGATACTTTGTATGAGAGTTACTGAATTTGAATATTGAATATTATGAAGACTAGTCTTGTGGCCTAACAGCTACTCTGTCTCGGATACTGTTCCACGCACACTTGAGAAGAATGTGTATTCTGCTGTTGTTGGATGGAGTGTTTTGTTTATGTCTCTCGGGTCTGATTTGTTCGTGGTATTTAGGTTGTGTTTTCTTACTGATCTGTCTGATGGTTCTGTCCATTACTGAAAGGGAGCTGTTGACATCTCCAGCTATTGTAGAATGTTTCTCTCCCTCTTCAGTTCTCTCAGTGTTGCTTCCTGTATTCTTGGGCTCTGATGTTTGGTGCGTGTGTATCTTCATTGTTTTACCTTTGTGATGAGTGGACTCTTCTATCACTATATAATGTTATTCTTTGTCCTTATAATAGTTTTTGACTTGAAGTCTGTTTTGTCTCATGTTGCTAAAGCTGCCCCTGCCCTGTTTTGATTACTAATTATTTGCATGCAATATCTTTCCATCCTTTTACTTCCAGAATACTTATGTTTTTATTATCTTTTTATTTTTTATATTTTTAAAAAATATTTTATTTATTTATTTGACAGAGATCACAGGTAGGCAGAGAGGCAGGCAGAGAGAGAGGTGAGAGCAGGCTCCCTGCTGAGCAGAAAGCCTGATGCGGGGCTCGATCCCAGGACCCTGAGATCATGACCCGAGCCGAAGGCAGAAGCTTAACCCCCTGAGCCACCCAGGCGCCCCTTTATTTTATTATTTATTTATTTATTTATTTAAGATTTTATTTATTTGACAGAGAGTTCACAAGTAGGCAGAGGCAGGTGAAGAGAGAGGGGGAAGCAGCTCCGGGCTGAGCAGAGAGCCCAAAGTGGGGCTCGATCCCAGGACCTTGAGATCATGACCTGAGCCGAAGGCAGAGGCTTTAACCCACTGATCCACCCAGGCGCCCCTACTTGTGTTTTTAGATCTAAAGTGATTGTTTTATACAACATATGGTTGGATCATGTTTTTTAATTCATTCTGTCAGTCTGTGCCTATTGATTATAGAGAGTTAATCCACTTATACTTGAAGTAATTACTTCTTTGTAGAGACTTAGTTCTGCCATTTTGCTCTTCGTCTTCTGTACCTCTTATAGTTTTTTTTCCCCTTGTCTTCCTCTATTACTGTCTTGTGTTGAATTTTTTCGTAGTTACATATTTTGATTAGCTTCTCATTTTCTTTTGTTTATATTCTGTGGATATTTTGTTTTTGGTTACCATGAAGGTTACATATAATGTTTTAATTAAAGTTGTAATATTTGGGGCGCCTGGGTGGCTCAGTTGCTAAACGACTGCCTTCGGCTCAGGTCATGATCCCAGGGTCCTGGGATTCAGCCCTGCATTGGGCTCCCTGCTCAGCAGGTGGGGAGCCTGCTTCTCCCTCTCCCACTCCCCCTGCTTGTGTTCCCTCTATTGCTGTGTTCCTCTCTGTCAAATAAATACACAAAGTCTTAATAAAAAAATAAATCAATAAAGTTGTAATGTTTAATTTGAATTGGTACCAGTCAACTTCAGTTTGCACACAAAAACTTGATTCCTGTAAAGCTTTGTCCCTCTTTATGTTATTAATGTCACAAATTACATCTTTATACATTTTGTTCCCAGTAATGTAGATTTATAATTTCTTAAATGCATTTGACTTCTGAGTCCTATAGAATATAAAAAAAAAAATGGAGGTATGGATCAAGATTATAGTAATGCTGCCTTTTATATTACCTTCACAGGAAATCTGAATACCTTCACATGGCTCCAGCCTGATTATATTCTTTCATTCCAACCTGAAGGATCCCTGTTAGCTTTCCTTGTAGCTCGGGCCCAGTGATAATGAGCTCTCTGAGCTTAAGAACGTCTTAATTTCTCTCATTATTATTATTTTATTTTACTTATTTATTTATTTTAAAGATTTTATTTATTTATTTGACAGAGAGAGTCAACAGCGAGAGAGGGAACACAAGCAGGGGGAGTGGAAGAGGGAGAAGTAGGCTTCCCGCCAAACAGGGAGCCCAATGTGGTGCTTGATCCCAGGACCCTGGGACTAAAGGCAGACGCTGAACTGACTGAGCCACCCAGGGACGCCATTCTCTCTCATTTTTAAAGGACAGTTTTGCCAGATACAGAATTTTTGGTTTAGGGTTCTTTTCTTTCAGTGCTTTAAGTAGATCAGTTCACTGCCTTCTAGCCTCCAAGTTTTCTGAAGAGAAACGGGCCTGTAGTCCTATTGAGAATACTTTGTATATAATGTGTTTTTTTCCTTCTTGTTGCTTTTAAGATCCTCTCTGTCTTTCAGTAATTTGAATAGAATGTGTTTGGTATGGGTTTCTTTTATCATACTTGGAACTGGGTGAGCTTCTTGGATTCGAAGATTTATGTCTTTCATCAAATTCAGGAAGTTTGGCGGCATTTTTTTTTTCCTTTAAAAAAAGACCTCTAGCCTTTTCTCTCTCTCTCTTTGCCTTCTGGGACTCCCAGAATGGGTGTTTGTCCCCTGGTAATCCCAGACATCTCCAGGGCTCTGCTCGCTTTTCCTTATGCATTTTTCTTTCTGTTCCTCAGGCTTGGCTAGTTCATTTGTCTCATCTAGAAGTGGGCTGATTTGATTTTCTTCCTGCACAAATGTGCTCCTGAAACTCTGCTAGTGAATGTTTAATTTCTGTTTGGTACTTTCCAGCTCCAGACTTACTTTTTAGTTCCTTTGAATGATTTTTGTTTGTTTGCTGGTAATCCTATTTTGTTCGTATACTGTTTTCCTGGTTTCCTTTTGAACCCTGTGTTTTCCTTTAGCCCTGAGCATATTTAAGACACTCGTTTTTTTAAAACCCTTTTTCTGATAAGTCTTTTGCAGGGATGGTTTCTGTCAGTTCATGCTTCTCAACTGAATAAGCCTTGTTTTCCTGTCTTTTGTTATGCCTTGGTATTTTTGTTGAAAATCAGGCACTGGGTGGTTATGATACAGTAACTCTGGAAGTCACATTCTCCTTTCCCTGGATTTTGTGGCGTTTTTGTTTCGATTGTTGAAGGCTGTAGTAATCCATTTTTTTTCAGACGTTTCCGAGCCATTTTTGTAAAGGCTCCCTTGTTTATGCTCACTGAAGCCTCTGTTCTTTGAGCTCATGTTCAGCTAATGTTTTGACAGAGATTTCTTTGAATGCCAGGAACCAAAACTGACAAAGCCAAAAACCAAAAAAGAGAGAACAGCCCCATCTCTGAGTCTCTGCAGATGGTTCTGTGCTGGAGCAGTTCTTCTCTGGGTAGCCAGGCTCGCCCGAGCATACCACTCAGCCTGAGGGAAGGGCTCCAGGTCTTCTCAGGAACTTCCAGACGTGCTTCTTGCCTGGGTGTACATGTGGCATTCTAGAATCCTCCTTATATGTGGCTGCTTCTGAATGACCTCATTTCCCAGACTATCACCCCAGCTTCTCTTGTAGTCTGTAGATGGTCTATTTTATATTTCCCGAGATCCCTTGCCCTAGACGACTGTTGGTTTGTAGTTCTCTTGTGGCGTGTATGAGCCATGTCCACGTCGTGCCCTGCTCGTGTTCAGAGTTGTGCGAGGCAGAGACAGGCAAACCCATCCTTCAGGTCAGAACAAAACATAGGCGGTAACTTGCAGATAAGGTCTGGGGCCCTCTCTCCGGTTTGAGGAGGTGTACCGAGAACTTGGTTGTGGCTTAGGACTGAGACCATCACTGCCCCAGGGACTGGGTGGGGTAAGGGCAAGTAAAAATAAATGTCACAGAACTGTCCTACAGTTTTGAAGATAGCTTCCCCCGCCCCAGTCGGGCATTTGCTTCATTGCTTTAAACCTTTGATTGTTTTCCAGAGCTACAAAGGCGGCTCAGATAGCTTCTGTTGTTTTCAGTGTTTCTGTGCGAGAACAAGAGCTTGGAGGGAGCTTCCTGGTCCACCATTTTGCTGATGTCATTTGCTCCTTTTAAAGGAACTTAAAGCTGTGGTGTTTTTCATCTTTTACAGGTGAATCAGAAGGGCTCAGAAAAACCACTTGAACAGGCGTTTGCAACAATGGTGTCTTCCTTGGGCAGTGGAATGATCAGGTACCTCCCTACAAATCAGGTCTTTTCGGATTAGATGTGCACTCACATATCCGGGGTCCCTCCTCACCCATGGGCATCCGTTCCCACACCCCCAGTGGATGCCCAAAACCACACATGGTCCTGAAGCCTACGTTTACCGTGATTTTCCTTAGACACACATACCTATGATAAAGCTTAATACGTAATGTTGGCCCAGTAGCAGATAAACTGATAATAGAATAATAACAATAATAGTAGGATAATTAAAACAATATACTGTAGGAAGAGCTGTGTGAATGTGGTCTCTCTCAAATTACCTTGCCGTACTGTAGTTGTGCGTATTGTGATGATGTAAGAGGCTAGGTGCCCATGTGATGAAGAAAGCCCAGTGACGTGGGCACTGTGATGGAGTGTCAGGCCATTGGCAGCCTGACTGCATGTCGGGAGACCAACTGCTTTCAGACCATAGTTGACTGGGAGCTAAAGCTGTGGGAGGTGAAACTGTGGATAAGGGGAAACTACTGTATACACCAGTACATAGATCTCACTAGACATATGGTGTCCCCCACTTTCTAAAGGTCTATGTCACACTGCTTCGCTTTTACAAAAGACCCACTTTGCCTCCTGTTGTCGCTAACCGAAAGAAAGCCAAAGACGATTTTTTACTTTTTTTTAAAAGATTTTATTTATTTATTTATTGACACAGAGAGATCACAAGTAGGCAGAGAGGCAGGCAGAGAGAGAGGGGGAAGCAGACTCCCCGCTGAGCAGGTAGCCTGATGTGGGGCACGATCCCAGGACCCTGAGATCATGAGCCGAGCCGAAAGCAGCTTAACCCACTGAGCCACTCAGATGCCCCTGATTTTTCACTTTTTTGAGGTCATTATCAAGGTGATGAAGGGGGAGGTCTTTGTAAGAGCAGAGTGGCCTGTGGCATGAGGCAGACGTTTGGACAGCAGGGGGCGCTCTTTGTTCATGTTACCTTAGCTCATGAAAAGTTCCGGTGGAACACTCCACCTTCGGGTAGTAGTGGAGTCCTGAATTATTGCTCAGCTTCCCCCCGAGCAATACTAGATCAAAGCATGATTCTGTTGGCTTGAAGTTTTTCTCTGACAGTTATATTGCCCAATAACTTCTTAAGGGTCAGATTTTAATTTGAATTTTGTGAAAGTTTAGTCCCTGATCAAAATCCCCTCTGTGAGGCCGTGTGTCGCGTGGCGACTGGGTCATGAATTTGGGTTTCTCGTGATCATTTGGTGTGATCTCTGTGGTCCTGACCCCCACGTGAGCTGGAGAAGTTTACACTGGCGTGGAGGCCTTGTCAGGAGTGGCAGATTTGCCTCTGTATGTCACCAGGCTGCACTTGCAGACTCTGCGTGGCCTTGTCAAAAGAGGGGAATCCTAGAACATCCCACAGCTGCCCTGTGGAAAGGTGCAAGGTCATGAGTCAACCCGTTTGGAGTTTGCTGCAGCAGGAAACTGGGCAGGAGGTGAGGTGCTGTGGTAGGAAGTGGTCACAAGCACTGGGGGGAAACTTTCCAAAGAAATAGTTTGGGGTTATTTAGGGAGAAATTTTTTTAACCTATGAGAAATTTTAAGCATCCACAAAAATAGAATGATATAATGAACCTTTGGGGAAGAATTTAAGTGTCTTTCCTCCAACTCAAAAGCTCTAGCAAATTTGTCAGATCCCCACGCCATGCATACTTCTGCTTTCTCACAGTGGAACTTTCTTAAACACTCTCTGAAGGACTTAGCGGAACTCAGAATATACCTTAGACCTGAAAAATGAGAATCTCCGGGTTTGGGGTCCAGTGTGCATACTCTGAGAGCAGTTTGTCTGCTGGCTGCTCTGTACCCCCTTGTGAAGGTCCTCTGTCTGCCCCAGGGGCTTCCCGAGACACACCTGTCTCAGAGTCGTCTTGGGTTTGTAGCAGCCGCTGACTTGGAGAACATGCAGCATCAGTCAGGGTCTAGAGTTAATGCCCTTGGTGTTTCCGGGAGCTTGGGGGCCACACATAGCCCTCACCTAGAGAGTAAAGACCCAGAGCTGTTGTCATTTTCCTTCTGTGAGCTCAAAAGACCACTAGACAGAGGAGCATATTAAAGAAGTATATTTTTTATTTTAGTAAATAATTTTTAATTTTGTAAGTCCATATTCTAGAAGGCAGGGGGAGAGATCAGTCTGTTGGTTAAAGGGAAATTAAATGGTACACTTACTGTCATGTTTCAGATATCGGTCTATTGGTTTGATTCACTTTTTAGTGGTTCAGTGGTTGTTGCTTTGAGTAAATTAAGTGAATGATCAGAAGGAGAAAGGTCATGTGGTTGCAATACTGAGTAACGGTGAGCCTCATTAGCAATGGGAAGTTTTCCTTTTGGGAACTGAATGAGAAAATGAGCCGTGTAAGCTGACGTGTCTCTGAGCATTTCTTCCTAGAACTTGGAAAGAAGCAGAACTGCTTGACTGTTGGGGTCAGAAGCAAAATAATATATTTATAGTCCTGCGTTGCCAAAATGTTTCTCTTCAGTTCATTCTTAGGAGATACCAGTGTGATTTTAGAAGGATGTACGCTAAGAATCCCAACGCATTTAGGTGCTAGCTAGCTGCTTACGTCCTTCAAGCCAGTCTAGAGCTGTCACTCTTGTGGGAGTACCCTGAAGTGACTGTCCCTTTGTCACTCTTGTGGGAGCAGCTTCTGGAAAAGCTTGCCCCACTCCAGCTTCACCAGGGCTAGCCTTGGGGCTCGCTAACCTCTGCTTTTTTACTGATTTCTAAGGAGACCGTTCTCACCTCATCAGTGAGATAACCATTAAGGTGGCAGGAGCTACCAGACCTGCTTAGAAGCCCACACCCTCCTGATGCTCCTTCGGTCTGTTGGAGCGGAGGGAGTGATGTAGGGAGTGACACGAGGGCAGATGCCTCCTCTGACTTTCACTGTGTAGGCCAGAGGTCGCTGTCCTTCCAGTCCTCCTAGTTATGACCTGACCTGGTTCCTGACTCCCTTGACTTTCAGGAATGGGTTCATGATTTTCTTTTTCCCCTCTCTCAGTTGGCAACATTTTCCAGCTCATAGTAGGACACCTTCACTGTCAGATGTGTTCTGACCTTCAGAATTGGGCCTGTTAAATACCGGATAACAAAAGCAATTAACTAACCCATTGCCGATGGGCAGGAAGAGTCCCTCTGCCACATCTATGTGAGATGTACACATAGTGCTAAAGACGGCGGATGTTTTGATTTGTTAAAGAAGGTGATGGACAGTAAGTGACCAGAGTGGGGGCCATGCTTCCTCGGTGCTTCTGACAAACCCCAGTACAGATCCGACACTTGTCAAATCCTCCTCGCACTGATTTGACCGTTTTGAACATTTTAACTGATTTAAAAAATAATAAAAAGGAACCTTGTGGTCCCTGGGGGTAGGGAATATACCCTGGCTATTCATTTGGCTACGGCTCCTTTATATTATATACCCGATTGCTGTACCGGAGTTCACTTCTGCTTTGTGCTGGGCTGCTTCTCTATTCCTATCTCAGGGCATGTAGAAGAACACGTGAAGATAGAAGAGTGTGTGTGTGTGTGTGTGTGTGTGTAAACCCCACACACAGTGAAGAAGAAAATCTGTATGCTCAAACAGAGGCAAATCAACTTATGAACATAGTAGTAGAAGGAAAGTGACTAATCTTTGGTCAGTTTCTGCATATTTTTCTTTTGGTAGATACGTTGCCTTTGACTTCCATAAAGAATGTAAAAATATGAGATGGGATCGACTAAGTATTCTCGTGGATCAGGTAGCAGAAATTCAAGATGAACTAAGGTAAGCTATATCATTCCCCCATGGAGGAATATTTTTAAATTCTTAAAAGCAACCCAAAGCCAGGTATTTTCACATTTTTCAAATCAGCTGCCACTTATTTACAAAGCTGTACATAATTGAAATTCATGTACTAGTATTTTTATATTCAGTTGTATTCACTGAGCACTCTGTCGCAGATCTCTGATTTTGTCTCTGTAAGGATGGTGTGTAATGGCTTTTCTGCTTCATAATACAGGTTCAGTTAAGTGTTCTTTTTCATACTAAGCATCTGGCTTGTTTTCTTTCCTCTTCCTACCACAAAAGATTGAGCCGCAGTGAATCACTCTGGGCATATATATTCTTACTTCTGTGAAAATTATTTCCTAAAATAGATTCTTGAGAGTAGGATTAATGGTTCAAAGGGTCTGAATAACTTTATGGTACCTTCCATGCGTGTTTACCGTGTTATTTCCCATGTTGGCTCCCGGGTTTGTGGTTGCCTCAGCACATGTCTTCACTTACTCTAAAGCCAGAAGAAATCATGTTGTTCTGCCTGTGTATAGTTCTATCCCTGGCAACCCACGGGCACTTTTTTGTGTTAGTTGCACAGTAACATAGTAGAGCTTTTTCCCTCGGCATTTCTGTTTTTAGAAATAATATTTTGTACATATTAAGTAGTAGACTGCAGTTAGTTAAATCTGCTCTTTTCCTCCAAGGTTTTGTCCGGAGCAGCTAGTGAAGGGGGACTGACATACTTTGTTACTGGGCTAGAGTGACACCAGCTGGACTTGGGACACTGTCAGAGGAGGGGGCTCCTTTAGTTTGCCCCTCAATTGCTGTCGTGCAAGAGTGTGAGAAAGGAGGACTGACCCCAGGATCTCTCTCCCTCCCCACCCACTGTGTTCCATGGGGACAGTGGAGCCTTACCAATGACCTGCACATGACCTCTCTGGACATTTTTCCTAGGGGTTTTTGGGGAAGTGGAAAGAATCTGGGCTTCAGGGTTTTACACATCTCATTTTGAAATTTGCTGCTTTTTAAAAAAAAAAGATTTAGATGTATTAGCACATATGAACAGGAGCAGAGGGAGAGGGACAAGCAGACTCCCCACTGAGCATGGAGCCTGACTTGGGGCTCTGTCTCATGACCCTGAGATCATGACTTGAGCCCAGATCAACGGTCAGGTGCTTAACTGACTGAGCCACCCACAAATCCCCAAAATCTGTGTGCTTCTTATTAGCTGTGTGATCCAGGGGTGAGTTAGTTACCTTCAAACCTTGGTTTCTCCATTTGTAAAGTGGAGATAATATTACTACCTTATAGGCTCAGTGTATAGTTGAAGAAATAATATTTGTAAAATACCTAGTGTGTATTTTTGAGGTCCTCATGGGGTGCCGGCGCCCCCCTGCACTCATGGCCACAAACGTACTACACACACCAGCTCCAGACGAACCTCACGAACTCTGCATGACCCTCATCTAGATTTTTAGCCTTGGCATTTTCTTGGGGGCCCTTACTTTTAAGGTCATGCTTTTTATTTGGCCCCTGGTAAATCTCTTGTGTTTCCCTGCACATTCTGATTTTGGGGAGTAATTGCAGTAAAACTACTGTTACCTGGTGTTCACGGCGTGCTCTGTCCGTGCACTCTGCTGAGCACTTGCGCACGGCGCGTGACCTTATTCCAATCTTGGAGCAGCGCCGCCTTGGGTTTGTGGATGAAAACTTCGGTTCGGAGAGATGAGGGTGATGATTTGAAGTTACACAGCTGCTAAGTTGCCTGAGGAGTTAAGGCCCGGGGCCTCGGCTCTTCCCCGCTTTGTCCAGTTTTTTAGTTCATAGATTATCTGGGGAAATGTTAAAAATTAACAAAACACAGGAATCGGTGACCATGGTTGGCTCCAGTGCAGACACCTGGGTGCTGAAGGGAAGAAAGGAAACCTGATTTTTCAAATACCCCGTTGAATCTTTTCAACTTTGTAGTATTTGCATATATTACCCATTTTTAGAAAGATTTAAAAAGTGTTCTTAATGCACAATTTCCAGCCCTTCCTTGCTTCGGAGACTCTGACTTGAATTTATCTCAAGGCCAAGTGTGTTCATTTCTGGCAAATAGGTCAGGGAATTCTGAAACGGACTGTGTAGGGCCATGCTTTGAGAAATCTTGATACATGGGCCATGATGAACAGCTGTGGCAGAGGGGGTCCTGCTTCTGGCCTCAGCTCTTCCAACTTCTTTTTGGCTCTCCGGTCATCCCACACCCCTGGGCCACGCGCTTCCCATCCGACCCTTGAATGCGCCGGTTTCCCTGATGTTCCGACGGGAGCCGTGACGTGAGAGGTGGTCGTCAGTGCGTCAGACTGACTGTGGTATGAGGGTGTTTATATAAATATGTTGTAGTTATTTTCTAGTGGACGCGGCCGGCATGGTGGTGACGAGCCAGGAGGGCGTGTTCCGCAGCAACTGCATGGACTGTCTGGATAGAACCAATGTGATCCAGAGCCTTCTGGCGCGCCGCTCGCTGCAGGCCCAGCTCCAGGTGTGCGCTCTGTCTCTTCTCAGTCCGCAGTAGAGCCCCAAATGGAAGAAGCCGAGTCCTTAAAACCTTGACAAGAACCATTACAGGAGCAAAGGACAGAAAACATTCACGGTGCTGCCCACGCTGACCCAGCTTTTGTGTTTTTGTCTTCCCGTCCATAGGTGTGCACATCTCCATACCTGTGGTCAGCATATGTGTATGCAGTTTGGGGGCTTTTTTTTTTTTTTTTTTTTTTAAGATTTTATGTTTAAGTAATCTCTCCACCCATGGCGGGGCTTGAACTCACGACCCTGAGATCAAGAGCTGCGTGCTCCACCGACCGAGCCAGCCACACGCCCATTTCAAGTTTTTAATTCTGCCTTTTCCTGCAGGATTTTGAGGAGCCATAGTTGTTTTAAGAGTTGCACTTACTAAGTTGCTACGTTTTTGGCTTGTAAATTGTACTGTAGAGACCAAATCTTCACATGTTAGTATTAACGTGAATTCTTCCCTTTGGGTTAAGGGCTAGAAGTGGAATTTACTGCGTTAAAGAGAATACGCTTTCCAAGAGGGTCATAGCAGTTCCCCCTGTCACCAGCGAGCACGATAAGTGAGTCCGTTTCATTGAACTCTGGCCCGCTGAGCTGTTTTTATTTAAAACTTTCTTTCATGTTAGCACAGAGTAGCACCTCAGGGTGGTTTTCGTGTGCATCTGTTTTATCACTGGCTAGCAGTACTGACCTTCAGGTAAGAAGTTTCCAGCACAACTTTGCTTTACCACCAAGACTGGGCTATTGAGAAGAGGAGCTATAAATATTTTCTTGTGTTTATCCTTGGAATTAAAAATGTAAAGCCCGGATTTCCAGGTCACATTGGCCTTTATCACGAGGGGCACACAAAATGCACGCCAGGTGGTTTCTTGCCTGAATGGTAACCTTTGTTTATGACAGTTCAGCTTTGGTTAGGGTAATTTTGTGACACCAGGAGGGCATTATGGAGGTAGAACACCTCCTTTAAAGTGAAGTGCCCTTAAATCCTAAGCAACGCAGGCCAAACGAGCACTTTCCCTGCTCGAGCGCGCTCTAGTTCGTGTCGTACCCGTCCTCCTCGTGCTGTGGGACTGACGTTAGGGTATATTTTTTAATAGAAATGACAGTAGCAAAAACACCCAAAACGGTTTCCAAGCCCGATAAACAAAAGCTTATTGAACCAGGTTCTGTAATCTATACTTAACTCTTCCGTGGGCTGAATGTGGTGTTGTAAAATCTGAGCAACCTTCCGAGAGTCTTGGGGCGTCGGTGCCAGCTGGTGGGGGGCCTCCAGCCGTGCCCTCCCCCTGCCAGCTGAGGGTTACCACGAGGGTGCCTGCGCTGTCTGGGGTGGGAGCATGGCTCTGAGGTAGAGATAGTGAGCTGTCAGCTGAGGTGCAGAGAGACAATGGGGACTCTGAGGTGGTTGAGGTCCGAGACGAGGACCCAGGCTGGGGCTCCTAATCTGTGCCCTTCGGGGAGTCCACAAGGGGATTCAGCATGTCCAGGAGTCCTCTGAGGTCATGTGCAAGGGGTGCTGTGTGTGTGCAGTTTGTGGGGAGGTGGGTGTGGGCATGTGGCACGAGGCCCAAGGAGGGGTGGGGCTGGGGCTGGGGCTAGGGGAAGCCTGGGGCCAGGAGTGGTAGGGACGCTAGAAGGTGGAGGCAGTGAGAGGTTTGGGGGCGGCCGGGAAGGAGGAGATGATGGCTGGGGTCCTATTGCCACTCTCCCTTTGGCCCCTCTGTTCCTGTGGGGCTGGAGCACAAGGTGGGCGCAGGGGGAGGAGTCCTCAGGGGAGGCCGTGGTGAGCTGCTGCTCCCCCAGCCCCCCACTGCGTTATAGGCAAGGACTGCGTCTCCCGCCTGCAGCCAGGGACCGTGTGGTACCGTGTGGGACTGTGCTCTGGTCCTGAATCACGTGCGCTGCAGTCGGTTACACTTGCGTATGGTGTGCTTCTTATTCCAGAGACTAGGAGTTCTGCATGTGGGACAGAAGCTTGAAGAACAAAATGAATTTGAGAAGATTTACAAAAACGGTAGGTAATTTCCTCGATAGAGGCAAAGTTCCTCAAATGGTGAATTAAATTAATAGATTGGATTTAGGAACGCCGGTTGTCGCGTAAATCACTGCCCGTTGACTTTTCTGTGTTTTCACAGCCTGGGCTGACAACGCAAATGCTTGTGCCAAGCAGTATGCGGGCACCGGTGCCTTGAAGACGGACTTCACCAGGCAAGCCATGCTTTTCTACTAGCGCTGCAGGTCCACAGGCCTCGAGTCCCATCAGGATGCCCCGGCAATCTTTGGACTGCAGCAGAGCCCCAGTCCCTGGGGCCGTGGGTCACAGTGGTCAAGTTAGGCTTGCTGGGAGGGGAGGCCCCGGTGCTGGAGGGTTCTAAGCCTCCGTGGGCGGTTATGCCGTGTGGGAGGCACCCAAGGCCCCGCAACCCCTCCCAGAGCTCGCGGTGCACCCAGGTCACTGTGGTCCCTGGTGGGGCTGAGGCTCTGAACCTCGGGGGAGCAGCTAGGTGATGTCCTTGTGGCTTCCCAGGACTGGACTGGTCAGGGAGAGGGCAAGGCACTGGGGATTTGTTACAGGTGTGGGTCTTTCTCTGCCATAGGGATTCCCTGGGAGCAAACTAGGATTCCTAGTCTCTGCTGTGTTCTGACCACCTAACCTGGGCTGGGTGTTTCTCTTCTCATTTCTTACCTTTGCAGCTGGTCCCCGAGTGTTTCTCTCGTTGTGCCTAATAATAGGTAACATTTTAGGAGAAGAATGTGTATTTCTTGGACCCGCTAGAGGTTTCCTTTGTGAGGTGTCTCCTTTATACTTTCAGAGCTGATTTTTAAAATCTTTGTAACTCACTGATCTCCATACCCCATACTTACTGGCCACAAAACCGTGGGAGAATTTAATATATAGATCTGTAACTCAGAATTCACGTCTTTTAACCAGAACCGGGAAGAGAACCCAGCTGGGACTTCTGATGGACGGCTGGAACTCCCTGATACGGTATTACAAGAACAACTTCTCGGACGGCTTTAGGCAGGTGGGTTTGTGTTTGGTGCTCATGTTTGTGCCTCAGGTGGTCCTATCTTTGTATTTTTCTTGAGTAATGGAATTACATCACACTGGAAGTTACTGATTTTCTTACTCTGTTCTAGGATTCTATAGACTTATTTCTTGGGAACTACTCAGTGGATGAATTAGAATCTCACAGTCCTTTAAGTGTTCCACGGGATTTGAAATTCCTGGCTGTAAGAAACCTTTGTTTTTCAAGCTTTTTTTTTTTTTTTTTAAGATTAATTGTTTTGAGAGAGAGCGTGTGTGTGTGTGTAAGCGGCTGTGGGGAGGGGCAGAGGGAGAGTGAGAGAGACTCTCAAACAGACCCTCTGCTGATCATGGAGTCCAACTTGGGGCTCGGTCCCAGGACCTGAGAAAATGACCTGAGCTGAAATCAAGAGTTGGATGCTTAACCAACTGCACCAAGTAGATGCCCCCGTTTTTCAAGTTTTTAAAAGCATTATGTCTGACGGTGTAGATGGTGCTGACTCTCCTTGATTGAAAACTTTATAATTGTTCTAAATGGACTGTAAAAACTTTGTTTCCCGGAGGAGAAGATGAGGGAAAGGAGTGAAACAACTGTGGGGCGTTTGTTTTCCGCTACACTTCATTGTCTTGCTATGCGAGAACACGTGAGCAAAAGGGAGCCTGGGGAGCGTGGAAGGTTTCTCGTTTCTAGAAGACCCCACTCCCCGTTACGATCAGGGGTTGCTGGGGCCCAGTAACATGGAAGGCAGAGTGTGCTTTTGACACTTCTCTCCTTTTTGACTCCTCTGCTCACCAGACTTTGCAGGAGCCCCTCTGAGGTCCCATCCAGCGGACACAGTGTCCCCGAATGGAGCTGGCTGGTGTCCCAGCCTCTCATGTGGGCAGCCCTGCTCACTTAGCCCTCCCGGGTTTGGACCAGAGCCAGGCTTCTTCAGATGTGTCCTAATCAGTCTGAAGACTCAGGCAGCTGTGATTGAACCCCCCCAAATAACGATGTTTTGTTGGGAAAAGATACTGTGTGTATCAGGTTGCAGAAGGGTTTTATTCTTTTTCAAGCGCAGCTGACTTCACAGCCTTTGAGTAGCGTTCTTAAGTGATGGTGTGTCTCTTCATTTTTCTTTTCAGTTGCCTATTATCATGGTTGTTGCCTTCTCCATGTGCATTATCTGTTTGCTGATGGCCGGTAAGTCCGCTCTTCCTTCACAGCCTCACGCTGAGTTCTGAGAATGTGGCACTTCCTTGTACGGAGTCTTGAGATGGCAAGTTCATGGCACTTGCTGTTTCCCTGTTAAATTTCGTGAGCAAAGCGAGCAGATGTGATTAGTCCTTAAGATGTGACAGGAGGAAGAATATAGGATCACAAATACTGATAATCGTTGTTTTGTTTCTTGTTTTTGTTTTTTTAATACTCTTTTTAAAAATAATTTTTAAAATTTTTTAGAAACATATAATGTATTATTAGCCCCAGGGGTACAGGTCTGTGAATCGCCAGGTTTACACACTTCACAGCACTCACCATAGCACACACCCTCCCCAATGTCCATAACCCAACCACCCTCTCTCTATCTCCCTCCCCCTGGCAACCCTCTGTTGTTTTTTGTTTTTTTACCTAACGTTTAAACTTTACGTTTTTTACCTCTCAAGTGATACATAAGAATTACAGAAAATAACAGTTAGGCAAGACAGAAGAAAATATATCCATCATCCTGACTTCTAGAGATAAGCTAACTACTCTTAACATTTTGATGTTTTAATCTTTGTAAGTGTGTGTGACTTTTTTTCACAAGTGAGATACACATTTTTTGTAATGTTTTCACTGAGCAATAAAAGCATTTCCCCATGTTCTTTACTTGTAATAGCTGCATTAAAATCCATTTATGGATATATAGTTTATTTAACCAGCCACCTGTTATTGGACAAATAAATGCTGTTAGTAGAGGAACACACTACTCACCATCAAATTTTAGTAGGTTGAGGGGCGCCTGGGTGGTGCAGTCAGTTAAGCATCTGACTCTTGATTTCAGCTCAGCTCATGATCTCAGGGTCTTGAGATCAAGCCCCACACCTGGCTCCATGCTGAGCACAGAACCTGGTTAAGATTCTGTCTCCTCCCATCTCAAAAAAAAAAAAAATTTTTTTTTAGTAGATTGATAAGAACTTGTGTTAACAAGGTCTTCACTGTTTTTCTCTCAGTATTTTCCTGTGTACTAAGCTAATAAGCATTTAGGATAAATGTGTCTCTGTTAAGTACTTCCCAGTGCTATGGGCTAGGAGTCTGAGCTGGCTGTACTGTGCACGAGGGGCTGTCTTGTCTGAGCCCCACTCATTGGCAGGGCCCCATTCCCATGCGCCCTTCTCACTATGACCCTTTTTTCTCCCACCTGGACCTTACCCCCTTTTCATCTCCATAGCATTGTGTCCCTTTCTTACAGCACTTTGTCCTCTGACCGCATAAGCACCTGGGGATCTCTTCTTTGGAGGTGGTGCCCCTTTCCAGTGTCCCCAGCATCCCCTGTGTGTACTTCTCCTTGTGTGTCATGATTTGCATACTCGTTTGTTTTTCCCACTGGATGAGCGACTCTTTGAGGGCAGACACCGTGTCTTTCTCATTGTTTTGTCTCCAGTGTCCAGGATATAGTAAGCCCTCCGTGCAAGTTTGCTGAGCCAGGGACCCTTAACCCACCCACCCCCCCCCCCCCCCCCCCCCCCGCCATGCGCACTCTGGAGGGGAGGCTCTTGGAGGCTTCCTGTTGGTCTCTGCAACTCTGCAATCCCCTGGGGATTCAGCATTGTAGACGGTCACCACACGGGGAGGGAGCCGTCCCGTTGTTACTCTAGGCCAGCAGTTCGCAAACATTTTCTGTAAAAGGCAAGATACTAATTAGTCTAGATTTCCCGAGCTGTATCATCTCTGTTGCCATTTTGCTTGTTTTTTACAACTCTTTAAAAATGTAAAAACCATTCTTAGCTCTGAGTACAAAACAGACTGAGGGGTCCTAGAGCACAGGCAGAGCTGCGTGGCCTAACTCGGGTCCTGGGTCCAGTTCCGGGGCAGGAAGGAAGAGGACAGGGCCAGCCAGCACCTGCCGCCACAATTCCTCTGACACCCACGATCATCGCTCCCTCGACTCCCTGACTTCTTCAAAACACTGCCTAGCGGATGCCCTTTTCTGAGAGCCTGTGTCCTGTTGAATTCGTTTCGTTACTTCGATCTGTTCTGTATTTTCTTGACTTCCCTTTGGAGCCTCTGGAGAGGCAGGCAAGTCAAAAGACAGAGAGCTCAGCCTGAACAGAGGGGGATAGTTCCTTTGGGGATGGTCCCCGGTTGGGCTTGTGAAGAACTGCCTTTCTTTTTTGTCCGAGAAGAATTTTAAAACTCAAAGGTATGAACATTAGTGCTCACATAAATTTGTGGTTTTTTTAAAAGATTTTATTTATTTATTTGAGGAGAGAGAGAGTGAGAGCAAGCTTGAGGAGGGAGAGGGTCAGAGGGAGAGGCAGACTCCCCAGTAAGCAGGGAGCCTGATGCGGGACTCGATCGTGGGACTCCGGCATCATGACCTGAGCCGAAGTCAGTCACTCAACCAACTGAGCCACCCAGGCGCACCATATGTGTTTTTAAGTACAAAGAGATTGATGCAACATCTTATATCAGTTCATTGCCATGAAATGATGAGCCCTGTGATGTTTAGATAGGATAGTGTCTGAGTAGTCTGTACTTCGGGTTTTTAGAGAATGGGGGATGAGGGTAACGTGAACTCCGACAGCTGATGAGGAAGGAGCCTGGAGCCTGTTCTCCCCTGGCGCGGGCCCCCGCCATCTCCTGCTCCGTGGGGCTCCCCATCTGTGGCCTGTTGCAGGAGAAAAGCAGCACTTGGTTCGCCTCGGCAAGGAGTAGGGCAAAGTAGATCTTTTCCCGTGGCTGCTAACCTTCCTGAACTCTAGATGTTGCAAAAATGCCTATCAGGAGTGTTGTGTGCAATAGGTCATTAAAATCTGTTACTGAGTTTTATTTTATACACTTTCATACAGAGCTTTTCTGAAGCGTGTGTTTTGTGAAGTTAGTTTTTGTGTAGGCATTTTGATTGTGGTGAATGTATTACTGATAGCTTCTTGTAATAGGAAGGTACCTGATCTTAAAGTAAATGATCTTTTGTGTGATACCACACAGTTTAGTCAGGTGGCTCTCATGTTGTGGTCTCTGGGCCAGTGGCCTTGACATGATCTGAGAACTTGTTAGAAATTCAGATTCTTGGGGCACCTGGGTGGCTCAGTGGGTTAAAGCCTCTGCCTTCAGCTCAGGTCATGATCCCAGGGTCCTGGGATCGAGCCCCATATCAGGCTCTCTGCTCAGTGGGGAGCCTGCTTCCTCCTCTCTCTCTCTGCCTGCCTCTCAGCCTACTTGTGATCTCTGTCAAATAAATAAAATCTTTAAAAAAAAAAAAAAAAAAGAAGAAATTCAGATTCTTGGCTCCCCCCCCCCTGGCCCCCAACCTGCCAAATCAGAATCTCTGGGCTGGCCCAGCAGCTGATGTCTTACCGAGCTCTGGAAAGGATTCTGAAGCCGGCCAGAGTTCAAGATCCAGTCGTTCAAACCTTAATTGAGAGGTGGTTGTATTTTTCCTGTAGATGTGCTGATCAACTTTGATGTGGTCAAGATGAAACTTTAAATTGTAATGTTTAAACACTAGACTTTAATGTTGCTAAGCTGCTGAAAGCTGGATCTGGGATCCCATTTATTTGATAGAGACAGAGAAAGTGCGTGCACGCCTGCACGCTCGAGTGGGGGGAGGGGCAGAGGGAGAGGGAGAAGCAGACTCCCCGCTGAACGGGGAGCCCGAGATCATGACCTGATCCAAAGGCAGATGCTCGACCATTTGAGCCACCTGGGCGCCCCTCAATAAAATGATTTTTATTTACCAACTCTTTGTTTTTTAAAAAATTTTTTCCTATTTTTATTTTAAGAGGTTATTTATTTATTTGAGAGAGAGGGAGTGTGAGAGAGTGCACAAGCAGGGGGAGTGGGAGAGGGAGAATCAGGCTCCCCACCGAGCAGGGAGCCTGAAGTGGGGCTTGATCCCAGGACCCTGGGATCATGGCCTGAGCTAAAGGCAGACACTCAACTGAGCCACTCAGGTGCCCCAATTCTTTGTTTTTTTATGTCAACAGGTGACACTTGGACAGAAACACTAGCCTACGTGCTCTTCTGGGGAGTTGCAAGCATTGGAACATTTTTCATTATTCTTTATAACGGCAAGGATTTTGTCGATGCTCCCAGATTGGTCCAGAAAGAAAAGATGGACTGAATTTGTGTCTGTGGAAAGCGGCTTGGCTTGGAAGATTCCATTATGCAGAACTGGAGTCTTTACTGACCCGCTTTCCACGTGGGCCCAAGGTCTTTCGAAAGCCTTTCTCCAGAAGCCTGCCCTGTGCTCTGTTTGAGGGGAGGACCTACAATCAGCCCAAAGTTCCTGCCTTGACCATCTCTTCACTACTGGGACAGCTCTAGTTATAATTGGAAGCTCTTCTGTAATTAAAAGGTAACCTGAATCCAGCTCCTGGAGCGGAAGGAATCTGTTCTTTGTCGATTTAATCAACTCTTGCAGAATAAGTAATATATTTAAGAGATCTAGCTTCTTTCCGTATTTAAAATGGTAAAATTATTTTTCTAGCTCAGTTTTCCTTATTGTCACCGTAAAGGCAGTTCCTGATCGCAAGCAGACTTCCCCACACATCTTTGAACTTAAAAGGTGAATAATGAGCTAATGCACCTCTGTTCACGCAGCGTGAGTCTCTCGCAGACGTCAGGTAGTTAGCCGGGGAAGCCCGTGACCTCCTGGTCAGGCGGAGGGGAGCCGGGCCTGGCGCTCCAGTGGCGTTTCGGTTGGGCCGCTCTGTGAGTCCAGCTTGAACTGGAGTGTAAAGAAGAGGAAGTTCCGATAGACTTTATCTTTTTTAAAAGGTGTAAATGAAATCAAAGAATGTAAAGTCTGTGTCTTACGCTAAAGGTCCAAAGCCACCTCTGTTTTAAGGATTTACCCCAACGTGGAGAAGCCCCTCGGTGGGCCACCTCCTCCCTACCGGCTGTGTTGCTCCCCCCGGGCCCGTTCATCGAGCTGAGTGAGCCTCGGGGAGACTCTTGGTGGGACGTGGTGTCGCACTTGGAGGCAGCAGCCGCTTTCCACGCATGGCACCATCAGCCCTTCTCACTCTGGAAAGGTTTGTGTCAATAAGTGTGTCTGAAATTTCGTGCTTCCACATAGTTGGAGTTCTCCAAATCAAGGACCAACTTCAATGTTAATTTATGTGCAAAAACAAGCCTGAAAAATACGCTTTAGAAGCTGCGCGTAGTTCTGATTCTAAGTTGGACTGTATATTCAAACTGTAATTATGAGGTTTAAATATTAGAAAAGTGTGTAGGGTAGTACTCTTGCCACTGTTTTAAAATCGTTCGATTAAATCCTGCTACAATATTTGTGTTGTGCTTGAAAATATGTACAGTTTTTTTTCAATAGTAAGGAAGACCTTGTGTGGTCCTTCAGTATCTCTCAAAGCGCCTTTATTTCAACATGACTTTTTATTTCCCAACATTATCTTTTATAAACATTAATAAGAGTCATTGCTTCTAGAAACTCTAAAGGAGGTAATAGCTGGAAGCCCACTGTAGCTTAAAATCATTCATGAAAACTCCCAGGAGGGTAAGTGATCAGAGCTACCTATTCTTAACATGTAAATAAGCATAATTTGTTCCAAAGATGAAATGTTTGAAACTTGGTTCATGTCTACTGTAATATAGTAAGTCAAGTGCCCCTGGGCATCTCCCATGAAGAACTGACTTCCACAACCACAGCAAAGACCCACTGAGAGCCGCCCCGCTTGTGTGGCTCGTGTGGCTGCTCCACAGTGGGGGGACGAGGCCGGTGTGTCAGTGCCTAAAAGTGTCCGTATCCAGAGCCCTGCCGTGATTTTATTTCTAAATTCATGTACTGTAATCCTTAAGTGAAAATAAATGTCATACTCTTTTCTAACCACTGTTGGTATCACTCCTATACTTTGTCTTAAAAGGGAGGTTCTTTTTTTATTTTACAACTTTTTAAAAAAGATTTTATTTGAGAGAGAGAGAGAGAACACATGCAGGGGCAGCAGCAGAGGGAGAGGGAGAAGCAGGCTCCCCGCTGAGCAGGGAGCCCGATGTGGGGCTCGATCCCAGGACCCTGAGATCATGACCTGAACGCAAGGCAGATGCTTAACGGACTGAGCCACCCAGGCGCCCCTGTATTTTAGAATTTTAGAACTCACACAAAGCAGTGCATGCAGGGGCTTTATAGTAGACAGTGTAAGGAAGCAAGAAAATTCATACCTTCTGAAACCTGCTTTCCAGTTATCACTTGAGAAGTCGTGTCTGTGTGTATAAGTAATTTTTAGTTAAAGATAAAACCAGCAAATTATTTAGTAAAGTATTTTTCCATAAAAAGATATCCCCTGCACCCTGCCCCACCGAGTTAATTTGTTTCTCAAAATGATAACAGGTCTCACCAGCGCAGAGCGACGGTCTTGCCTATTAGAAACTGATCTCTCGGGCCATAGTAATGTGTCCCCGACAGGTGGGAATGCACCTCGGAGACCCCCTGCCCACGTGGGCAGTGAGATGAAAGGCCTTGGAGGTGGGCTGTGGGGTCCTCCATCCCTGCCGCGAGCTGAGCCAAGCCGCCTCGGGCTGTGTCGTGCCCGTCCCTGGCGTCCTCTCTGGGCTCCAGCAGCTGCCTCTCCTGCCCAGGCTGCTGAAGGGAGCCACCCCAGCCGCTTCCTGCGAAGTGTTTTTCAGGAATTCTCTCCCACGCACCCACCCCTGTGACCGTCTGTCCTTCCTCTGGTACACTAATTGGTGTATGTGCTGGCTCATCTCTAGCTCCTTGCTTCCTGGGGCGAAGAGAAAGGTCAGTGATGCTCTCATCGCCTGTTTACATCCAGTACAAGTGAGACATGACTCCGTGTGCGATCCGCGGTGACTGCGCTCTTACTTGCCACTCCAGAATGACCAACTTTGTCCTGTTGAGGATTCTGGGACTAGGAGTAGGGGGGCGCCGGTCCCCAGAGTCATGTGACCCAGATTCCTTGGTTCTAACGGTCTGGGCTGTACTTGTGGGGTCAGTTTGGAATGGAATTGGAGGTGTGCCAGGGGTGGCATGGGGGGAAGCAGCTTAAACAAACCAAGGTCTTGGGGTTTTATCGTCCAAGAGTCCCAATGTCAGAAGAAAGTAGCCCAATAAAGATGTGTTATGATAAGCTTTTGGAATGCCCTGTCCATTGCCCATGGGCTCCCCAGCACAGCTGCTTGGCTTATAGAAGCCAGCAAGACCTAAGTGCCAGTCTTTCCCGTAACTGAATCTCAGAAACATCGTCCCATCACGTCTGCTGTTCTCCGTGGGTTCGAAACCAGTCCCTGGGTCCAGCTCATGCAGGGGTGGGGCATGAGTGCTACGAGGTGGGCGTCTCTGGGGCTGTGTTAGGAGGCCTGGCCCTGCAGCCAGGGAGGAGCGAGACGCTGGGCTGGTGCCCCAGAGAGTTCGGTGGCCTCCTGTCAGGTGGTACAGCTTAGACCAGGACTGACCAGTTCTGGTAACCAGACTCTGCGTGGCACATTAGCCCCCAGAACAGCACAGAACATCGATACCATTTGTTTTGCTCCCCAAACCCTGCAGTCTGGGCTGGGCCTGGCAGGCATCGCTCATCTCTGCTGCACTGGGCATGGGCTGTGTGGCTCCGAGCCTGGGGCCCTCTGTCACCAGCAGCTTGTGCTCACCTGGGAGGGGGCCGGGGGCAGGAGAGAAGGGAGAGGGAGGAGGAGGAGACAGACACTGCAGTGTGCAGGGACCTCTCCCAGCGCTACCTATAGCTCTGGGCTCTCTTCCCTCTGTGGGAGGAGCGCTGGGGAAGAAGGCGTCTCGCTGGACAAGTCCAGTACCTCTGCTCAGTCTAAAGTTTTGCGGCTTCCCTCCTGTGCTGTTGGGGCCCGTAACAGAATGGGGTCAAGGAGACCCTGCCCCTGGGGAGGCCCATGTTCTTCCCAGGGCCACCCCTGCGTCCTCCCAGAGAGCTTTCCACTGGCTTTGCTTGCTCTTGCTGCATTTCCTCGCCTTACTAGTCGAGTCCATCTGTATATCATTGTGTGCGCACTTGGCGTGATGCTTCTAGGACTCCTCCGCTCGGTGGTCCCAGCTGTCGTCCCCTCCTGCCAGCTTGTTTATAGTGAATGAATTTATGACCGTCTCTGTGTCCATTCGGATTTAATAGATCACATGTTCCTTTTTATCCGGTCCGGTCTGATGCCGATGGACATTTCGGTGGTTTCTGGTTGGTAACTCTTGCACTGGGTTTGGCTGTGCACCTTCTCCACGCCTCCTGGCTCCCGTGGGAGTGTGTCTCTCTCTGCTGTCTCCCCAGTAGGAGAACGAGGAACCAGAAACACAAGAATAACACGAAATCATTTTCTAAATGGACTTGTGCCATTTCTGTGCCGAGTGGTTCCATGTGACTATCAGCGCTCGGTATGCCAGACTTCCTGATTTTTTTCATCTAGCAGGTACGGATGGGATACCGATCGCATTCTGGCATTTCTCCAATCACTGATGACCCTGAGCATCTTCTCATCATTCTTTCTTTGGTCATTGGTGTTCCTGTTTTGTGCCTTGTTGACGTCTTTTGCCGGTTTCTGTTAGATTGTCCTTCTTGATTTGTTGTGAACTTCTTTATATTCTAGAGTTCTTTGTTGGTTATATGTGCTATATAAATCTTCTCCCACAGATCACACAGGGCAAGGTGCCCACGTTAAATCCTCAGTGGGGTTCTATTGCTCTTTGAAGAAAAATCTTAAGCCCTTTGCCTGGCCCACAAGGCCTGACTGACTCGACCCTGCCTACTCCTCCAAGCCCACCTCCAAGCACTCTCCCTGTTCCAACCATTGGCCTCCTTTCTGCTCTTTCTCACCCCCAGGCCTTTGCACATGCCATTGACTCTGTCTAGACAGACATTCCATCCTCAAAGCTCCTCCTCAACCACCTGATTGAAGTACTTTCCCTCTCAAACCATCACTTGACCCATTTCTTGCCTTCTTAGAAACAATCACAGTCTGTACTCATTTGTTGCCCATGACTGTCTCTCTTCCCTCCCAGAATGTAAGTGCCAGGAAGGCCAGGGACGATGTCTGTTGTGTTCAGCACCATCCCCAGCACCTACCCCGGGACTGGTGTGTAACCCACCAGTTGGTGCTCTTAATAACACTGATACTATGCAGGTGAGCCACAGTCAGGAAGAGAAGTGGTTCCCATGTCAGGGACTGGTCACGACATTCTGGCTGAGAATTTCCTGTTTGTCAATGATGTTTTAGCCTTACAAGTGGATGTTTGAATCTGTTACTTATTTTTCTTCCCCTGACTAACGTCAAGTAAAAACTGATCGAGGAGTTAATTCTCTTTCCCAGCTTTTCTGTCAATCAAGTGGAACAGCCAGAGATTAATCTTTCATGTAACGCAGACAAAAGTCGAACACAGCAGTTTGCATACACCCCCTCTGCCCCCAGCATAGTTGTTAAGGGCACACTCATGCCTACCATGGTTTCTTATGGTCTCTGCCAGACCCTGAGACAGACAGGCTGCCCAGGATGCCCATCAGAAGGATTGAAAAGATTGAGGTTACACCTGTTTTACATGCAGCAAATTAGACATTTTTCTGGCTTTTCTTAGGGAATCTGACCATCCCATTAGGGTCTTTGTACACTGTGGCAGCGTGGCTTCCCTGGCCGCATGGGGGAAACATGGAGAAGGGGGGGAAACACGGAGAAGGGGACAGAAACAAGACGCTGGCTGGATTTTCCTTTATTTGTCATGTTTCCCAAATCAACTCGTCTCTTTACATAATGCAGGAAAATCTTGTGTGGAAAGCTCTTAAAACTGCAGCCAGTACATAATCAAAACCTTACAGATACACTTGTCTAGGGTTTTTATTTATGGGGAAAATGGCTAAAAACCAAATAGATCTGTCCCTGATTTCTTAGAGCTAAGCCAAGGGTCATTATGTCTCTAGCATTAATAGAAAGCTCCCTGGAGCCCGCAATCTGGCCATGGCATGTAGGCGACTGTCACGTGGACAGGGACGGAATGTCGCTTTTCCCCTCCAGCTCTCTGGGAGGCAGGTGGATGAACGCCAGATCACCACTTCCATGCGATACCCTGAAAATGGTCAACCAAGGATTTTTTCGAGACAGGACTTAACTATGGCTTCAAGAGGATGCTTGAGAACTGTTCTGCCCTTCATGAAGTTCACAGGAACCAGAATAAAACTGAACCAAAACCCGAGGCCTTTAGCTCGAGCACATTATTCTAGAACAGCGGGATTTCATCTGTCCAGCTTGGGGTGCAAAAATTATTCTGTATTAGTGGCTTGTCCATGACAATCGAAGGACTCAAAAATGCTTTTAAATGTCTGAAGGTTCTTCCTGATGTAAGTATTCCTAAATGCACGACCCATTGTGGGGCCCTGGTCCTCGGGTTGGGCTGGCTCCGAGCGGGGCCTGGGTACGCACGGGGAGACGGCAAGCCTGGCTCCCAGGTGTTTCAGGTGGGCGGCCAGGGGTAGCGGCAGGGACATACAGTAACTCCATACAGGAATGAGGACGGCGTCGGCCCCCATGGTCCTGAGGCTACTTGGCATTTAGGACTGACACACCCCACTGACGCCAGACCCCAGGAGGGGTGGCCCATGTTGCAAGACCATGACTGTGCCTGTGAGCTTGGAGGGAGGGGCTCCTCTCTGTTGGGATTCAGGAACAGACTGTGCTGTGTATTTGACATGGAGCGTGCCCACTCTTCAAGCCCTGGTAGGTAAGGTTTGTTGACCCTAAACCCTCTGATGAAAAAAATTAGAGGACTGAGTATTTGTGGTTAGGAAATGCTGGTGCATTCTAGAGGCAAGTGACTTTTTTTTTTTTAAATAATGAGGTGAAGTTGTGAAATATTGATAGGATGGCTATAAAAGGCAAAAGACCTATTTTTGTTATATAGGACACTTAGAGCCATGAAAATGAAGTTAAAAAAAAAAAACCCACCAACAAAACCCCTCCAACTAATGCTCCAATTAAGTGTCTGCGAAGATGTTTGTACAAATCTACCCAAAGAAACTTCACTGAATCCTGTATGTCCAGGAAGCACAGAATGTTAGGGCAGGAAGTGGCCCTCTCCGCTTAGGGATAACCTTGACCTACTTACTGCGGTCAAAGACAGGGGACATTGGCACTGTGGACTGATGCTGTATCATAAATATGGTGTCTTCAGTTCCAAGAGGCTCTGTTTTCTACACTCTAGAAAACCTATGTACAAATAATTTAAGATGGACTGTAAGTGACGTTCATGGTCTTTGCTCTAATGAGTTGGCCGCCATGCCCAAATAGAACACCAAGTTGGCTGTGCCCTCACCCACAAGTGGTTCTGGCATCTTTTCCAACACCCAGTGGTAGGGGCTGTCTGCATGGACTTCTCGGGTGGTTTGGGGTTGCGCACTGTAATTGGGAGGATCAGGCCTGGACCCACCGTGAGAGACCTCAGATCACAGAAGTGAGCCCCTTTTGGACCCCAGCAAAGGCCTCCGTCCACCTGGCCAGTCGGTCGTGTTAGTGAAGGACCCGGCAGTTACATATTCACAGGGACTCAAAAAGAGAGACCTGGTTTTCCACCAGTGACATTCGGCTGTCATCTTAGGCACTTGGAGAAAACCTCTCTTCCAGCTGATCTAAAAAACAACTGCCCTCTCCTATTTTGGGATTTCTTCAGAAGAAAAAAAAAAGTTGCTTAAATTTTATTCCATGAAAATTATAGTCAAATTTCAGCTCACAGTGTGGCCTAATTCTAGGACTTCCCTAGAGTCAAGAAAGCAGTTGTCTTCCAGACTGGCCTTGAAAAGCCCGTGTCTCTGGTCACAGGGAGGGGCACAGAGGGGAGCAGGGGCTGCTCCGTGGGTGGGGTGTGGGTCCTCCCAAGGGAACCTTCTTCCTCCACTGTCCTTGACGAACTCAGGAAGACGACAGGCTGAGTGTTTCTGGAGCAAATATTGTCCCAAGCAGCCAAGGAGATTCCGTCTGTAAGTCGTAGCTGCCGGACAGGGAGCAGCTGAGCATGGTCTCTGGGAAGCCCAGTCCTCAGGCCGCGGGGGTCGTGTCTCCCCTCTTCAGACAGCGTGTGATGAAAGTCCCCAGGGCCACCAGGGGGATGCACATGATGGAGGAGGCCACCAGCAGCCCGATGACGGCCAAGGCGTATGGGGGATAGTCCTTGGTAACGAGCTGTCCCTGCAAGGGGAAACAGGGTCAGCAGGAAGAAACCACTGCACGCAGAGGTTGGCCTGGTGGAGAGGTGTGTGCTGGGGGTGGGGGGTGTCCAGGGCCACCTGGCTCTGCAGCTCACCAGCAAGTATGCTGGATAGACCACCCCCCGCCTTGCCGTCCCCCTTGCCTTCTCTCTCTTCCGTGAACTTTAGCTAGTGTGCATACAGCCACTATTTTGGCCCTGCCTCTGAAAGATCACCGACAGGAATAATCAAGGGCCTTCCCTTTGGGGCACCGATAGGGGCACCTATGTGCAGGGGGCTAACTTGAGCCCGGTGCATCCCAACAAAACATTCTGTGATGACACACGTGTTCCGTATCGGGGTTGTCCAACACGGCAGCCACCAGACACAGGGGGCTACTGAGCCCTGGAAATGTGGCTGGTGAGGGTGAACTGAATTTTAAATTGTATGCAGTTGTGGTGAACTCAGATGCGCATAGCCCCATGTGGCTGTTGGCTGCCACCTTGAATGGCACAGCTCTGGTCAGGAGAAACCTTGAGGGACCTCTGGATTCAGTTGCTGGACGCTTCCCTGAATGCACATGAATTAAAGCTGATGAGAAATGAGGCCAAAAAGTGGGAGCCACGGAACAGCTACGTCCAGGGGAAGCAGGTGTTTGCTGTGGCCCAAGCGTGGTTTGTGACCCCAAACGCTGCTTAGGGTGTGGTGTGGGAAACCAGCCCGCGAACTTTCTGTTGCTTGTCTATTCCCTTTTTTTGTTCCATCCTGACCCATGCAGAAACTGGGGCAGGGCGGGGGGGAGGCATTGAGAAGCTGTTGTAGCAATGTGACTGCTTCGTCTTCTGTCTGTTGGGTATCAGAAGTGATGGGAGCTTGTACTCTGCAAATATTCTCCTCTATTCCCCTCATGTCACTTTTCAAGTGCTTCACTGTCCTTGCATTTTACGGACGTATCAGGCTGCTGTGGATTGGGGAAGACACACCCCCGTCCCCCAGCCACGGCTGGAGAAGCGCAGCCGCTGGAACCAGTGCTGGGGGCGCCTTCGGCCACTATCGGTCACGTTCTCTATGAAAGCACGTCTGTATCGGGACAGCTGGCCTGGCCGCGAGGCCGAGGGTCCCCGTGTGGCCCCTGGCTGTTCACATGCTGACACGCCGTCCTTCCGGTTGGGGCACAGCAGCTGTGTGGAGCCCCAAGCGAGCCTGTTCTGTCTGTCCCAGCCGCACCCGGACCCGGACCCTGCCAGGATCCGGCACCCAAGTGCTGATGCAGGTCCCCTCGGGCTCCTGCAATGTCCCTTCCAGGGGCCATGCTTTCCGGGGGTCAGGGGCCGGGCCCTCCAGGCTCGCTCTGCCTTCCCCGAGGAGGCCTAAGTGGACAGAGGTCAGGGGTGGGAACCAGCACCTGGCAGACCTTCTACAGGCCTCCAGAGGCCCCCTGGGAAGTCCTGGGAGGGAATCCTACTCTCTTTACTGGAGTACGCAGCGAAAAACCAAAGCCCACTTCTGCTGTCCTGAGCTGAGTGTTTTTCATTACCTGGGTGGTGTTTCTGTGTCGTGACAACTGACCTGCCCACCCCAGGGAAATGGGTCGGTTTCAGCGAACGTAAAGCCGGTGCTTGGAAGGGAGCCCAGGGGGCCCGGAGCCGGAGGGTACCTGGAAGGCGTCCCACGCTTGGTACTGCAGGGTCCCCATGAGGATATAGTCACTCAGGTAGAAGACAAAGAGGCTGACGATGAGCAGGGGGCTCACGCCGGCCCACATGGCCTTCCAGTACCAGTTCAGGCCACGACCGGTCATGGCCTCAAGGTCACTTTCAAATCTGTTTGGAAAATGCAGCGAAAAGTCAGGATTATCGATGCTGTTGGGGCAAGAGGGCTCCAGCTTTCATATCCCTTTGCTTAGAAAGATTCTGTTCTGAGCACCACCGATGATGACCTCTTTGGGGTCCCTCTCTGACACCTGGGGAGAGGGTGTGCGGGGTGGGGAGGGGAGAAGGGCTGAGGCCGCCACAGAGCAGGGCAGCAAAGCAACCGCCTCATGGTTACAGGGACATCAGAAGATACCTTCCTGGTGCCACCTTGGGATGAAGGCTGCTGGTGTAGACCATAAGGGCTACTCCCCATGGCGGGAGAAGCAGGCATGGAGAGGGGCGGGTGTGTGGTGGGGTGGGGTGCGGCAGGACCGTCCCCGGCGGTAGTCACAGCCACCTGCCACGCTTGGGCCTGTGGCTTGTGCTGAATTCCCACAGAAGCCTGCAGACAGCCACCTGTTCCCATGCTGCTGCTGACCTGGCTGGACCCTGGGTTTCAGGCCATGAAGGGTCCTGTGCTTCACGTGAATGCCTGAGATTTTTCAAGATGACACGCTCTTTTGTCCCTTCACATCCCCTGCTCATCCCACCTCCCCCTCCAACTTGCCTGGATAGAGAGATGTGGGAAGAGCTAGCTGGCTGTGGAACTAAGGGTGACATGGCACTGTGGGTCGGTGGTCGCTAGATGGCGCTGTTCCCTGGGCGAGCCGAGGGACTCTCCTCTCCCGGCCATTCCTGGGTCCTGCTGCTTACAAACTCCGCTCTGCGAGGCACCTTTGGTTTCTCCCTCCCTCCGACCCTGACCACTTAGTACCACCCCTTTGCATGGACTTGTGTCCCTTCTCCAGCATCTCCCCTGGGCCCTGCCTTTTGGTCCTCTTTCCACAACCTTCTCTCTTCCTGGGAAACACCTACCCTCTCAGGGGACCGATCTGTTTCTCCCTCTAGACTACCACATCTAGGTGACCCACTTGTCCCGGTTGACCCAGGACGTCCCCAGTGTTCACACTGAACGTCCCAGGAAACCCCTTGGTCCTGGGAAAACAAGGAGAGTGGGTCACTCTAACCCAAATGTCCTCAACAGATAGCAAATGGAAGGACAGATACCGAAGTCTTTCTTGACCGAAAACGTTTTGGACATGCTACACATTATACCCCCTTTGAGACTCACAGTGGTCTTTGAGGCTCCAAGTAGTCCTATAGGAAAGAAATGTTGACTCTCTCTTATTTGTGACGTCCCAAAATTACTTAATCATGTAAGTCCCTTGGTGTGACAGGGGACCCCAGAGCTTCCAGGGACACAGAGGGAAACATGGCTCAACGGGTCTGGTTTCTAGGGTCATGGCTGGTCCTCCCCACTCCCATTGCAATACAGAAAGCAGAAAGACAAGATACTGGTTGAAGGTGGGAGCGAGGTAGAGAATTAGCTGGGCCAAGGGAAAAACAGTGCCAAGTTGGAGAAAACTGTGGAAAGGGACTTGCTTTCCTTGTGGGGTGAGGCCTTTGTGGGGGCGTGGCCTTCATGGGCCCTTCCCCCAGCAGGTGTCAGGGGTGGGGCCTCCTTACCTCCTCAGCCCATACACGTAACACACAGCAATGGTCTCCACCAGCACGATGAGCAGCAGGGACAGCGTGGCCGCGTAGTCATTGAATATGTCAAACCAATAGTTGCCAGACTCCATGGTGAACACCAGGCCAATGACACAGTTGACGAGGCACACCAGACCTGGGGCCACAAGACCACATGCTCACTTGCCTGAGACGCCTACCTGTTCATCCAGTTTCCTATGTGGAGCCACGGACCCCAGGGGAACTTAGCCATGGACTGGCCTCTCTGCCTCTGTATGCCACAGGTGTGTGTGTTCAGGGAACAAAGGTGTCCCAAGGAGTGTGTGTCTGCACAAGTCACTAATGTTAATTCAGGGAGCTGTCCTGCAGGGGGCGTCAAGCTCAGCAGAAAAGAGAAAGTTGTGGGTGCTGTTGTCTCCCCATGCTGTGGGGGTGGGGGTGGGTCCCACCCAGCCTGTGGGTCTGGTGATGTCATTTACCCCTACAACTCAGCTTCTGAGCTCACGGAGGTGAATCAGGGCACCCCTCTCAGAACCTCCTAGAGAGGATTCAGGTCTGGCCAGAAGAGGGAGTAGGGAGGGGAGAGGAAGACAGGAATGTCTACCCAGCTCCCACTATACGTGCCCCTGGCACGTCTCGTGCATTGGATCCAATAGCCTGGGGAGCTCCCTTTCACAGCTGGGGAAACCAAGGCTCAAAGATAAGGAGGACTTTCCCAACATCCCATAGCATCTAAGAGGGAGAGTCAGGATTCAGACAGAGGCCCTTCTGCTTCCAGAACCCAGGTTCTTGAACCAGCCTCCACGGGCGGACTCCCCCAAGGACCCCATGAAGTATTTGATCCTCAAGCTCCCACCTGCCCTTCTCACCGCCACACCATGTCCCACCCGTCACCAAGCCCCCGTGCCATCTTGAGGGGACACACCTCGAGGAAGGGGCTATGTGCTGGCTGGGAGCTAACGGCACATAGCATGCGGCCACAGAGACCATGTGGGAAGAGTGATGCTCAGTGCTAGAAGGTTCTGACAAGGGGTGGGCGGCTCCATCTGGCTGGCCCAGGGGATGGGATGTGAGCTCGGTGGGATGAGGCTGGGAGAAGGGACATCCTAGATGTGGTGGGATGGTGTCATCGTGGGCAGGAGTGGGGGGCCACTGGGTTCTATCACCAGGTATGATGGTGGAGCAGATGGGTGATGGAGTGAAGCGGGGAGAGGGGTGATTAGAAAAACACGTTCCTTCCCTAGCAACCCAAATGGCCCACGACAGCAGAAGGAAAGATACACAGTACTGGGTGGTCTTCTAGGTGATCATCTATCACGCAGGCGGGAAAGGGACAGATCGATGGTCTCTTGCAACAACGGGGAGGACCGCATCGAGTTTGGTGAAGACAAGAGACATACAGCACAGACAGCGTGATTCCATGTATATGAAGTTCAAGAGTGGGAAAACGATCCTGAAGCGGTAGCAGTCACGAAGAGGTGGCTTCTGGGGCTGGGAGCATACGGACTGGGAAGAGGTGGGGAGGGGCTCTCGGGGGTGCTGGAAATGCTCTGTATCTTGACTTAGGTGGTGGTTACTTGGGTGGTTACATGTAAAAATCACTGAGATTGTGTTTAGGAAATGTACATGCTCTAAGTGTTATGCTTCGATTGAAACAAAGACCAGAGCAGATTGTCTCCTGGCCTGAAGAGTTTGGAGCACCATGCTGGTAAGTGTGGCCTTCCCCAAGGCTGGGGTGGCCACCACCCTTCCCCGTGATGGAGAACCAGAGGCACAGGCGAGTCATGCACTCCTAATCTCACACGGCCCCGAGGACGAGAGACCACAAGACTCATCCATCTGCTTGTGCCCCATGCCTGGCCCTCCCTGAGCCCCACATCCCCCACGGACGGGCCCACTCACCGGAGATGGCCTCCTTGGGCAGGTGGCTGGAGATGACCTTGCTGTCGGTCAGAGGCGTGAGGATGGCCGCCGTGTTCCCCAGCATGCTCCCAATGCCCAGCATCAGCAGCATGAAGAAGTAGAGCACTGACCACAGCTGGGACACCTCCATGTTTTTAATGGCCTCGGTGTAGACGATGAAAGACAAGCCGGTGCCCTGGACCGCCTGCCCATGGTGAGAAGATAGCAGTTACCCACCCAAGGGGCTTGGGACTCCTTAAGCACACCCGATACAAAGCAACCTGCGGGACCTGGGAGGTGGCCAGGAGAAGCCACGGGCCGAGCTGGGGTTTGCCATGTGCACACGGGCCCCTCGGGCTTAGCAGGGCTGGGTAGACGTGAGCCATGAGGAGCCCCTTTCATCACTTTGGAACACTGAGCTCCCATCTCCCGCCCCAACTCACGTCCATTCGGGATGAAATACAATCAGACAAGGTTCGGATAATTTGTGCTTCCAACAGGACGGCCACTGAGGCATTGTGAGGCCCCAGTGGCTGGGAGGCGAGGTGGGTGGGTGAAGCCACGGGGCCTGGGAGGGCAGGGTTGCTCTGTAGCCAGAGCCCTGCAGGGATAGCCACCTGTGGAACCAGAGCCTGGAGCTCCCGCTTACAGACGAACCCTCCAAGAGGTTTGGAAGAGGTCTTGGGGTTGGGGGCATGGGGGAGGGTGCCCCCCTGGGTACCAGCAGCAGAAGCAAACCCACTCTGGGGGCAAACTCCTGCAATCTAGACCCGCAGGACCACCAGAGAGGATCGAGCAGCGAGCTTGCAAACAGATGTATAAACCCAAAGACGACAAGCCACGGAGGAAAGGGTTAGGAATAATTCCCCCAGAATGGCCGACACTGGTTGGCTTGGCAGACTTCTGGCATACCAATTAGCATAGTGGGATTCATCAGCTCTGCGTGCAGACAACAGGGGGTGGTCCCTTGTAGAGAATTTACAAACAGTAACAAAACCTGCTAAAGTTGGCTTTGCTTTTTATCATTATTATCATGAGCCAACAAATTCTCCATGGTGTCAGTCAGGAAACCGACTGCCCTCACTCTCCTGCCCAAGGCCACCCCTGGAATAGCTATGTAGGACCTTTTCAAAGAAGCAGAAGATGAAACTGCCAAAAGTAAGCGTATCCCAGGAAACTCAGCATGGGGAGCAAATGTGAGGGAAAAAAAAAATCGTGTTTAACAAATCACTGAACCGACAGGCTCCATCAACAGCTAAATACGACTTGTAGCTGAAGAGAAACTTAGGGAACCGGGAGGCATATTCCAGGAACGGATCCACAACGAAAAAAAAAAAAAAAAAAAAAAAAGATAAGAAGCTGGGAAAACATAAAAGAGAAGCGAGTGGACATGCAGTGGCGGGATGCGGAGGTCCGGAAGGAATTCCAGAGCAGAGAGATAGAAGTACAGGCAATGATGAAGAGGTAAGGGGTGTGAATTTTCCAGAACTGGTAAAGACACGTGGATCTGTGGCTCCAGGAAGCCCCAACCTCACCCAACCCATCCTGGGGCTGGGGGCATCCTGGCATATTCATCCAACCCATGTCGGATGAATACAAAATACATCCACGCTTCCGTTACCGAGGCCAGAGTCCAAGGGATGGGCCAGAGAAATCAGAGCGAAAGCATGGGGCAGCCGAGAGCTTTGAAGGACGACAGGAAATTTCAAGGCAACTGAAATCATATGGCAAACCTCTCCAAAGTGTCCAGAGAAAATAACTATAAACCTGGGACCTTCCACACAGGGGAGACAGTCCTTAAAAAGAGGGGACAGAATATCGGCATTAGCATACAGACGACATCCGAGGAAATTTATCAAGAAGCAGGTGCTATACACCGGAAATGAATACAGCCCAGGAACGATACTGGAATTAAAACTAAAGAGGGAAAAAAGCAAACTGCTCTAAAGGAACGCGTTTTAAGGGAGATGATGATCCCGGAAGATGTCTGGGGTGCCAGAGGAAATGGTGAGCAGGTAAAAAGGCACAAAGGCGAGGAGAGACACACACTGTCATGTAAAACAGCACAGCCTCCAACACAGGAGCTGAGAAAAGGACAGAGGCGGACACAGGCTGTATTTAAAACTACAGTCCCTGTTCCGGGTGGGCGGGAAGTCGAGACCCTGTTGAATTTCAGACCTGGTTGAGTTAAAAAGGCAGAGGACAAATTCAAGAGGAGAAATTCGCTAGATCAGTTCCAAACAGCAGAGAATAAGGCAGCATGGGGTAGGGAAAACCCAGCAACGAACGCAATAGAGAAAGACAGTCTGAAGCCATCAGTCACCCCCTCATTCTCGGACACTGAGCCAAACCCAGAAGTCAGGGAGGAAAGCTCCCAGGGGCCCCCAAACAAAAAGGAACTTTGAAATGAGAACACAGAACAGGAGCTGAGGCCCAAAGGGAGTGGATCAAGGCCTCGATGGCTGGGGGCTGGGGAGCGGGGGTTGGGGGGCGGGAAGGGGGTGTCAGGCCACAGGCCGGGGTGAGCAGAGAGCCAGGAAGGACAGTGTTGCCTCGTGCGTGAAATGAGCCGATCAGTAACAGTGATGCAAGCCGACTGCCCGAGCCAGAGCCAACGTTCCCTGGGAAGGTGGCCCGCGTTGACAGGTGCCAGGGGCCAATCACCAAGTGCAGCCTCCATGGGGTGGGCTCAGCCAGCTCCTGAGCCACAGGAGAAGGGATCTGGCGGGGGCAGGTGGGTTATACCCCAGTTGCCTTAGGCTGTTTAGCTATGGCTGGCTGAGAAGCCAGACATCTCTAACCACGGCTTAGACCAGAAGGCCCATGATCCCAGCATGATGGTGACGGAAACAGCTCCAGGCCCCGGGTTCCTCCAATGCAGCATCCGTGGGAGGGATTCAGGAGGACCAAAGTTAATGTCAAATGCCTCCCGCTGGGTATGAACCGGCAGGTCCCCCCCTGCAACTCATGGGCATTTGCAAAGAAGGTGTTCTCTGCTTTGCAAAGAAGGTGTCACTTCATCTGGCAAATGACACACAGGCCCGACCCTGTGGCTGACTGCAGAACCCCCCCAGCTTGCACTTGCTCCTGTGGGTGGCTCCTGGGGGAGGGAAGCTGGCCGAGACCTTGCCCGAGCCTTACCGTGGCCAGCTCTGATTGTAAGCTACAGTTTCTCATCTGCGGGAGCACCTCGCTGTATTTGCCGGGGAAGGTGGACGCCAGGTAGCCCTTCACCTGCTCCAGGTTGCTGGCGGTCAGAAAGCCATCCTCCAGGTCAAAGGAATTGGTCAGCAGCAGAATCACCCTGCCGAGCAGAGGACCAGGTGGACCTTGGCTGATTAGAAAGGCCACGGTCACGGAACCCTCTTGAAGCTGGGCTGCTGGGCGTCCTTCCCCTCTGATGGGGCAGGGTCTCTCCAACAACGGGAATCTGTAGATCTGTGGCCTTTTAAAGTTTAGCAGGGGTGGGGGTGTGTGTGTGATTTTGAATGGCTTTGAAGGAGCTTCAAGTGGGACCAGAGATGAGAAACCAACCCACCCAGCTAAGCCACCTTGACCTCTGGGCCGGCATGTTCCTCCAGAATGTTTGGGATGATGGGAATGTTCTGGGGCGGGGGGGGGGGGGGGGGGGGGGGGGGAGGGGCTGTGGCAGCTGAGCCCTTGAATGTGGGGAGTGTAATGGAGAAACCGAACTGAATTCATTTACATGTAAGTGGAAATCAATTTAAACAGAAATTTAACTGACTTAATTTAACTTAAAATCACAACTGCTTTGATTAATTAACATTTAATCAACTAATTAATTAAAAATTGAGTTAATTATATAAATCCATCCCCATTTAAATCTGTAAGTAGCCAGCTGTGGCCGGTGACTCCCACATGGGATCTGGATGAGGGTGTTTTGGGTAGGGGGGACAAAGAGCAGATTCTGTCCTCTTCAGGACTCACCCACAGAGCCGCTAGACTACTTCCAAGGTCAGGGAGATGAGGCAGAAGAAAGGAAGGCTTGTCTGTTGAACTGCCCTCGGCCCCTCAGGCAGGGGTGCCCAGGCTGGGGCCCTGGATGGAGGGCTGCAAAGCCAGTGCCCTCTGCCCCTCACCCCTTGCCTTCCTGGCACCCACCTCTTCCCAGCGGCCCTCGGGGGGAGCTTGGGGGGACGCACCCCGCCCACCCGACACGGCCCGGGGTGGGCTTACTTGTTCAAGCAGCTCTCGTAGTTGAAGGTGGCCTTGAAGCCGTAGATGGAGAAGGTCACTATGCTGGCAAAGATGGAGGTGGAGCTGTTGATGAGGGACACGATAACGGCGTGCTTCTGGCAGTTGTTGGACGGCTCGTTGTAGCTGGCGAAGGCGATCAGGCTGCCGAAGCCCAGGCCCAGGGAGAAGAAGATCTGGGTGGCCGCGTTGATCCAGGCCTTGGGGTTGGCCAGCTGCTCCAGCTGCAAAGCCGGCAGGGGAGGGGGCCACTGAACCACCCGAGACCTGCTGGTAGGGGGCGGAGGGCCCGGCAGCAGGGGTCCCACTGCACCTGTGCCCCGGGCCAGAGCCCATCAACTCCCCAGTGGCTGACACGCACACATCGCTCCTGTCCGGTCCCCTGTGGCACCCTTCCCAGAGGACGTGCGCAATTGAAAAGTCCACCGTGAGGTTAACTTAAGACACTGGGAGCCATCTGGAATGGGGGGGGCATTTTGGGGTGGGGCGCTGCCAGTCCTTTTGTTTCCAGGGGCCAGATTTGCTAAATGAAGAACTTGTTTTGTCCCAAAGGAAATAGGACCCCCCATCTCCCCACACCCTGCCGACAGAGGAGGGTTGGCTGCGGGGCGCAGGGGAGCGGGTGGGCTGGGGAGGGATCACAGAATACCCTGCAGTGGATTCACCCCTGCAGGGAAAGGGGTGCGGGAGACAGACTGTTGGACGACAAATCATACGGTCCACAGGCTGCTAGGAGGGTATGTGCGAGGCCAGACACGAGGCCAGGGCCGTAGTCGGTTGGGGTGCAGGGAGGATGAGGGGGATGGGTGGACAAAAAACTCAGTGCCCCCAGCATGAACGGGACCCCCGCCTGGCTAAGGACGGGACCCAGCGCTCATAGGTAACCCACACTGCTCCCACCTCCCTGGGTCTCCCCCGCCTTTCCACCCACCCTGCAGGACGGGGGGTACCCCTCCCTCCAGCCCGTACCTTGGGCGTGAACATGTAGGCTAGGCCGTTAGTGGCTCCGTGGAGAGTGAGGCCCCGGACCAGGTAGATGATGAGCACACAGTAAGGCAGCAACGCGGTGAAGTATACCACCTGCGGGCACCAGAGGGCGGCAGAGGGCAGCGTCAGCCTCCCTGCGACCCGCGATCACCGGGCCCCTTTGTCCCTGGGACAGACCCGTGCGTGGTCCCCATAGGGCATGCCACTCTGTCTCAGGCATTCAGGCTATTGACAACTGGAATGATTCTGAGTTTGGGCCGGGGAAAACAAAACAAAACAAAACCTCAGGGGCTTGCAGCCATGGCATTTCTCTACAGAACTGAGACCCAAGAAAAACTTGGCCATGAGGGCTCGTGGAAAGGTGATGATGTTGGTGTGGGGACAATGTCCCTATCAGAAATATGACAGAAATTCAATCATCTGACTTTGTTTCTGCACATGAGTGGCATTTTTCTTCAACCAAATCCTTCTCTGCTGATAGGCATCGCGAGCTCAGTGGTTTCCATGGTGGTTCAGGCAGCAGTGTCATACCCTTGGCCTGCCGACGCGAACTCTTAAACAAGACCTTCAAACCGGGACCTGCAGGTGCGCGCCTGTCCATCCAGACCAGGCACTTTTTCTCGGAATCAACCCATGTAGGTACCATAGTCTCTTTACAGAAAGCACAGAGGTATTTTGCAAAATTCTTTCTGCAAAAGCAGTTTGCTTGAAGGTTGGGTTCATCTGGTTGGAGGCCCATGTCCAGATGGGCTCGCCCTCAGCCCCCATTTCCTGCTGAGGTGTGGCACCATCTTGCCCGGAACCTTCTGAGGCCACCAGCCCAGCGGTTCGCACCCGCTCATCTCCCGGGGACAGCAGGCAGAGGTGGGGCCTGTCTCTTATCACTGATTCCTCTCGAGGCCGTTGTAATTTGAGAAGAGCCATCAAGCCAGCTGACTTGATAGAAAAATAATCCAGGAGCAAGATGGAGACAGATGTGGTCAAGGACAGGAGGCCAATGAGCTGAAGACCATTGAGGACAACTGGAAAGGGGTAACCAATGTCCATAACTGGTGGACACTTACTGGATACTGAGGGTAGGCCCTTGGAACTTCCCCCCTTCCCCTCAGGTCAGTAAGTTTCCCAGAAGCACTCTGGGCTCACTTCTCCCCCATCAGGGAAGCTGGACAGGTGACCCAGCCTACACCATGGGGAGAGACCATTTTTGACCCATCCACGACAACTCTTGAAGTTGGGGATGGGGGGAAGGAGATTCCAAGAGAAGAGGCCAGGAAATAGTGCACAGTTTTTAACCGAATTACTCCCCCATAAAGCTGCGGGGTTACTTTTGCGTGGAGAGGGGGCGTGGCTTGAGCAGAGGAAATAGAAGTTCACGGCAGGACATGACCTCATTTCACACATTTATAAATGCTCTCGAAAAGAGATGGCCTCATTAAATCTCCAAGTTTAGAGACGCTGCCCTCAGATCTTTGTCACGTTCATGATAATCTGGCAAAGACAAATTGCAAAGAACTTTTTTTTTATGAGCATAAACTATGAGCCAAACTTCAAGATGGGACAGCTTGAGTACATGAGTAGCTACAGGCTCTAAATTCTTCCAAAAAGGACTCATTAGTCCCTCAGCCTGGCCGTGGGATGGGCATGGCCCTGGGGTCATCACAGGGCACCTAAAATATCACCAGCAGTTCTGGTCTTGCGGCATCGAGAGAAACATGGTGGGGCTTCAGGAGGCGACCCAGGTGGTCAAGAGGATGAGGACTGGTGTCCTCTTAGGACCTTCTGAAGGGAAAATTGGGGTGAATTATGTCATGAAAATCTGGGAAGAACAAACAGAAGGTAATTCACCAAACCAAGAGGTTGGGGAGTTTCAGGGGCAAAGCTGGGTCTGCCCAGGCTCCGCCCCCACTGGCTGGTGCCCTTGGGCAGGTCCCTCTGCCCCTCGATGCCTCACGTGAGTGGGATGATGAACCCTACTATGAAGGGCTCCCCAAGATGGAGACAAGGTGCACACCCAACCCACAAGGGATCAGGTAGGACGAGTGCCCGAGTATGAGGATGGGGCATGCCCTGGGAGGGGGAGAGTAGGGCATCTGCTGCAGCTCCAGAAAGATGCCAGGTGCTGGAGAGACTGTAGGAACACTTTCTCCATGGGGCAGATCAAAGAGCATCCAAGCCCCCACAGGAGAATAAGCCTGGGGAGGCACCAACGAGGGAAGGTTCATCCATCCGGCGGGACAGCTCTGCAAGGTCACTGACAGCAGCTTAGAGCAAAGGTTCTGAGACTCAGCCGCAGATCAGAATCACCTGGGGGAGCTTTCGTCAACCCATGCTCAGGTTCCTCTCCACACCGATGACTCCAGGACTTCCAGGCAGGGGGGCAGGGAGGAGTCAGATATCAGAGCTCTCTCTACAAGCTCTCTGGGCGACACCAACCTTGCCGCTAAATTGGAGGGCCAGCAGCAAGGGCATCATGGGGACATCTCCAGGGAAGGGAAAACTCACTGTCTAGTTGCTTGGTGCCCTTTGGGTGGTATGGACATGGGGCTGGCTGGCACAGAAACACTCATCTTTTTAGGCAGTGGAAAAGTCCTCCTTTTGAGATGGCAACTTAGAGCACCACTGGCCATGTGCCTGGTGGTCTGGTAGGTGATTCGTGTCCATACCCTCCCCACCGGCCCAGTGTCCCCCCCAGCCCAGTGTCCCCCCGCACCCGCACCCCCGGAGGGCGGAAGGCAGCCGTTGGCCGTGCCCAGCCCGGGCAGGGGCTCTGCCGTCCCCACCTTGCCAGTGGACTGGGTGCCCCTCAGGACGCACAGGTACACCACCAGCCAGGCCAGGACAAGGCAGAGCGCCGGCTCCCACTGCACGCGCCCGCTGTCCTGGATGGACGGGGAGATGTTGAGGGTTTTCCTGTACCAGAAGTACTGGGTAGAGGACGCCTTCTCACACTCCTCGTTGTAGCCCGTGTGGTTGTCGTTCAGTGGGCACACGGACCACGGCAGGGGATCCTTTGGGATCAAAAGAAGCATTTATATAGACAGGTGAGGGCTGAGTGGGAAGGATGGGAATGGCCCTGGTAGCGGCCATTCTGGGCAGGGAACGGGAGGGCCGGTCAGGGGCACAGACAGGCATCGCAAGCTCAATACAGATCTGCAACACCGGCGATGTACACAGCAACTCTTGAGCTGGAGGCCTCTTGTTCAGTGCGTGACCTGCCCAACTACACATGATAGGTCTGCGCAGAGGAGCAGGAACTGTCACCCATGGGGAGAATACAAGGAGCTGCTATTTCCACCCAGAAGGTGGAGGACGGGCAAGGCTGTGGAGTCAGGGAGATGAGCGGCTGCAACTAAGCTCAGAGCAGGGAGTCCTTTGTGCCAAGGATGTACACAGGGAATTTTCCAGTGGGGTGACCGGGGAGGCCAGAGTGGGGTGTGGACGTACTATCTTCTGAGTGTAGATGCCAAGTTCCGCTCATTGAGGTCATTCACCCAAGCATTACTTGGGGTTCCAAAGATTCAAGGCTGTGCCCCTGTGTTCCAGAGAGCGGCCCCACAAGCTGGGGTTAGTCCACAGTGCATGGCCAGCCCTGCCTTGCTTTTGGAACATGGGGACAGTGTCTGTCCTGTGAAGGCCTGGGTCAGGGGCAAAGGGTGTGGCATCTGCCCAGTGACCTTCTGTCCAAGACCGAAGGGGGCTGCTGGAGGGCAAGAGGGGGCAGAGGCTGGTGGGGGGATTCCTCAAGAGTGACAGGCAGGCACTGACGAAAGGCCCTGAGCACGGGCCGCAGAAGCGAAGACCCCTCTTGGCTTGGACACAAGGAGCACCTCGCAAGGAATCGGGGTTCTCTCTTCTCTGTGATTTTCAGCTCCCTCCCAATCACTACCATGAGCGCCCACTGCGACTATCTTCCGAAGTACGTGTTTAAAATGTTTATCTTTGGGAGCAGTCCCTGTTGTGTTACAGGGGGGCCAATGGTCCTTCTAGGAGAACTCGGGTCTGCAGGGAGAATTGGGGGCTCGGCCTGGAGTCGGAAAGCTGGGAGGACGAGTGACCGGAGCAGGGAGGGGTGGGGGGTGAACCGGAGGCGGAGGAAGGGCTCCCCTCCTGTCTTGCTGGGTTGGCCGAATCCCTCCCCAGGGGCTCTCTCCATAGATTTCCAGGGGTGCTGCTCAGTATTTTGTAGAGGGTGGAGGGGTCCTAGCTTTCAGAGGGAATGCGGAGCCACACGCGCGCCCGTGCACACCACGGCAGGACCCCGCCGCTTGGCGTGGGGTGCTCAGCCTGCCCCTGACCCCAGCCCCGGAGGCTGCCCCCTGGGGGTGGCTCCTGCTCCCACCTGGGCTGACTCACCTGGAAGGAGTGGAAGAGATACCAGAAGGCCCAGGCGTTGATGATGTTGTAGTACATGGACAGGAAGAAGGACACCACCACGCTGGCCAGGCCTAGGAGGAGGCAGAGGGGTGCTGAGGCCTGGCCCGTGTCCACCAGCCCGGGACGCACCCCAGTGACTGCACCAGGACAGCAAAGCTTCCTCTGGCCGCTTTGCAGGAGGGCCAGCTGTGGCCAGGCGCCAGCGGCCCCTCTCTAAGAGCCAGTCCGTCCCCACAACCTCACTCCCCAGCCTTGAGGACGTGAGTCCAATGCCAGTCTGTCACACTTCAGTGCCAGGTGCGACGTCGAGCACCTGCTGGGCTTTAGGTCTTGGCAACAATGTGGTCACGGGTGTGGGGGGGTGGGCATTATTACCTTCACTTCCCAGAGGAGAAAATGAGGCAGGGAGATGGCCCGAGAGCGCTCAGCTGTGACGTGGCAGGCATGGGCTCAGCACGGAGTGTGAGTGGCCTGCTCACCTGCCCAGTGCCACCCCGATGCTGGAGGTCACAGATGTCCCCTGGGGCTCCCCTCAAGTGGGGTCCCTTGTGCCCAGCCCGGCTTCATGGCAGCAGGGAGCAGGGGTGTGGGACGGGGTGTGAGGAGGGGAAGGGACAGGTCGGCGCTGACCTGGCCAGCCTGCAGGGCCTGGGGCAGGGGTACATGACACCCACCCACACCAGCCCCTCAGAGGCACCCCTGCCCTGTGGAGCACTGCGTGAAAGGTCTGCAGCCCCCTCCCCACTGCCACCAGTGCAAATATTTACACCAGGGGCACTGGTGAACGCTACAGCCAGATCCTTCCTCCCCCCACCCCTCCTCGAGGGCCAGTGGTTAAACATTTTCCCGCACCTGGGCTTGGCACGAGCATCTGGTAGCTTTCCTCTGAGGCAGCAAATGCCACCTTGGAGAAGCCCTCTGCAATTGATGACATGGGCCGATTGTAAAACCACACACCTCCTTGTTAAAAATTAACAGCCCTTCAGGATGAGGAGGCAGCTGGGGTTTGGAGATGGTCTGGGAGGGCACGGGTGCATCGCTTTTGCACAAAGGCTACATCCCAGGCCCATGTATGTCCCTGTTGCTCCCAAAACACCACCCTGTGCCCCTGCCTGCCTTCCTGCCTGGGGGCGGGAGGGTGGAGCCCAAGACACCGTGGCCCATGTGGGCCAAAGTCCCTCCTACAGCACCCAGGCATCCCTGAAACGTGAGGGTTGTACAGGGCAGGTTAACGATCTCCAAGAGGTGCCCGGATGCCCGCCAGCAGTCACTCAGGGGAGGTGGGCATGCAGGCTCTGCCTCCGTGCATGGAGGGACCAACGCATCCCACAGGCTCTCAGTGCTATGACCCAGAGCATGTGGGTCCGTAAAGCATCTATGGTACCGGCAGGCACCTGGCACAGAGTCGGTGCTCACGGAGTGGGAGACGTTGTTCTATGCCAGGTACGTGCAGGCACAGGTACCTAGAGGAGTTCCCAGAATGGAAGCTGGCTGGACCCTGTGTTACAGCTCCTTGATGGGGCAGCTAGCTTCCTTTTACAGAAGAGCGAACGGAGGCCCGGAAAAGAGAAGCAATGTGGCATCCACTCCCCAGTGGGTACGCATCCCTCCTTTCTCAGTGGCACACGAGTAAGAAATCCTGCTCTCTCTACTGGCTTTCTACAGCCCCCCAACCCGGGCCATGTGTCCACCCTCAAGGGCTTGCTCTTAGAACCTGTGCGGGCTCCTTGCTCCAGCTGCTCTGCCCGTGGGCTCCCACCCCCACCCCCCAGTGTCCGGGATACAGCGGGGGGTCTCCAGGGGGCCCCAGATGGGAGAGGACCCACTTACCGACACCACCAAGGTAGGGGCTGATGGTCTTCCAGGCACCGATGCTTCCCTGCCGCATGCGCTGCCCCACAGCCAGTTCCAGGTACAGGAGAGGCATGCCCTCCACAATGAGCATGATGAGGTAGGGAACCAGGAAGCTGCCTGCGGGTGTCCAGGGCCAAGACCAGGCCATCACTGACACGTTTCACTCTGGAGCCCGCAGGACCTCCATTCACATATCCCTCCAGCCACCCTCCCTTCCTTCCTTCAGTCTTTCCACATATGCATTCATCCTTCTACCTTTCCACCCACCCATCCTTCCACCTTTCCATCCATCCTCCAACCCTCTGCCTTCACTCTTTTCTACCTTGTTCCACAACCCACTGTTCTTTTTTTTTTTTTTTTTAAGATTTAGGAAATTAATTTATTGACAGACAGAGATCACAAGTAGGCAGAGAGGCAGGCAGAGAGAGGGGGAAGCAGGCTCCCTGCTGAGCAGAGCCTGATGCGGGGCTTGATCCCAGGACCTGGGATCATGACCCAAGCCAAAGGCAGAGGCTTTCACTCACTGAGCCACCCAGGCTCCCCAACACACTGTTCTTTCATTCCTCTCACCCATCTGTCATTCATCCATCTGTGTTCTTGCATTCGTCCATCAATCCACCCACCCATCCATCCACCCGATCCAACCATCCACCTACCCATCCACCCAACCATCCACCCATCCACCCATCTACCATCCAACCACTCATCCATTCACCCATCCAACCATCCATCATCCATCCGTCCATCCATTCTTCCATCTTTTCATCTTTCTACTTATCCATCCAGTTGTTCAACCATCTGTCCATGGATGACATGTGGACTTGTTAGTTAAAACGTTGAAATACTTCCATCCCAGGTAGTAAACTGCCACTGTCCCAAGCCCCTTGAGTGCCTTTCTCAATGCCTCAGCTGCCCCAGCTCCTCTGCCAGAAACCTTAGTCCATCTTCTGTTGTACCAACCAATGATGTATGTGTGGGGAGACAAGGGGTCCCCAACAGACAGAGCCTAGACCACCATCTTCTTTGACAGAGTACCTCTATTGTATGTATATCTGTTTTATGCAGGGGCCCTCGGTCTAAAATTTTATTTTAATGAAGAGTACTATCACCAACACAAATTTAAAACTCATGGGTCCCTGAGCAGGCATCAGCAGATGAATGCCTGTGATGACAGCGGGGAGCCAGGGGTGTGGCCATAGCTCTGGAAGCCCTCCCCACTGCTGACACCTGCTGGGGGCTCCCTCCACCCCTGCTTGCAGGGTCTTACCCTGCTGCTTCTCCCGGGAGCCCCGCCCCTCCTTCGCTCCTTCTCTGAAGCCCTGCTCATCTCTCCCCCTGGGCTCCCAGCTCCTTGGCAGTGGACCTGACAAAAGGTTCCAGGAGGAGAAGAGGGCAGGACTCCTGATTAAAATAAAACCCTGACACTACAGCTGCGGGGATTAAGGGCTGGTTACAGAAGGAACTGGTTGCAAAAGTGTTCAAGTCAAAGAATGAAATATAGATGCTTACATGAACGTCTAATGTTTGCAACAATGCCTTCACTGTACATACAGAGCCCCCGAGCTCCCTCTTCTCCCCCGGCGGGATCTCACGATCCCTCTCCCGACTGCAACATGTCCGTGTGCATCACCCCCCCCCCCCCCAGTAGCTGCCTGGCGTTCTGCTAGGAAAACGTGCCCAGACTCATTTCATCCTTTGTCATCCTAAACAGAGCAGTGGGACAAAGCCTGGCCAACGTGTTTGGTTCTTTCCTCGGGGCAGAAATCCCAGAAAGAGGATCGCTGGCACCAAGACCAAGAAGAGCCAAGCAGGGCCATCTCCCACCACAGAGAGAAAGGCACCAGCTATGCCACTACCACCAGGCCTCGCCTTCCCAGCTCTGATCTCCCCACTTACACTGGGGCCCACGACACGTGCTCCCCTCTCACTTCTGGACTCTGTGCTGATGACTCTGCCAGGCCCTGCTCCCATCCTGCCCTGTTGAAACATGTCTTGACATCTCCCCAGGTTCTTCTTGGAGCAGGGAGTTCAAGAGGCGGTGTTGTTGGCGGGCGGGGGGGGGGGGTCCCCACCACCAACAACTTAACAACAAAGGTTGCATGGACATCACCTGCTTGGAACAGCATTCAAACTCTCAGTTGTCATAAGAAAAGCTCGTTTGCACCCAAGGTGTTAAACAGTAACCACACGAGGCCTGGCAAGATCCATGGCAGATTTTCTCTCTGACAGGGCCTGCCTGATGGCCCATGGCCCATGGGGAGGCTGGAAATCAAAGACCTGGTGCCCAGGAGGGGTCACAGGGGCACTCGGGGTCTGCCCATCAGACATTTCTATCTCCCCTCCCATCCTCCAACTATCCAAACACATGATCCCCGGGAGTTCACTCTGCAACTGTTTTCTCCACACATGGTTTTAGAGGGGTGCCTGGGTGGCTCAGTGGGGTAAAGCCTCTGCCTTCGGCTCAGGTCATGATCCCAGGTTGCTGGGATCGAGCCCTGCAATGGGCTCCCTGCTTGGCAGGGAGTCTGCTTCTTCCTCTCCCCATCTGCCGCCACCCCCCAGGTTGCGCCCACGCCCATCAAATAAATAAATAAAATCTTTTAAAAAAGTGGTGTTAGAAATGAACACCAATGCAGAAAAAGATGAATCTCATCCTATATCTCACATTTTAGAACCCCCCCCCCCCTCCGCCAATACCTCTCAAAATGGATCACAGACCCGTATACACAACTCAAAACTATAAAACTTCTAGAAGATGGCCCAGGAGAAAAACTTTCTGACCGCAGGCTAGGCAAAGATTTCTCACCTACCCCATCAAAAGCACTATCTATGAAGGACGGCAATGATAAGTCAGATTTCATTTTCAAACTGTGCTGTGACAGACACAAGTAGGAAAATGAAAAAGGCAAGCTGAAGACTGGGAGAAACATTTGCAAAACACAAATCTGACAAAGACAGCATCTAGAATTTGTAAAGGACTCTCCAAACTGAACAATGAGGAAACGAAGAACCCATTCAAAAAAAGTACAAAGGATCTGAACAGACGTTTCAGCAAAGAAAATACACGAATGGCAAATGAGCTCATGAAAAGATGCTCAATGTCGGTGTTCATTGTGACAGCAAGCATACGGATCACGGTGAGATGCCACTGCACACCTATCAGGACAGCTAAAATAAACCAGGCTGACAATATCGAGTGTTGGTGAGGACCTGGGGGGACTCCCGGGCATTGCTGCTGGCCTGGAAGGTGGTGCAGCCGCTCTGGAAAGGGGTATGGCAGTTTCGCATAAAGTTAAGCACACTCTTCCTGTGTGCCCCAGCCGTCATACCCCTATGTGTTTCCTCTAGAGAAGCGACAACATCCGCATCAAAACCTCTGCATGAATGTTTATAGCAGCTCCGCTCAGAGTCATCAGAAACTGGAAACAACTTAGTGGTTCTCCATTGGATGAGTGGATAAGTTGTGTACATCCATCCAATGAAATACTACTTAGCCAGCAAAAAGGAACAAACTACTAATCCATGCTACTGCACCACAGACTCTCAGAAGTGTTATGCTAAGTTAAAGATGCCAGGTTTGAAAGACTCCACACTGTATGATTCCCCTTATAGGACATTCTGGAAAACAGCAACCCCACAGGGACAGAAAACAGATCTGTGGTTGTTGGGGGTCGGGAAGGGAAGGGCTGACTCTAAGGGGCATTACTGCAGTGGAGGTAACGCAACCAAACATTTATCAAAATTCTTAGAACGGACACCAAAAAAAAAAAAAAAAAAAGTTTACTTTCCTGCGTATCTCAAGAAAAGAAAATTAGTTTTGTGATGAGTTTGAAAATGAGTCCACTGACCAACCCTCTTCCACGGACTTCTCTCCTCTGATCCTGCCTTAGTATGAGCAGACCCCATTGTCAGGGAGAGATGGATAAAAATCCTTTGCTCCCATGACCCAGGGATGAGAAGCCACAGGAGGAGAACCGAAGGCCCATCGAACTCCATGCTGAGTGCCCACGTGGGAGGACTTGCAGGCGGACATCCCCACAACAGCCAGACCTGATGAAGCCTGGAGAAATCCCCAGGCACCCACAGAACTGAGAGAAAGAATTCACTGCTCTACGTACTACTTCGTTTTTTGCCCCCTGCCCTTTTTACCTCTCAATACTTCATCACACTGCTCCTAAAAATAAGGACATTCTCTTGCATAATCCCAGGGCAAGGAGAACCAGGAGAGTGACATGGCAGCAGCATGGGGATTTAACCCACAGACCTGGGTCACCTGGGTGGCTCAGTGGGTTGAGCCTCTGCCTTCGAGGCTCGGGTCATGGTCTTGGGGTCCTCGGATCGAGCCCTGTGTCAGGCTCTCTGCTCAGTGGGGAGCCTGCTTCCCTCTCTCTCTCTGCCTGCCTCTCTGCCTGCTTGTGATCTGTGTCAAACAAACAAACAAACAAACAAAAATTAGCCCGCAGACCTTCCTGCAATTTGACCAACTCCCCCACCCCCATCCTCCTTCCGGCCTCACCATCACGAGTGGCGTCTCGGGCTGGATCCCCTCACTCAGCTTCAAACTGGGACAGCCTCTCCGGCTCTCCTTGTCTTTCACAACCTTGACCTGCCAGAGAATCCTCACCAGTTCTTCTGTGGAATGTCCCTTGCTTTGGGTTTTGGCAGGAACACCGAAGCCACCTGGGTCTTTGTCCAGGGGGCACATGATGCCGCCTTGCCCCGCTCTTGGGTGGGTTCACTTGGCTCACTTGGTCAAGGTAGGCTCTGCCAGGTTTCTCTGCAGAAAGTTACGGGTTTGCCCCCCTGGAAATGATGATGTGACTTTGCTGGGAGGTATTTTGAGCTGAGATCACCCTCCTGTTTCCCATCAGACCCCCGCCCGCCAGACTGAGCAGCCCCTAAGGATTCTTGCGGGAGACACCCGTCGTTGTGCTGGCTGCCGATGGGTGACCCTCGAATTCCATCATTCCTTCTTCGTCCTTAAGCTTCAGAGGGCTCTGGGGTGCCAAGATAGGTCAGGTAGCACGGGCCCGTGTGTGTCTGCACGACCCTGGGCGTGGGGAATGGTTAGTCACAGAGGACAATTCTACTCTGAGATATAAACACAGCTCTGAGCCTGGAGAGTTCTTACTGCCACCTCCCCAGTGAGCATCCTTGTGTCCCGGGGCTGGTCTTCCTGGTGTCCGTCTACTCCACAGTTCCCCCCTGACAGCTGATGGTCCAACTGTGTCCCTCTCTGCCCTTCCCACACATACCTGGTCAAAGCCTGCTTGGCTTCTCCTCACACCTAGAATAACACCCACACTCCTTCCCATGGCCTCTGGCTCTGAGACCCAGGGCTCTGCTCTCCTCTCCAGGCTGGTGGCCTCCCTCACGCCCCTGAGCCCCGTGGCCCTTCCCGCTGGTCCAGCCTCTACACAATTGCCCTCTCTGATCCCTCTGCCTGGAATGTTTTCTCCCTTCTCTCATTTCTCTGCCCAACCTGCCCCCACTCAGAGGAGCCTTCCCGGTCTGCCTTAGTGACCATGGCCCCCGCACCAGAGAGACCCTCCAACTTCTCACCCCGCTGGACCTTCCGAGCAGTAACTCCTGTGACATGATGCTGTAATTCCAGCGTCTGCCTGCTGCCTCGCTCCCCACAGCAGGGATGCCCTCGCTCGCTGGTCTGCTCGGAACAGAGCAGAGAGCCCAGCACAGTGGATATCTGGTGGATGCAGGACAGAGTCCCTCAGGCTCGCTGGACCTTCTATGCACACAGCTTCCTCCAGGAGCCTCTCCACATCACCCAAAGCTAAGTGGGGGTGCCCCCCTCACAGTCTACTGCTCTGCTCACCCCCACTTCCCAAAACAGCTCCCAAGTGCGGAGACGGGGTCTGCCTGGCCCACCATGGAATCTCCAGTTCCCACCACGGGGCCCGATATAGAGAAAATACACGTTCAGTGAGTGTTTGCTGAATGGCTGCTGGATGGTAAGTGGTTTTGTGGGTGGTTCAACGTGGGTGGGCAATTTGTGAAGCTCTTCCCAGAGAGAGATGACAGGAGAGGTCTGGGAAAGTTCGTCATGGTTGCTAAAACCATCACGTTGTTAAAACCATAAAATTTCATAGAAGGTTCCTTTGAACTCTCCCTTTATTTTGTGGCTGCATTAGGTAATCTGGATCTGAGGCAAGTCTATACTGCTCTGCACCTCCCTCAGGAAGGGTGAGCGCTCAGAAGGCAGTGTTTGGCCCCCGGATAATACACTGCGGATCAAGACACAAGGGCTCCTCTAAAGGCTTCTCAAGCAAATGCTTTCCTTCAAAAGCAATTTGCCAGCACGCACAGAAGAAATCTGTAGCCAACTTCTAGTAGCTGGTCTCTAAGAGCCAAGAGAACACAGCGCTTAAGGAAGAGCATCAGGCCATGAGGAAGAAAGGACAATTTAAGGAGAAAAAAGATTTTATGAAGATGAAAAAATAAGGCAAATGAATTTAAAGCCAATGCAGGTTGTAAGTAAAAAATGAAAAATGACCCCGTAGCCCTGGGGAAGAGGATACAGCGGAAACGACAGAAGGTGAGGCAGGGACAGCAAGTGCATCTCCTGGGTCTCTAGAAAGAACCAAGCAGCAGAGAAGGCTGTGGACAGAGCAGCTGGAACAACAAATTCTACCAGATGTTTCCCTAGCCGTGTCACAGAAAGGGCTCCCTAGTTCCCAGTAAACATTAAAAAAAAACTTTTGTAAGCAAAAAAAAAAAAATTTTTTTTGTGAGTTACAAGGTCCCACAGAGCGGAGAGCCACAGTGGTGGGCTCCTGGGAACCGTGCAGCTCAGAGTGTCCCTGCCTGCAGGATTCGCCCCGCAGAACACTCGGGTCGTTCAGCCCCGTCTGCAGGTGACCGGCCCGGACCTGACTGCCAGATCATGAGAAAGGCGGGAAGGAGAGGACCCAGGGACACAGCAGCCTTTGACAGCAGGAGAGATGCCTGGACCCTCTCACCCGGGAAGCCCACACCCGAGGGTTTCACCTTCTCAGCCAGCCCATTGGGCAGCCCCAGCAGCCCATTCACAAGGATAAGTGGACTAATGTCTGCAAAAAGGACTGACTTCCCAGAAGGAGCTCTGGTGCCCCCTCCAGAGGGTCAACAGCTGGCCGGAGACGTTAGTAATCAGCGGGGGACTCGGGGTAGGGTCTCCACCCTCCATGCCAGGAGCCCTACTAGTCCGAGGCAAACTGTTGAGAATGTACTTACTACCCAGACATCTCGCCTGCAAGGTTTGTGAGATCAAGTCCCATACCACCCTGGAGAATGGGCAAATTAGTTGGTGCTACGTCTGTAAACGGAATCTCGAAGGGCCGTGTAAGTTCACAGCTTCAAAGAATATTAAATGATTTTGGAAACCATCGCTGATTGTCGCAGGGAAAGTAAAATCATTAAGACATGGAATTACATATAAAATATGCCTCCAGATCGAACAGTCATGACTTTTTGGCTACTGGAATTGGGGTGATTTTGTATTTCTTTATATATTTCTCTATTTTATTTCTCTATTTTCCAAATTTTCTACCATGAACATGTATTCTTACGTTTATGACTCAATGTGCTCACGTGTGTGCGCACACACACACACAAATACGTCTTCTAGAACAAGTTGCTTATTTTTCTTTTTTTAAGGTTTTATTTATTTGACAGAGATCACGAATAGGCAGAGAGGCAGACAGGGCGGGGGGGGGAGGAAGCAGGCTCCCTGCTGAGCAGGGAGCCCAATTCGGGGCTCAATCCAGGACCCTGAGACTACGACCTAAGCCGAAGGCAGAGGCACCCAGGTACCCCGCTACTTATTTTTCTAATGATCACAGCCAGTACTGTATCTGTTTGCCACACCCAAGAAGCTCCCTACAAAGAAACTCCTCTCTGTATGAAATTTATCTCCGCAAATCTCGGCTCTGTCCTTTGAGACCCACAAAGACACCAAACAGCCAGAGGCAGCCACTTTCAGGGGAAGTTCACTCAGGCTTTCAAACTCACGCCATCTTTCCACTTCCATGCCTTTGTTTCTCCAAAACCACACAGGGACTTTTTACCCTGATTTTTTCCTTTTTGGGGTGTGTGTGTGTGTGTGTGTGTGCGCGTGTGTGTGTGTGTGTTTAAGGAGTACAGAACCCAATTTCCTAGGTGATGCGGAAGCTGCTGTCCAGGGACCACCCTCTGAGGAGTGCGGTCCTGTTCTCTGCATACCCAACCCCATGGCCTGCCTCCTCCTCAGTCACCTCCTCCCAACTGGGCTTTCCCAGAAAAGTCTATGTAGAGTCAACTCCAATCAACTTTTGGGAACAAAGAACAGAAACACAAGTACGAAAAATGGAAGTCCTGCTTACCCTGCCTCCCACCTTGGTCTAGAACTTGCAGCTGCCCATCCGATCCCCTGCCCAGCCCCCCCTGCCAGCAGTATCCCTTCACTGGCCTCCCTGGTGAACGCGGTCCTGCCATCCATCGGTCCGTCCGTCCGTAGGCTCTGTAAAGTCTGAAGGTGCCCCTTCCCCGCCTGGAATCCTGGCTTCGCTATGCTGGTTCCATCTTGCCAACCTGCTAGTCAAGGCCCTTCTGTTTGCATTCCTCCTGGACCCTTCCTCGTGTGCCCTCCCGGCCACCTGGAGTTTCCAGCCGTTCCCCTCAGATGTACACCCTTCTGTGTCATCTTCACACATGGTTTCTTCTGCCCAGAATGATCCTGTCCCTAAATCTACCTGGTGAGCTCAGACTCATCTGTCCAGCCAGAAGCCCTCCTGGCTTCTCCCGGGCAGTGAGTCCTTCCACCTGAGGCACCTAGTCAAGCCTCCTGAAGAGCCCTCTGGACGCCCCTCCTTGTGGAAGAGACCTTCCCATGCTGTCGCGTCCTCCAGGGTGATGACCATCTTTGTCCCCAGCAGCAGAAGATCCTCAATCCGTGCTTGCTGAAGAACTGAAATTAAACTCCTAAGAGGTTTGCCTTGTTGACTGTTTAATGTTCTAGGCTCGTGTCTGTTTGGGGAAGGATCTCAGATGGTGGTTCTCATCCCTATGGCACAGCAGGACCCCCTGCGGAGCTTTAATATGCCACCTGGTAAGGACTGGAGTGAGACCAACTCAGGATTTGGGGGTGGGACCCAGACATCAGCATGCGGTCTAGCTCTCGGGGGGCTGCTAGAGGCTTCCCCACTGGCAGGTGGACGCTGTGATCTGGTTGGGGGTCTTCCTTCCCCGCGGGGGTGGGGCGGGGACCGGGGTGAGCCACGTCCGAGTCCACGGTGCCATGCATGGTAAGACGTGGCTTTACAGACACTTTTAAATTAAGGAGTAGGGGGTGTCCTGGAAAAGGCGAGGAGTGTGGGTATCCCCCCTGGGAGGGGGGAGGCACTGACATTTGGGGGAAGGGCAGGGGTGGAGAGAGAGGGCTGGCCGGCAAGTGTCAAGGGCTTCTCTTGGGTGGACACAGCAGACAGCAGGTGCTCGGCCAGACCCCCTCTGGTGTGCAGGGGAAGCTGTGGTTGAATGTCACAGCAGGCTATGTGGGGAAGGGCCCTGAGCCAGGCAGGGTTAGTCCTGTCCTGAGGAGGGGCAGGGGTGTGTGCGGGGGTTGGGGGGGGAGGCCCAGGCCTCTGCAGGAGTCACTTCTGGTCTTGCCTTTATCAGAAGAGGAAACCCCAACCCCAGGGGTTCTGGGGAGAGTTCGGTTTCCTGAGGGAAATGGCCCAAGCCCCCGCTCCACCTCCAGAAGCCCCCTTTTCTTCCCTGGACTTGTCTCCCATCTCTGAGTGGGGCAGACAGGACCAACTGCAGGGGTGCTGGGAGGAGGACATTGAGGGCCTGCGGCCAAGAGCCCAGACCAGCCGGTTCCCAGCACCTTGTCTAGAAGCCCCTGTAGCAGCAGCAGCAGTCAGGGCTTCTCGAGAGACGCACAGAGCACATGCTCTCACCTACTATCTGGAGTTGACTTTGGAAATTTTAAGGGCTCGATGCACTACAACCTCTGAACCTCAGGTTTCCATCCCACTGAGGAGAACTGTAGAAATATGAACGTGCATTCATCGATCACACGTGCGCACACACGCTGTATGGCGAGCCACAGCAGGTGCCGTCTGCCTGTCCATCTGCGCGTGAGCTGCTGTGGCTCTGTCCGGGGGCAGGCGCTGGCCGGGAGGGCTGTGGCTGCAAGGGCACGCAGCGCCAGCTCAGACCAGCTCACGGGAGCCGGCGCGCACACTGCTGCCAGCCCTGCATCCTGGGACCTCACGGTGGGACGTGTCCCAGGACATGCGTGTGTGTCGTCAGCCATGGTGGGAGCATTTACACGGCGATAATCATCAGATGCTCCAAGTTAGATCTGACTTCTCCTATCAAAAGCTGGTTGCTCCACGTTTTCCCAGCACCCTGCTATCTCACTCCCAACAGCTGCTGGCCTGGGGGGTGGCATGGGAACACCCCTGACCTCTGTCTAAGGTGTGCTCCAAGGACCAGCAGCATCAGCACCACTTAGGACCTTGCTAGAAGGGTAGATCCTGCCCCTGCCTCTCGGCAGGTGCCTGAGTCAGAATATCTGGGGGCGGTGGCCAGAGACCTGCCATTTATCAGGATCCCGGGAAGGCTACGCTCTAAGCACCAGAGAGGAGCAGAGGGGGCTTTGAGGGGGGAAGTGGGACATCCCGTCTGAGAGTCATCGAACCCATGCAGGCAGGCAGTCCTCCGACTTCCTCCTCTTCACAGATCCCATAGAACAGAGAGAAAACTTAGGGGGAAAATCATCCACGTTGCCACCAGCCACACAACTGTTCCCCATCTGTTGGTGTCTCTTCCATGATTCTAGCACATGTGTATAAAAAGCAGTTGCTGGTGCATTTCTTTTCTACACAGGCGAACCCATGCATTCGCATCCTGGATTTTTTCCAGAACAACAGTGCCTTGGACGCGGACACGGTCACCAAGGACTGCTGACTCGTTCCCGGAGAGGGTCTGGGCTATTTTTCCTCTAGCGCCCGCATGCTGCACAGAGGCGGCTGGTACCCGAAATGTAATCTTCAGAATTAACATTCCTTGCGCTGGACCTGGCTTGGACAGCAGGAAGGACACAGCCCCCACCCCCACCCCCTTCCGCACAGAGCCAGCCCCGTGGAAAGGAGCATGGATCCCTAATCCTCTTTATTCTGGGAAGTATTTTGGCACAACTTGGCCCTGTAGTTTATAAATAAGCCCTTTGTTGGCTGTAGGCGGCGGGTCATGGTGCTGTTGAGAAAAACCCTCCTCCGGAGACTTTCACGATGTGGTTGGCTTACCCTTTAGCTTTAGGTGAAGAATGGGTCTGCAAATGGCCCGGCTTTTGGGCCACATAAATCACTTATTAATAGGCAACACCCCTGGACAGGGAAAGGCTCAGGGAAAACCACGCGCATCCCCACCTCATGTACCCCATGTGTTTCTAATAGATCCCGCTCAGCAGTCCAACCAATACTTTTTGGTGCCGCCTCTGACTCCCACCACCGGGGTTGATGGGAGGCAGAGAAAGGAGGCCTCCAGGCTATAGACAGCTTCCCAGGTAGAGGAAATAGTTCATGCAAAGTGTGCAGGCAGGGAGTAGGCATTTGCTGACAGAGAACTGTCCAGAATAGTCTAGAACATTTGGTGGGGCTGGCAGATGAGCAGGCGGAAATGGGGTGGAAAGAGGAGCAGGTGTCAGGGGATGAAGCCCTGGCTGGGCCAGGATAAGCCGTTGGGTCTTTACTCTGTAGATACTTACACCTTGAGAACATGCCACCTGCCCAGCCTATTTCTGTCCATCCCGGACCCAGCGAGCCACCAATCCTGCCTCTCTCCTTGGTGTCTACCCATCCATCGGCCATCCTCCATCTCTCTCCATCCACCCAGCCCAGCCAGCCCGAGTATACCCTGTACCAGATACAGGATTTCTTCTTTTCTCTTCTGGGTCCTGAAGGTCCTGCGATTTCCCTAGCAACTCCCTACATATATACAATTTCAGAATTACTCCACCCAACCCACGTCACCTTCGGGCTATTCAGGGGATGGTGATGTTAGAAACAAGGAATTAACAGTCATGTGACAGTGGGGCTCACCTGGCCCGACGGGTAGAAACCACGCAGCCAGGACAAAGGTATCGTGGGCAGTAGGTGTGCTGAGCACAGAAGGACCCAGAAATCTCATCCTGACAAGCAATTCTTTGAAAAGTCAGCTATGAAGCCATTATACCACGTGGCAAAGCATACCCTTCCCATAATTATGATATGTTTATGCCCTTCGAATAAAAAAAGGAATCAGAGAGTTAACCTTTTGCCAGTTTTTTTCTTTTTTTTGAACAGGTGAGGGAGGCTAAGGGGAGCAGTACTTTAGGTCTTGGTCCTTCTTAAATGGGTTAAATCTTGTTAATACTTTGGTCTAACATCTTTTATTGTCCTTTATGGTGAAAAAACATTCCTGATTATAGAAAACATCACACACACACACACACACACACACACTCCAAGGCAAAGAAAAACCACCCTGAGCTAACTACTGTTAACATTTTGGTGTATTTTTTGTTCTCATTCTCTTTTCCTGGCCTATTTCTAAACATAGCTGAGACCACCCCTTATGTACAGTTTTGAATCTAACTTCCCCTCCCTCCACTGAATAGACGATAGGAGAAAACTCCTATGAAAGTTTCTGAAAACTCCACCCCAGCGGCTGCACACGGACGTTCCATAACTTATTGGACTAAATCCCTTTCCTTGAGGGCTTGGGAAGTTTCTAACATTTTACTCTTATTAAAAGACTGAGACTGTCCTTCCATCGCCACCCTTGGCCAGACCTCTGATAATTTCCTTTCGGTAGAACTCTAGAAACGGAACCAAGGAAAAAAACTCTTGTTTAATGCTGAGACTTCAAGCCCTCTCAGCCTTACAAAATGATAGGCTGGCCTGCAGAGACGCTCCCTGGCGTGTCACTAAGGTGTTCCCAAGCTCCCCACAATGTTAAGGGACTACAATGGGCGTAGGTGGGTCTGTCTAGTAAATGTGCCCTGGTGCTTCAGAGAAAAAGAGGAAACATTTGTAAAACCAAACCAAAAAACAAAAAACAATAACAAAAAACAAAACAAGAAAAAATTAGAAACAGAATGATTTGCCTTTCCTGCCATCTGTGGCTCCAAATTCAAACCAGTGTTTTAATAATAAAAATTTTTTTTTAAGAATTGCTCAAGACCCTTGTAACCGGTTTCAAACCAAACTGCTGGGAGTATGTTTCGTATCTGAAAACTGTAGCAGGAGTTTCTGTTGAAGAAGACAATTCCCTGCTCACTTTTTACACTTGAATGTCAGCTTTACTCCCTAGAAGTCAGCCTCTTGCCCCGGGGGAATACAGTCCAGAGCCTCCTGAGGCCCACTGATCCCGAGTGAGTGCGGAGGAGGCTCGGCGGCCGCTGGGCTGGGGCTGGGGCGTTGCAGAGGCCGCGGGAGGGAGGTTTTGGGTAACAGGTCGGCAGCGGATAGGGATGTGCTGGGTCCGGGACGGCGGGCTCTGCACCCCCGTGCCCCCTCGCTCGCGGCGAGCCTCAGTTTACCGGCCTGGAGTCGGGGCTCCCGCACGGACCGCACTCACCTCCGCCGTACATCTGGCACAGGTAGGGGAAGCGCCACACGTTGCCCAGGCCCACGGCGTAGGAGATGCAGGCGAAGACGAACTGCAGCGGGTTGGCCCACAGCGGCCGCGACTTCTCCATGGCCGCGAGCTGGAAGCCGGCTCCCCCTCGGGCGCCGCGCGGGGCTGCTTCGGAGCGCCGCAGCCGGACGACCCGCCCGCTCGGCCTGGGGGTGGCCCCGCGCCTCAGCCCCGGCTGCTCACTCGCTTTTTAATTGCTAATCTCATTAACGTGCGCCTGCCGGAGGGGCGAGGCTGGTAAATGGATGACGGCGAGCCCCACCCCGCCGGGCTGCCGCCGCCGCCCCCAGGAAGGCGCCCGGGATTGCGCCTGGGACGGCGGGGCAGAGGGTGGTGCCGGGGCCCTCCGGCTCCACCTCGGGGCCCGCGTGTTGCTTCGCGGCTGTTCGGAGCCGTCAGGTTCTCCCAGCGATCTACCCATCGTTTCCTGGGTGCCTACCGGGTGCGGGGCTTCATCTGGGGACCGGCTGTGAGCCACACGCAGACATCCCAGCCCTTGCGGGAATTGACATCCGGGGAGGGAAATGCTTAAATTGGCCGGGATAAAAGGTCCCATTTTCAGCTACTGTTGGCCTACAGAGAAGACAATTTCATATGGTTCATTTTGGTCCATATAAAAGACTGAGACACGAGGAAGGCAACTAAGGCAAAGCAAAAGGGTGAGCAGTACCGCGTGGGGTAGGCTGGGGTGGTCCCGGAGGGCTTCCCAGAGGAGGAAACATGCCTTTTGCCCAGACACTGGAAGGAAGGGAGGGACTCCGTAGCGCCTCCACTCCTGCGCAGACACACACTTCTTGGAGGAAGAGGAAGCCAGGCAGGCAGGTTTCCTTCCATCTACACATGGACCCTACCGCCTACTGTGTGCAGAGCATGGAGTCTGGCTCTGTAGTGCCAGATGGGGATCAGGATTTATTTTGAACAACCTCTGTGGGATACTCCACTGCTCAGTTGGGTCTAAGGGCTAGAGATTCTGATTCATTATGCCGGAGTTGAAGCCTAAAAAACCTGTCTGGAAAGGTTGTTTGGTTCAAGGTGGTCACTACACCTGTATCAGCCTGGTGCTTGGAGAAGTGCTAGAGCTGGCTTTAGAGCTCAGCTCTACCACTGAGCTGTGTGACCTTGGACAAGTCACTGAACCTCTCTGAGCCTTTGTTGCCTAATCTGTAATGGAAACAACATATCCGCCTCCCAAGGGCTCATGTGAGAATTAAGTGATAGCTTCCTGTCTGCCACATAGTAAGTGCTTGATAAAGGGCGCACTGGTAGACGTCCCCAGAGGTTTGGATGAATGGAAAAGGTAGCATGCTAAATTAGTTAATAATAATGATAGACTTTGAACAGGGCCTGGTATGGTGTCAGGTAAGAAAATGCTTGATACCTACATATAAAGAGATGAGAAGTGGAATTGCTAGTGGAAATCTTCCTTGAAGCCAAAATGAGATCACTACTCTGGTTTCCCCCTGAGTCCCTGCCTGGCCAGCCGGTGGCTTCCGAGGAAGGTGGAGGCTCCTCAGATGGGCAACCTGTCCTTGAACTTTCCACCTCCAACAGCCAAAGCAGCAGAGGTCTACAATGCAGCAAGGAGGACTGTTGCTGCTTTTTAAACTTTGGGATTCTAGTGAGTGTTCTTCCTACAACTTGCCCTCTCCCCAGAGGGACTCACCATTCTGGGTCTATGGCTATGTGTTAGTTTCCGCTGCTTGGACCTCTAGGCACATGAACTTGGGCAGCGTGTGCGCTTTCATGCCCGGCTTCCATGTGCAAGTCGTTCTGCTCAGGGAGCACCTCTCTAGGCCGTTCTCCCTGCTACATAGTTCTCCATGCCATGAACTGACTCTGGGTGCTGCCTCAAGGACATGGTACCATCTCCAGTTTGGGGCTATCGTGAATAAGGCGGTGATGAGCATCCAAGTGCCACTGGGAGACGAGTCCGCTCATCGCTGGGAACTCCTGGGCTGGACGGTAACTGGAGGTTCAGCGTGAGCAGATATTGCCAAACTGTTGCCCGGAAAGGTAGGACCAGTTTGCACTTCCACGAGAGTTTCGGTTGTGTTGCTGTATCCTCAGCAATATCTATCATTCTGTTTTAAAAGCGCTCCCCAGTTTGGTGGGTGTGTCGCGATGGTTCGCTGGGACTTTTTTTTTTTTTTTTTTAAAGATTTTATTTATTTATTTGACAGAGAGATCACAAGCAGGCAGAGAGGCAGGCAGAGAGAGAGGAGGAAGCAGGCTCCCTGCCGAGCAGAGAGCCCCATGCGGGGCTCGATCCCAGGACTCTGAGATCATGACCTGAGCCGAAGGCAGCGGCTTAACCCACTGAGCCACCCAGGCGCCCCTCCCTGGGACTTATTTAAATTTCAATTTCCCGCACACATGAAGGAGGCTGCATACCTCTCCCTAGGTGAACTGGGGCGTCTGGGTATCCTCTGCCGTAAAGTGTGTGTTCTTTTGCTGGCTCGTAATTGACTTGTCTTTTCCTCCTGACCTAGATAGTTCCTTACTCCTTCTGGATATGAGCCCCGTGTCAGTTTTAGGTATGACGAATGCCTTCCCTCAGTCTGCGAGTTGTCTTTTTATTCTCTCAGTGGTGTCTTCGGATGAAGGGATGTTCTTGATTTTAACAAACTCTTAACAAACAACTCTCGAGGGTGAGTTTTCCCTAGAGGGCGGCCGGCCCCATGGTGGCATTCAGGAGCTGAGTACTCCAGACAGATGTCCAGCATGGTTGCCGGCCACCTGCTTGTAGGGGGTTGGTGTGACAAAGGCAAGGCCCCTCTTCCATTCCCCAGCCCCAGGGGTCAGGCCACACTGCCAGACCCTGCAGGAGCCTGATCAGGGTGGGAGGGGGTTCCGGGCGGAGCACACAGAGACACCCCATAGTAGGACTAAGTAAATCCTCAGGGGCAGATGGCTCAGGGTTCCTGGTGAGGGTGTCTTCTGACGTCCACCGACAGCTCCCTCTAATCTGACCAGACCAGACCAGAAGTGCTGCTGGGAGAACAGGCCTGGGAGGGGCAGCTGCGCTTCCCTGGGGAACCAGCAAAGCAGGGGGTGGAGGTGAGCAGTGGCAAATGCTAAAGGGACCAGCTCTCTCCAGAACTCTGGGTTGTAGTGCTCGCTGATTTCGCCGGTGTAAATACTCCCCCTGTGGCCAAGTCCAAGCTTCCAACATGTTGCCGCTGAACGTGGAGTTGGGCAGAGACGCACAGGAGCCTGCCGTTGTCTGGATCTCCATGAGACACACGCAGTAGACACAGCCTGGAGAGCAGGACGGAGGTGCAGTGAATCATTAGCGAATTAGTGAATTAGTGAATCATTAGGAAGTGGTGGGGTTTGAAGGCATTTGTCACCTCTGTTTTATGCCGTTTCCCTGTTAGTTTATATAACTGAAGTTTTAATCGTGGCTGCCTTTAACAATCAGCTTGCAAGATTCTGGAAGAGGTGGCCCTCCCGAGCCTGTGGGAGCAGGTGCCAGCACTCCGCAGGGCCCCGGGACTGGGGGAGCAAATTCTGTGTGGTGGGGGCCAGGGGAGCGGGGCCGGGTCTCAGCGGGGCCAGGTCTCAGCAGGGCCGATGCCCAAGGGAGGCCTCACCCTGAGTGCTCCCTGGGGCCTCCCACTGCCAGGACAGAGTCTTCCCCTCCCACCGACCTGTCTGGTCTTATCAGGCCCCCTGTCAATCAGGTCAGAGGGTCAGCCTGCTCCAGTTATCTGATTTGGGGAAGGAGGGACGGTCCTGATTCAACTACATGGGTGTGGCCGTGGCCCTGTGTGGGGGGATTCCAGGTCTTTACCACCAATTCCAGCCACGCAGCTGTCAATAATTAATGCGCTCGCCTGCTCGATAATGCTGTTACTTAACACACACCCCCACCCCGCCCACCGCATCAATCCCTAGTTCCCCAAGAGATAAAGTCCAAACTCCGGAGCCTGGTCCAGACAGCCCTGAGGAATTTATTTTTTAATTGGGCCAGGAGGAATTTGACCCTTGCTCACCTAGACTTTTCACCTTCCCGACAATGCTGTGCATTTTTTATGCACCTGGGCTGTTCCCTCAGCCAGGAACACCTTCTGCCTTCTTGACCTGGGAGAGAGTCCTCTCCATTCTTCTTGACCCAGATGAAACACTACCCTTTGTTGGAAGCCCAGCGCCACCCCTGCCCCTGGCCAGGCTACATTGCTCCCTCTTCCCTGCCCCCCACCCCTCCCACCCCCCCGCCGCCCCAAGCCTGGGGCTGCAGATCTGGTTTCTAACGCTGTCCTGTCCACTGGCCGTGCAGCCTTGTCATGAAGAGAGCAGGATATGTGTCCCCTCTGCTCCATGGCTAGTGTCACGTCTTTTTTTTTTTTTAAGATTTATTTATTTAACAGAGAGCACAAGCACGAGAGAACACAAGCAGGGGGAGCGGCACAGGGAGAGGGAGAAGCAGACTCCCCGCTGAGCAAGGAGCCCAATGGGGATTCCACCACAGGACCCTAGGATCAGGACCTGAGCTGAAGGCAGATGCTTAACCAACTGAGCCACCCAGGCGCCCCGGTGTCGTGTCTTACTCATCTTTTTCTCCCTATTCCTATTCCTGACATTGAGTGTCCGTAAAGTCCAGAGGATAAATGAGCACTTTGGGGTCATTTCATTATTGCTCTCTAGCATCGATAACCGAGGTGCCCACATTTCAGAAATTTTCTTCAGAGTTTTTGTGGCTTATCCACCACGTGCCAGCAGGCTGCCGGGCTGGGGGACTGGAGGCACACCCAGGGCCAGAACAGCGCCCCCACCCGGCTGCCCGAGGTACCTGCTTGCTCTCTCTGCGGGAGCGCAGATGGGCTCGCAGAAGTCCCAAGGAGCTGCTGGGGGTGGCGGTCGGGGTGGGGTGGGGCTCTCAGGGGGTGAAGGGGAGGGTCCTCCCGAGAGCCAGGCTGGAGGCCCCCCGACATCAGGGCTGAGTGTGCACGTGTGTGTGTGTGTGTGTGTGTGTGTGTGGCGTGCTGAGCAGGCAGGTGCTCCCAGGATACCTGAGCCTCTTCTGGCTGCAAGTGGAACTCCTGGGGAGCCACCGCACCACCCCGACTCTCAGTGTCACCAGCCCCTTTGAGAGCGTGCCCCTCAAGCATCCGTGTGCCCACAGATGCCCTGGGGGCTCATTCAAATGCAGGTCCAGCTTCGGGAGGTCCAGGATGGGTGGGGCCTCCTGGGGTGCTTTTCTGACAAGCTGCCAGGGCACGCCGCCGGCCCTGGTCCAAATGCCCGGACCCCCAGATCAGACCCTTCAGTGCTCCCTGCGCCATGGCCACATCTGCTGGGGTTTTGAGCCCATATTGTACCCCATTTGTGAACCACGAGGACTATTCTCTATGGATTGTTTTCCTTTAAAAGAAATTCACTGTTTCACGTAAATGCATTTTCAAAGGAAGCTTTCGATCATTACCATATGGGCGAAGCTACTGTTTGTCTAATGCCTTTTAAGATAAGCTGGTAAATATTCCAGAATGTCTGTCCACGGTGAGCCATCTCACGTCCTCCCCGGTGCTGCGTGTGCAGTGAGGGCACCCCACCCCTTGCTCACAGGCGGCGCCCACAGAGCCCCAGAATTCCACGGCGTGCCTGGCGCTTGGTAGGCCGTAGTGGGAGCCCGAGTCATGGACCCGAGTGGAGCCGCCCCACCAGCAGGTTTCTAGATACAGGGTTTCTGTGGAGAACTTGGGACAAAAGCGTTAAGGTCCCCAAATGTACTGGGGCCGCACTGCCAAGCCCAGGCCTCTGTTTTCAGGGAGGAGAGCTGAAGCTGGACGGTCCAACGGAGCAGCCACTGGCCACATTGCCATTGTTTAACCTTATTTTATTTTTGTAAGATCTTATTTATTTGTCAGAGAGAGAGAGAGAGAGAGAAAACGCACTGGCAGGGGGAGGGAGAAGCAGGCTCCCTGCTGAGCAAGGAGCCTGATGCAGGACTCGATCCCAGGACCCTCGGGTCATGACCTGAGCTGGAAGGCAGATGCTTAACCGACTGAGCCACTCTGGTGTCCCCTACTTAACGTTAAATGAGCTAACGGGAAATAAATACTAGGCATGCTCCGAGAGTCGGGTAGTGCATGTGGCTGGGGGCTGCCGTGCTGGGCAGCCGGACAAGGAGTGTCCCCATCACTGCAGGAAGCCCTGCCGGACACTCCTGACAGGTGCCTGGGGGACTGAAGGGGGTTTTCTGTGCTAACTGCTGCCACAGAGAGCTTCCCTCCTGCTGGGCCCGGACTGTGAGCAAGGAAGTGGGACACAGCCATGTCTGAATGCTGTCCTGTCCCCAGAAAAGATGGGACTTTCTTTTGCTGAATGCGACCCCTCATCTTCCTGTTGGGAGGCTGGGTATGCCCTCGGTGGCTCTGTCTCCTGAAGCCACTCCAGCTGCGAGAGTGGAAACCTGAACCCCCAACCCTTCCCACTGCCTTTCTGTTTCCAGGGACCATGGTCTCTGGCCTGGACTTTACGGGCACCCAATTCCACGTATTGCCCTGCTAACTCCCTTGACTCCCAGTCCTTTTAATGTCTCTCAGCCTTGAGCCACCCAGATGCGAGCCTCTCCGGGTTCACCAGACTGCTGGTGAGTGCTTCTGGAAAGATCTCGCAGAGCTGTGACTGGGTCTGCGGCAGCCATGGACCATGAATCCTCAGCAGGACCTTGATGCTGCTGTTGCTCCAAGATCTCTGTCCTGTCTCATGGCCCTGGGCCGGGGTCCCGGATCTTCTCTGGGTACCTAAGCCTCTCTTTCCATCTCCCTTGGCCCACTGATGACTTAACCCAGGTCCTGAGCAGCCCTTGGCCAGCTGACGGCTCTCCCTCCAGCACGGGACCCTTCCTGCCCCTCTCCCTCCTGGCCTGCCTCCCTGAGCGCAGGCTCCCACTGCCTCCTTGTGCCTCTGGGGCTGGTGTCTGTCCCACCGGCCACTCTGCTCCTCTCCCTGACATGGCAAATAGCTTTTCTGTGTGTGTGTGTGTGTGTGTCCCACATTCTCTGTGCCTCATCCACCATTCACTCCTTTATCTCTGATCAGGGAGTGACTTGGGTAAGAATGAGGCTCCCCTGGGACCTCGAATCCCCAGGCCGACACCGAGTGTACAGCGACTTCGAAGACGAGACACCTCGATGGAAAGACATCGACCTTGTCAGGGAGTGTGGGAGTTTGGCAAAAGATGGTAATGAGTAGAAAAAGAGATACTTATGGACCCTATTCCTGTTTTCCCTGTTCATGGTGAAATAGAACAGCCAGGCAGACAGACACACATCAGATCTACGGCCCACAAATGATCGTCTCGCCCAGGTCCAGAATGGGATTGCCAGCCCTGAGTGGCCCCTTCCGCCATCCTGCACGTCAGACCCCCCACTCTCCGTGCAGAGGGAGCCCTCTGCTGACTGCGCCTTTCTTGCTTTTCCCTATGATTTTACTCCCCTCCTTCCCAAGGCATGAATCCCCGATCATTACACTTTCATCTTATCTGTGTTTGAACTCTATAGTATGGAAAATACAGCGACTATCCTTCGGGGTTTGGTTTTGTTTATATCACCCGATTATTGTTTTTTAAGTTTCCTCCAAGTTGGTACATGTAGCTGTAGTTGATTCTTTTTCCTTTTTTGATGCTCTGTTGTGTTTTCTCTATGATTATAACCACGGATCGGTTACCCACTTTACTCTCGGGGGACATCTGGATCATCTTTGGGCTTGGCAGCCGTGAAGAAAGCTGCCAGGGCCTTCGGGTGCATGTGTCCGGGTGCATGTGCACACGCGTTTCTATGGGCGCGTTTGCTGAAGCGGATGCGTGTGTGCGTATTTTCAGCTTTGGTAGACGGTCCCTAACCGTGGTTGTATCCGGGTCATTGCGTCACTACTCTACGCCAGCCTGCAGTTCTAGTGGCTTTATATTCTTGCACGGTCTGATGAAAGCAAACAAAGGAGGGGGAAGCATGAGTAAGAATTTAGAACAAAGAGGAAGCAAAAAATAAGATGGGGAAATGCATCCCAGTGTGGCAGGGGTTACGGTAAATATACATGACTTAAATGGACAAGGACAAAGACTGGGATAAAAATTTCATTTAGAAGAAACATACTAAACGTAAGCTCACAGAAAAACTTAGGGTGAATTGATGAAAAGGAAACGCCGGGAAAATAGTATCCCCAAGAAAGCCACGGAGAGGTGTATTACTTTAGACGAACAGACTTGAAACCCAAAAAGTGTTATTAGTGACAGAATGGACATCTCTCACCAGAAAGATGGGACGTTTTCAAAGTGGAATACAATGAATAAAACAGCTTTAAGAAACTGGAAGCAGGGGCGCCTGGGTGGCTCAGTGGGTTAAGCCGCTGCCTTCGGCTCAGGTCATGATCTCAGGGTCCTGGGATCGAGCCCCGCATCGGGCTCTCTGCTCGGCGGGGAGCCTGCTTCCTCCTCTCTCTCTCTCTGCCTGCCTCCCTGCCTGCTTGTGATCTCTCTCTGTCGAATAAATAAATAAAATCTTAAAAAAAAAAAAAAGAAACTGGAAGCAAAAATTGGTAGGACGGCTAGGAGAGCCTGTCTGTGGCTGGCAGAGCAGGAAACAGAAAGAGCGGAGACTGGAAAATGATACATTTTATATGTGTATATATATGTATATGTATTAGTGATACATTACAATAAGAACCGAGTGGAATTTCTAGAAATGAAAAAACGCTGTAATGGAAATCAGAAACTCAGTGGACGGGTTTAAAAGTGGTGGCTCAGTGGGTTGAAGCCTCTGCTTTTGGCTCAGGTCATGATCCCAGGGTCCTGGGATAGAGCCCCGCATCCGGCTCTCTGATCAGCAGGGAGCCTGCTTTCACCTCTCTCTCTGCCTGCCTCTCTGCCTACTTGTGATCTCTGTCAGATAAATAAAATTCTTTTAAAAAAGTGGATTAGGGGCGCCTGAGTGGCTCAGTGGGTTAAAGCCTCTGCCTTCAGCTCGGGTCATGATCCCAAGGACCTGGGATCGAGCCCCAGGTCGGGCTCTCTGCTCGGCGGGGAGCCTGCTTCCTCCTCTCTCTCTCTGCCTGCCTCTCTGCCTACTTGTGATCTCTCTCTGTGTCAAATAAATAAATAAAATCTTAAAAAAAATAAAAAAAATAAAAAAGTGGATTAGACAAGTCATCGAACTCAAGGATCCGTCAGAAGGAATTTTCTGGAACACTGCACAGAGAGACAAAGGTTACAGTACGTAGAGCAGGAAAGTGGCATATGTTTCCTTAGAATTCTAGAAGGAGAAGAGGGAGAAATGGAGACAGAGCAATATTTAAAGTGCTAAGAGCTCAGCATTTCCCACTAGAGATTCCCACAGCCCAGTGACTCCCAGGTAGGATTTTAAAAAAGAATAGGTATCAGGATACACTAGAGGATGTGCCAGAACGGCACAGTGAGCCTGTAATCCATGACCAAGATCTCACCACCGAGGAGCATTTACTTTGTGGGATTTTGAAAAAATAAAAAGGTAGAACTTAAATCTGAGGCATGTAACTTGGAAGCCAGATAGGAGTTAAAATGTTCTAAGGACGTAACTTTCGGCTTCATCAAAATATGCAAAGTGAACATTTCAGGGGACTGTCCCCAGGGCCCTTTATGGCTATCCAGGAGCGAATCAGGACTCGTACCTTGCATTTGGCTGTTGCAAATGGAGCTGCTTTTATTTTTTAATTAATTTTTTTTATTTTTAAAGGTTTTATTTATATGTTTGTTAGAGAGAGAGAGAGAGAGAGCACAAGCAGGGGGAGCAGAGGGAGAAGGAGGCTCCACTACTGAGCAGAGAGCCTGATGCAGGGCTCGATCCCAGGACCCTGAGATCATGACCTGAGCCGAAGGCAGAAGCTTAACCCACTGAGCCACCCAGGTGTCCCTAGGGCTGCTTTTCAGATGGTTTTCCCACCTTTTTATTTTTGTGGCATGAACTTTCTGGAGAGACTGGGCGAATTGCAGGCCTTTGCAGAATGGCCTATATTCAGGATTTGTCAGATGGTTTCACTGGGGCTCATTGAACACCATTTTTTTCCTTAACTTGTAGAAAATGTGTCAGTTTGGTTTTCCCACGGCACCTGTGACAGGTAGCGCTGCACATGCACTTTAGACACTAGACTGTATCCTGATGGATGGGCTTCGGGGGAGAAAAGTGAGCATGTAAGCTTTCTGAGTTGGCGTCTTACATTTGCAGCGTGGGAGATACTGCTGGCCTTCCTCCCCGAACCCTGCCGAGCCCTTCGGACTGTGCGGCCCACCCCAGTGCGGCAGTGAGCCCCAGGATGGTGGAGAGTGGCCAGCCAGGACCCAAGGTGGGGCAGCCTCACAGAGCGGGGCCGGGGCGAGGTGGGGTGGGGAGGGGGTGGCTGCAGGCTGCGACTGTTTCCGGTCCTCCTGCCACTGAGGGACGTGACAAAGTCACGGACACAGGAGAAAAGAAAATGAAAAGAAGTCTAAGGCTTGCCAGCACAGGAGGCCTAAGTGGAAAACGATGCTGGGAAACGCTAGAGTGAATGTTTGAATTTGTAGACTCTATTATAGAGTCTGTCCTGGTGCGAACTCTGGGGCCTCCAAAAGGGGCACCTGGGTGGCTCAGTGGGCTGGGCCTCTGCCTTCGGTTCAGGTCATGATCTCAGGGTCTTGGGATCGAGCCCCCCACATTTGGCTCCGTGCTCAGCAGGGAGTCTGCTTCTCTCTCTCTCTCTCTCTCTCTCTCTGCCTACTTGTGGTCTCTCTCTCTCTCTGTGTCAAATGAATAAATAAAATCTAAAAAAAAAAAAGAGGAAACTGCAAAGGCAACATCGGGGATTGGGGGGTCCTCCTGTCCATGTGACCCCTTCCCAAGGACAACCTCCTTTAGCCAAGTCACCTGAAACGATTTTCTGCAAGTTGCCGCAGATGCTGCTGGGTTCGTGGGCATGGACACCGCCGAGAGGGCATCCTTCAGAAAGGCCTGAAGGGAACAAACAGGCGTTTCACAGTCTCCAGTGAACAGACACGGCAGCAATGGGTTTATTGGGAAAACAGTGCGGCCGCCCCCCGGGGCCACTCAGCTGATCCCCCTTGAGGACCCGCAGCTGCGTGCTCTGCAAACACCGGGCCCAGCGGGCCACAGAGAACCCCTCCGTCCTTTCTGTTGCTGTTGGCCCGGTGTGCTTCTGTGCCCCACATACTTGTGCAGGGAACAAACAATCAGGACCAGCTAGGAGGCCTGATCCGCTGAGGGAGAACAGATGGGGCTCTGTGAAAATATTTTCAAGGGTCAGAGTGTCCATGGGGCCCGCACTGTCCCCATCGGGGACCCCCTGAGGACTCCCACTGTGCCCCGCGGTGCTGTTCTGGGCTTGTGCTCACACAGCCTAACGGGAAAAGCCCTGTGAGCCTCGCTCTGCCAGGAAACACACGTGCTTCGTTCTGCAAGAGCTCCCCAGGTCACATTGTTTGGGATTTCTTTCTCCCCTGTCCATCCTGGAAATGGGGTCTGGGGCCGAGCGTGGGCACTGCCAGGGAGCCCAGGAGAAATGCAGACTCATGCGGGCCCCTCCCCAGGCCCCCTCAAGTCAAATCCCATGCTGTAGCCGGTCCCTCCTGGGGGGTTTGTAGGCCTGTTCATGCCTGCAGGGCACACGGGGTTCAGGGTTCATAGACCTGGCTGCAACTTCCCGGGGCTCCTGGTGAACAGCCCACTTCTGCCCACTCTCTCTCCTGCCTTTCCCACTTCCACGAAAATGCCTTCGGAGTCAACCAAACCATCTTGGGCTTGCGCATGTTCTAATGGGAAGGAAGACAGAACATGCTGGACTTCTCCCATCTCAGGGAAACGATCCCTTCGCTTGATATCCCTTTCCACTCAGGCTTCTTCCCTGTTGCTTTTTGATTTTGGTTTTGTATTTGCTCTTTTATACCAAAACTCATCAAGAGGCGTCTATACTCCAAGTCTCTCTCCTCCTGTTACTTACAGTCACCTGCACTAGACCTAGCACTCCCAGCCCCCAGTCTAAGGAAACCGTCTGGTCAAGGTCACTAGTGACCGCACATGGCTTAGCTTGAAGGTCAGTCTTCAGTGTCCCTTCCTTACCTACCCCCCCACCCCCCTGCTGTTTGCTCCTTCCTCTGGCCTGGGCTCTGGCTCTCTGCAGCCCCTCCCTGTCTCCTCTGCTGAGTCGTCCTCTTCTCCCCGCTCTCACTATACATAATAGCACCCCTGCTTCTCACCCATACTCACCTCTTTGGTGTGATTTCCTCTCTCACGGTTTACAGCCATCTCATCTACACCGCTGTCTCTCCAGCCCAGACGTCTAGACTGGGGTGTCTACCGTCTCTCGAGCGTCCTCGCTGGGATGTCTGCGAGGCACAGACAGACTTCCTGACCTTCACCTCCGGGAACCTGCTCCTCATCTCTGCTCACCCAAGTGTCACTGAGCAGTTAGTCAGTCGCTCAGGCCGACCTTCTAGAGTCATTCTGGACTCCCGTCTCTCAGACCACACTTCCAGGCCGCCCCGGTGTCCTGTTGGTTTCATCCTCAACACAGATCCGGGGTCAGACTCTCCTAGTGTCAGGCAGGCGTGGCAGCCGGCAACGTGGAAACGTCTCACGCCGAACACTGGTGCGTGGCACCATCTGGCAGTGGCCCTCCCGCGGGCACCGATATCCACCGGAATTCCCCCAGCAGTGTGTTGGAACCCAGCCCCGAACAACCACAACTGTCCAGCAGCGGTGAGACTATAAGGAAACCGTGGAGCATGCAGGTGAGCAGATGGGAGGCAGGACGAGGTGGACGGACTGCGGCAGGACGTGAATCGCATGCACGGTGTGGAAGGAAGTGGCACACAGGGTACGCAGTGTGAGTCCATGTGTGTCAAGTTCAAGAGCAGCCACGAGGAGCCTCAGGGGCTGGAAGGCGGAGGAGTGATTGCCCCTGGGCAAAGGTGGGGCTGCCCCCGAGCAGCACTGAAGGCCTCCAGGGGCAGATCGCAGGCGAGTCTTCATCTGGGGGCTACACAAAGTGCTTGCCGTGTGGGAGTGCTGTGAGTGTACACCTAGGATCTGTGCGCTTTGCTGCTAAGCTTTCCCTCGATTCAAAACACCCAGACTCAACCGCTCTTCCCACCTGCACGGCTCCTCCCTTGATCTAAGCCCGGGACTCACCCGGGTGACTCCTGAGCTGCCCCTGCTCCCAGTGTTGTCCAAGGAGGTCTGAGCTCAACACAGCCAGAGAGTGGCTGGGTTTTATCACTCTGAGGCTCACCTCTGCAATGGCTCCTTCTTCTTTTTCTTTTTTTTTTATATAAGATTTTATTTATTTATTTGACAGAGATCACAAGTAGGCAGAGAGGCTGGCAGAGAGAAAGGGGGAAGCAGGCTCCCCGCCGAGCAGAGAGCCCGATATGGGGCTTGATCCTAGGACCTTGGGATCATAACCCCAGCTGAAGGCAGAGGCTTAACCTACTGAGCCACCCAGGCGCCCCTGCAACGGCTCCTTCTGAGTAAAATCTAGATTCTTCCCAGTCAGCCTCATGGCCAGCAGGATCCAGCCCTGGGGCTCCTTGCTGCCCTCCCACATGCTGGCCACTCTCGGCAGAGGCCTTTGCCTGCTGTTCCCTCAGCCTGGGAACAAGGAGGACTGTTCTGACCCGCCTACTGACCTTGCACTCAGCATCCCCGGCACTCCTGTTCCTCCTCATTCTATACAACTCTTGTTACTTTACTCCAGCAACTTCTTCCTCCAAAACACTGTGTGGTTTGAAGGGTAGCCCCCAGAAATGTCCGCCCAGAACCTATGGGTGTGACCTCGTTTGGAAAAGGGACTTTGCAGGTATAATTAAAGGTCTGGAGATGAGAGCATCCTGGTTAGGGAGGGCACAAACTCCAATGGCAAGTGTCCACAGAAGAGAGGAGAAGGGGAGAAGACACACAGAGGCCCAGGGGATGCGAAGACGGGGGTGCAGATGGGGGGTGATGAGTCCACCAGCAAGGACTGCTGGCTGCCATTGGAAGCAACGGGAGCTACAGGGAGTGGATTTTCTCTCCGGGCTTCCAGAAGGAACCAGGGCTACCAACGCCTTCATTGTGGATGCCTGACCTCCAGATGTGGGCAAGAATTCATCTCTGTTGTTCTAAGCCACTGAGGCTGAGGTAATTTGCTCCAGCAACTCTAGGAAAATCATGTATATGCCATATCATGGATTTATTATTATTATTTTCTGTGTTCTCTCACTCTTGGATCCCTGAGGGCACAAATGACTATTTTGTGTGTGATGTGTTTCAAACACCAGGGCTGGGCACCTAGTAGGCACTCAAGCCTGAAAAGGAACTGATTTATTGATTTCAGCCTGCTAAGTCCCTGCTGAAGTATTCTGAGACTTAGCCGATTAAACAAACGGTTGACACATGGCGCCCTGGAGGGTTGGCCAGCACCAACAGGAATGGACGCTGCCCATGGCAATGTGGATGAAGGTCAAGTACATTTTGCTGAGCGGAAGGAGCCAGACATAAAAGCCTGCTGTGTGAAACGAGCTGAGCGTTCCCAAGAGAAAGCAGATGAGCATGGCTCTGAGCCCAGGGCACGGGAGGGTCACTGAACACAAGCTATTTTTGGGGGGGGGGTGGTGAAAATGGTCCAACCTCATTGTGGACACTCAAGCATCTGCGTCTGTCTGAACTCATCAAACCGGACCCCTGATACGGGTGCAGGTAACTGTATGTAAATTATATCTCAAAAAAGGTGGTATCATCAGGTGGTTTGTCTAGAATAATGTCATAATTGTCTAGAGCAAATCCCCACTGTGGACCCTGAAGCAGGTGTGAAGATGCGATTTTAGAGTCCAAGACACTATGTGGTGAGAATGTACAAGGAAGCAGAAAATGTAAAACCAAAGGGACAGAGAACAGACAGTGCTGACCGAGGGCGCGCACCTGAGAGACGGCGCTGCCGGCAGAGTCCCCGTCTTTGACTCCAATGCTCCAGCTTCGCACCTGCCACTCAGACCTCCGGAATCCACCAGCAGCCTCCGCCAGGAGCGAGGAGCCCTTGACTGAGTTAATCAGGCAGCTGTCCTGGGGGACACCGGGGGTTGCCTGTCACCCCCACCTGGCTCCCTCAGGCTTCTCCTTATCTATTTATGTTCTTTTTCAGGCGGGCTTGACTCTGACAACAGATCATGGATGTTAGTTACCAAGCGGGACGGGCACTGGTTCAAGGATTCAAAGGTTTAGTTCAGTGTGAACCAGGGATCAATTTCAGAGGTACTGTTGGTGGCTTTCAAATAATAGCTGTTTTACAAGGAAAGGAAATTCCAGAGCAAAGTCTGATGTGAATATTGATGCAAGACCCCCAAGGAGTATGTCAACTAATAGGAACCAGCAAGGTATAAAAGGATAGTGCATCATGACTGCTGCAGGTGGGGTCCCTCGGGAAGCAGATGACATAGAGATTGGTGTGTAGGACCCCAGATGGGTGGGGTTGGGGGGAGTCCGTGGGAAGGGGAAGAGCAGGGCTGGGCAGGCCCCATGGAAAGGCTCTCAACCCTGTGGGGGGTTGTAAAGGGGGTTGTAAAGGGGGTAAGAGGGCCTGGCCTTTATACCTCTACATTGACCCTTGTCAGATGCTGTCACCAGGAGGGGCGTGTAAACTTGGCCAAGGCGGTTCTCTTTAGCTGGGCAGTCAGCAACGGATAGGCAGCTGACTGAGAGGAGTGGTTTCAGGACACTGAGAATAGTTGAATATCAGAAAATTAAGTGTTGTACTTTGCAACCTTAACAGAAAAAGATGAGAAAAAGAGTATCATCTCAACATCTGGCAAAATTCAATGCCCACTTATAACCTTTATAAATGCTCTCAGCTAACTGGGAATAGACAAGAACATCCTTAAGCTAATACAGGATATTGTAAACATTCTTTTTGGGGTGGGGGTTGCGGAGGAGCAGAGGGAGAGGGAGAGAATCTTAGGCAGGCTCCACGCCCAGCATGGTCTCGATCTCCCAACTGACAGCATGACCTGAGCCAAAATCAAGAGGTGGACACGTAACTGAGCCATCAGGTGCCCCTTGCAAACATTATTCTTATTTGTGAAGTATTTAAAGGGTTCCCCTAGAGACTGGGAATGAGGCAAAGCTTTCCTCTATCAACTTCCATTTAACACTGTACTAGAGGTCCTGGCCAGTGTGATAAGGCAAGAGAAATAAAGAAACGATACAGTATCCCACTTAGCCAGAATTACTTACCTGCAAACTGCAACTATGTAGCAACGCAGATAACCTGGCCGGTGAACACTGTCTTATAAAGCACCTGAAAAGGTCTTGGAGCTGCCAAGATGCCAAGTCTATGCACATCACCCATAGAAGAGGAGTCCCTTAAGCCCTCACTCTGGGGATAGAGATAATTCTAATAAGCTTTTCCAAGCCCGTACCACTTAGAAGCAGAGGCTAGGCACGGGTCACAGTCAGAGTGTGAGCTACCAGCCTGATGAAAGGACACCAGTGGACGTGGGGAAATCCTAAGAAAAGATGTAGTCATTCAAAAAACATGGTGCTTGGGCCCCCTGGGTGGCTCAGTTTCTTGAGTGTTCAGCTTTCTGTTTTGGCTCAGGTCGTGAGCTTATGTGTCACGGGATCAAGCCCTGCATGGGGCTCCACATTCGCCAGGGAGTCAGCTTCAAGTTTCTCTCACTCTGTCTCTCCCCCTGCTCGCACACTATCTTTCTCTCTCTCTCTCTCTATTTTTTTTAAAAAACCAACTACAGTGCTTGCAAACCACTTATTACTGGGGCAAACAGCACCCCACGCCTCAGCAGCCCGCGGTCGCTAGACAGTCATTGACACTTGTGACACTGACTTCTGATCGTCAGGAAGATAAAATTATAATTGTGACTCACCACTTAAAAGGATGGGAATTATGTTATGTACGAAAGGTTTTTCTAGTGTCCGGGTTTTCAAACAATTTTGGTCATCGGTATGGGGAAATTTTCGTTATCAGAAAACTAACTTGGAGGTAATATCTAATTTTGAACAATCTACCCAAGATTTTCATGGCTTAAGCAGCGCTTGTGCAGGACGCAGGGGTGCGGTTTCACAGACACTGGCATGGAGCTTCTGTCACTTGAGTCACCGAGGGGCGCTGTGGGCTGAGGGCTCGCTCGGTCTAGGGATACGCTTTTCCTCAGAGCCCTGGCCATGGGGAGGTGGCTGTGGTATGGCCACCAGAGCACACGCTGGGCTTGAAAGGCTGAGCAGGGTTGTGATTCCTCATCTGAGTTCAGCCTTTGGGAAGGACCGACAGCATGTACAGAACGTCCACCGTGCATAGCTTCTGTCCTCCCAGTTCATGGTGGGACCCGGTCCTGGCAGTGCCCCACACATCCTGCTTATCCTTGCCAGGAGGTGGCCGGCAGAAGGTTCTATGTCTCTTCTTGAACACTGGAGCATGCTCGACCCAGGCATGAGAAGGGCTGGGAGAGTTCATGTCTCACGAGCAACACTCAACCTGATAAAGGAGCTGGTGGAGGGCGCCCCGGCCTCTTTGCTCCTGAGTGGGTTGGAGCTTGGTGGCCCACAGCGGTCGCCCGCATGTGAACACGCCCTTTCTCGGCTTCCTCCCTTTTCTGCCTTCTGCCCCTCTGCCCTCATCCTCCTTCCTGGGGTCCCCTCCCAAGCAAACTAATCAACTAAAACCCTTGTCTTTGGGCCTGCTTTTAGGGGAGCCCAGCTTCTGGACTTGGATGCCCGCCAGATGACAACAGGATCCCCTTCCTGGTGTTGACTGTGGAGGTGACGGACGCAGGTGTGCTGCTGGGCCAGCGACCAAACTCCAGCCTGGGAATGACTGGGGTGACGAAGAGAGCAGCAGGCTCTGGCCAACCAGCTGTCACCACAGGACATGCTGCGACAATCAGAATGCCCTAGGGCACACTGAAGAGACCCACATCTCCTCTATGAGGAGAATCCAAGATGGGGTCACGAGTGGTCTGATCCCGAAGTGGACCAAGTTCACAGGCCTGTCAAGTCCTGGTGGCTCAAGCCAGGCTCTGGTTAGGAAGGGCGGGACTCTGAGATGGGAGGTAGGCCCATCTGGGAAGATGCCCTCAAGGGCCTCCATACCCCAGACCTCCCTGAATACTTGGGTCTAGCAGGTGGCTCACGCCTGAGCTACAGAGCAGCCCCCGCCCCCCCCCCCCACCTGGAAATCACATTTAGCCTCTCTTGGCAGAGAAGACTAGTGAGAGTGCCTCTGTCCTCCCCAAGACCTGCCCCCACTTGTGCTCATTCCTCCTACATCGGACAACGGGGACGAGGACCAGCATGGCCCGTGTAAAAAGAAACACTGTCCTGCTTGGAAAGGAACCGAATTATTTGCTTCCTTTCCAAGGAGGAAAGGGCTGAAGAACCGGGCTCACATGGGCTGGCAGGAACTGGAAGAGTGTGCGTGGGCACAGGGGGTCTGGAGGATGCTGGCCCCGTGGGTGGCAGAACAGAAGGACAGTTTATGGATACGTGGGCTCTCCTCTGTGACCCAGGATTTGGCACCTTGGCAAGGACACGCAAGGCCAGTCCTAACACACTGCTGCGATGCCCCTCCCAGGAGGTCGGAGACCAGGGCGTACCGAGGACCGGGCTAGAAGGCTTGGAGGAAGGGCCTGGGGGGTGGGTGCCCGGCAGGAGAGCTGGCCCACGGGCAGCCAGCCGTCCTCTCGCTGAATCAAGGAGGGAGGCCACACTATTGCTAATGAGCAGCCCGCTGGGGGCCGCTGGCGGGGGGGGCTGTCCTCTGTGGGCCACGGCACACAGTAGGGGTGCTGCTACACCGCCGAGCTCCCTGGGACTTCGGATTCTCCCGACCGACAGGATTCCAGAACAAGAGTCCGTGGGCAGCACGTGGCCCCTCCTCAGTTCTCTGCAAGGCAGTGAGGGGACTGCCACCTCGTTGTTGGTACACTGTACCCACCTCACGTCCTCTCGGTACTTGGAAAATATTATGAAGCATTTTCAAATTCTAATTTTGCTTTATTTAATATCAGTGTCTTTTTAAAAAATCTGTAAAATACTCCAAGTTTTTTTCTGTGTAGTATTAAAAATTGTTGTTTAAATAATATTATTGAGGGGCACCTGGGTGGCTCGGTCTGTTAAGCGGCTGCCTTTGGTTCAGGTCATGATCTCGCAGTCCTAGGGTCGAGTCCTGCATCAGGCTCTTGGCTCAGCAGAGAGTCTGCTTCTTCCTTGCCCTCTGACCCTCCTCCCTCCACCCGTGCTCTCTCACTTTCTCTCAAATAAATAAATAACATCTTTTAAAAAACAGTATTGCCTAAATACTACTATTCTGTCTTTATTTATTTTTTTAAAGACTTTATTTATTTATCACAAGTAGGCAGAGAGGCAGGCAGAGAGAGAGGGGGAAGGAGTCTCCCCACTGAGCAGAGAGCCCGATGAGGGGCTCGATCCCAGGACTCTGAGATCATGACCTGAGCTAAAGGCAAAGGCTTAACCCACTGAGCCACCCAGGTGCCCCTTCTGTCTTTATTTATTTATTTATTTATTTATTTATTTTTTAAAGATTTTATTTATTTATTTGTCAGAGAGAGAGAGAGAGAGTGCACAAGCAGGTGAAGTGTTAGGGAAAGGCATAGAGAGAAGCAGGCTCCCCGCCGAGCAAGGAGCCCAATGTGGGACTCGATCCCAGGACACCGGGATCATGACCTGAGCCGAAGGCAGCGGCTTAACTCACTGAGCCACCCAGGCGCCCCCCTTCTGTCTTTATTTTTAAAAGACTTGCTTACATGAGAGGAATCAGGTCTTGAACTTCTGATGGCAAAACTTCAGTATATAATAAGCATTTAAACATAAGCCACGGAAATTGTTCACGCCCAATGTGTGCAATCCACTCTATCCAAGAGCACCTAGCATGTCAAAGTGTACGCATCTCCACCGACTGTCCCATTCAACAGAAGAGAAGTGATAGCAAAGGTTTTATGAAACAGAATTACATTCCAATGTAGAGCAATATTTCCCCAACAGTCTTATAAGACATAAGTGGGTGATCACGAGACAGTTAACAGAGTCTCAGAACGAACCACATAATGGGGAAAAAAATGAATGCTTAGATGTTGAACAGAAAAAAAAATTAGTAACAAAAGCCCTTTATACTTATTTTTGTCGACAAAAGGTCTGAGTCAAAGCATAGCAGGAGCCTTGAATTTTTAAGTTCGACCAAAGTTGCATCACGACAGCCAGGAATGTACCGTCTAGACGGCTTAGGGCCCCGGAGGGTTAATCACGGCTTCAGCCAATGCTCTTAGGAGCCCAAAATATACAGACTGGAGGGGTTTGCTTGCTTAGTCAAGTGCAATAAATCTTAAAACTAGGTAAGTGTGCAAAAAATAAATATTTAAAACTTCGTTTGTGCAAACATAGACTTATCTTTTCATTCCAAAAGAATGGCCAGCCCGATGCTGGGCAAAAGCCGAGCACAAGGTATTTAGATGCAACAGAATCATCGTGTTGGTTTACGTCAAAGAATGTCCTATATATCTTCCCGTGGGGCACAGTTAGGATTTAAGGTTTCAGAATTACTTTTGAATTTATGATTGAACAGGAACACACCATACAGAATATTTCAAAGTTGCTACCAAAAAACAAGCTGAAGTTCTCCTTAGCAATATAGCTTTCTCAACACCTCTTCCGCCCCCGTGGGCATCACATTGAGAAGATGCAGGGAGGGAATTATCAAATGGTCTCTGATGGCTCTTCTAGCATGTTCTGTTTCTGAATTATATAGAATATCCTGGTCCTTAACGAATGGGATAGATCTTTGGAGAGAGTATCAACTTGGGGCTAAAGAACTAGGCAGGTAAAAGCTCTAGAGGGAAGAGAGATTCACGAGTGACCTGAACGGTGAGAGGCAGGTGGGGAGAGATTATGCGATAGATGCCGGCCTGTTGGGATTTTTCCCTCCCTTCTCTGATTCATTCATCTTTTTAAGATTGCCTTCTGTGTCCTTTTCAGGGGAGGTCGTTGGTCTTACCCTTTACCATTTGTTCCTTCGGTGTTTTAACACAAAGCTTCTAAGAAAAACAGCAAATTCAAGGCTAGTATTACAAGTTTAAATAAAAATAATGAGCCTTATCATCTGATCAGTGAACCTTTCTTGGTGAGTAAAATCTTCATTTGTACAAGTGGGATGACCTCTCAGCAGACAGCACTCCCTTAGGGCGTGACACTCTGCTTCTGGAAATGCAAACAGTTACTTTCTAAATGTGACAGAAGTCAGTCCTTTCTTTCTGATGCATTACTGCTTTGTGTACCTTATTTTATTTACCTTTATGGCAAATCGCTGCATTACATGACTGCAGAGATTGAGGCCTCATTTTTAATGATTTATCCAAAATCACTCCAGAAAAAAAGCAGAACCAATGGAAACAGAATCAGAACCCCTTGAAAATGCAGTTACTCTAGATGCATACAAATAAACGAACAATGATCAGAAGTTGAATCTTAGGTCTGCTAACTGGTTTTATGTGGGATGTAAGTCATAATTTAAGAGAATATTCTGGACAACTGAGGTATAAAGATTATATTTATTCTGAGTCTAGGGACTTTCTCAACTGTAGAAGTATGGATGGACCTGACTTCAGCGATCCAGATTCATGACTAGGTGGGGTTGCAAAAAATGTCTGCATGGGGGTTGGGGGGATGCGCCTGGGTGGCCCAGTGCGTTAAAGCCTCTGCCTTTGGCTCAGGTCATGATCCCAGGGTCCTGAGATCAAGCCCCTCATCGGGCTCTCTGCTTAGCAGGGAGCCTGCTTCCCCCTCTCTCTCTGCCTGCTTCTCTGCCTGCTTGTGATCTCTGTCTGTCAAATAAATAAATAAAATCTTAAAAAATGTCTGCTCGTCCTCTGATAAGTACAGCGTTTAGCTAGAGAGACTGAAGTTAATCAGATCCTCATGTTTGCTATTAATTTTCCTTATAATTGATAAAAATGCCACCTATAAAAGTTAGTAGGCACATTTTCAGTGCATTCGTATTTTAAAATGAAATAGAGAAAATGAACTTGATTTTGGGAAAAATCAGGTTTATTTGCAGTAACTCTCTTTAGTAACTGTATTTTTGCTCTGGGGAACGTATAAGAATAGACAACGCTGCTCTCACATTTGAAACGGGTGCTTTCATACTAATGCAAACGGCTAAGACTCTTCTTCCTACTCTAACCATCTCTTCTTGACTAATAAAGAATTCTCACTGCATCGGAACGAAGACTCAGGAGCGCTCAGAGGGCTCTGGGAGGACCGGCCAGAGTCGGTCAGTAGGTTCCCCTCTTCTCAATTAGGGAACTGGAACGGGAAGTCTCGTTCTAAATATTAGAAGCCAAGTCTATATATTAGAAAAATAAAGAGAGGGAATATAACAAACTCCTTCAAAATACATGCCTGAGGGGCGAAACGGCTTGTGCTTTCACGTGCTGGCGGCTTCCAGGAGAAATCTTCTTCGGGTTTTAATCTTCAGGTTCGTACCTGCAAAGAGATGAAAATTCTGTTAAGACCATAAATAATGACATGATACTCTTTGTTGCTGTCATCGCTCCCCAGTGAGTTGACCCACCAGCTCTCCAGCGACAACCCCAGTCACAGTGCATTTTTCACTTAGAATCACTACAGGGTGAAGTCAGAGACCGCCATGGCACCGTGCGGGGCTCCCCCAGCAGCGATGAAGGACCAGGGAAGTGCGAGGCCACCTTCGGACTCCGAGTCTCTGGAGCTGGCATTTAGACCCATGACAGCTGAGGACAGCAGAGACTCCATAATATCTGAGTCGTTGGATGGTCACAAGGTGCTGATGGGGCGACGCGAGGACAAGGTTAACAGACCCCCCCCTTCTCTACAGATGAAGTGCATCTGGGATTTACTTCCTCACTCTGTCCGCCCCCGGAGCCCTGATTAAGGTAAGAGGGCTGCGGAGTTTCCAGAGCAAACTGTGGAGGACAGACATGAGCCCAAGGAGCGGAGCACACGTGGGCCGGGAGGACTGGGGTTGAGCTGTGACTGTGTGGCAGGTGTGCGGCCGCAGGGTCCCCGCTCTGGGCGCTGAGCTCCGGTAATGGCACACGTCCCTCCCCGTCCCAGGGCAGCGCACGGCTAGGGACCCAGTGCTCCGCGGCGCATGGGGCTCTAAGCCAGGCTGGCAAGGGCACCCACTTGCAGGGACCACATTCTCTAGCACCTGAACTGTCGTTGAGGGCGGGCATAGGACGACCAGGCCTTAGGCTCTTGAGGACATTCCCAAGGAGAAATGAGAAATGCCCAAGGATGCCTTGGAAGCTTGCTGGGTTTCCTTTCTGCTGTCCTGCGTAAAGGAATGCATTGCCAAGGGTAGCCTGGTGTAGACGTGTGTGTGTGTGTGTGTGTGTGTGTGTGTGTGTGTGTGCGCGCGCGCGCACATGGGCGCGTGCGTGTAGGTCTAAAGTCCCAAGGAACCTATACCGAAGCCTTCAAGGGTAGTGCGGATGGCCTGGCCAGACCTCCTCCATGTTCCTCAAATGCAGCCTTCTAAACTAGAGGACACCAAGCACCCCAGGCCTGGCCTCTCTGGACAAAAACTGAGATTTAGTGACGAACACACAGCGATCTGGCGGTGGGACCAAACCAAGAGCCACACAGGATCAGCAAGGCTTACTTGGCCAGTCTTCGCCTCAGGTCTTTGATTTGGTCATTCTTCTTGGTGAGAATCTCTTTCATGTTTCGGTAAGCTGCTGTTTGTTGGAATTTCTTCTCTAATTCCTGCACAGTGAAAAATGTCGGTCCGTTAGTACGAAACGGAGACAGAGAGAAATAACACATCTCATAAACATGTATACTTCTGCTCTAATTTTACTAATACTTTTATATTATTTTTGAATTTCTTTTTAGAATATACTTACATAAAATTAAGACTGCAAATTTTAAAAATACATTCCTCCCAAGAAAACAGCAACATTGTCAGCATGTAACTAAGGACAATGAGAAATCTGTTTGAAATGGTAAACTAATTCTCAGGTGAAATACACATGATCTTTCCCCAGAATCCCAACATGGTATCAGTATTCTAGGAGGAGGATTTTTCGTTCAGTTATATTTTAGCTCCCATATGCTTAAGAGTCTCATCCCTAAACTGAAGAACACGGTTCTCTACATATTTCATAGAAATTAAAAACAAGGGGTAGAATCCTTTCAAGAGAAGTCAGCCATCCCTGTGCTGGGCTGTAGGGGGCCGGGCAACATGGGGGTGCAGGGCCGCTCACATAAGCTATCCGTGGCTGAGTCTCTGACCATTCCAAAGGGAGGAGTGGCAATTTTCTATTATCATAGATATCTTAGTGTCAAACACAGAAGGAGCTCAATGCCCAGAAATGATAATTCTCGAACACATATTGGCCAATACCCTGAGAAAAGGTAAGGAAAATCTATGGCTGGCCTCCAGCATGGGTCCCTCGGTGACCCCTGTTCCTCAGCGAGGTAGACGCACACAGACAAACCTGACCTTTTCAGCCATGCTCAGCTGCTCCTGAACCCTGAGTAGGTCGTGCTTGGCAGTCGCCAGATTCTCCTCCAGGGACTTCTGGTTTTCTGTCTTGTCGTTAAGTGTCTTCTGAAACTCACTCTTCAAAGCAGCTACTGTGTTCTCCAAGTCATTCAAGTCTTGGGCTTTTATAAAATCCTAGGAAAGATATACGCACTGACATAATTTCATGTTGACATCCCAGTTGGTGACTGTTGTACAACAGTGATTTGGTGTTGTGATAGGAATGTTGTGTGTGTGTGCGTCGGCCCCCAGACTCCCCGGCCCCCCACCAGCCTGGGTAAGCTCCTGCTCCTAGAGGGTCGCTGGTGTGCCCAGCTCACCCTCGACCCCCGTGAACCTGGCGGACACTCAGTGGTCACTCAACTCCAGACACGTAAAATATAATTTACAAATTGTTGGAATTCCAAAGAGGAACAGGAGAGAGGTGCGATCTTAAGTCCAACAAGGTTGTATGTCCCCGGGTAGGGATGGCAAACAACGTTTCGTTTTTGAAAAGTCAGGTTAAAAAAAAAAATCCTGGTGAAGAATTTTGAATGATACAGATGGAAAAATAATAAACTTACAGAGTTTATATAAAAAATTTAATAAATCTATGTCTTAGTCAATATTTACATTAAAATATGAGAGCCTAATCAATGCTTACTGATTATATGACTTGCTAAATTTATAAGATCTTAAGGTTTTTTCTTTTGCATTAATGTGACAGGCATGTTTGTACACTCTGTCAGCTGGATCTTGGCTGGATGACTGGATAAATTTGTAATAGAAAAAAGTTGCATTACTAAACAGGAAAATAGTCTCTAATTGCTAAACGTGAAGGAGAAGCAGTATTACCAACAAAATTCCTCACTCATTTTTGAAATCTGGTCTTTTAAAAAGATTTTACTTCATCACAGCTAGTGAAAGCATGTACACATTTTGCTTTTGCTAAAGTCTGAAAAGTAAAATTGGAACAAAGTCCAAAATGGCTTTAAAAACAAGTTCATTATCTAAAAATGTTTGCAACAGTTTTACTTTTGAGAAATTAGAAAGCCATTCTGAAGTATGTAGCTCTGTGTTTTATAAATCTATGGTCCTTTAAATAGCATTGAAAACCATATTTATTTTCCTGTTTTTTTTTAAGTCATCTAAGAATTATCTTCCTATTTTTATTTTTTTTTAATATTCCTATTTTAAAAATATCTACAGACGAAATGATGTAATGTCTGAGATCTGCTTCAAAAAAACATGGTGGGAGGGGAGAAGAAGAGGTAAATGGGGAACCAGACTGGCCAAGCCCTGGTGATCGGTAAAGCCGAGTGACAAGTACCCGGGGTGTACTGTCCTAGTCCCCCTACTGTTCTGTGTGTTCGAATTTTTCCATAAAAAAGTGTAACAAGAGGGATGCCTGGCTGGCTCCGTCGGTTAAGCATCTGCCTTCGGCTCAGGTCATCTCAGGGTCCTGGGATGGAGCCCCACGCAGGCTCCCAGCTCAGTGAGGAGTCTGCTTCTCCTTCTCCTGCTGCTCCTCCCCCAATTTGTGCTCACTTGGCTCTCTGACAAATAAATAAAATCTTAAAAAAATAAAAAAAACTGTTAACAATAGAAGTCTAGCAAAGTAAGTCTGGGGAGTGTTTAGCAGACACCGGCAAGGACAGTACAACCACAGGAAAAGCCAGAGCCACCCTGCAAAGCCACGTACATGGCCTGGGGACAGGAAGTCTTTTCCAACATCTAGTGCAGACGGGAAGGCCATGGGAGACAGAACTTTGTGAGAACTTCCAACAGCAGAAGCGAGCCTCACTGACCCACCGAGACAGGCCTGGAGACCCAGCCCTGTGTTTCAGCGTACATGAGCCCCGCCAGACATGGGGGATGTGAAGATGCAGACCCCGTAAATTCATTCTCTTTTGTCATTCTCACCGAAGGCCGACTTCACTAATAATGAGTTCTGTATAATAAAACCAAATACACATCCAATGAACTAAAAAGTCTTTCTTTCTTCACTTCCTTTCCCCCCATTGTAAGTGCAATGTCACGGTAAAAGGGGGAGGAACTTAAAACAAAACAACTTCAGCATATCTGTGTGCTAGGGGGCTCTGGGGACATGGGGAACATGTGAGCTGTGTCCCTGCCTCAGCGAGGCCCCTCACCCCATCCTTTCCTGGATGGGGGTGTCCCGAGACAGGACAACAGTGGCACCCTTCTCAGGGAGTGGAAGGGAAGGGCCATAACAAACAGTAACTAAGACTTCTTTTTAAGTAGCTCCATGCCCTTGTGGAGCCCACTGTGCAGCCCAAGGCAAGGCTCGAACTCATGACCCTGAGATCAAGACCTGAGCGAGATCAAGAGTCAGACGCCCAACTGAGCCACCCAGGCGCCCCTCAACACTTCATATTAAGTTTGTAACTTTATTCTACTTGAAAAATGTGAAAAAGAAAGCTAAAAGTTATTACACCTTTTTTTAAAAAATTAAAGTATAATTGATACGCGCAATGCCCTATCATTTTCAGGTGACCAACACAGTGACAGGATTTCTGTGCCGTACACAGGGACCCCCATGATTGGTGCAGTGACCCACTGTCACAAAGCTATTACAGTATTACTGCCTACCTTCAAAACTTCTCTCACCTTTTGATTTCCCTGGTCGAGCTGTAAAACCTGCAGTGCTCTTTCTAGCTTTGACTTCTCATCTAATGCATGCGTTGCCTATAATCAGATTTAAACAACACACATTCAATATTCAGTCCGTAGGCAATGCTTCCAATATTTTTGTCAAAGTACTTCTCAGTTACCTGCATTTCAATGGTCTTCAGCCTTGACTTCAATTTCTCGTTCTCTTCTTGAAGTCTGGAAATTTCCTTTGTGAGTAAATTCAGGTTTATTACTTTTTTTATTTTTTTTTTAAGATTTTATTTATTTATTTGACAGACAGAGATCACAAGTAGGCAGAGAGGCAGGTAGAGAGAGAGGAAGGGAAGCAGGCTCCCTGCTGAGCAGAGAGCCTGATGTGGGGCTTGATCCCAGGACCCTGGAATAATGACCCAAGCCGAAGGCAGAGGCTTTAACCCACTGAGCCACCCAGGCGCCCCAATTCAGGTTTATTATTTTAACTGTGGTATTTTTAATACTTGAAAGTGTTTCACCTCAAAATTGAATTGCAAATTTAAGTTTGTTTGTTTGTTTATTTGGCAGAGAGAGAGAGAGAGAGAGAGATAACAAGAAGGCAGAGAGGCAGGCAGAGGCAGAGGGAGAAGCAGTCTCCCTGTTGAGCAGAGAGCCCAATGTGGGGCTCGATCACAGTACACTGGGATCATGACCTGAGCCGAAGGCAGCCATTTAACTGACTGAGGCACCCAGGAGCCCCCAAAATTAAGTTGAAATTATAGAACAGCTTGAACACCTGTGTGTTCTGGTTGCTGGTGCGATTCTCGTCCCACCCAGCCCACTGGTCTCCACACTGGTGCGTCACTTGCGGCTCTAAGTCTCTTCCTCGGTCTCTCAGGCTCCCTTCAGGCCTCTGTCCTCAGCCCTCTCGTCCCACCTCTCACTCAGCTGATCCTGCCACTCTTGGGTCTTTTCCTAGCTGACACAGCACGCCACAGGTACTTATCCTAAAACACAGTTTCTATCAGTGCCACACTCTGCCCAAGACCCTAGATGCTTCTGCCTGACCTGAGGCCACAGGCCTTTGCTCCAAGCAGCTCCATCACGAGAGTCAGCTGTGAGCCCAGTCGTCTGCCTCCCTGAGCTCCAACACACACATCGGCCCTATCAGAGAGCACGGACTCTGTGCCAAGTCAGAGCACTCTTCTTTCTGCCTCTCACAGCTGCCCACGCCACTGCCCTGTCTGCCATGCTCCCGTTCTTCCCTCTGACAATTTCATCCGTCTTCAGCCTTCAGCCCAGCTCAGGGACCACCTCCCCCCAAAGTCTGTCCTCTATTGCTCATATCCTCGTGAAGTGTTTCTTCTCAGCCACCCTGGGCACACGGGTAGCAATCCCGCTTCCAAAATATTAATTCTCCCTGCTCAATGAAACGATAAGGTTTTTGAGGACAAAATACTCAGTATTATACTGCTTTTTATCTAATAACATCTAGCACAATGTTGAGAATACAGGAGCTGTGACAAATACTTGTATATTGGTAGTTAACTTTTATAAACCTCCTAATTCAAAACCCCATCCTTGCTATTGTAGATCACAAACTTCAAATGTCCATTAATAAAACACTGTCCAAAATGCCATGCCCTTCGTGTCACCACAAAACGATGAAATTAAGAGCTGCTTCAGACTTTCTGGAAGGTGAGTGCACTCTTCTGGCCCATGGCACCACGAAGCAGAACAACTATAGTGGACTGATTACCCTCAGTGGACCACAGCCCGAATCCGCCACCTCCTCCTTCAGTTTCTCCACCCTCCAGTTGTGCAGGCCATGAGAGGGCCGAGGGAGAGGGTCTGGCTTTCTTGCCACGAGGACATTACCTTGTTCAGGAGTTCCACGCTTCCGCCCTCATTAAGTGGAGCGAGTTTGGGCTTCATGGTCTCTACAATGGGCTGACACAAAATATAGAAACCAAACCAAAATCACATGTAATCACTCAACACTTGCACATTCTAAGCGAAAAACACTGTAAAAACATATCCATGGGGTTGCCAACTCCACAGGGTGGGGGTTTTTGTAGGTTTGGTTCTCTGCTACACCCCAGTGACAAGGACAGTGCCTGCCCTGCGGTGCTCCAAACAGATTAGGGATGTGAGGGAACCCGTCCTCCCCATATCCTTTTAAATAAATTCAGATGGAAGGGAAAGGAGGGAAGAAAGGCAGGACGGAAGGTGCTGGAAGCTAGAGCAGATACAGACGCCAGCCTCTAGGGACAGGAGTTTTAACATGTGGGGGATGAAACAGACTTCTGCCTGAACCTGCGTCGGGGAAAACGGTCACGTGTGGCTACGCCGCGGGCAAGGAGAAACTTGCCGCAAATACCGCGGCCCTTCAGCAATACACATTAAAAACAGGTGAATCCACGCCCTCCGGCCCAGACATTTCTTAGCCAGAATTATGTTCCAAGTGAATCACTGGAAAATTGTGTTGTACGTGTCTGTTCATGGGCTCATGTCAGCACCGTTTCTCTCGCTCGGACACCAGGGAGTGTTTGTGGGGCGCCCGCCCAACGCCGTGTGAGGTGGTCACTGCAAACGATGATGCTTCTCTAAAAAGAGAAGCAGGTCAAGAGTCACTGCGAGGATTGTGTCCACTTAACAGATGGGGAAAACAGGGCTCAGCGACGAAGGCAACCTGTTCAAGGTCACCTGGCGGGAGAGAAAGGGCTAGGACCGACGCCCGCGCTGAGCGTCAACCAAGTGAAGAGTTTATAGGGCAGGGAGTAAGATGGACTGCAGGGATTCTGTGTGTGTGTGTGTGTGTGTGTGAGAGAGAGAGAGAGAGAGAGAGACAGAGAGAGACAGAGAGAGACAGAGAGAGCACACACAAGTGAGCAAGAGGAGACTGAAGCGGGTTTCCAGAGTTCCTTCCAAACTGTTCCTTTTTTTGCCTGAAAATACAAGGCAATCTGTGAGGTTTGCTCTTGAACTGAAGGCTCTTCCTTGATGGTTTTCACTTTCACCCCTGACTGCTCTGTGCAACTTCAGGATTTGAAACACCGGCTGTTCAGAAATGAACTTAGAATGACCAAAAATTACCTTTTTATTGGAAGATGTAAATTCTGCTTTTTCAAATTCTGCAACTTGTTCCAATAATTCTCTTGAAGATCAAAACAAATATGAAAAAAAAAGTTCATTTAGACTAGATCTGGACCCACACCCAGAATAAAATCACGGGTCCCAATCTACTACAACACGGCAGGAGGACAGAGCACCATGAAGGAAACTTTACCATATCCAAAATAGTTACTAATGGGAATCCAAACCACATGGACTGAACTGGAAAATTCCAGCATCCTGCACCTAAGAGACCACTCGGTGACCGGATGCTTCGCTGCTGCTCCCCCCAGACTTTCTCACACGCCGGTCTTAAGAAGTGGCAAAGGCATTCGCTAACTTTTGAGATCCTGCCTGGGCCCCTCCTACCCTAACTGCAGGTACAGATGTGGGTACCTGTTTTCAAGTTCAGAGATATCGGTCTGTAGCTTGAGGTACCACTTCTCAGCCTGGGAGAAGAGCTGCCGCAGGAGCAGGACATTGGTGTGGGCTGTGTTGATGAGCTCAGACTCCACCTCACTGTAGACCACAGCCTGCAGCCCGCTCAGGACCTCGGAGACCTCGTCTACAGTGAAGGTCTCCTCCACCAGCCTGAAAAACAGCCACAGTCCCAGGCTTCAGGAGAAACAACCCAGACCATTTACGAAATACAACAAAATTAAGAAACCCACATTCACGTCATCGGAAGGGTTCAAGGGTTATAGTGGAAGTCTCTCTGGGAGCGATCTTCTTTCTTAATAAGACACACTAAAAATAACTCAAGCTCAGTTAGTTTTCTTCTAAGCTCAGGTAATCTTTGAGTCTACTTAAATGACCACGCAGTGGATGAGCACATCCTCTACTACGAGGTCCATGCTTGCAAACAGTCCCCCAAGCATTTACGTTTTTCTTTAGTTTTTCAGTTTAAAATTTTTTCTACTTTAATCTCTGCTAAAATTAGTTTTAGCCCATTTAGTGGTTTCAAAAGTCACCCGGAAGGTATAGTTTCTCTTTTCTTTCTATTATTTGTTTAGCATTTCAATAATTGCATGAACTACCCACATGAGAGTAAATGACTGTAAGAAAATCAACGGTCAATTACATGTTGCTTCTCCTAGCATTTAGGCCCCAATGAAAAAGAAACCGACTTCTCTTAGTTAAAGCTCCTCTGAGAATGACAATTACCATATGATTCCACTCATATGGGGAATTTAAGAAACAAAACAGAGGATCGCAGTGGAAGAGAGGAAAAAATAAAACAAGATGGAATCAGAGAGGGAGACAAACCATAATGGACTCTTAACCACAGGAAACAAACTGAGGGTAGCTGGAGGGGTGATGGATGAGGGAGGGGGTAACTGGGTGATGGGGATTAAGGAGGGCTCATGATTCATGATGTAATGACCACTGGGGGTTATGTGCAACTGATGAATCACTGACCTCTACCTATGAAACTGAATATGAATACCTCTGAATACAATATGTTAATTAATTGAATTAAAAAAAAAAAAAAAAAGCTCCTCTGAGCACTGACCACTCATCACATCACCAGTAGCATTAAACCTACTCTTGCACAGACAGTGTTTGGGTTTGGAGGGGGGTTCAGAGTCCAGAGTGCTAACCATTACACTATAGAACGTGGGAGGGAAGTTCAGAACCATGTTCTTCAATCCCCTCACTTTACAGATGGGAACACAGGCTCGGAGGTGGTATGCCGCTGGTCCTGCGGGGAGTGGGGTGACTCAGCCCCACATGCATTTCCAGCAATCTCAGTTAACATGCCTGACAGCTGAATCCTGAGAAAGTATCTGCACATGGCTCCTACTTCCAAGGGAAATTCAGCAGTAAAAGGGCCTCTCCCTTCCCCGCCCACCCCCACCAAGTCCCACCCTACCCTGCCCTGCCCCCGCTTCTGACCCACTCCCAGCTGCTCAGGGAATAAGGAGCAAGGCCCCCAGCCCCAGTTTTTCTTCCTCACTTCCAGAAGGACATAATGAAGACAGGGGCCACAAAATCTTATCAGAGTTATACTATACCCAAGTCAACAGTATTTGATTTACCATTCTTCAGCGTTTCATTTAGCCTGATTTTAATCAGTCTAAAAAAACCCAAAACTTTAACTATTTTTGATGAAAGTCCTTATTCAATATATTAAGAGTCTTCCTGTATTCTTTAATGGAACATACCAAATCTGCTTCAACTTTTTTTTTTTTTTTGGCAACCCAAGTTCATGACTATGAACAATTAAGGTACCCGATTTATAAAGTGAGTACTGAAGTACTTCTTCTGACTCATAGCTGGGCCAGTGAGCCTGCAGCTTTCATCAGCTGGGGGTTAGGAAACCAGCCGACCAGATTATATTCGGTAATGGCTTAGAGCTGACACTGTCTGTTACCGAGTGCGGAGCACGGCTTTGTGACACTCAGCACTCACGTGGAGGCCTTGTGCATTTCCACCTCATCGGACATTTAACTGTGCCAAAGTCTGACCCCCAAGTAGTCGTATGTCTCTTTATTACTTAGTCCTTTTCTTTTGTTGACTCCCCTGTTTTTCTCTAGATAAAACATGCATTTTCTATAGACTTCATTATATTCCATGATGGGTTCAACCCAACTAGTTATCATCTATTAACAATTTCTGTTAGTTAATGGTTTTTCAGGGTTTTCTGCTGTTTTACCCCCTTCTAATTCTTCAATATGAACTACGTAGGGGTTTTCTTGCAAACTGTCATGGCTTATGGCTCTAATCCTTTCATTCATAACTCCGGTAATTAAAGTTCTGGGATCTTTAATACAGCAAAGTGATCACTAACCTACATGCATTTCACTACTTCCTAAGGGCTCTTCTGAAACTTTGCAATCTCATAATTATCACGGGTGTATGTCTAGTAATAAATTCCTCTCACCACAACCCACTTTCTTGAATTTCCCACATCCACAAGGCGTGGTGTAGCTACTCTCAGTGAGTACTCAGTGAGTACTCTCAGTGAGTAACTGACCACAGTAATCCCAGCCATGGTCTGTATGGTCTCTGCTACAGCATCCCCACTATGGCTCCCAGAAAGGATCCATGTTTCCCTCTGGGTTTCCTTAAAGTCCTCTGATACCTGCTCTCCTTGAGATCTTGGAAGCAGGAATCTACAGTTTTGAGTCTCAGACCTCTTTTTGAACGAGCAAAACGCATGTAGTTGATAACTTCATTTTGATGGTGCTCGTTTAGGCCCAACTCTGCCTAAAAGAGAGAGAAGTAATTGTTAGTCTTGAAGATGTGATGAAGGAACCAACAATGAAAATATACAAGATATCTAGGTGTAGTGATTGCTAGATGTCCACCAAATTTTGCTCTTCCCTTCTTCCTGGGTAAATGACTGCCCAACTAGATGATGCTTCCCAGCTCTTCCTGCAACCAGGTCTGGCCACGTGACTACTGCTCAGTAATGGATGTGAGCAGAAGAGACGTGGGCCATCTTCAAAGCCTGAGCCTTCTGTTGTGGTATGTCTTTGTCACACCTATTTCTCTGGAGGGGTCGGGCAGATAGCAGAATGAAAGAGACTGGCATTCCTGATTTTGTGGAGCAGCAATGACCTACAGACCTCAGATGACTCGTGAGATGGCTGTTAAATGAGCAAAATACACTTCTGCATTCTTTACGCCACTGTTTTTGTTTTTGGTGGTTTTTTTTTTTTTAAATATCTACTACACCAACTTAACCTTACCCTAGCTAATAGAGCTTTTAAAAATGTATTTGGTTTTGAAACAGACAGTAATTGGGTCTTTATTTTAAACCAACAGAGAGTCTGACAACTATGAGCTAGAAATCGATGAAGTTTTCATTTTATAGCTATGCTGAAAAGAAAAGGACATCATGCCATTGAACATCTAATGCAGGGACTAAATGAGTCAGCAATGATCTTTTATTTTAGGAATAATGATCTATCATTTATCATAGCCTTCCTACGGGAGACTAAGATCTAAATTCCAAGCCTTTTTCAGGCTTGTCACTGTGGACACACAGGGTTGGGATGCCTCCAACACCAAGGCTAACAATCAGGAATGATCTCCTTCAACTCCCAAGTTGCTCACGGTGGCCCTTCTGCAGCCACACACCTCCTCTCTGCAGACTCGATTTCCTTAGGACATATGTCTCTAAAGGCCAGGACCCTGCCCACCCTGTTCCCCGAGGTAACCCCGTCCCCAGTACTAAGCACAGTGCCTCCAAGCAATAGATATGTGCCAACAGATGCACTTAAAAGCGTTCTTCCTTTTGAAGGTCACTTCTTCATCATGCCTTAATTGGTTCTCTTTCAGACTCCTGGAGGACTTGATTAACCAATTATTTTCCCCTCTCAACATGCTACAGGTTTCTTCTTCCTTCGGACTATGGGGAAGGCTATATATATATAAACTTTATTCATGCTTAAAAAAAACCAAAAAACCTCAAACCTGAGAATCCCTATAGCTACCCTTGCATTTCTCCATGTCCATTCTACTGTGGCAATCCCCATGCTATCCCCTAGTCCTTAAACCCATATGCTGCTCAAATTGCTCTTGTAAAGCTCACTAGCAACTTCTTTTATCTTTATGATCACCTGGGAGCTTTTACTTATTTTTTAACTTGAGTACAGCTGACCCACAATGTTAAATTCATTTCATTGCTGATGTGTTTCAGTGGCCCATTTCAATGGTGCCCCAACTCTGGTTTCAGCCCTTTTTCTGAACACCGTGCACTGCTCTAAGTAAGGCTATTTAAGCTGACATCCTATAACCGCTGGAAGGATGAATGTATATATTTTAGCACACAGGACAACTAGCCTCTTCTGAACAGGTCAAAACAAAAGAAGAAATCATTCAAGTGTCCTGGGCTGTCAAGTGGACGGTGTGGACTCTTAATGACGCTCTCACACCCGAAAGCCAGATTCCATCACGTTCTCCCTCCTCAACTCGTTATCATACATAACTGTTCATGCCGCCCAATGGTGTGCCTGCGTGTGTCTTAAAAACTTGGGGAGTTTTAGGAACGAGAAGCCTGCCCTGCGCCTTCTGCAGGAGGCCGTTCCCTCCGAGGTGTGACCTGGGCCACTGGTCCCAGGCGGGAGCGAGGAAGGACGCGGCGCCACGCGACGGAGAGAGGCTGCTCCTATGCAGGAGGGGCTGCGGCCGAGGTTAACTGAAGTCTGGGGACCAGCCGGGAGGCCCATGAGCGGGCTCACGCAGCCACGCCCTCCCTCGGCCCCGCTCTGCATCTACTCCGCGCTCTGTGGCTCCCGGCCGGCTACTCACCATGGCGGCGGCGAGAGTCGCAGCCTAGAGGAGCCCGAGAGGCCAGGCGGAGCCCCGCCAAGCCCCGGGTCGCCGCGGTTGGGCGCAGAAGATGCGGAGGGAGGGCAACTTGTTTAGAAGCCTCCGGTTGCTAATGGGAACGGAGGCACGTGGCCCTAAGTGCTACACTTTTATTGGCCCTCACGATCACTGTACAGGAAGTACAGTGTAACCGGCCAACTGCCGCATGCGCACTGGTTTCCAGAGCCGGAAGTCCCACCTATCTGCGCCACGCCGACTTTGGGACCCGGCCGCTGTTGCTGGTGGTAACCGGAGAGGAGAGGCCGCCAGGACCCTCACGTTCAGGGGCGCTCTGGAGCGTCGGAGTTTGGGTTGCCGGGAAGGGCTGTCCCTTCCCGGGCTTGGTGACGACGCCGGTTGGGGCTTGAAGGGCTGACTCCCCGACTTTTTAGTGGTCTCAGGGGGCCTGGGCGTGGGTGGCCGGACTGATTCCTCTCCAAGGCCGGCAGCTCCTGCTCTGCCTGATGCCACGATAGACTTTTGAATAGCGGTCTCCCCGCCCAGCTAATTCCCTCCCCCCCCCCCCGCCCTTACAGTCTTGTTTTATCCTTAAAAATTAAACGCGACGGGTCCCTGGATGGCTCAGTTATTAAGCATCTGCCTTTGGCTCAGGTCATGATCCCAGGACTCAGCCCCAAATCGGGCTCCCTGCTCAACGGGAAGCCTGCTTTTCCCTCTCCCACTACCCCTGCTTGTGTTCCCTCTCTCGCTGTGTCTCTCTCTGTCGAATAAATAGGTAAATAAATCTTAAATGTGAGTTGGTGAAAGAGCAGTGAATTTCAAATTATGCCTAGAATCATCAGGGAAACTTGTTGAACAAATGCTTCCTGGACCTCACCCCTCCAGAAATTCTGAATCAGGAAGTCTAGCTTGGGTGTTTGGAATCTGCAGTTTTTATCACACACCAGGAGGGATAGGGAGCACTCTTTAAGAAACACTGTCCTAAGTCCTCAGGGAAATGCAAATCAAACCACAATGAGATAACACCTTACACCTGTCAGAATGGCTAGACTCAGAAGTAAGTGTTGGGGAAGATGTGGAGAAAGAGAACCCTTGTGCACTCTGGGTGAGAACATAAATTGGTACAGCCACAGGAAGAAACAGTATGGAAGTTACTCAAAAGTTGAAAACAGAACTATATGAGCCAGTAATTCCACTACTGGGTATTTACCCAAAGAAAACAAAAGCCCTGAGAAAGACATGCACTCCTATGTTTACTGTAGCATTGTATGACAGTCAAGATACAGAAGCAACCCAAGTGTCCACCAAAGATGAATGGATAAAGAAGATGTGTACTGGGCTCCTGGGTGGCTCGGTGGGTTAAAGCTTCTGCCTTTGGCTCAGATCATGATCCCAGTGTCCTGGGATCAAGCCCTGCATTGGGCTCTCTGCTCAGCAGGGAGCCCGATTCCTCCTCTCTCTCTCTCTCTCTCTCTCTCTCTCTCTCTGACTGCCTCTCTGCCTACTTGTGATTTCTCTCTGTCAAATAAATAAAATCTTTTTTAAAAAAAGATGTGTACACACACACACAGTGGAATATTATGCAACCATAAAATGATAAGATTTTGCTACTTGGGACAACATGGATAGACTTGGAGGGTGTTAAGTATGCTGAGTGAAGTAAGCCACAAAAGAAAGACAAATATTGCATGTTATTACTCATATGTAGAATTAGGGGGGAAAAAAATTCTAACTCATAGAAACAGAATAGAAAGGCGATTGCCAGGGGCTTAGAGTGGGGGAAATAAGATGCTGGCAAAAAGGTACAATCTTTCATTTATAAAATGAGTGAGTTCTGAGGATCTCATGCATAATGTGGTGGTTGATGATAACACTGTATTGGATAATTAAAATTCCTTGGGAGTAGAGTTTAAGTGTTCTCATAAATTTAAAAAAGGTAAATATGTGAGGTGATGAGGAAATGGCCAACTTAATGAGCTCAAAGAGGGGAATCGTTTTACAATGTATTTCTTAGAATTTTCTTTGTCAATTTTATATAAAAAAAGCATGAGGGAAGGGAGGGAGGAAGGAAGGAGATTGTCCTAGAAGAGGCAAATGTGCAGGGTGAAATAGATTATTGCGTGTGCCCGGGGCTCGGGGCTGGGTGGGTGAAAGCCATTGAGTGGGCGTTTCAGCAGGCTCAGAAGCATGAGCCAGACACACTGAGGAGGGAATGAATAAGCTAAAAAATGAGCTTGGCTTGACAGGAAATAATAAAGGAAGGAGCAAATAGGAAATGGGAAATAAATAGGAAGGAGCACAGAGTGGGGAACTTCCTGAGAATTTGGGAGACTTAAAATTCAGGAGAAGCTATCTGGCATGAGTTAGTCCTGACTCAGGAATAGATAAGCCAACTTAGGTCACGCTTTTGGCTTTGTGTTGATTTTGGCGACTACATAGTGCTACTTAAAGAGGGTCACAACTGGGACCTAAAAGTCTAGAAAGGACTTCACAGTCCCGGTTCTGCCTGATTCTTAATGGATGGGGGGATTGAGAGCCATGGCCACGTGTCCAGGTCCTTGGAGGCTAGGCAGAGGGATCTGAAGTTGGAGTGCGTGATGAAGCTAAGTTTTCAGGAGAAAAACCAGAAAGTAGGTGTGAAGTCTTCTGGTATGGGGGACATTAAATCATACTCTGGTTTCGAGAATTTCATTTTTCTTTTCGTTTCTTGCCACCTTCCTTTACGCACCAGGCTTAGGAGTTGTCGCAAGACGCAAGTTCGGTGCTTTAAAAAATAAACTTGAAACTTCCATTGCTAGAACAAAGTGGGAGCAGATATATCCTATGGAATGTACGAAGGGATGATGTCTTTAGAAAAAGATGCGCGACAATGATCACAGGTTTATTGAATTAAATGGCCAATATGGTACAATGGAAATAATCAAAATGGGTAAGTTTCAATTCAGACAAACTAAGAGCTAGGAGGAAACAGTATTTTCCAATGCAGAAAGACAGCTCAGAAAAGTAAAGGGTCTTGCCCAGTAGAAGAGAGAGTGGAGTCAGGTCTAGAATCCAAATCTCATGATCACCGGTGAGAGTTTCTCAACCATTTAATCCTACCCAAATATAGGTGCCCTGGCTTTCTCTTTCAGTTTTAGCGCCACTCCTGTGAACGTGGGGCACCTTAACTTCTGTTTGGGGGAGCTTATGGGTGTCCCGTGGCTGTTGAAAAGCAGGGGACAAAGGTGTAGATTTCCCGTTTGTGTGGGGCTTGGCAAAGTCTTGGGGCACAGTCAGGAATCCTTCACTTAAATGATTAAGGGTTGCTATACATGCAGTTACCCATGGAAGGACCTTGAGCCTGAGGGACAAGAAGAACAGAAGGCAGGGTGTCCCTGCGTGTTACCTGGAGCACCCTCAGGCAAGGAAGGATGTTCTAGAGGCACTGGGTTGGCCACCCCACTTCACCATTCCCTCCCGGGGGCATCTGGGCAGAGCTCTTGTCTCCCTGCAAGGTCCATACATCAACGTCTCAATACCCACCCCCTGCAACATGACCCACTCCAAGCTCAGTTAAATGTCTGCTTGATCACACCATCTCTCACATTTCTGTTGAGTGTTTGTTGAATTTGATAATGGTCGTCATTGCTTAGTGCCCATGATGGGCTAGCCATACTCCAGGGCAATAGTTCAGCTTCACAATCTCTGGCTCTTTCTTACTACAGTGGACATTCATGAGTTCACATAGAGGGAAGGTCACTTTACTGGGTACAGTGGATGCAAGATAAAAAATGAGTTTCATAACCACTCTTATGACATTTAGGTGAAGTTATCAGTTTGTGTATCGAAGGCAACTTAAGTGTATTTTCCCGTGGGCAAACTCCTGTCTGTGCTTACTAAGTGTTATTAATGCTGGGAGATGAAAAGAGTGGGTAGATCATGCAAATATGTCATTCGTGAGTATGTTTGGGGCTTGGGGATTTTTCGAGTTGCTCTGCAAACCTGCAGACGGATAGTTGTTTTAATTTAAAATTCCTTTTTAATCTAAAATTTTCTGAACCAAGGGGGTTATAATAATCACGATAAGCCCATCTACCCAGCTGGGTTGATTGTTGTTACATAAGCTGTCTAAATAGTGTCAGCAAATATGAACACGGATTTTTAGCCTTCAGCTGATGAATTTGGCTCATGAAGAGACTGAACTTGTGCTTTGAGTTATTTCCTAGCTTGGCTTGATTAGCAAGGCAAACAGTGCAAGCTGCAGGGGAGAACAGCTCTGCCTTACCTTAATAGCAAGTTTCTTAGTCTCACACTTTAAAAAAAATTGCTGTGACCCTTTAAAACTTGTGTGTGTGTGTGTGTGTGTGTGTGTGTGTGTGTGTGTGTAAATCTGGAAGGAGTAGATGGGAGGCATGCAAAGGAGGCCATTATATACTTTTTAGCCTAGCTGAAGATAAATAAAGCAAAGACCAACTCTGTCTCCTCAGATGATTAGGAAGGGAGACACTTGTGGGTTCATAGGTTACCAGTCCTAACATGGGCACTACCAACTCCAGGGCTTTTGCAACCCACACTGGGCAAAAGAAGGAAAGGGAAGGTCATTGTGCTCTTTTAGCGGTGTTGAGAGATTTACCCGATTTGCCACTATTTACAGAGCCCACCCCCACCCCTGCCATGTGCGTTAGTTTTTGTGACTGTGATAGAATCTGACAAGAGATAAGGGGGATTCAGGAGGCCCCAACTTTCCCTACTCTATAGAGCTTTGGTTAAGGTCAGGATGGGGTGGGGGGGGTGTTGCCAAATAATGGAGGAAGGGATTTGGTAAAACATGGTACAGGTGGTATATAGAAAAGGCAAAAATCTTTTTTTTTTTTAAATTTATTTATTGGGGCACCTGGGTGGCTCAGTGGGTTAAAGCCTCTGCCTTCGGCTCAGGTCATGGTCCCGGTGTCCTGGGATCGAGCCCCACATCGGGCTCTCTGCTCTGCGGGGAGCCTGCTTCCTCCTCTCTCTCTGCCTGCCTCTCTGCCTACTTGTGATCTCTGTCTGTCCAATAAATAAATAAAATATTAAAAAAAAGATTTTATTTATTTATTGGACAGACAGAGATCACAAGTAGGCAGAGAGGCAGGCAGAGAGAGAGGAGGAAGCAGGCTCCCCGCTGAGCAGAGAGCCCGATTCGGTGCTCCATCCCAGGACCCTGGGATCATGACCTGAGCCGAAGGCAGAGGCTTTAACCCACCGAGCCACCCAGGCGCCCCAAGAAAAGGCAAAAATCTTGAAGGCAAGGTGGGGAAGGGGAATGTTGGAGAAACACTGAGCCTGTGGGGGAATGGTTTGGGGGAAAATCATTGTGGGGGATTCTCTTGAGTCTTTGGAGTATGGCTCTGGCATGTAATACCCCCAGGGTCCTCCGATTTCCCCAGCCCTACCTGGTTACAACTGAGAAAGTAGCCAAGACTTTAAAGAAGGGAAGAAGCCAGGACTGGAAGGGTCTTTATAGGAGCTATAAATTATGGCAGCTCAGTGGGTCTCTGGTGGGCAAGAGATTACTTCCGGTTCTTCTGTTGTTTACTGCCTCAGTGGCTTGGTTGCAGAATGCTCCAGTGACTGGTGGGGTATTGGCAGGTGCTGACAAATTCGCTCAGTGAAATCACTATCCCATGCATTAAAAGAGGTCAGGCAAGGAAGTGGTTCACCATAAAATACTACAACTCCCTTTAAGCTTATGTAGATGACAGCAACTTCTTAGCCCAAATGACAGATCTGTTTCAGTGATTATGTCCATGTATTAAAACACCCCAAAGGAAACAAAATGCCTGACCCATCAAAAAGGGAAGTCTGAAAACGTTAGGAACCGGTGGCGGGCAATGCCTTCTTGTGAAGTATGAGAAAGGATGATTGTAAATATGAGGATATGGCCCGAATCCTTATTTCACACCCTTACACGAACATAGCTGTGTGTGTTAGATCTATGGCTCAGGCCTCGTCTCCGGCGATTTCCCCCTGGAAACCTGGGGAACACAGTGTGGGGAAGGGAATGATGAGCTAGATGGGATTTGTCCCTTTCAAGTACAGGTGGGGAAGAAATATGACGTAGGGGCAGCTTCATAAAATCCTCCACAAACCAATCTGTGGGGGGTAACTTTGAACATCTAGCACACATAAGCTTGATACCTTTATGATTAGATTGGAGATAAAAGGTCCGCAACTGTTCTTATCTGACAAAATCTGGTCTTGTTTTAAAAAAAGTGAGATGTGAGCCTAAACCCAACGACAACGACAACTTCAGTATCTCCCTGTATAGGATAGAAACAAGTTTGCATTTGAAGAAATTCAAAGTATGGATTTCTGTATTTGATTCTGTGTGAGCGAAACCATGAAAATCATGGAGTTTTTTTTTTTAAAACTAGGATCTCTGCTTGTTTCTGCATAAGAAAGTTCTGTCTGTGTATTGAGAGATTGTCCAGATGCTCGATGTGCTTTGTAAAGACTTAGCATTTACAGTATTGTGATGATTTGCTTCTCTAAAATGGATCTATACATTTAAGCCGTCCACACTGTGAGTCATTTTAGCTGTCATTTGTTGCGTACTTGCTGTGGGCCAGTAACAAACGCTTCCTGTTTAAAATGCAATATTTTGAGGGCGCCTGGGTGGCTCAGTGGGTTAAAGCCTCTGCCTTCAGTTCAGGTCATGATCTCAGGGTCCTGGGACAGAGCCCCTCATTGGGCTCTCTGCTCAGCAGGAAGCCTACTTCTCCCTCCCCCACTGCCTGCCTTTCTACCTCTCTGTCAAGTTAATAAATAAAATCTTTAAAAAAAATGCAATATTTCATTGACTCCTCAAAATAACGCCATGAGTTGGGACGCCTGGGTGGCTCAGTTGGTTGAGCAGCTGCCTTCGGCTCAGGTCATGATCCCAGCGTCCTGGGATCGAGTCCCACATCGGGGTCCTTGCTCATCAGGGAGCCTGCTTCTCCCTCTGCCTCTGCCTGCCATTCTGTCTGCCTGTGCTCGCTCTCTCTCCCTCTCTCTCTCTGACAAATAAATAAATAAAATCTTAAAAAAAAAATAACGCCATGAGTTAAATACTATGATTACTCTCATTCCTGAAGGGACAAAATAGAGGCTTAGGGAGTGTAGGTAACTTCTGCAAGGTTGTGGGGCTGGTTGGTGGAGGGGCTGGGACATGGATGAATGAATGTGTGGCCAGGAGCATGGTCCCTCAGCCCTCCTCCAGAATGGACAGTTTCAACTGTCTCACTTCACACATCCGGGCAACAGAGCCAGAGCGGGTAACCAGGACACCTTCACTTGGAAGCTCCAGGTGGACTGTCCCTTCCTTCCATCTAAATTCTGATGCCCTGATTCCAGAACCCCTTGATCCCCATTCAATCATTTCGGGGTCCCTAAAGTGCTCATTGGCTATCCTAATCAACTCTTGTCCCCCTACCCCCGCTTCCTCTGTGCCCCATAGAATATGCCATTACCTGATGACCTTAGAGCAGCAGATTTTCCCCCCAAACACTACTCATCCAAGAGGGAGCGTCCTCCTTGGTAGGACAGGTGTGCCACAGTCACCTATCGACCCCTTGACCTAGGCCTCCCTCAACCAGCTTTTGCTTCCAGTGACCTCACCACTGCCTGTCTCCCATCAACCACCTTCCACCAACCTCTGGATCATTCCTCCATTCACACACATTCCTTGAGGCCCATGACATCTGGCTCCAGCCTGTCTTGCCGTCCCTGGTCCTACTTTGTGAGCTGCCAGCTGGTGGCCTTTGACTCGATATCGCCTTAGCACCTGCTCTGCTTCCCACATCTCCTCGGAGCCAGTGGCTGGCCCAGAGAACTGTCCTTCTGTGATCATCACCTACCATCTGAACACCAGCTCCAGTCCTGTCACTGTCCCCCAACCTTACCTCAGACCCAAGGGTGACCCATCTATGATCTTTTTTTTTTTTTTAAGATTTTATTTATTCCACAGAAAGAGTGAGAGAGCACAAGGAGGAGGGGAACAGTAGAGGGAGAGGGAGAAGCAGGCTCCCTGCTGGGCAGGGAGCCCAGTGTGGGACTTGAGTCCCAGGAGCCTCATGACCTGAGCCAAAGGCAGACACACAACTGAGCCACCCAGGCACGCCACCACATGTGATCTTTTCAACCTTTGGCTTTTTTCTGCCCTCTCATCCCTCCTCCTTGACTTACTTCTCTTGGTCCCCGCTCTAAAGCTCCAGGTCATGACTCAAGCATGAGAAGTTTCTTTTTCTCACCTATTGACTCACTGTTAACACCACCCCGAGTGATTCCAACGTGAAATTCATCTAGGCTCCTTGCCTCCAACCCCCAATGTCCTCTGGGCAATACAGCTGCTTAGACATTTTTGGTCAGCTCCCATCCTTCTTCATCCAAGGGGCTGTCCCTTAAAGTTTTCCTCGTCCTCAAATATTCTTCCATCTTTCCCTCTTCAGTCCCAACAGATGATTTCCCCTCCTGCTTTTCCAGAGGGGTAAACTCTCCCGATGTCTCTGTATTGCTGTTCAAAGTGAGTTCCTTCATCAATGAGTGAGGAACTATTTCAGGATTATTAACACTCAGTATTGCCTAGGGTACGAGGGAAAAAAAAAAAACATTAAAAACAAAAGACTTTTCGGTAGGAGGATACAATAGTATGGCCTTTTTTTTTTTCCCCGAGAGGGCAAACTGGAAATTACTATCAAAACTGGAAATTACTATCAAAACTGAAAATGCACACGCCCTTTGACCCAGTGATTTGCCTTCCCTCCTAAGTGTTTAAGAAAAAACAAGAGTGCAAAGATGTGTGTACGAAGATGTTTACTGTGGTTTTGATGTGGTAACAATCTTGAGGTAGGTGTGAATGTTTCTCTTTTGGCCCAATGACCAAATAAATGATGCTATGGGAAAGTGGGATCTTTCTGCAGCTGTCACAAAGCAGGAGGAAGAATCCATGCCCAGCGGCATGGAAAGATATCCACAATACACAACAAAATGAAAAAAAATCGATCGAGAAGGATAGTCATGGGGGGAGACTTGCTTGTAAATGCACAGACAGAGAAACTCAGAAAGGTAAAGAGATCCCCTTTTTATGCTCGAATGCAGGCAGGGTGATAGAATGATGACAGGCATTTGGGGGGTGGTTGACCTCTGCTTGATACACACCTGTAATTTGGATTTTGTGATTATGAGGGCATTACTTGTATAATTCAATGATCAAAGAGAAAATAAAATCGCAGCCCATACAAACACAGTCTTTGCCACATCTGCCATTGTCTTAGCGCTCACCACAACCAAGACACCCTCCTTCAAAGGCCCAGGCCTCTTTCCTCTTCCCTTTCAGTCAGCAATCTCAGGTCAGAAATTTCAGGTCACCAAGAGCCCTGGATAGAGATCGCCTAAAGGAACATGCCCTTTCTTTTTTATTCTTCGCTCCAAACGTTGTTGCTAATGTGTAGATGTTTTCACTTTGGTTGGTGTCCTCTGCGGTGGGCTTTCTCCCCTTCTCTCCCGATGGTCCCCGGAATAGCCCTAGGCTCTCCCACACTGGAGGTGAGAAGGGTGGAGCCGAAGGGAGGACTCTACTGGCCCTGGGCTGACTGTTGCATAACCTTGTACGTGACCTCTCTGAGAAGGAAGGTCAAATTTCTGTCTGATTTGAATTAGGTTCACTGAGCAGGTCCCATTCAGATATTTTATAGCAAAATTAAACAAGAAGTTGGCATATATCTTTGGATACAAAGATGTATCTTATGGGAATATTATAGCCATTAGGGTCCTTTCCTTTTATTTATTTATTTTTTAACTGCCTTATGGAGGGTATCTTTTATGGGAAGGGTGTATTTCAATTTTCGTGTGACTTACTTTGAGAGCAATGATGATCAATCAGGATTTATTACTGTCAGCCTTTTTCCAGAAACAGAAGACATACTTAGGTGATGTATGTCAAGTTTCACAGTGGCCACACAGAGAATCTAAGCTCTCATCCTATCTTCTAGAAACCCCTGTACTTCTTCTCCTGGCTTCACTGGTTCTTGGAGGATCTGCTGTCCAAAGCTAAGCAGGATCCTCTTCTCATGGCCCCGGCCATCCCCTTCTGCTACCCTGAGGGAGACCCAGCTCCATGAATGATCCCTTCACTTTTTTTTTTTTTTTGGTAAGCGCCTATACCTTCATTCTCTTCCTCTTTCTTTGACCCTTCCACTGTTGAAAATTGGGCTCGCATCTCCTCCCTGTTAAAAACAAACCAAAACAACGACAAACAACTGAAAACCCACCCTTTCCTTTGTTCAAACTTTACCTAGCGTTGCCTGCCCTAACTTGTTCCTACAGGTTATTGCTGTGCTACGGGGCGGGGGGGGGGGGGGGGGGGGGGGGGGGGGGGGGGAGGGGCCTCCCTGCTGACTGTGCACGCCTCACCTGTCAATCACCCCTTGGTCTGGCTTTCCCCCTTTCCTCCCTCCTGACACAGACTTCCTACCAAACCCTCAAAGGATCCCCTCCTTCCTGAAACGGATGCCTCATCTGGCGGCTTTGAGACCTTCACCGTGAAACCATGTCCTCCTCGTTGACATGGCCGTTGGCTTGCTTGGCTCGCATGGTTGGTTCCTCTTCTGCTCACCTCTGACTAGCGGTGTCCCGTGGACCTCTGTCCTCATCGGTTTTGTCTGCCCACTGTACCCTCCCTGTGTATGTCATTCCACTCCTTCCCCAGGTTTCATCTGTCCTATCTGAGGATGACCATGAAACCTTCCCCATCAACCCCTGCTTGTCACTTGTGTCCTCAACTCATAGTTCCAGGAGCTGACAGCCTTCAAAGCGCCAGGTGAATGACAGGATACACCTGCTTACATTTTTACCTCGTACCATGGAGATAACTTTCTAATATCCCTCCTATCTTTCCTATCCTTTGTTAAAGTCACCATCACATGCTGTATTTTGTAAACTCTACCCGTATGCTATATATATATGCCATAGAAGTAAAAATATATATTGTTTTAAAGTCACCTCAATGAAAAAGAAATCCAAATCTGGAGAGAACGAGGATACCGACACTACTTCTTTGAAAGAGCCTTTGTTTAGATCCAAAGGAAAAGCCGAGGGAACTTTGTTAAATCCTATTTTATCTCACCATCAGAAGGGTGAGTCAGTCTTTACTCAAAAGGCAAAGAGAGTTCTTGTAATGCTATCATTAAAAAAAAAAAATTCTAAGAATTGTTGATTTGAGCCTTGAGGTCGAATATGGTTTTCTATGGGATGTTTACTACAGACACTGATGTTTGTTCACTCCGAGTTGTAAATTGTGGTTTTCAGACGAGGTTGATTGACTTCGTCATCCCTGAGATGAACCCACCAACTACGAACTATGAGCTGTCAGGACGCTCTCTGAGAAATAGGGACACAGGTGGGAATACTGCTCCTCGTAGAGATTATTTGCAGGGACAAATAAACAGTGCTCTAACAGAAAGCCAAACTGAAAGACAAAACGCAGAATCTTGCCTCTTGGGACTGATTCAATGTGCAGGGCAGAAATGAGAACTGATCTCTTCCTGTGTTATTTTTCTAAATTTTTATTTAAATGCCGGTTAGTTAACACACAGTGTAATATTAGTTTCAGATGTCTTCCTGTATTTTAGAAGAATATGCTGTGCAGAAAGAATTTTTAATTTTTTAATTAACCTTCAAGTCAGGTCTAATTTTTTTTTTTTTTACTCCAGTCACACCCATCAGAAGGACGTGTGACTCAGGCCCCGGTTTACGGGAATACTTTCATCTTGCACTGACAAAAGACGCCACGGGGCTGAGTTCTCCTTCCCGAATAGCAAAACTGGTAATGAATGGATGAATGTGGTTCTTTCAAAGAACATTACGTGGGATACTTATTAAATAGTGTGCAGGATTGAAATAAAATCCACTTCCTTTTTGAGAAATAAGAATGTGTGAAAGAATGAAATCTTGCCATTTGCAATGACAAGGGTGGGGCTAGAGAGAATAATGCTAAGGGAAGAAGGACAAACCCCATATGATTTCACTCATATGTGGAATTTAAGAAACGAAGCAGATGAACATGGCTGGGGGTTGGCAAATCATAATGCAGATTCTTTGCCATGGGGAACAAACTCAGGGTTGCTGGTGGGGGATGGGCTATAGGGTGATGGGCATTCAAGAGGACGCTTGTTGTGATGAGCACTGGGGTGTTGTAAGAAAGTGATGAATCACTAAATTCCACACCTGAAACTAATATTAGCCTGTATGTTACCTAAGTGGAATTGAAATAAACACTTGAAAAAAAGAAAAGAATTTGGGAAACCTGACATGGAATAACATACGAATTGTATGTTAATCACAGAATATGGTGCCAAGAGTCTCCAAGGATCAGGGCACGATGAACAGACACTCTTATTTTAGAACGAGAAAATAAAGATTCAGTGTAGATTTAAAAATTTGCACCTACAAGTAAGAATTTATTTGAGAAATTACACCAAGAATGAAAGATAAGTGTGTGTCTGTGTGTGTATGCGTGTGTGTGTGTGTGTGTGCATATATATGTGTGTATGTGTGTGTCTCTATAGATGTGTGTATGTGTTGTGTATGAATGTGTGTGTGACTGTGTGGGTGTGAGTGTATGGGTGTGTATGCTTCTGCACGTGTGTGTGTACGTGTCCTATATGAATGTGTATGGGGTGTGTCTACATGTGTATGAGTGTGTGTGTTGTGTATGGATGTGTGTGTGTGTGTGTGTGTTGCATATAGGTGTTTGTATGCATGCATATGTGGATATGTGTGTATGCTGTGCATGAATGTATTGGAGTGTGTGTGTGTGTGTGTGTTAGTGGGGAAGAACAGAAGGGAAAAGGAAAGGACTTTGGAACCCTAAAATAAATCAGATAGTGGATGAGAATTTATCAGAATCTTATCTTAATACCTGCCTTTTGTAGGTGAGGAACATAGTCGCATTAGTGATCGTACATAATCTACTTTTCTGATTATAGAGCTGTGGAGTTCTCTTTGGTAGGCAAAGGTTTTCTGTGCCTCGGATTAATCTTTTATTATTTTAGATTTTGGCAACATCCCCAGGCCAGGCTCCAATTCTGTAAAAAAACCACTCTGCAACATTCAAAGCAAGTGGAACACATGAGCAATTTGGGAAATGGACCACAAAAGCCAGACACAGCTCCCGGGGTGCAGGGGGGCCCTCGGGGTGCAGGGAAGCCTGAGCTTTCATCTGTTCTCAGAAATGCCGTTTCGCTGTTCGTCTCTCCTTCAGGTGGATTTCTTCCGGGTCTTTTACTGGGGATAATTTTTAGAGAGAAAAGTAACTCTCTTTAGCACGGGGTCCAAGCACACTGGCCTCGCAGGAGGGTACCGAGGCTGGAGAGGCCGACACCCCTTCTGGAAAACCAGAGAGAGTCCAAGGGGAGCATTTATTCCAAACCACTTAATCTCAGTACAGATACCACTTGTGGGTAATACAGTTATTTTGAAAGAATGCAAAGAAGCAAAAAGGAAAAAAAAAAAAACCTTTATAGAGCAAACCTTCAGAGGGCAAAAGTTCAAGGGAGGATTTATTTTTAATGTTAAAAGGGAAGACAGATCGTGAGTGAATTCGAGAGCACTGGTAAAAATGCGAAAGCTCAGAAAGCCCAGAAGGGCCATTTGGTTTGCTAAGTGTTTGTTTCTTCCGGGACAATAAGGTAGTCAAACAGATTTGCTTGATTCCTAAAAGGTTTTTCTAACTGGCTGCCAGTCTCAGATAAAAAACATATACTACAACTTCAGGAGTGTGTGTGTGTGTGTGTGTGTGTGTGTGTGTGTGTGTGTGTGTGTGTGATGCCCGTTTCTTTGTAGAAGAAGGAACAGAATCACAGATGAGTAAGACCCTGGATGGGACCATAACCCAACGTGATTGGCATTGTATGACAAGCTAAAGCAAATAACCGATTTGAGGTCTTCTACTTTCTTAGGTTTCCCTGATTATCCCTCTCCGTGTAACTAACTGGAGGGATTTACTCACTCCTTACCTAAGGAAGACAGAAGTGGAAAGCTGCGAGGGACATTCATGTCATTTATTATGAACCTGTCTTGGGGACAGCAGAAGTCTAGCCCAAGGAACCAAGCCACTGACAAAGCGTTTTATTCCCCGCTGGTTATTATGATCATCGTTGTTTCGTGAAGCTCATTTTTCATGGGAATATAAAATTATATATGACCAGCTATGGACTTTTGGATGCCAAGTTCATTCATCTGTTCATCAAATGTATGTTGAAACCCTGTATGTATGTCAGGCACACCTTAAGGCTCTGGCGTCACAATAGTAGGGAAAACAGATACAGTTTCCACTCTGGAAGGTAAAGTGGGTCTTAACGTTGTGTGAATTGGTTCTAAGGCTTTGCTCTTCCATTGCAGCTTAATTGAAGGCTCTGTTGCCTCCATTCAGCATGGCTAGGGATGTGAGCAACAGCCTGGGAGATGGTCTCAGCCTCTGCCGAAGGGGACCAAAGCCTGGTTGTGCACAAGGTGAGGGTCTGGGATGCTTGATTTCTTTTCAGATGAGTCTGCTCCCCAGAGAAGGGACCAGGAGTGACCCAGGACAAAATGAAAAGGCAGACTTGGGAGACCATGCTGGCCGTTGAGGAGAGAGGGTTCCACAATACACCCTCTTCAACAGTTATTTTAACAAGAACAATAACAACAACGCTTGGTCCCCCCCCCCCCCCCCCGCTCCTCATTGTTTCTTTTTCAAACCGTGGTGGGGAAACCATGACTTGGTGAGGGTAGGCTCTGATCCTCTTGTTTCTACCATCTGCTAGATCAGAAAGAAAGACCCTAGACCGGGTGCAAGTAAGAAAAAAATTTTAGTGGTTATTGTGGCTTGGAAGCATCTGTAAGTACGGGTCAGTCAACTAGCTCTTGAATTTGAGTGTCTCTAAGTGAACGTAACAGGTAGAAGCTTGCAACCCTCCTTCAAGCACACATTTGCAACTCTCCCATATCTTAAAAAGGAGGAGAGAACATACATGTGAATAAAAATGATAACAGTAATTTATTAGGTTATCTTACCACTGTTCTCTTAGAAAGTAGCGCTTCCTCTTTCCAGAATATGTGAAGGTTATATTTGGAATATGTGAAGGTTATATTTGGAACTACCCTTGTTTTGAAACTTAGTCTGGGCTGGGTTGGGTTCTGATGAGAAGAATCTTATCACAGGAGCCAAGAATAGTTCAATAAAAACACACTCAGTGAATATATGAAAATTCATGAGTCTGTAATGGTACTCAGAAGAAAGCCAGCAGAAACTCATTTGAGGGAACTAGCACTGACTCCTTATTTAGACACTATGTGATTAAAGGGGAAATACAATTAATGTCTTTCCAGTAGGAACTTTATGTCAGGGTAACCTAATAGCTCTCATTGACAAGACACAACTATTTTACAGAAGGATGCCAACTAGATGTAGAAGGATAGACTTAGAAAATCATAGTCCTGCCATTCCCATGAGAGTGTAGATCCAAGAAAAGACTATCAGCTTGCATGAAGGACATGAGGAGGATAGTTGATGGGACCTGGGCATTTCTATGCATCCAAAGTAATGTCACAATGATGAAGCTCGGGTCATTGCGAGAAAAAGGTAGTTGTACAATGGATAGCTCAGACTCCCATCACCCTAACCTGTGGTTGATCTAGGATCAGAAATGGTGGGACAACCAGAGAGTCCCTGTTCTCCTGGTATCATGCATTCTGAGGTCACAGAATCCCCTGGGATACAGTAAAGCCAACAATATGTACCTGGGGTCTAATCAACCTGTAAATGTAACTTCTGGGAAATACTGAGGAGAGAGGAAGAAGCTAAATGACACCACAGGTTAAGCAAGTGGGGGTGGGGGTGGGGCTCTCTAGGCCGGCCCACTGACAGCAGTAAGAAGATTCTATGAAGGAAGAGGCTAACGTCTAGATCAAAGGACACTGAGGACATATAGCAACCACGTGGAATGTGTGGTTGGGACTGGGTCTTGGTATGAACAAAAAGGCTGTGAAAGACATTTAGGGGGACATTTGGGGAATTTGAATATATATCCACTATTAGAGTATGATTATTACTTTTAGGTGTGATCGTGCTATTTTTTTGTTACTTGGGCCAGCATTACTAATTGATTAGAAATGCATTTTGAAATATTTAGGAGGTCATGTCATGACGTCTCTAATTTATTCTTTACACACATACTGTTTTATCCTATAAATACACAGACTTGGAACCAACCACTGAGACTGGCAAGTAATGTGTAATGATAAGTTGCTATCAAATAATGAGCAAAAAATGTTACAACATTTTCTAAAGATTGAAGTCTTTGAAGTGTAACACGAAAAAGACTAACATGAAAATTTATTCAAAATAATAAGGAACGCATAATCATGAGAAGAGAAGTAAAAAAAAAATTCAAGACCTCATAACTAACTCAGTTTTTAGTACTCCCACAAGAACCTAATTCTCACAGTGTACAATTAAGACTTTTTTATAACTTGTATTCACTTAGTGCTCCTCAGATTCTTCATCTGCTAGTAAAAATTGATCAGTGGTAAGGGAATAGTTAGATAAATTACAGCATATGCCCTTGTCGGAAATATTGTGAAGTCATTAACAATTAATTTAATTTAATTTTAATTAATTAATTAATTAAATTAACACTTGGAATTCTATTTAATAAGATGAACACAGTCTTACCATACAATGAGAAGTGGAAGAGATACAACTCTCTTACCAAACAGTCACGATTTTATGTAAATGTACATGATTTAGCCCCACATTATTGCTGAAAGAGGATAAAGAGGGAGCATCTCATGCTGCCCTTATACCATCGTGACTGTTGCAGGAAAATAAGAGGAAAAAAACCCACAGAGGAGATGGTAAAAAAAGCCTATAGCGCTTACCAGGCATGGATTACCCTGTTGTCTATTTCAAGCAAGAGCGAGATGTCTCACCACATGGGACAGATGTGGTAAATTTGCTGTCATGAGAAAAAGAACCCCCTCATTTTACTCATCTCCAAAACTGAAAGTTGAAGAGTTGAAGCCCTTTTGCCCTTCAGAACAACTAAACTCAAGAGAGCCTCCTCGCTGCCAGGCACAGGACCAGATGGCTGACTGGAGAAGACGATTCTGTCCCGACAAACCTGGGAGAAGCAGGCCCATCACCGTGGGGCAGAGCTGTTGAAACATACGGTCCACCATTGCATTGTTCTGGAACATTCTCTCACTCTCCAGGGGGACGGCCGATCCTGTGGTGCTGCCAGGAGATAGGGATCAACCGTGAGAAATAGACTCCATTCTCATGGGCAGTCTTCCCTCTGTTCGGAGAAGAAACAGTGTCAAGTTCATTGACAATGTTGAGGAGACCCACCTTGTTCATGGGATGGGGAAATAAAAGTCTAACTATGTCAAACAGCCCCTACCAATCCCAATTATGGAGGTAGGATTCTCCGCAAGAATTCTCAAGGTTGAGGTAAAGCTTCGTGCACTGGCGAGGAGAGATCTCTGGGCTTCCCTGTGTGTCGCTTGGGTGAAGCCAGAGCCAGAAGGACAGACCTCACCGAATCTCGCTTACACACCCACACCTACAAAGAAAAGCCTCTGGATGAATGCACACCAAAATTTTAATAATAAATATGTATGAGGAACTAGGAAAGGAATGGAAGAAAAGAGAACTTGACCTTTTCTTACTCTCTAGATTTCTGAATTAAAATATTTTTTTCTTTCTATAACTGCCGGTATTTACTGATTTCTTGTGTACTTTTTAAAAAATAAGCAAAGATGAACTCACCTGCCCCTGGTAAAAATATAAAAATGGTACAGTCCCTTGAAAACGGTTTTGCAGTTCCCCAGAAATGAACCATAGAGTTACCATGTGACCCGCCATGCTCCTCTGAGGTGTTTACCCGAGAGAAAAAGAAATCTATGTCGTCAGAAAGACACGCATTTGTATAGAAGCCCATTCGTCATGGAAAATGGAAGCCACTAAAATGTCCCCCAGCTGCTGAATGGATTAGCAGACGCGTATGACGTGTGACTGAATGTTGTCCAACAACTGACACACACAGCAATTTGGATGGATCTCACTATCATGACCCTCAGTCAAAGAAGCCAGATGAAAAGGAGTCCATGCCATGGATTTCAACGGATAGAAGATTCTAGAAATGCAAACCAGACCCTGGTGACAGAAAGCAGATGAGTGGTTGAATGGGGAGGGCGAGGGGGGTGAGGGGTGGAAGTCATTCCAAAGGAGCCCAAGGAAAGTGCTGGATACACTCGCACCCTGCACTGGGCTGATGCTCTCACTGGTGTAGCTACGCCAACATTTACCCAACTACACACTTTAAACAGGTACGATCAATTATGTGCCAATTATATCAATGAATCTGTAAAAAAAAAAAAAGTCATGCATGTTTAACATAGGAAATTTGGAAATAACCTAAGAATGAAGAAGAAAAAGAAATAGCACCTTTACTCCCTTGAGAAGACAACAGCTGACAGGTGGGGCTTTTCCATACCTACCAGACTGTGAGCCCCATGAGGACAAGTCCACGTGAATGGGCAGCTGTATTCCCAGCACTATGCCGGAGGAGCGAGTGTTCCAAAACTATTTTGGATAAATAAGTGAGTGAGAAAATAATCTACTCTATTGCATATGATCTCCTTAGAACTTTTTTATTTGAAGAGTTTATTTATTTCACAGAAAGAGAGAGAGAGAGACAGTGAGAGAGGGAATACCAGCAGGGGGAGTGGGAGAGGGAAAGGGAGAAGCGGGCTTCCTGCTGAGCAGGGAGCCCGATGCGGGGCTCGATCTCAGGACCCTGGGATCATGACCTGAGCTGAAGGCAGATGCTTAAATGACTGAGCCACCCAGGTTCCCCTCCTTAGAACTTTTTCATGTCACTGAACATGCTTTGAATATATATTTGTGACTCTACACCCTTTCACTGTCTGGGTATATATTAAGTTTGATTTTGGACTTGGCTCGTTTACCAGGTTTCAATGTCACCTGTCGCATGCTGTGATATTCTACTCTGTGGGCACCTGCTTGGGTGTGTCATGGAAGGTTCGTCTCTATGGCAGCCAATTTCCAAACCATGAATTGGACCCGAGGAAGCTGTCTAAAGTCTTAATTTTACACGGCCCAGATAAAAGTTAAGACAGTTACAGTTCCCGTCTTTTAAATTCATTTGTTGAGAAACATCTTTGCTCAGTTTCCTCTTCTGTAAAATGGAAGTATAATAGTCTCTACCTCTTGTGCATTAAAGGTGAGGGTGTAAAACCAGCAAAGCCAGTAAGTGCCAGCACTTACGGGTCATTCTTGTTGCAGAATTGTCTGCGGTCCCCTCTCGGTTCCTTCAGTTCAAATTCTTTATCTTGGGATCTGCCCGTCTAAGAGCATCTGTCAGCCTGGCTTGAAGAATCTTTGGGGTAGTTTTTTTGTTTCCCTTTAGACCACCTTAGAATACTCATTTTAGCCAAAGATAAACACTGGCCCCAGTGGGATTCCAAATTCTAGAAAGCTCTGGTGATCAGGAGTGAAACAATTTTCTTTCTCCAGTGGAATCCCCCAGCCTTCTGCTGAATTTCATGGGTAGGTGATTCTTAGTTGAAACCAGTAGCTTTGCAGAGTCAGGGTAGCAAACCGTAAATCATTTCTTAAGCTCTGTAAAACTTAGAAAATCAGGTGACCCTTGACAGAGCTTTTATTTATTTATTTATTTATTTATTTATTTATTTATTTGACACAGAGAGAGAGAGAGATCCTAAGTAGGCAGAGAGGCAGGCAGAGAGAGAGAGAGAGAGAGGAGAAAGCAGGCTCCCTGCTGAGCAGAGAGCCTGATGTGGGGCTCGATCCCAGGACCCTGAGATCATGACCTGAGCCAAAGGCAGAGGCTTAACCCACTGAGCCACTCAGGTGCCCCCTGACAGAGCTGTTTGATGAAGAGCTAAACACACACACACGCACGCAGATAAGATTCTTATTCCTTTAGATGAACTCGAGAAGAGGAATATGTAAATACATGTTGACTTAGAATATCTGCAAACGTATTTTCATTTAAACAATCACCTCCCATTCTATAGCTCAGGACACTGAAGCTTAAGGAAATCGAGTGACTTGTTCAAACTGCCCTTAGTAAGCGTCGACAGGGAGGAAATCCAGCCCTCTCTGAATCCAAAGTAAGTGTGTGGTTTACATCATATAAAGTAGCAATAGTCAACATTTTCCTTGCACACCATAGTTTGCAAAACTCTTTAGGGACATTGTCTGTCTGGGTCCTGACAGCTATGCCCTGCCAGGTGGCTGCTGTGATGCTGGGCTTCTCTCTACGTGTCCCGAAATTTCGTGCTACTTAAAGTGTGGTCCTCGCCCGGCAGCACAGATGTCACCGGGAAGCTGGTTAGAAATGCAGACACTCAGGCTCCGTCCAGAATCTGTATTTTAACAAGCTCCCCAGGGGACTTGTGGGCACATTACAGTTTGAAAAGCCCTCTCCAGTGAGCCAGCAAAGGTCTGCATCCTGAATCTGTCTGGCCAGAGCAGAGACACACAGAGTCATTGAGACAGAGGGTCCCCCCAGGCTGGCAGGTCTGGTGTGACACCGGTTGAAACGCTACAGAAAACAGGTGTTGAATCGGGCCGGTCAGGCAGGGAGGACTAGAAAGGGATGTCACAGAGGTGACCGCTGGCAGGCCAACCCAGCAGTGCTCGTGGATGGAGGCTTCTAGAGGATGGTCAGGGGCAAGGTCAGTCCTGCCGTTTGAGGCACGCACCAGGCATCCAAGCCTGTTGATACCTGTTGATACTGTCATGCAGACCTTGGGACCAGAGGATAGGGTGGACTCGAATTCATTTTCATGGTTCAAGCTTCATGAAGACCTTCCTGGAAGAAGGGTAAAGAAGATGCGATGTGTGCTGATACCAGCCTAAAGCTCCTCTTCCCTTACAAATCACATTGCCTTACGCTTTTGTGTCTCTCTTGGAGGAATTTGTCCACGTCTCAAGTGACGCAGGAGTGGTTGGATGTCACCCCGTGCCCACGAGTTCTCTTCTCCCCTGCCTGCGATGGAACACAGCTGCAAGATGGAGCCTCCTCCCTGTGCTTCACCTCTCATTTTTTAAAAAGATTTTATTTATTTATTTGACAGACAGAGAGCACAAGTGGGCAGAGAGGCAGGCAGAGAGAGAGAGGAGGAAGCAGGCTTCCTGCTGAGCAGAGAGCCCGATTTGGGACTCGATCCCAGGACCCTGGGATCATGACCTGAGCCGAAGGCAGAGGCTTTAACCCACTGAGCCATGCAGCACCCCTTCACCTCTCAATTTTAAGGGAACGTGGCCAACTCTGAGCTTGGGATTGTTCATATCATTCATGAGCCCCTCCTCTGTGGAACGGGGTGGGAAGCCTTGTGGGTCGTGTCTGGGGATGTCTTGGCCACAGTCCTGGTAGGAAATGAAGGTCCTAAGAAGGCTTTGATGGGTCTCTCTTTGGTGCCCTAATATCCCCATCTCATTGAAATCAAAGGAATTCAGATATGACAGAGAGGAGAGGTCATCCCAAAGTCCGATAGAACGCAAGCTGACATTTAGATCACCTTCTTACCTCTTGTCTAAAACCATTTCCTCCAGACTTCTCATTTGGCTTCCCCAATGGGGCCGCCAGCGGAGAGCACTTAAGCCAACCGACATACTCAAGACACTCAGTTTTACATCTTCCTCCAAATTTTCACGTCTTTCCATGAGCCTCACTGAATGGGACATACATTAGAAAGTTATAATGAAGATCTTCCAGAGGCTACTTCTGCCAGACCAGCCTCCACCTAGGACTCTCGTTATTGCCCCGGTGCCCGTTCCGCTGCTCAGGCTGGTGCGAGGGATGGGCTAGGATGTTACAAAGATGCTCATGAGGCCACATGGGGAGCCATGTGGTTTGGGGTCAGGAAACCAGGTGCCTGCTGTTAGGCTACACCCACAAACTTAGGCACCACTACCAAGTCAGGTGCTTCTTGATTCTGGCAGCTCAGAAATTATGAGCCGACAGTCAGGTGGCACGGAAATCTGTCAACAAAGTTATCAGCTAATCAGAAAAATGTGCTTGGATGTGGTTTTAGACATCCTGAAAGTTAGCCCAATGTGGCATAGGGTGGAAATTGCTATGCCCAGGATGAGTGATGGGGGATGTGTGTGTGCGTCGTGTGCATTTGTGGTTGAACACAGAGAACCTACCTTTGTTCTTAACAATCAGATGAATGATGAGAGATTTCGACAAATGGGAATGATTTTGTAACAACTTTCTATAGGGAACTAGTCATATATTTGCACAAATTCAAAGCGTACATTTAAGACAACTTTTTGTGCTCTTCAACAGATAGAAACACTTATCAGAATCTAAAATGTTTAGTATTAATTATTTAACTCTGTGATTTAGTCCTAAATATATTCTCCCAGTAAAATATTCAGTGGTTATAGACAAAGCGAATTTCTCCCTTGACCACCTCCCCCCACCCCCTAATTTCTTTCCGGAGGTAGGCAGTGTGGTCATTTGGGTATGAAAGTTCTTTCTCTGCGATGATAAACACGTACATGCTCCTAGACAAATTGTCATTTCGGTGTTTTGTTTTGTTTCCAACAGAAACACCATTTACTGAACATGTCGTCTAGAATTTTTTCTGTTCATTCAGAAACACACCCTGGAGATCTCTCCCTGTGAATAAATAGAGATACACCTTGTTCTTTTTTTTTTTTTTTAAGATTTTTTTTATTTGACACACACACACACACACACACACACACACACACACACACACACAGAGTGAGAGAGTGAGAGCGAGCTAGAGCATGGGGAGCCGCAGGCAGAGGGAGAAGCAGGCTCCCCGATAAGCAGGGAGCCTGATGTGGGACTCAATCCCAGGACTCTGGGATCATGACCTGAGCTGAAGGCAGATGCTTAACGGACTGAGCCACCCAGGCACCCTGACCTCATTCTTTTTAACTGCTGCATCGTATTCCATAGAATGACTATACCAGCCTTTGCAAAATCATTATCTTATTAATGGACGTGGAGAATGTTTTCTGTTTGCACCAACACAAGTGCCTTTGTTGTAATACCCTCTCAAGAGCACGCATGAATATTCTCTAAAGCAGACAGCAGTGTCGGTGTGGGATGGCTGAGACACAGGGATGCAAGCTTCATACGTTAACACACCCTTCCCTGATCCGCTGCAATGGCTGAACCAGTTCCCACACCCTCGGGAGCACAAGAGCCGAGCTCCCCTCCCCAGTGCTCAATATTAAACTTATGGAGATTTGCCTTTTGAAGAGTGAAAATACTGCTGTTTCACGTGCATTTCCCTGATGATGAGTTAGAGAGAGCTTCCTTGCAAGATGCTTTGCTTCCCTCTTTGGGAAAGGACTCTGCACACTTTGGCAAGTTTTAAAAATTGGGGTTGTCTTTTTCTTTGGGGTTTGCAGGAGCAACGCTCCTCTTTGGAGAGATATTGCAAACAGCAAGTAGTGACAGACAGTTTTTCTCTCTTTCAGAAAGTCATAAAAGCATCTGCTTGCAGAGAAACAGAAGGGAAAAAAAAGCCTGTGGTGTGTGTCTTCGTCTGTGTTTTTTTTCCATAGCGTGACTTCAACACCCACACACATTTTAGTTAAAACGGAGTGAAGCCCCCAAAGATTGCAACAGCAAAGATGAAAGACAAAGAAAAGTAAGGTCGTTCTACTAGACGCTTAATAACAACAAGGGCAATTTTTAGTCAACAGGTGAAATGTGGCTTTTTCGTGTTCCGCCCAAGGCTCGCTTTGCTATCCCAGGGCTGGCTCCTTGGGCTCCTTCCCGTAGAAACCTTTTTGTTACCAGTAGCTTAGGATCTGGGTTCATGCCCAGCAGTTGCCCATCTAAGGAAGTGACGTAAGTCTGTGGCCCCCAGCTGGGGTTATCTGAGAGGCTCATCACCCCTGGCAGTGACAGACACAGAGGAGCGCACCAGATGACAACGGGGAGTGGCAGCCCGGGCTTCTTGACTTACCCTCAACCACAAGGGAACTTATCTCCACAAGGCATCTTCCTGGGTGAAAGCTAAAGTCTGGGGGCTTGAGAAAGCAGGGCACTTAGGGGGTGCAGAGGGGCTGAGGAGGAAGGGGGCAGGAGAGCCGTCCTCTCTGCAGTCGGTTCTGACAGGTGTGTGTGGTTGAGGCCCAGGAGCAGATTTAAAGATCATCTCCAAAGATGGGGGTGGTGTGGAGTAGGGTGCTGGGGATGAGTGGCAGAATCCCTTCAGCCCTCTGTTTTATGTATCGTTCCAAAAGACCCTCAAGGTGGGAGGCTCCAGCCATTTTTCAAAACAGGCTTGAGAGAGGTCATGCTTCCAGCCTTTGTGAAAGTGGTTAGTGAGATAAAAGGAAGCCCAGCCGAGGTGTGTAGCCAACAGATCCAAGATGGAGCGCAGACAGTTTGGTAAGAGGCAGGACCCCACTGGACAGCTCCCGGGAGCACAGATTAGGGGACCCATCCCTATAGTTTCTCATTCGGCAGGTGTGATGTACCCCCACAGCATTAACAAATGTCTGGGTGCTGCTGCTCCCACTCTGGGGAACACACTTTGACAACCACTGGGCTAGAGAGAAGTTGCCAGAGAAACCTTTGATCAGGGAGAAAACAGAGGCTGAGAGGTATTTTACACAGTTGTGTCTGTTATCTCTCCTTCGGCTGATGGGGGGAGGGAAGTCAGAGGAGAAGGGTCGGTGGACACAAATGCAACATGGCAAAGTCTGCAGATGGCAGATGACGGACCACATCTGCCTGATGAGCTTCTAAAGGCAAGGGAGGCTCCAGTCCCCAGAGGTTACCTGCTGTGGGGCTGTGATGTCTTAGAAGGATCACCCTAGTTGAAACCGAGGGCCAGGCCCAGGATTAGACTAAGCTGGGATGGAGAATAAAACCTAAGTGAGAAAGAGACCACATTCCACCCAGGTATTTATTATTTTAACCATTAAAATCCTGTAAAATTGAAGTAATAAATACTATGCATGTGGCCACATAAAGGTCAAGTCATTCTTTGAAGCCTGAAGACAAGAGACTCCTATTCCTGGTTCCTTTTTTCCTGGCTTCCCATCTTATTCCCCCAAACCAACATTTCTGTGCTTCCCAGACTTTACGGAGTGCACAGAGCCCGGAGTGGGGATCTTTAAAATGCCGATTTGACTCAGTGGCTCCAGGGCAGGGCCTGAGATCCTACCTTTCTAACCAATCCTCAGGTTATGCTGATGTTGGCCTGAGGGCCAGACTATGTACGGGAAGGTTTTAAATCATTGTTTTAATCCTGTGTTCTGGTATAATCAATTTTAGACATTATTCATATGCTTCTTACTATAATAGATGAGGATTTAAATCCTTATTTATTTTTCCACCTTTATGATATACTCTTATTCAGTATTTTTACCAATATTAATAGACCATGTTTATTTATAATAACGATCTAAAGTTGCGAGGCACCTGGGTGGCTCAGTGGGTTAAGCCTCTGCCTTCGGCTCAGGTCATGATCTCAGGGTCCTGGGATCAAGTACCGTATCAGGCTCTCTGCTCAGCAGGGAGCCTGCTTCCCACTCTCTCTGCCTGCCTCTCTGCCTACTTGTGACTGCTGTCCATCAAATAAATAAATAAAATCTTTTAAAAAATAAAGTTGCTCAGTGAAGAGCCAAGTAGTGAACGGTTACTGCAGTTCATTTCTTACAAAGCCTTCTGTTTTACCCAGAGTTTTGAATTGTCTTTCTTTTCTTCTTACAATGTCTTGCTCATAATAATCTTCTGTTTCTCCTCCAAAAGCTCACCAGAGCAGATATTCTATGAAGTCCCCTTTTTTCTGGAAGACTTCCCTACCTCTACTCACTTTAATTTTTCCCTAAATCTAAAAACAGTCCCTTTCTGCTCCGGAGCAGTCCTCAAGCCATTCACTCAGGAAATCATCCCTTCGCCTAAAATCTCCTATGTGCAACTCATTGCTCAATTGTAACACAACTTTCCATAGCTATTTAGCGTCTTTACCCCCATCAGTAGAGACGTCTCTCTCTGCTTTTCTTTAACTCCCTTAGTCCTCCATTGTTCATCTGCATGTGCACCAGTTCAGGCACACACACTAGTATACTTCTATACATACATGTGTATATACATACATGCGTATGCCTCATGGTGTTTTCTTATTTTGTCTTATGTTAATTACTTGGTATTTGCTTTGTTTCATGTGATAGACAGTGACCACTATAAGAATTTACCAATGGTTTACTGCGCATCAAGAATTTGCCAATGGTTTACCACCTTTTGCTTCCTCCTCTCTTTCACGTCCCTCTTTTAAGAGACATCATTCTCTATGGAACCAAAACTAATTCATGAAAATAACAGCCACCGGAAAAACTTTCTGGCTTTCAGCATCCATGTGGCAGTGGGGGGAGGTGAAGGAGTGAGCGTGTTGATGCTGTGTTTGTGCTGTGCGGCTCATCTGTGTGTCAGCTGTTAAGTCCTTCATTTGATATATGTCTATCTAATAAGTCCGTGTATGGGATACGGACATTTGGTGATAGCGTTTGTATCTTTTATAATAACTTTTTCCTAGAGGAAGCTTCTCCCTTTGTCTTGGAATGGCCCTTCTTTTCATACTTCGACATAAATGTCACTACCTGGTGTCCCCAGTTAATAGTCTCCCTTTATCCCTACCCTTTGAAGCGGACTTGGCAGCTCTCCACATGGAGAGGTGGGGTTGATTTCCCCATTGCCTGAATCTGGGCTAAACTTATGACTTGCTTTGACCACTAGGATGTGGACAGAAGTGGCCATGGCCAGCTCTGAACCCAGATCTCGAGAGGTCTTGTGCATGTCTACCCTGTCTCTTAGGACCTCATCCTCACCATGTGTCCAGACCAAGGCTGGCCGGCCGGAGAATGGGGGACCATGTGGGTGAGCACGAAGGCCGTCATGCACAGCCAACCCCGGTCAACTTGTTTGACTTGTTTGCAGACACAGAAATATGAGCAGCCCCAGCTGAGGTTGGCTGTGGTTGGTTGAGACCAGAACTGCTCAGCTGAGCCCAGTTGAAACTGCAACTTCTAGAATCAGGAGATAAATGATAATCATCATGGAGTTGTTCATTAGGCAGCAAGAGCCAACTGATACACCTTGTTTATTTCCTTCAGAGCACTTCTTGGGGAGTTCTGCTAGCTGCTCAAAGACTCTGCTTCCCCATCTTTAGAAAGGACACACTCTATCTTGTAGAATTATTGTGATACTTAATGGGATGATGTTTGTAAAGCTCCTGCACAAACTAGGCGCCCAGGACATTTATTTATTTTCTCTTCCTCTGGAGCAGAGTGGGGATCACAGTCAGGAGGAAGCCTGAGCTGTTCTTCCTCAGGAACAGGAGAGAAGGTCCTGAGAAAGCCCTGAGAGACTTTGGAACCATAAGAAGAAAGGTTGCTGGAAAAGGGGAGCCAGACAAACAAACAAACAGAAAGCAGAAATAGACCCATAAGTACAGAGAACAAATTGATAGTTGCCATGGGGGATGGTGGGGTTGGGCACAATGGCTGAAGGGGAATGGGGGAAGAAAGGGAAACTCAGGGTGGGAGAACAAAGCAAGCAAGCCTCCTAATTCCCCTGAATTAGAGTCATGTTCTTGCATTGTCATTGATTGGATTTCTCTGTAACGTTGAGAAATGAAGTCTTTTAATAGAAGGACGAGCACTGTTGCTTCAGTACCCGCAGAATGCCAGGCAACCATTGGGCATAGATATTAACGTCCTCTTTTACAAAAGAGTAAACTGAGGCTCTGGGACACAGACCATGCAGTACATGTAACATTGGACATTCCCAGATATAACTGTAACTCTGTGAGGACATCCTCCAACAGCAAACCATGCTCATGAGCTCTGACCAGGTGCCAGGTTCTTGCCCATGTTAGCTCTTTTGGCCCTGACAGCAACCCTCTGAGGGATGGCAATTGCTACATTTTACAGATAAGGGAAGAACTTGCCTGAGATACACAGTAAGCGGTTGTCACCCCAGCACTATTCTGCTGAGTGTGGACCTTTCACTCTCTTTCTTGGCCACCCCCAGAGGTGGGGGTGGGGGTTCTAGAAATTATTTAGGTAGTAGGAGCCTTGAAAAGGAAAGAGAAATGAGTGAAATCTTTGAGGGCAACAGGAAGGAAGAAGGGGTCATCTTAGTAGTAGTAGGTAGTGTTGGGACTGAGGAATAGAAGGAGACCTATCCCCCAACCTCTCCTTATAGCTCCTTGGATGCAGGACAGCAGATGTGTCCTTCTTCTATCACTTGGAATATAGGGAGAAAAGTCTTTATCAATATGTGTCAGAGAAGGGGACAAGAAGAGGGGTCCCAAACTCTTGCAGCTTGAGATATATTGAATAAAATGTTTAACATCATGGAAAAACAAATTCCAAGTTTAAAAAATATCAAGCAGAGGGAGGAGTCAAGATGGCGGAGAAGTAGCAGGCTGAGACTACTTCAGGTAGCGGGAGATCAGCTAGATAGCTTATCTAAAGATTGCAAACACCTACAAATCCAACGGGAGATCGAAGAGAAGAAGAACAGCAACTCTAGAAACAGAAAATCAACCACTATCTGAAAGGTAGGACTGGCGGAGAAGTGAATCCAAAGCGACGGGAAGATAGACTGCGGGGGGAGGGGCCGGTCCCGGCGAGCGGCGGAGCAACGGAGCACAAAATCAGGACTTTTAAAAGTCTGTTCCGCTGAGGGACATCGCTCCAGAGGCTTAACCGGGGTGAAGCCCACACAGGGTCAGCATGGCCTCGGGTCCCGCAGGGTCACAGAAGGATCAGGGGTGTCTGAGTGTCAGAGAGCTTACAGGTATTAGAACGGGGAAGCCGGCTACAGAGACAGAGCCAAGGAGTGAGCTCTCAGCTCGGGGTTACCTTGAACCGGTCGCAGGCTCGGTCAGCTCGGAGCGCGGCCGGAGGCCAGGGTGATGGGAGTAATTGGGCGCTGTTCTCTGAGGGCGCACTGAGGAGTGGGGCCCCGGGCTCTCGACTCCTCCGGGCCGGAGACCAGGAGGCCGCCATTTTCATTCCCACCCTCCGGAACTCTACGGAAAGCGCTCAGGGAACAAAAGCTCCCGAAAGCGAAAGCGAACCCGAGCGGATTACTCAGCCCGGCCCGGTTAAGGGCGGTGCAACTCCGCCTGGGGCAAAGATGCTTGAGAATCACTACAACAGGCCCCTCCCCAGAAGATCAACGAGAAACCCAGCCAGGACCAAGTTCACCTACCAAAGAGTGCAGTTTCAATACCAAGGAGAGCAGCGGAATTCCAGAGGAGGAGAAAGCAAAGCACGGAACTCATGGCTTTCTCCCCATGATTCTTTAGCCTTGCAGTTAATTTAATTTTTTTTCTTTTTCAATTTTTTTTCTTCTGCTAAATTTTTTTAACTTTTACCCTTTTCTTTTTTAATGTTTTTTAACTAGTTTATCTAATATATATATATGTTTCCTTTTTATATTTTTTTATTGGTTTTCTTTTTTTAATTGTTTCTTTTTTTTTTCCTTTCTGAACCTCTTTTTTTTTTAAAATATTTTATTTATTTATTTGACAGACAGAGATCACAAGCAGGCAGAGAGGCAGGCAGAGAGAGAGGAGGAAGCAGGCTCCCTGCTGAGCAGAGAGCCCGATGCGGGGCTCGATCCCAGGACTCTGAGATCATGACCTGAGCCGAAGGCAGCGGCTTAACCCACTGAGCCACCCAGGCGCCCCTCTGAACCTCTTTTTATCCCCTTTCTTGCCCCTCACGATTTTGGATCTCGTCTGATTTGGCTAAAGCATATTTTCCTGGGGTTGTTGCCACCCTTTTAGTATTTTACTTGCTCCTTCATATACTCTTATCTGGACAAAATGACAAGGTGGAAAAATTCACCACAAAAAAAAGAACAAGAGGCAACCAAAGGCTAGGGACCTAATCAATACAGACATTGGTAATATGTCAGATATAGAGTTCAGAATGACGATTCTCAAGGTTCTAGCCGAGCTCGAAAAAGGCATGGAAGGTATTAGAGAAACCCTCTTGGGAGATATAAAAGCCCTTTCTGGAGAAATAAAAGAACTAAAATCTAACCAAGTTGAAATCAAAAAAGCTATTAATGAGTTGCAATCAAAATGGAGGCTCTCACTGCTAGGATAAATGAGGCAGAAGAAAGAATTAGCGATATAGAAGACCAAATGACAGAGAATAAAGAAGCTGAGCAAAAGAGGGACAAACAGCTACTGGACCACGAGGGGAGAATTTGAGAGATAAGTGACACCATAAGACGAAACAACATTAGAATAATTGGGATTCCAGAAGAAGAGGAAACAGAGAGGGGAGCAGAAGGTATGTTGGAGAGAATTATTAGAGAGAATTTCCCCAATATGGCAAAGGGAACAAGCATCAAAATCCAGGAGGTTCAGAGAACCCCCCTCAAAATCAATAAGAATAGGTCCACACCCCATCACCTAATAGTAAAATTTACAAGTCTTAGTGACAAAGAGAAGATCCTGAAAGCAGCCCGGGAAAAGAAGTCTGTAATGTACAATGGTAAAAATATTAGATTGGCAGCAGACTTATCCACAGAGACCTGGCAGGCCAGAAAGAGCTGGCATGATATATTCAGAGTACTAAATGAGAAAAACATGCAGCCAAGAATACTATATCCAGCTAGGCTATCATTGAAAATAGAAGGAGAGATTAAAAGCTTCCAGGACAAACAAAAACTGAAAGAATTTGCAAATACCAAACCAGCTCAACAGGAAATATTGAAAGGGGTCCTCTAAGCAAAGAGAGACCCTAAAAGTAGTAGATCAGAAAGAAACACACAATATACAATAACAGTCACCTTACAGGCAATACAATGGCACTAAATTCATATCTCTCAATACTTACCCTGAATGTTAATGGGCTAAATGCCCCAATCAAAAGGCACAGTGTATCAGAATGGATAAAAAAACAAAACCCATCTATATGTTGCCTACAAGAAACTCATCTTAAACCCAAAGACACCTCCAGATTTAAAGTGAGGGGGTGGAAAAGAATTTACCATGCTAATGGACATCAGAAGAAAGCAGGAGTGGCAATCCTTATATCAGATCAATTAGATTTTAAGCCAAAGACTATAATAAGAGATGAGGAAGGACACTATATCATACTCAAAGGAACTGTCCAACAAGAAGATCTAACGATTTTAAGTATCTATGCCCCTAACGTGGGAGCAGCCAACTATATAAACCAATTAATAACAAAATCAAAGAAACACATCGACAATAATACAATAATAGTAGGGGACTTTAACACTCCCCTCACGGAAATGGAAAGATCATCCAAGCAAAAGATCAACAAGGAAATAAAGGCCTTAAATGCCTTAAATGACCAGATGGACATCACAGATATATTCAGAACATTTCATCCCAAAGCAACAGAATACACATTCTTCTCTAGTGCACATGGAACATTGCAGATCTCCAGACTAGATCACATTCTTGGTCCTAAATCAGATCTCAACCGTTATCAAAAGATTGGAATCATTCCCTGCATATTTTCAGACCACAATGCTCTGAAGCTAGAACTCAATCACAAGAGGAAATTTGGAAAGAACCCAAAGACATGGAGACTAAACAGCATCCTTCTAAAGAATGAATGGGTCAACCAGGAAATTAAAGAAGAATTGAAAAAATTCATGGAAACAAATGATAATGAAAACACAATGGTTCAAAATCTGTGAGACACAAGAAAGGCAGTCCTGAGAGGAAAATATATAGTGGTACAAGCCTTTCTCAAGAAACAAGAAAGGTCTCAGGTACACAACCTAACCCTACACCTAAAAGAGCTGGAGATAGAACAAGAAAGAAAGCCTAAACCCAGCAGCAGAAGAGAAATCATAAAGATCAGAGCAGAAATCAATGAAATAGAAACCAAAAAAACAATAGAACAAATCAGCGAAACTAGGAGCTGGTTCTTTGAAAGAATTAATAAGATCGATAAACCCCTGGCCAGACTTATCAAAAAGGAAAGAGAAAGGACCCAAATAAATAAAATCATGAATGAAAGAGGAGCGATCACAACAAACACCAAAGAAATACAGACAATTATAAGAACATACTATAAGCAACTCTACGGCAACAAATTTGACAATCTGGAAGAAATGGATGCGTTCCTAGAGACATATAAACTACCACAACTGAACCAGGAAGAAATAGAAAGCCTGAACAGACCCATAACCAGTAAGGAGATTGAAACAGTCATCAAAAATCTCCAAACAAACAAAAGCCCAGGGCCAGACGGCTTCCCGGGGGAATTCTACCAAACACTTAAAGAAGAACTAATTCCTATTCTCCTGAAACTGTTCCAAAAAATAGAAATGGAAGGAAAACTTCCAAACTCATTTTATGAGGCCAGCATCACCTTGATCCCAAAACCAGACAAGGATCCCATCAAAAAAGAGAACTACAGACCAATATCCTTGATGAACACAGATGCAAAAATTATCGCCAAAATACTAGCCAATAGGATTCAACAGTACATTTAAAAGGATTATTCACCACGACCAAGTGAGATTTATTCCAGGGCTGCAAGGTTGGTTCAACATCCGCAAATCAATCAATGTGATACAACACATTAATAAAAAAAAGAACAAGAACCATATGATACTCTCCATAGATGCTGAAAAAGCATTTGACAAAGTACAGCATCCCTTCCTGATCAAAACTCTTCAAAGTGTAGGGATAGACGGCACATACCTCAATATTATCAAAGCCATCTATGAAAAACCCACCGCAAATATCATTCTCAATGGAGAAAAACTGAAAGCTTTTCCGCTAAGGTCAGGAACACGGCAGGGATGTCCGTTATCACCACTGCTATTCAACATAGTACTAGAAGTCCTAGCCTCAGCAATCAGACAACAAAAGGAAATTAAAGGCATCCAAATCGGCAAAGAAGAAGTCAAACTATCACTCTTTGCAGATGATATGATACTATATGTGGAAAACCCAAAAGACTCCACTCCAAAACTGCTAGAACTTGTACAGGAATTCAGTAAAGTGTCAGGATATAAAATCAATGCACAGAAATCAGTTGCATTTCTCTACACCAACAACAAGACAGAAGAAAGAGAAATTAAGGAGTCCATCCCATTTACAATTGCACCCAAAACTATAAGATACCTGGGAATAAACCTAACCAAAGAGACTAAGAATCTATACACAGAAAACTATAAAGTACTCATGAAAGCAATTGAGGAAGACACAAAGAAATGGAAAAATGTTCCATGCTCCTGGATTGGAAGAATAAATATTGTGAAAATGTCTATGCTACCTAACGCAATCTACACATTTAATGCAATTCCTATCAAAGTACCATCCATTTTTTTCAAAGAAATGGAAAAAATAATCCTAAAACTTATACGGAACCAGAAAAGACCTCGAATAGCCAAAGCAATATTGAAAAAGAAAGCCAAAGTTGGTGGCATCACAATTCCAGACTTTAAGCTCTATTACAAAGCTGTCATCATCAAGACAGCATGGTACTGGCACAAAAACAGACACATAGATTGATGGAACAGAATAGAGAGCCCAGAAATAGACCCTCAACTCTATGGTCAACTAATCTTTGACAAAGCAGGAAAGAATGTCCAATGGAACAAAGACAGCCTCTTCAATAAATGGTGTTGGGAAAATTGGACAGCCACATGCAGAAAAATGAAATTGGATCATTTCCTTACACCACACACGAAAATAGACTCAAAATGGATGAAGGATCTCAATGTGAGAAAGGAATCCATCAAAATCCTTGAGGAGAACACAGGCAGCAACCTCTTCGACCTCAGCCGCAGCAACATCTTCCTAGGAACATCGCCAAAGGCAAGGGAAGCAAGGGCAAAAATGAACTATTGGGATTTTATCAAGATCAAAAGCTTTTGCACAGCAAAGGAAACAGTGAACAAAACCAAAAGACAACTGACAGAATGGGAGAAGATATTTGCAAATGACATATCAGTTAAAGGGCTAGTGTCCAAAATCTATAAAGAACTTAGCAAACTCAATACCCAAAGAACAAATAATCCAATCAAGAAATGGGCAGAGGACATGAACAGACATCTCTGCAAAGAAGACACCTCCAGATGGCCAACAGACACATGAAAAAGTGCTCCACATCATTCGGCATCAGGGAGATACAAATCAAAACCACAATGAGATATCACCTCACACCAGTCAGAATGGCTAAAATTAACAAGTCAGGAAATGACAGATGCTGGTGAGGATGCGGAGAAAGGGGAACCCTCCTACACTGTTGGTGGGAATGCAAGCTGGTGCAACCACTCTGGAAAACAGCATGGAGGTTCCTCAAAATGTTGAAAATAGAACTACCCTATGACCCAGCAATTGCACTGCTGGGTATTTACCCTAAAGATACAAACGTAGTGATACGAAGGGGCACGTGCACCTGAATGTTTATAGCAGCAATGTCTACAATAGCCAAACTATGGAACGAACCTAGATGTCCATCAACAGACGAATGGATAAAGAAGATGTGGTATATATACACAATGGAATTCTATGCAGCCATCAAAAGAAATGAAATCTTGCCATTTGCGACGACGTGGATGGAACTAGAGGGTATCATGCTTAGCGAAATAAGTCAATCGGAGAAAGACAACTATCATATGATCTCCCTGATATGAGGGAGAGGAGATGCAACATGGGGGGTTAAGTGGGTAGGAGAAGAGTAAATGAAACAAGATGGGATTGGGAGGGAGACAAACCATAAGTGACTCTTAATCTCACAAAACAAACTGAGGGTTGATGGGGGGAGGGGGGTTGGGAGAGGGGGGGTGGGGTTATGGACATTGGGGAGGGTATGTGCTATGGTGAGTGCTGTGAAGTGTGTAAACCTGGCGATTCACAGACCTGTACCCCTGGGGATAAAAATATATGTTTATAAAAAATAAAATTTAAAAATAAAATAAAACAAAACAAAACAAAACAAAACAAAACAAAAATATCAAGCAAATTTCTCTCCTGCAGGACTCCTTAGAACCTTCTTTCCTTTAGGGCCCCTCAGAATCTTCTCTCTTGCAGGACCCCCACCCCTCCCAACCTTCAATATGCTGCTTTGTCTTTTTTTACCAATAGTTGAGCCTTTTGCTGAATACGTACGCACACCTTGGGTCATGGGACTCGACCATGTTGTTTTGGGGCATATTTTTCTAAACATGGTTAATATTGAAAACTGGATAATTATTTCTTAGATGGAACCCTGTGAACAATCTGAGGCCCGGGATAGCGTCTTAATTTGTGATTCCCTGCATCCGGCTGGTAGAAGCTCAGTCGGCCTCTGTGCACTGGGTCGGTGTGCGGCTGAGAAGAAAAAAGGAGCCCGGAGGCCTCGGGGTCAACTGCCCCTCCCCCAACCCCCCAAGAAGCTCTACTTTGGGCTCCATTATAGGGACGTGAGCCTCTGATGTGGTTGTTTTGATGTGGCCATTTTGAAACTGAGGACATTTTGACACAGCTATTTTAATGCTGTGGAAATTTTCTGACTTTTTAAAAACAACAGCCATTTTGAACTTTCAGCTTGTGAAAAAAAAATTATCAAGTATCAGTGCGGCATGGGGTCAGGCACAGGGCGAGGGTCCGCATCGTGGGGAGGACAAGGGATAGGATGAGGCTGTGGGGTGGGGGTCCATTTTTGTTTACATTTCTTACAGGAAAAGAAGACATGAAAAGTTTAATGGTCTCATTTTTAGGGTCACGAAAAAGTCCCTATGTGTATAAAGCCTGCTGGTCATCAAGACGGTGTGGTATTAGTGAAAAGAATATACAAAGAGATCAATGGAACAGAATAGAGAGCCTGGTGATCAACCCCCATAAATACAGTCATCTTTGGCAAAGGAGATCCAACGGAGCAGAGACAATCTTTCCTACAACCACGTCTGGACATCCATGTGCAAAACAAGATGAACAAGTCTAGACCCAGACCTTGCGCCTTTAACAAAAATGAACTCAAAATGGATCACAGATCAAAATGTAAAATGCAAAACTCTGGAACTCCTAGAAGGCAACCCAAGAGTAAACCCAGGTGACCTTGGGCGTGGTGATGACTTTTTAGACACAACACCGAAGACCCAAACCGTGAAAGAAATCATCCGAGAGCTGGAAACAGACTCAAGTTACCAACTCCCGCTCTGCAAAACACGATGCGGAGAGAAAGAAAATAAGCCACAACCTAGGAGAAAATGTTTGCCAAAGATCCAGCTGGTAAAGGACTATGACCCCAAAATATACACAGGACTCTTAAAACTCACCAATAAGAAAATAACCTGATTTAAAAAGGGGCCACAGGCCTTAACAGACATCTCCCTGGAAAAGAGAGACGGATGGCAAATAATCCTACAAGAAGATGCTCCGCGTCATATGTCATCAGGAAAATGCAAATTCAAACAATAAGGTATCACTACGCACCTATGAGAGCGGACAAGATCTGGGACATGGGCGGCACCGGGAGCTGGTGAGCCTGTTGGGGGGATGGGATTACCTATTCAGCGCTGCTGGGAATGCGAAGTAGTACAGCCGTTCCGGAAGACAGTTTGGTGCTTTTTTGAAAAAACCCAACTAAACATATTCTTACTTCCCGACGGAGCAATCGAGCTCCTTGGTATTGACCCAAAGGAGCTGAACACTTTCGCCCACATAAAAACCTTCACATGGATGTTTATAACGGCCTTTCTCATAATTGCCCAAACTTGGAAGCAACCAAGATGTCGTTTAATAGGTGAGTGGATAAATGAGCGATGGTCCATCCAGACGGTGGAATAGTTTTCAGTGCTAAAAAAGGAAAAAAAAAAAAAAGAGCCATCCAGCCATGAAAAGGCAGGAAGGAAACTTTAATGTATTTTACTAAGTGAGAGAAGCCAATCTGAAAAGTCTACACCCGGTAGGGTTCCAACCATAGGACTAGACGGCGGGGCGGGGGGGGGGGGGGGCAAACAATGGAAACAATGAAAGGGGTTGCCAGGGGTTGGGGGTGGGGGAGGAAGGAACTGGGGGGCGGGGCGGGGGGGAGAAGAGAGGATTTTTAGGACAGCGGAAGGATTCTGTAGGACGACACAATGGTGCATATACGTCATTACAGTCTGCATTTGTCCAAATGCATAGTGAGTGCTACACCAGGAGTGAACCCTAAGGTGAACCATGGATTTGGGGGGATAAGAATGTGTCTGTGTAGGTTCATTGATTGTAGCAAATGTATCGTGGGGTGCAGGCTTCTGATCGTGGTGGGGGTTGCTTCTGCGCGGACACCGGGAATGTGTGGGAACTCTATGTAAATCCTGTTAGTGCGTTGGACTGTATCACTGTCATGGTTCACTTCCAAGATTCCCCAGCTGTTAGCAGGGGCCCTCCCTCCATCTGGGGTGTGGGGAGGGAGGGAGGGAGGAGGTGAGCACTTTGAATTCACCCCACGCCTCCCAGAGGCGGAAGTGGGAGAGGGGAGAGGTGTTGACAGAGCTGAGCTCTGGCTCCTGTGGTGGTCCAGCTAAGGGGGAAGCTCTAAGGCTTCTGGCCAGTGGGAACTCATGCTGCAAGCCTGCCCAGAAACCTGGTATTATTGTTTCTCCTGAAGTTTCCCATGCGGCAGCCCATGCTCTATTAGAAGTAGAACCTCGGTCATGTCGTTTTGCCTACATGAATCCCTCTGGGGACTTTCCATCACGCCTGGCATCAGATCAAAACGACAGCCTCTGGCCTCAAGTCCCCACATGGTCGGGCACTTCCTGTTTCTCTGGCTGCCCCTCACATCTCTCTGTTCCCCAGTGGGCTGGTCCTCTCATCCTCCGACCCCTCAGGCTCTTCCTGCCACCTGTTCCCACTGCTGGGAATGGTCATCCCAGTCTTCACTTTCGTGGGAAGGTCTTGGGATTCAGATCTTAAATGACACCTCCTGGGCACCTGGATGGCTCAGTTGGTTAAGTGTCTGCCTTCGGCTTAGGTCATGATCTCAGGGTCCTGGGATCAAGCCCCACATTGGACTACCTGCAGGAAGCCTTTTTCTCCCTCTACCTCTGCCCCTCCCTCCTGCTTGTGCTCTCTCTCTCCCTCTTTCTCTCTCTCAAATAAATAAAATCTTTTTTTTAACCTGTCTTAGAGGAGTTTTATTTATTTATTTTTATTTTATTTTATTATGTTATGTTAGTCACCAGACGGTCCATCATTAATTTTTGATGCAGTGTTCCAAGATTCACTGTTTGCATATAATACCCAGAGCTCCATGCAATCCGTGCCCTCCTTAATACCCATCACCGGGCTAACCCATCCCTCCACCCCCTTCCTCTCTGAAACCTTTAGTTTGATTCCTGGAGTCCATAGTCTCTCGTGGTTCGTCTCCCTCTCTGATTCTACCCCCCGCTTCATTTTTCCCTTCCATCTCCTAATGTCCTCCATACTATTCCTTATGTTCTACATGTGAGTGAAACCATATGATAATTCTCTTTCTCTGACTGGCTTATTTCATTTTTCATAATCCCCTCCAGTTCCATCCATGTTGATGTAAATTATAGGTATTCATCCTTTCTGATGGCTGAATAATATTCCATTGTATATATGGACCACATCTTCTTTATCCATTCGTCTGTTGAAGGGCATCTTGGCTCTTTCCACAGTTTGGCAATTGTGGACATTGCTGCTATGAACATTGGGGTGCTTGTGCCCCTTCTTTTCACGACATCTGTATATTTGGGGTAAATACCCAGTAGTGCAATTCCTGGGTCATAGGGTAGCTCTATTTTTAACTTTTCGAGGAGCCTCTGCATTGTTTTCCAGAGTCGCTACACCAGCTGGCATTCCTATCAACAGTGTGAGAGGGTTCCCCTTTCTCTGCATCCTAACCAACACACGTTGTTTCTTGCCTTGTTCATTTTTGCCATTCTAATTGGCTTAAGGTGGTATCTCAGTGTGGTTTTGATTTGAATCTCCCTGATGGCTCATGATGTTGAAAAGGAAATAGTCAACAAAACAAAGAAAAGAGGCAACTCACGGAATGGGAGAAGATGTTTGCAAATGACACTACAGATAAAGGGCTGGTATCCAAGATCTATAAAGAACTTGTCAAACTCAACACCCAAAAAGAAATAATCCAGTCAAAAAGTGGGCAGAAGGGGCACCTGGGTGGCTCAGTGGGTTAAGCCTCTGCCTTCGGCTCAGGTCGTGATCTCAGGGTCCTGGGATTGAGCCCTGCATCGGGCTCTCTGCTCAGCAGGAAGCCTGCTGCCCCGCCTGCCTCCCTGCCTACTTGTGATCTCTCTCTCTGTCAAATAAATAAAATAAAAAATCTTAAAAAAAAAAGTGGGCAGAAGACATGAACAGACACTTCTCCAAAGAACACATATGAATGGCTAACAGACACATGTAAAAATGTGCAATGTCACTAGCCATCAGGGAAATTCAAATAAAATATTTAAAAAAAAAAAGTCACCTCCTTAGTGAGCTCTTCCTAACCACCCAGTGTCAAGAGGTCTCTTAGTCGCTTCGTCACCTCTCTCTTCTTTAATTCCCTGCAATTTTATGTAATATTGTCTGTCTTATTTCCTGCTCCACCTACCTCTGCGATCAGAGCTGGCAGGTCGTAGGAACTGGACCAATCTGTGTTGGATGAAGGATTGCAGTGAGATCTTCAAGGAGACAGAGAGGGGCAGGGTGGGAGGGGAGAATCTATCACTCATAGATGGGGCAAATAAAATCGCCAAGCCCTCAGCTGGTCTCACGATCCATGTGCTATGAACACTGAATCTCGGGGTGTGGATGACCTTTATTTCTCTTCTACGTAGCTTGTGTCCTGCAAGAGCTTGGCAGCTGCACCGAGAACCCATGACCTGCCCTGGAGCATCTATACTTCTGCTGCTGACATGGACGCCCCATGCATCCCGTATCCGCTGAAACCAACATTTCCTCTCACTCGCCCTCTCAAGAAAGCTGCCCCCCGGGTCTCCAGAGCCTCCGAATGATCTTGCTCCCTCCGCTCCTGCAACAGCCCATCATTTGCCAGCTCCTGTGGGTCCCGTGTCTCTCCCATCCCTCTCCTTGCTTCTGCTGCTGGGTCCCCTACTCCTGCCTGCCATCTCTCTCTTTCTCTATCTCCAAACATCAGCAACATAAAGAATCTACAGGTGTCCTGGAAAACCAGTGGGACACAAGCCTGTGCTGGATTGAAGCCTGCTGTGGTAGGAGGGACCTCCACCTTCTTTAAGCCCCTCTGAGGTCAGGGAGGGGAGAGTGGCTCTGCCCTGGGTTGGCCGCCCCGGCTTGTAGCAGAATGAGCCATTCTAAGGTACAGATACTAGCTACAACATAGACCTGTGTGGGTCACTCTGTGGCCCCTAGCCACCTGTAGTTATTTACATGTGAATTGAAACTAGTTGCAAGAAAACAAATACCATACAATAAATCAGTTTCTCCGTCCCACGAACTACGGTTTAGGTCCTCATCCGCCCCCTGTGGCTGGTGGCTGCCCATTGAACTGTACAGATAGAGAACATTTCCACCACTGTAGAAAGCTCTGTTGTTGGGTGGCACTATCCTGGACCCCCAGCGCTGATGGGAGGTGTGTCTTTTCCATTAATGTAGTCAAAAGACGATTTGTGAGCTCCTAGAATGGGGTGCTGGGCGGCAACCGTGGCCAAGACCCCACGGTCCCTGTCCTCGTGGAGTGAGTGGACAAAGAGGGGTCATCACCAACTTTGTCCCTTGGAAGTTTGCCCTGAGACTCCTTGCACCTGCAATGATCAGACCCTCACCAAACCCCTCACCACCAAACCCCTTCGAGATGCTTTGGGTTTCCCAAGGTAGTGAGGCTTTCCTTGGTCGATGATAAGGAGCGATCTAGCAAGCCTGCCTCCAAAGACCCCACAGGGCTTTTGGAATACAACTGTCCCACTCTGGATGGAAGGCTCGGGAAGGAGCCAGGATTACGACTCCAGTTTAAGCACGGAGAATCTGGGAAGCAGAGGATGCAAGCAAAACGCATTTCCTCTCTGCTAGAGACTGTGTCAGACATGTGGAGGGGGGCACCGACAGGAGGGAACCCAGAAGCTCTCCCACTGGCCCCCGCAATGAGGTATGTGGGTCCTTCCTCTGCTGCAGGCAGCAGAGCGTGTGGGCAGCAGGATCCGTGCCCCGGGGGCTCCCTCATTCGGCCCTGGCACCAGGGGACATGCACACATACTGCCCTGCCCTCTAGAACTCTCCTTCGTCACATGTGAGAACACAAAGAGAGACATGCTGTCTGTCAGAGGACGCCTACAACCTCATAAACACCCAACTCTGACTTCCACCTGCACACGGAGACATATGGCGAGGGGACAGAAGTCGGGGGTCCTCCCCGTGAGGAATGAACCCACACTGGACCTCAGCGAAAGGAATCATGTTGCTCTTGGCTCCTTGGAGAAAACCATTTCTCCCTTCTTCATGTCTCCCTGCCTCCCCAGCCTCGAGCTTCCTCTCCGCATCCCTGGGGAAGGGGCTCGGGTGTTCTAGAACTTGGTGCCGCCTGAGCGTCCCTACTTCACCGGGACCACGAGTGACCACACAGTGGAAGACATCACCCCACGACAGTGTATTTATCCTTCTCTTCTTCCCTGACTCCCCTCCCTGACTTCCCTTCCTCCTGCCAGCCTCATCCCACTCCCTGGGATGCCCTTACCTGGTGAGGTGATGGCTTGAGTCCCGAGGAGGTGGGAGCCGAGTGTCTTCCTGGCTGGGGGCTCCCGCACCCATAGCACGTGTCTCAGCATCCTGAAAGCATTCCTAGGCCCCGGGCCAGCCATTGGGGGGTGAAGCAGGTCCACGGCTCCCCGCTGGCCCGAGGACAGCCAAAAACCAGTTCAGGGAGCATCTCTCCTCTCTATTGCTCCTTCTTTTTTTCTGTCCAGAATTGCCAATGTGGAGGGAGAAATGAAAGGCCAGAGCCCTTGGCTAGGGTACCGTTTTAGACACCAATACTCAATGACTCTGGGCCGAGAGCAGGGAATTCACGGCCCCCTCAAGGCTGCTGAATCAACCAGCACTTTCATTCTTACTGCTCATGGTCTGTAACTTTTGTATGTGCTGCTCGTTGGCCTTTCCCATGGAGACAGTCGGCCGAGCTGCTGATGCCTCACGGTGCTCTGCGTGAACAGACGGTGACTGATGGGTCAAGCATCAGGGGACAGCCACCCTGCTGTTCCGGTGAGCCCACAGGACGAGCAACGTACTGGAGAGAGGGAACCAGTCTCCACGAGAGTGCCGCTGTGATTTTCCCCCAGAACAAAGATAAAAGAGAGGTCTTCTTTGTAATGACAGCAAGGAACTGACTTGGGTCTTTCCCCTGTTAGCAGAGGTTACCAGCTGTAGCTTCTTTTCCACGATTATCCCCCCACTCACCCCTCCATTGCCAGGCACAGCCCCTGACCCTGGGACCTGGGAGGGGGGCCACCACTTTGTGATTGAAGGCCAACCAGAGCTGGGGGCCGGAGAACTTCATCTGTAGGCCTCATTAAGAACATACCATTTTGGGGGATGCCTGGGTGGCTCAGTTGGTTAAGCAGCTGCCTTCGGCTCAGGTCATGATCCCAGCGTCCTGGGATCGAGTCCCACATCGGGCTCCTTGCTCATCAGGGAGCCTGCTTCTCCCTCTGCCTCTGCCTCTGCCTGCCATTCTGTCTGCCTGTGCTTGCTCTCTCTCCCTCTCTCTCTCTGACAAATAAATAAATAAAATCTTAAAAAAAAAAAAAAAGAACATACCATTTTGTATGTTTAGGCTTTTACAAAAACGTCATCAAAACAGCCATTGTTGGGCGCCTGGGTGGCTCAGTGGGTTAAGCCGCTGCCTTCGGCTCAGGTCATGATCCCAGAGTCCTGGGATCGAGTCCCACATCGGGCTCGCTGCTCAGCAAGAAGCCTGCTTCCCTTCCTCTCTCTCTGCCTGCCTCTCTGCCTACTTGTGATCTCTCTCTGTCAAATAAATAAATAAAAAAAAATCTTTAAAAAAAAAAAACAGCCATTGTTAATCAGATGAAACGTTGTTGGTGTCCGTGTATCTGACGGAGGGTGGTCACATTGAAATGAAAGCTTACAGTATCTGACCCCAACTTTAAGGGGTCTCTGACCCCCCCCCCCCCAATGCTCCCTGGCTTCCTAGACAGGCATCACACGCATGACTTTCTAAAGGAGCGTCATTCAGTAGAATTTTCAGAAACCTGTGCTGCCTGCTGCAGAAGCCACTAGCCCGCGGGGCCGTCGAGCTTTTCCAGTGGGGCTGCTGCGACCAAGGAACTAGTTACATTTCAATTAGTTTGATTTTGAAAAGGTCCCTGTGGCCAGTAGCGACTGTGTCTGTGTCCGGTGGGAGGGCTCTGTGGGTTTGGGTCAAGCTGTCAAGGCCAGAAAGGGTGATGCGGTGATGTGCCGTGCAGGGGTGCTGGTCCCTGGCAGGTCTGGCCAGACCCCGTCCCCCGCCCCAGCCCAGCAAGCTGGCGAAGCTGACTGCCCTCAACAGCCCCTCTTTTCCCCCTTCCCCTGCAAGTATTTGTGCTGTCTAGGAAAAGACTGTGTTCTTAGCCTCTCCCGTCCATAGACAAGTCTTCAGAAAAGATGGTTTCCCTTAACCCAGCAGTTCTTGGTTTTTCACTTCTGGTTGCAAATCATCAGGTCTGCTGATTGCTGGAGCTACAGCTGGTGACTCCCTGTCCCCACCCTCCCGGGTCACCCCACCCGTGACAACACAGGCTGGGGGTAGCTGACTTCCTTTATAGTGTTTTTGCAAAGTTGCCTGCACAGAACCCACAGAAGCCTTGTCCTCATCCCAGGCAGAGAGCAGACTAGCCTTCTTCCTCTACACGGAGCTGGTGGGGCGAGCTTCTCCTGGAGCCTCGCCCACTGCCCTCCGCAGTGAGTATCACCCTTCTCCTCTGCACGTTCCCAGGTCTCCCGTGCCCTCCCTTGTGCATTGCCTTGATGGCTTTTGCTTATTTGTCCAGTGTTCATGAGCACCAGACACTTTGCTAGAAGCTTCCAGGGAGGCAAAGGTGAATCAGGTAGTGGTTTGCCCAGGCTTCAAGGATGAGTAATAAGATACCTTCCCACCCACACATGGGAAGTAAAGATTCAAGGCAGTCTGTTCTGTGATTTGTACCTTACAGGAGGGAGAAGCCAGCATTCAGGACAGGTGACAAGAAGAGGGTCAGGACTAGGAAAGTAAAGCTCCCAGACAGGCCTTGGGTCCGAGAGTCTGCCCCATGGAAAGATGTCTGGGGTGGCATTCTCAGTAGCAGTGAGAAATTAGAAACAAGCAAAGTTTGCACCAGGATGTGACTGGTTAAGTGAACTATGGTGTAGCCAGACGATGGAACACCCCACAGCTGTCAAGTCTGATGACAGCTCCATGTTAATTGGCAAAAGTGGGCTGAGAAAGAGTGTTAACTAGAAAGCTGGGTCAATAATGGTTTCTGCAGCCTGATTCCCTTCCCATTGTGTGTGTGTGTCTATGTGTGTGTATGTGTGTGTGTGTGAGGTTATGTTGCAGAGAAAATGTCTAAAAGGATACATCTCAGGGAGTGACCAAGAGCCAACTCAAGAGAGGGCTGTTGGAACAGTTTTAACTGTCATCGTCTTGATTTGCTCTGGGGTTGTTGTTGTTATTGCTTGTGTATTATGAAATATACAAAATCTCCTTTAGAATCAGAAAAAAGCAAAGCTCCTTTATTTATTTTTATAGATTTTATTTATTTGACAGAGAGATCACAAGTAGGCAGAGAGGCAGGCAGAGAGAGAGGGGGGGAAGCAGGCTCCCTGCCGAGCAGAGAGCCCGATGCGGGGCTCTATCCCAGGACCCTGAGACTCGATCCCAGGACCCTGAGACCATGACCTGAGCTTAAGGCAGAGGCTTTAACCCACTGAGTCACCCAGGCGCCCCAAAAACTCCTTTATTTTTAAGGACTCCTCAGTGACTACGGCTTTGTCCTTTCCAACACACGCACCCTCTCCAGTTTCCCAGCAGCTGAGGCTCTGTAGCTGGCTAGGGCAGCAGGTGAGCTGTAGCCAAGCCCAGAGCTGGACGTTGGGGGCGGCCGCTAGCCTGCTGGAGCCCGTCTCCTCCTCCCCCTGCTGAATAAGCCCCTGGGGCTAGATGCCTCTTTTCTCCATATCTGTCTGCTCTGAAACCCCCCACCAGGACTCTGGGCTCATAGGTTGCTCAGCGCGGCGCCCACGACAGGGCCGGGGGTGGGGACCCTACCCAGGCTTGGCCTGCAGACGGCCTGGTAGACAGCTCAGAGACCCTGCTTCCAGGCCTACCAAAAAATGCAAGCGATGATTCAATCTCAGTGTAGCAAAGTGAACAAAAATCAGAGCAACACCCAGGTTCCTGACTCACATTAGTGTCTGTATCCAGCTCACCCACGACGGTTGACCAGGGGGACTGGGGCTCCATAGTGATGTTTTTCTCAAGTAAACTCTACACCCAACACGGGGGTTGAACTCATGACCCGGAGATCAAGCGTCCCAGTGTTCTACTGAGTTAGCCAGCCAGGAGCCTCTCCAGGATGATTTTCACGTCGATTACTTAAGGACAGCAGAGAACCGAAAAATAACAGTTGGATGGTAATGGATGCCAGCCTAACTTTTCTCAGAGTTACTTTTTTTTCCCTATTTTTTTTTATAGTAAATTAATAGCTCTCCGTTCTTTCTACTACCATCAAAGCTCCTGTACACATCTGTTTTCTGACTTTCATGCCTTTGTGCATACCTTTCCCTGCCCTCGAGCAATGTTCTCTCCCCTCATTGCACGTCCTGATCCTTTCCAGCCTTCAAGAGTCAGCAAAAGGGCGCCTGGGTGGCTCAGTGGGTTAAGCCGCTGCCTTCGGCTCAGGTCATGATCTCAGGGTCCTGGGATCGAGTCCTGCATCGGGTTCTCTGCTCAGCAGGGAGCCTGCTTCCCTCTCTCTCTCTGCCTGCTTCTCTGTCTACTTGTGATCTCTCTCTCTGTCAAATAAATAAATAAAATCTTTAAAAAAAAAAGAGTCAGCAAAAAAATGTCACCTCCTCAAAGAAGCCCTCCTGGGTTTCCCCCACGCTGGAGGCATGACTTCATTCTCCTGATTCCCAAAGCGACTGGTAGCACTTAGCATTGCTGGTATTTGCTGCGATGACATATCCATTGTACTTGAATGTCAGCTTCTTGAGGACACGGATCAGGTCTCACACGGTGTTTAAGTGGAAGAGGTGCATCCGGTGTATCCGGTGTCAAGACACATTGAAGGAGTAGCTGGGGGGCGAAGAATGTTCCCTCCTTCTCCCATAGCCCTCTGCATTCTGCAAAGAGTGTTGCACTCGCCCCTTGCCACAAACCCTTGCAAGCCAAGGAAATCTAGTCTCGGTGAGGACATGCCCCTTCTTGCTAAGGTCCCCATGCAGAAAGGGATGGACCCAGGGACAGCTGGGGGTCTGTCGTGCTTCCCCTCACCGCACCCATTATGCTGTAGGATGCGGCCAGGCCTTTCAGATTTGAGCAGTTGTAGCCCCATAATGAGGCCATCCTGAGCACGGTGAGGAGAGACTGGGGCAGCGCTGAGCCAGCAGCTGGGGCCCTCCCAGCAGACCCGAGAGGGGCCCACTTTCAGTATGTTTTGTTATATGTGGGTGTTTGCCTCCTTCTCAGGGGTGACAAGAAAATGAAAGCGAGCCTGGAGATTTTGCGATTGGTGCAGTAAAATCTCCCAAGAGTATTCTGATGGGAGAGGGGAATTCTAGCTCGAGGGCCCTCGGCAGTGTCTTTTGACGGTGGCTCTAGAGCTCTACACTTTTTGACTCTCCCTAAATTTTCCATGAGCCCGAAACACATTGAGAGGCGGCAAGATAAGCCTTCCCAAAATGCTCCTGTAGGAGCTCAAAGTTGCAAAAAGTAGTCATGGAGAATTTAATTACTTTTTTTTTTTAAGATTTTATTTATTTGACAGAGAGAGGGAGAGATCGCAAGTAGGCAGAGAGGCAGGCAGACAGAGAGGAGGAAGCAGGCTCTCCGCGGAGCAGAGAGCCTGATGTAGGGCTTGATCCCAGGACTCTGGGATCATGACCTGAGCCGAAGGCAGAGGCTTTAACCCACTGAGCCACCCAGGCACCCCAGAGAATTTAATTACTTTTAATTACTAATCGTGGCTACCTTCCAGGCCAAATGGAGAGGGCCGTGAGGGCCTTCTGGGGCCGAGCTTGGCAAACTGGTGTACGGTGTAGGGAACGGAAGCACACTGGGGCTTCTTTAAAAAAAAAAAAAAAGGTGACAGGTTATTTTTACAATAGTTCCTAAAATAAAATTTCATGCACAAAGTAAAATATTTAAATAGTTTACAAAACCTGAAGGGAAAAAAAATGAAAGTCTCACTTTCCACTGGTCATGATTGTTAGTCTCCTTCCAGAAAATGTTTCAGTACTGATAAGCAATGAAGTGTGTAACTGTTACATATATTTTTTAAAAAAAGATCTTGCAACATAGTCTTCTCTTTTGTATTGCTACCTAATACTCTTAGTGACCTCTTTTTATCTGTGTGAGGTCAGTACATTCTAGTTATGGACTACTTGTGTGTTATTGAAGGACGGATCAAAACATTACCAACTGCTGGTTATTAAGGTTGTTTCTCGCATCTCCCAAGGTGTATCTTTATATTCTTTTGTGAGAATAACAATAGGACATGTTTCCAGGATCAAGGGCTGAGTCAGAGCTGTTGTGCTTTGTAAATTTTGACAAGAGATAGCTCTATCCTCTGAAAAGGTTGTGCAGGAGGGGTGCAAATATCAACCATTCTGTCTCCGTCACCAGAGAAACCTCAGAGGGCTTCACTGAGGAGGTGACATTTTTTTTGCTGGCCCTTAAAGGCTGGAGAGCATGGGGACACATGATTTATACTTCCCACTAACTAGCTATAACTAATCATAACCAATGCCATTCTTTCTTCTTTATATGACCTTTTTTTTCCCCTTGGGAGTTTATTTTCTTCCATATTATTTCTTAACATTCAGTCTTCTTCTTTTTTAAAAAAATATTTTATTTATTTATTTGAGAGAGAGACAGTGAGATAGAACATGAGCGAGGAAAAAGTCAGAGGGAGAAGCAGATTCCCTGTGGAGCTGGGAGCCCGATGCAGGACTTGATCCTGGGACTCCAGGATCATGACCTAAGATGAAAGCAGTCACTTAACCAATTGAGCCACCCAGGCGCCCAACATTCAGTCTTCTTATGCAGGTAGAAAGGAACCAAGTACTAGAAATATATAAAGTGTTTTCTGGCTAATGTCTCAAAAAAACCCATCTTCCTATTTCCCAACCTGTAATAGAATTACATGAGCTGAGTTGGGAATTTCCACACTTAACTGGGGCATTTAAAAAAAAGAGAGAGAGAGAGAGATTTTCCTTCTTAAGGGCATGATTCAGAAACAAAAAGAGGACGGTAAAATCAACGGGACAATGTAAAATTTGGGGGAGGGGGCTATCCTATGAGATGCGGCCAACACCCCAGCTCCCCCATACATCCACCCACTAATTTCAGCAACCATTGGCAAGTTTCCAATCCCAGGATTCCTTCTATATTTAATAGCTAGCACCTTAAAAAGAGCTTTCTCTCCTCTTCATTTATTTTGTCATTCATTTGCATCAGTATGGACTCTCGGAGCCTCACAGAGTTGAATGAGCTAGAATGATTGCTTTACTTAATTTGGTGCCCAAATCACCTTCGATTTGGCTAGTGGGAGCCCAGAAGTTTGGCACCTACGTCCTTTTGACAAGCCCTCATGGTCCTTCAAACACTTGCTTCCTGATGCAATAAATAAATAAATAAATCAGCTCCAGGTTCATCTTGCAGTTTTCCTGCCCCAGCTCTGGAGTTAGACATTTCTCTAGAGTCTGCTTCCTTTTGGTGGAAGAAGGTATTTAGAAACTAAGATCTGAGCAAGGACGCCTTATTCTGTTGTGTCATTGTTCTTGGGTTCTCTCAGGAGACAATACACATGCGTATACACACAAGTTATCTAAGCTTTAAAAACATGAGTCCAGGGGCGCCTGGGTGGCTCAGTTGGTTGAGCGACTGCCTTCGGCTCAGGTCATGATCCTGGACTTCCAGGATCGAGTCCCGCATCGGGCTCCCAGCTCCTTGGGGAGTCTGCTTCTCCCTCTGGCCTTCTCTCTCATGCTCTCTCTCACTCATTCTCTCTCAAATTAATAAATAAAATCTTAAAAAAAAAAAACAAAAAAAAAACAAAAAAAAAAAACAAAAAAAACCAAACATGAGTCCAGGGGCGCCTGGGTGGCTCAGTGGGTTAAGCATCTGCCTTTAGTTCAGGTCATGATCGTGGGGTCCTGGGATTGAGCCCCGCATCAGGCTCTCTGCTCAGGAGGGAACCTGCTTCTCCCTCTGCCCCTCCTCTCTGCTCATGCTCTCACTTTCATAAATAAATCTTTATTTTTTATTTTTATTTTTCTAAAGATTTTATTTATTTATTTATTTGACCGACAGACAAAGAGAGAGAGAACATGATCAGGGGAAGTGGGAGAGGGAGAAGCAGGCTTCCCACTATGCAGGGAGCCTGATGCAGGCTTGATCCCAGGACCCCACGATCATGACCTGAACCAATGGTCAACTCTTAACCAACTGAGCCACCCAAATGCCCCTAAAATCTTAAAAAAAAATTAATAAAAACACTGTTCATCTTGAGCCCTCAATTCCAATAAATAGCACAAGGAACTCCAAGGCATATGCTGCTGGCAAGAATGTTGCAAGGAACCAGTTCAGGCCACCTTCCTTCTCGCTTGCTAAAGGCAGGAGAGGACTCTGGGGAGGGAAGAAAACCAGAAAGTTTTCATGAGAATTTCACTGTTTTTCCTTTCTTCAGTTGAACCACTGTTTTGGGGTCCAACTACAAAGAAACGGCACATATTCCAAGTACAGAATGTAAGTCCTGACTTATGTATATGCCCACGAAACCTTCCCATAATGAGCACAGCGAACATCTCCATCACCCCGAAAGGCTTCGTTGTGCGCCTTTGCACCTCCCACCCCCACGCTCTCCCCTGCCTCTTCTCTCTCTTACCAGGAAATCACTGGTCTGAGTTCTCTCACGATAGATTACTTTGCATTTTCTAGAATTTCATGTAGTGAATCACAAAGTATGTGCTGCCTTGGTCTGGCTTCTTTACTTAGCCTCATTATTTTGAGAGCCATCCGTGTTGCTGTGTGTATCCGTTGTTCATTCTGATTCCATTGTGTGGCCATGCCAATGTTCACTTATCCCTTCCCGAGACTTGACGGACATTTGGGTTGTTTCCAGTAACGGCTCTTATAAATAAAGCTGCTAGTGTGTATATCAGTCTTTTGTGGCCACATGCTTGCATTTTTCTTAGGTAAGTACACGGTTACTTGATGGTTAGATCACATGGTAAGCATTTGTTTAACTTTTTAAGAACCTGACAAACGATTTTCCAAAGTGGTTGCATCACACGTCAGGTACTGAAAACCACTATACTTTCAGAAAAGGAGGCTGAATCACGATGTCATGTTATGGAAAGGAAACCAACAGGATAGGGTTGGATCTATGAAGGGGAATTATTTTCTTCTAGAAACTTAGGGTGTGACGCTGGACATGGTTCTTTGGAATATACTCGCTTAAGGCGTACAAAGAAATGCCTGGCTCAGGTAGAGAGACCCTTCCTTAAAGACAGGCAAGCTGCTGTTCCCTGAGTCATATCGGGGTGGGTTTACAGACCTTCAAAGCACATGTGAACAATAGCCAAGATTTATTTAAGTCAGCTTGGAGGCCCTTTGTGTTAGGGAACTGACTATATTTTCTTTGCTAAACAAACCCTGGGACCTCATTTTCCTGCCAGAGTCAGGAGACAGAGAAAATAGGGCCAATTTCTTTATCCTGGGTTTGTAAGTAGAGCATGTAGGCAGGTGCTAGGGCTCTGAACCCCTCTGGGAGAGGGACCCAGCCCTTGTCCCCATGTCCTTGCCACCTGGTTATCCTGCAGAGTCTGGGCCCAGAGGGTTCTCAAGTTGACCTCCCTCCCGTGATCTTCAGGAGCCCCCTGGTTGATAAAATAAGGGTGGGACATTTAGCAAAACAGACCATGATTGCGAAGTTACGTCAAGAGAGAAAGAACTAATGTGAAAAGGACGTGCTGGAAAACGTTAAGGCCCCAAAGGGCTCTCAGGGGAGCGGTCTCTCTTATTCCTATGTTAACGACCAAGGTCATTTTGAAATTGAGAATATTTGGTTTGATATCAGTGTCAGGCGGACTCTAACTTTTGCTTGGGATTCTTTCTTTTCTTAAGAACAAATGAATTTAACATTCAGTCTTCGTCTTTAGGTGTTCATTGCCGTTCTTTTTTGCAAGGCAGACCCCTTTTTGATTCGTGTCCTCTCTTTTGAGAAGTGAGCTTGAATCTTATCCATCATGGTGGCCACAGAATTCACGGTGAGTACATCCACATTCCTTGAGCTCCTTGAAACACACTGTCATCTTGCCTGTTTGTTGGGGGGCGGGGGGAGGTTTGTGGGAAGGAAACTGCTGCGGGGAGCGATTTTTCTGCGTGGTTTCCAGGGGTGAGATCTCTGCTGAGCTGTGCCCTGGAGGGGCCGTTGACGCCAGCACAGAGGGCTCTGCAAACACGCAAAACCAGAAGAGCTTGGGGGTATGTGGCAAAGTGAGAGGAAAATGCTATTTGCGATTTTATTAACAGGTAAGGGTATTTATGATCTTTAACTAGATGTGCTTGCTTCTGTGTGTCTGTTCCGAAATTGAGACAAACAAGGGTGAGGGACGATCCATAATTTGGTTTAAAAAAAAAAAACAAAACCCTTGGTGAGCCCATTGGTTAGGCGTCTTGCCTAACAGGACAGAGTCTTTAGAGAGACCAAAGAATGATATGTGAGTGCTCAACCTGCACAACTGTACAGGGCCCATACTTAGAAGGGCCACTTGCTTGACTTCATGCTCTGCTGTCTTGAAATTCTTACCAAATTTTGGGCAAAGGATCCTGAAAATGACATTGCTTGTACCAGCGCTTATGTATGTGTGCGCATGGGAGAGGGTATGGATGTGAGTTTGCGTGTGAGTGTGTGTGTGTGTGTGTGTGTGTGTGTGTGTGTGTGTTGGTGCTTCATGAGCAGAGGCTACATAGCTTTCAGAAGACTTAGAGGAATCTGGTCTTGGAAAAGTTTAGGAGCCTCTGAGGACCCCTTAGAAGTAGGGAATGGAGAGGAGAAATCAGAATCATTCAGGGTTTGATAAAAGTTTTGTGCCCATCATGGGTCCCAAAGGGGTCTGAGCACTTGCCACATGTCCTGTCACTGTTGGTTTGCTTGTGTGTGCCCTCGCTAGGATGTGGGTTCCACAAGTGGGAGCCATGTCTGACTCAGCCGTGGCTGCGGTGTTAGCATGCACACAGCTCCTGACATAGCCTCAGCGCACGATAACATTCATTGAATATATAAATCTGTCGGGTGATCCAGACAGACGCTCTCAGAAATGCCTACTTTCCACGCACATGTGTCTCTGTCTCAACATAGACTTTTGGGATGGGGAGGACCACGTGGTCCATGCCTCTGTCATCCCGCCATCTTCCAAAGGCTTGTCCTTAACCAAACGGTATCCGATATCTCCTTGCAGACCTTCTTCTCTAACATATCTGACGACTACAACTACCACTCCACGTCTACCACGGATGATGACCTTGAGAACCTTTTCTGTGAGAAAAGCCACGTCAGGCGGTTTGCGAGCTACTTCCTCCCCCCCTTGTACTGGCTTGTGTTCATCGTGGGCGCTGTGGGCAACAGTCTGGTCATCCTCGTCTACTGGTACTGCACACGGGTCAAGACCATGACCGACATGTTCCTCTTGAATCTGGCAATCGCTGACCTTCTCTTTCTCATCACCCTTCCCTTCTGGGCCATCGCCGCCGCCGACCAGTGGCGGTTCCAGCCCTTCCTGTGCAATGTGGTCAACAGTTTGTACAAGATGAACTTCTACAGCTGTGTGCTGTTGATCATGTGCATCAGCGTGGACCGGTACATCGCCATCGCTCAGGCCATGAGAGCCCAGACCTGGAGGCAGAAAAGGCTCCTGTACAGCAAAATGATCTGCCTCACCGTCTGGATAGTGGCGGCCACGCTCTGCATCCCAGAAATCCTGTACAGTCGACTCAAGAGGCAATCGGACATTACCATCTGCACCATGGTTTACCCCAGTGACCAGAGCACCAGAGTGAAGTCCACGGTCTTGACCCTGAAGGTCCTCCTGGGCTTCTTCCTCCCTTTCGTGGTCATGGTGTGCTGTTACACCATCATCATTCACACTCTGTTACAAGCCAGGAAGTCCTCCAAGCACAAGGCCCTGAAGGTGACCATCACGGTCCTTACAGTCTTTGTCCTGTCTCAGTTCCCCTACAACTGCATTCTGTTGGTGCGGACCATCGATGCCTACACCATGTTCATTTCCGACTGTGCCATTTCCATCAACATTGACATCTGCTTCCAGGTCACTCAAACCATCGCCTTCTTCCACAGTTGCCTGAACCCCGTCCTCTACGTCTTTGTGGGTGAGAGATTCCGCAGGGATCTCATAAAGACCCTGAAGAACTTGGGTTGTATCAGCCAGGCACAGTGGGTCTCGTTCACAAGGAGAGAGGGAAGCGTGAAGCTGTCATCCATGCTGCTGGAGACGACCTCCGGCGCTCTCTCCTACTGAGGGGTCTCCGCTCCGACATGGAAGGCCCTTTTTGGAAATTACAAGAAATACGGGTACACCTGTGCCAGATGCAACTGGAGGGAAACCAATGAAGAAGAAGAAAAAGGAAGTGGGGATAAAGAAAAACCCGGAAAGGGATGAATTTGGACGATTGCTTTAGTTAGAATTTCCAAGCCAGAGTTTTCCAAACTGACTGGCTGTCCCCTGAGACTGTTGCTTGGCTCTTGGCTACAATGGCTGCAATTTTCAAAGGAGGACTAACACACGGTCCCACGGAACCCCCTGGCTTTTTGTCACCTGACTGAGCATTAATGCAGCTGACCTCGGAGGGGGGGTTTCTGTAACTCCACACCTGCCTGCCGGGTTGACCTGCCCAAGGACTCTGCTTGTCCACTCGTGTCACAGGGGTGGGTCAGCCTGCGGAGAGACCCCGAGAGCCCAAGTTGGCAGAACTGGCTCTGGCTCTGTCTTGGGCTCCCTCTGCCCAGTGGCTTTTGGAATGGTCTGCTTTGTCTCCTCCCTATAAAATGGGTTGGTTTTATTGAGCCTCTTTTTTCTGAGCTTGCTGGAAGGATATCTGCCTCCCTGCTGCTTCTCTTTTTCTTATTGTACAGTGCTGACCTGTCTAAAGGCTTCCAATTCTGAGACGAGGCTGGGGAAAAAAAAAAAAGTAACGCAGTTCACTTTTGCTTTGTGTCTTCTATCTTTGTGTCTTCTATCTCACCTGTGAAAATGTTTTATATACCAGAAAAAGTGCTTTTTGATGACTGTGTAAAATACTCATTACCGGGCATTTTCTTTGTCATTTCTGTATTTTAGAAGTGCCCCATGAGGGGTCCCATAGCCACATTAGAGTGTGAAGAACAGATCAGGATAAGGAAATAAAATCTCTGAAACACTTTAAAGCCATCTGGGTTGCAGGTTGTGTTTTGTTATGTTTTGTTTTTGTTTTTGCTTTTTCTTTTCACTTTTTATAAATTCGAGCTAACTAGGGGCGCCTGGGTGACTCAGTCAGTTAAGTATCTGACTTTCGATTTCAGCTCAGGTCACGATCTCAGGGTGGTGAGATCAAAGCCCGCAGGGGGCTCCCTGCTTGGTGGGGCAGTCCATTTGGGATTCTCTCTCTCCCTCTGCTTCCCCCTCTCATGTAAATAAATTCTTTAAAAAAATAAAAAATTATTCAAGTTAGTTAACATGTAGTGTATTATTAGTTTCAGGGCCAGAGTCCACTCATCACTTGCCTACAAAGCTCAGTGCTCACCACAAGTGTCCTCCTTAATGCCCATCCCCCAGTTACCCTACCCCAACCCCACTTCTCTTTGGGTGCTTATTTTTTTTAAGGTTTTTTAAATTTATTTGACAGAGAAAGAGAGGGAGAGAGAGTGTGTGAGCACAAGCAGGGTGAGCAGCAGACAAAGGGAGAAGAAGACTTCCAGAAGAGCAAGGAGCCCAACTCAGGGCTCGATCCCAGGACCCCAGGATCATGACCTGAGCCAAAGGCAGATGCTTAACTGACTGAGCCACCCAGGGGTCCCTGGGTGCCTGGTTTTTTTCTCTTCTCTGGCCAAGCTTATTTCCCAGGTTTGTCCCAATCAGTCCAGTGGAATTTCCAAGGGGGACTATTCGAGAGGGACACAGAGAACTGGGTTTTGACACTTGGTCTCAAGGAGGCATCCCTGAGGTTTCAGTCCCAAGAGTGGCTTCCAAAGGGGGCACAGATGCCCTGGACTCTGCCACATCCTCCTTCTCCTCCCTGTCCAAGCAGTAGAGGGAGCACAAAAGGGGCAGCAACGCACAGGCTTTGCTAACCCGTCCTATGTACGGGCAGCTGGGGGTAAGTAAACGTCTGTCTGTCTGGGACCAGCACAGTGACATGGGCCCTCCTGCAACAAACACCACTTACAGTCGAGGGGAGGGTGACGTCCCCAAGGCCAGTGTATGGACAGAGCCATTGCTCAGCTACCATTTCCAGAAGACCCCGGGTGGTTTTTAAGGAACTCAGGAGAATAAGCAACAAGCACGGGACACACCTGAATAACATGGTGCCACGAGGTGGAAAGAACACGACTGGGGTTGGCATTTCCATTCAGTGCCCTTCCAATACTGCGCTTCTCTGACCACGTGTCACGGGGGCCACGGGGGAACTGAGGATGTGGGGAGGGGTGGAGGGGGAAGGGGCTGAGCCCTGATCGTGCCTCCTAGGTCTACACTCAGCCTGGAGTTATTTAAGACACATCAGAATTGGTATTTTTTATGAGTTGAGAGGTCGTGTGTTTTTGACCAACGCATGTTAGTTGGGAAAAACAAAAGAAAACAGAACCAAAAAAAAACCCCAAAATGCTAGAGAACAAATACCCTGAGAACAACAAACCCTGGGTAGCCCCCAACTCACAATGGTCATGCCTGCTTCCAAGGGCTTCCTTTAGGACATGACTGTCCCTACTGTCCCAGACCTAACAGAGCTCCAACCTGGGATTAGACGGGCTGCCATGGAAGATTTTAAGTACTTTTTATGGCAGATTATCTTGGTTTTTGAATGATTGCATAAACAGAGCCATTTTACATTCAGACGAGTCTAGGTTTTGGTAGCAGATTTATCCTAAGATAAAAACATTGGAAGAGCCAACACGGGGAAACCCATGAAGAACCATGACTCACCGGACATTTCCAGAAAATATGCCGTGTGAGTACTTCTTGAAATAAAGATAAAAGAGGGTTATCATATCAAATTATGGTTGACAAGAACTTCATAAATGGGAAAAAAAATCAAGAAACTGAATGAAAGATGGTGTGTTTTCATGATCAAAAAAGAAATCTTTTTTTCCTACCAAAAAATTTTTAAAAACTAATTCTAAGTCCACCCGTCACCACAGGTGCATTCCAGCGGGGTGGTTGTTTTGACATAGTCCCCTCGGATAACTGGAGATTCGTTCTGTTGGGGCTGTCTTTCAGGCCTGTGGAACATTCGTTCGTTCGGCAAACACTGGTGTGTATACTGTGAGCCGGACCCTCTCTCCTCACCGAGGCGATAAGAGATTCACGATAGCCCGTTCTCTCAAGATGCTAACCTTCTGGAAATATGGAAGAGCCAGGCACCGTGTGGGCTCAGACACAGAGGACAGCATGCAAGGCTCTGCCAGGTGCTGTCTCTTGGCTGAGACACGTGAAGAGGCCTCGTACAGCTGACGGACTGGTTTGTAGATCATTCCGGGGACAAGCTGCACATGGCATCCCCTCTGAACTGCACATGGCCTCTGAACGAGCATCTTTGTGTGTGTTCTGGACCCACTGCAGGGTCCAAACCCCCTCACCCAACACATGATGCCTGGCATGAGGCAGATACACTATGTTGAACAGGTAACCTGGTTAAAATTAAAAGTGGTCATTTCTCAAATGTGTAGTTTGTATGTCAGACTTTGGCTGCCAGAGAACTTTGAAGAAAAGAGAGCTTGGCAACCTTGAGCAACATGCCTTTATGTCCTTAGGGTAGTAATGGCGTCTTGTTCCCTACGGGCAGCCTGACAGGAACAGGTGGTCAAGGAGGGCTGGTTAGAGCGGGACTGGATACAGTGCCTTCCTGTGGCCTGGCGAGAGGCTCGGATGGCTGCCTGTTGGCTCCCGTGGGACAGGCGTGTGCTTATAATGTCTTCCTTTTGGCCACAGCCATTGTTATAAATGGTTCTGTGCAAGGAAGCTACCAGCCCCGGAGAGCTCCTTCCGTTGCTCTGGTGGCCTTTCTCTGGAAGCCATAACTACTGTAGCGTGGTGGTGATGGGCAGTGGGTCTACCATGGGCTTCAAGGCCCCGGGAAGGCTGTCATGAAGCATGAAACCTTTGGACACCGACTTCCTGCTCCAATAAATGAAAAGCTGCTCCATGTGTCCAGATGGCTCTTTGGTGTTTGTAGTCTTTGAACGGTGGCTTGGCGTCCCAATCCTGACTTGGTCTCATACACTGAAGCTTCCCATGGGGTCAGGTCATGGGATGAGCAAAGTGTCCCCCTCCTCCCCCTACACCCTGGCTCTGGTACGTGAGACCTTTGTCCCGCGCTGGGCTTGTCCTCTTCCTTCCACACTCTGGTCGAGGGGCTCTACACGACTTTGAAGAAAGGGAGACAATATGGCCTCCAGCACCCGGGTCTCACACATTTTAGATGCTCAGAAGGAATCTCCTTCTTCGGCAACTCGTTTACTGCGCATGATCGATGAATACCAGGCTGTAGAGTGTGGGCGTGGTCACATCCGAGCTCCCACGGTGCTCCAGCGGGGCGGTCTCTTTCTCTCCCCCCCCCCCCCCCCCCCCCCCCCCCCCATTGCAGGTCAGGTCAGTGCCTGCGCCCTCCTGGGACTGGGAATGTTTCTCTCATCCTTTCTATTTTCTTGTGCAGATACCCCCCTAGCTAATGTCCCCTTCAATGTCTTCCTTTGGCTTTTTCTATTATAAAAACCTACAAAAGACACGGAAATGTGTCTCTCCATTTGACTCTTCATGAGTTCCCTCCACGCTTGACATTCTGACTTGTCACACTCGATCCTGGGACTGTGGGCTAAGCGAGAAATCTCTGTGGGCAGATGGAGACACACTGGCTAGATTTCCCCTCCAGAACGAGCTCCGAGATCGAGCGTCGCCTGCTCCACCAACAGAGCCAGCCGGGCGCCCCCGCAAGGCCCTTTTCTGATCTTATGCTGTCTCCACAGCATCCTTAGGAAGTAGCTACTCTTACATCTCCCACTTAACAGGTGGAGAAACTGAGGAACGGAGCGACTCCCTCCCTTGCCTGAAGCCATAGCTAGGAGGTCGTGGCAGCCGGAATGCATTCATGGTTTCCTGGTACTGGAATCTGACCTCTAGGTGCTCTGTTATACTGTCTCCCCCACTGGAGGCCAGACGCTTCTGTCCCAGGGGTCAGGTCACAGGTTGGAATCCAGGCGTGGCTTTCTTGCCGCAGAGACGCTGAGTCAGGAGAGTGGGGTGACCTTGGCCCCCGGCAGGGAAGCAAGAGCCCTGCCCAGTCTTCGATTTCATCCTGGGCCCTCCACTCCTGGCTTCATGCGGTCACTCTTACTGTTGAGTTGTTGCCCCTCTGGGTGACTGTAGAGAAACATTAATTTAACAACGTTGTGATGACTCGAGCTCATAGGAACTGGGCATTTGGTTGTTCACTGGGGAAACTGAGACAGCCATGAGCTGATGTGAATTTGTTTTCAAATTTTAAAGATTCTATTTATTATTTGTACTAGAGCACAAGCGGCAGGAGCGGCAGGCAGAGGCAGAGGGAGAAGCAGGCTCCCTACTGAGCAAGGAGCCCAATGCAGGACTCGATCCCAGGACGCTGGGATCATGACCCGAGCCGAAGGCAGATGCCTTCATGTAATAAAATAAATAAAACAGGGGTACCTGGGTGGCTTATTTAGTTAAGCTACTGCCTTCTGCTCCGGTCAGAATCCTGGAGTCCTGGGATCGAGTCCCGCATCGGGCTCCCTGCTTGACCGGGAGTCTGCTTCTCCCGGTGACCTTTCTCCACGTATGCTCCCTCTCATTCTCTCTCTCTCAAATAAATAAAATATTTTAAAAAATAATAATAAAAATAACTCTATGGTATAGAAGATCTACCTTGGTACCCCCCCACCAAAGCCAGGACAGATCCCCCATCCCCATTTCCAGGGTGAGCCACTGTGAAGTTTCCAGTGTCTTCTTCCAGAAACATGGACAACACCATCCCCTGTGTCATCTTCCAGTGTGTGGGCATGCCCTCCTTCCAGCCACCGCCTGCATGACACCATCTTCCTTGCTGTGGCTGTCATAGACAATGCATCCATGGAAAGTCCCATGTGTGGCATGGTGTACATAGTTTGGGGTGCCTGGAGGAGAAGGCCAGTGTTTTCCCGAGGGAGGTGGGACCGGGGCAAAGGGAAGGTACAAGAAGGACAGATCACCAGGCTCCCAGGTGGCCTCTGTCCCCTGTGGTCCCCGCACCACCTTGCCATGCTCCCCCTGAGAGCGGTCTCTCTACCCATGCCTCAAATCTGGGCTGGCCTCGCTGCTTGCTCTGGTCTCCAGCTTACGGTCGAAGTGACAGTTCTGAGAGAGCACGAGGCTGTGCACGTGCCTTGGCTGTTCTGGAAACCTGCCCAGTCCTCACCTGAACCAGCCTGGCCATCCTGCTGGGGGTGGGGGAGACCATGAGGAGCAGGCCACGGTCCCCTGGCCAAGGGCACTGTAGGCCAGCTGGTGCCTGCCTCGCCCCTCCTGCACCCACCACCTCACAGATGCTAGAGGGAGCCCAGTTGCCACCAGACGATAGCGGCCGACTGCCAGACAGGGAAAGCTCAGATGATGGGCTGCTGACCTCAGCAATCGGCAAGCGTCAGTCCCCAAGAACGCCTGCGTCAACCTGCAGGTCTGGGAAGCTAAATAAGGGCTTCGGGTCTAGGCCACTGGTTTTGAGGTTGCTTGTTATGCAGAATTATGGTGAGAGTAAATAACCTATCCAGCCCTTTGTGTGGAGGACGCGCCCAGTTAGGGTGTGAAGGTCAAGGACTGCCATAGCAAACCCTGCTTTAGGGAAGAGGTATTTTTTCTTTTTTCTTTTTTTTTTTTTTTTTTAAATCACTGGATAATCTGCATTCTGGTAAAATGAAATGGGTTTAGAGAAAACCGCTCCCACAGCTGTCTCAGCACAGTGCGGAGGCTGTGACAAGCTCTATAAACGGTTCAGCCTTCCCAGCCCCCTCAGGTCTCGGGGTGACATATGGCCAGAGCCTGTGAGATTGACTGTATTTCCTACCGACAGTTACTAACAACCCAGTGCTATGATGAGCTGATCTGCCTCTTTTTTTTTCCCACAAAGACCTGCCAGTTCCTTAAACTTTTTTATCCCCCCCCTCATGTACTCCTTGGGCATCTGATAAAGCCGACTGCCCCCTTCTCAGAATGTTGTAAAATGAATAAAACAAAACATATAGGATTACAAAGAAAATGTCAGTTGAGGTATGATTCTCTAAAAATTAGAACAAATGTATGAACTAGTAACATACATGCCTTTTTTAAAAATTAAAAAAAATTTTTTATTTTTAATTTTAAAAACATTTTTTTAAAAATTTAAATTTATTTGACAGAGATCACAAGTAGGCAGAGAGGCAGGCAGAGAGAGAGAGAGAGAGAGAGAGAGGAGGAAGCAGGCTCCCTGCAGAGCAGAGAGCCTGATGCAGGGCTCGATCCCAGGACCCTGGGATCATGACCTGAGCCAAAGGCAGAGGCTTAACCCACTGAGCCACCCAGGCGCCCCATACATGCCTTTTATTATTAATGCATCACTTAGGCTCTGTGAGCAGGTCTAATGACAACCTTCGTTTCAGAGTGGCGAAGACATTTTGAGAGTCATAGCTCTCGTTTGGTAGGAAAATATCTGTCCATTTCACTGGTGACAAAATCCCGGGTCTTGCTGACATATACTAGGGCGACACGGTCTTTGTATTCACGATGGAGGGAAGAGCTATATTTTAGTTCTAAGTTGGGGGACAGTGGGCATTCCCCCACCCCATCCACGTTCACGGACCTTCTGAATTCTGGGGATGGGCCCGGTGAGGAGCCCATGTTTGGCCTGATCTCCTCCAAAGTGCATCCATCAGTACCGAACTCCCATTTCTTCCTGTAATCCTTACATTTTGGACAGGAGGGGGACCACTTTGGATTTGGGGAAGAGAATGTTTTTCCGTTTAGAAATGATCTGCCAGTTAGTACTATGTCCTTGGAGACAGACGTAAGCCATGAGCGAAATCGTGGTCACGGGAGGCTCTGACCTCAGCACAGTTTCCTTTCAGGTATTGGTGGAGAAGCAGCTTCTTCTCCAAGAACGAAATCTCTACCTCTGCCTCCCCCACTCCCACCCCCAGTGCTTGGCCCAGTGGGTGGAGGGAGAAGTCCTGGTTCCATGATTTAAGGGTCCCTGGTGGAACCAAATCTGGGGACGGATCCACGAGCTTGGTTTACCCCTTTCCTCAAGGTCTAACCAGAGCGGTGACACGGCAGCGACCCTCAAGGACCTGCTCAGTGACTTGTGAGGGAAGCAGCCTGATGAACCAGACTTGAGATGGGCGTGAACGTGTGATCCTCTCTCTGAGAACACCCTGCAGTTCGGGGGGGGGGGGGGGCTTCCCAGCTTGTGGAGAAGGTCTCTACAAAGACCTTTGGCCCCCCACATGGACGCGTCTCTTACACAGAGGCCTCATGGTGGTGGTGGTGGGGGGTGGTGGGGATAGCAGTGGCTGCCCTGCCTCAGGACCTCTCTGTGAGAACGTGGGAAGTCCTGAGGCCAACCCCGAGCCAGAGGTACAGGCCCGACGACCTTTGCCATGTCTGCAGCCACCGCCTTCTGTGTTTGGTAAACCTTCCCGCTTTTGCTTCCACTAAAATGCTGTTTCACCGGATGTGCTGGTTGGCTTTGGCCACATGGATGCTGCCGTTTTCCACATGGTGCCTTTCCTCCGATGAGAAAGGGGACTTCTTCTAACCCAGACTCCTGGCTGGCCCTCCCTGAGGCCTCCGGGAAGGCCCCTCCCACGCATCCTTCTTTTCTCCCCGCCTCTTTGCTCTCCTAGCCTCTGTCCCCGCGCACCCTTCCCTCACCCCCCTTCCTTCCTCCCAGGGGAGAAGACAGTGCCTGCCTCACTGACCTGGCCCATGGCCATTCCCACCTCCCTGGGAAGGTTCCTTCTCTCCTCCAGGCTCACTCAGCAGCAGAAAGCTGGGGACGCCCCCTTCCAACCCCCTGACCTGACATCACCTTCTCTTTGATGATTCTAGGGAGCCCCGGGCCCCAAACCAAACCTGGTCTGGCACTGAGGCCTTCCTTTCAGTGAGGACACTCAAACGTGTCAGGTTTGCCGACGCCTGACTCCCTTTGCTTGTTTTTGAGCTAAGAGAACAGTCGATTCCAGGTTTCAGGTGGGGCAGCCGCGTCACAGGCAACCACAGTCAGTCTGTGCCAGGACGCAGGAGAAAGTCACACCAGGCCCCCTTCTCCCCCCAAGCGTGGGAGGATGGGGGAGGGGCGGGGGAGGGACATCAAAGGCCCGAGGTTGGCGATCGCACTTGTGCTCAGCTTCACCATCCTCCAGAAACCACCGGTGTGGGAAACGTAGAAGGCTGACCTTTCCGTCAACCCTAACCCGCTTTGAATGGCTTTCGTAATAGCTGTGCTCACTCCGTGGTTTCTGATGGCTTTGGCTTCAACTGCTCTCTCAAAAGAAAAGTCCATTTGCTCATCTTGGGTGACAGGTTTCACCCATCTCTTTGCTTTTCAGAGGTGTGTGGGTGGCAAGCTCCTCTCACCAGATTTTTCCCACGCATCTTCAAACCGAAAGGGCTGACCTGCTGAGAGTTTCCTTTTGGGTCTCCTGGGGAACCTCTACAGCCTTCAGCCCTGCTGGGCAGCACGGCCAGGAGATGCAGGCGTGTCCCAGGGCCACGGAGCCTGCAGACACTGGGCTGGGCCCGGATTCTTGGTATTGAATGTGGGGTCTGGAGAGCCTGGGGCAGACTTTGGTCATCTCTGGTCACTCCGTGGTTTGGCCACGGGTGGGGTGGGGTGCACTGGGGGCTTTGACACAGAGGCCCCCAGGTCCCAGCCCCCAGTGCAGCACACTCAGCCATGTGGGTCTCTGTTGGTTCCTGTTCCAGCCTCTAGCCCGTGTGGCCACCAGTCTGGCAGGACCGTTCTGCTACTAAGGAGCTCCTGTTGCTTTGTTCCGGGCCCTGGATAATCCAATCTTCCATTACTTCAACTGGCTTACTAGACAGGAAGAGGCTCAACTTGAGGGCATCATTAGTACATGAGGGGTTACGGGGTGGTGGGAGGGGCAGGATCGAGAGACCTCTCCCCTCCATCCTCCCCGCACCTCCCCCTGCAGGCTTGCCCTTTGCCCTTCTCTGCCATGTGAGTTTTGGGAACTTCTGTGCCTGGCCAAGTTGGCCAATGGGACTATTGACAGCCTTATAGCTGACCCAGCATGGGGACTGACCAGTATCCTCACTGAGCACTGTTGAGCACGTCTGTGTCTGGTGTGGTGCTCCATGTGGTGGGAGGGAAGAGAGGGAGATGAAGAAGGAAACATGGTCCTTGCCTTCTTCCTGCCTAACTGATTCAAGAAGAGGCCACACGAGAATCTGGGCACAGGGAGATGGAGGGAGGAGGAAGGGAGATGGAGGGAAAGGGGGCTGGGGATGTTCTGTGGGGCTCGAGGCACTCGAGGGAGGGAGTCCCTGTCATCCCTGGATGCAGGGTGTAGGGTGAGTGTGGAAGGACCGTCTGGGCCGAGCTCAGGCTGACTGGTCCAGGAGTGACTATGTCATGCCCCTCTGGGTCTGTGTCTGGTCTCTGCTGACCCAGCCTGAGGAATTAAGTTGCAGTGGGAATGTGACTCCTTCCTCTGCTGGTTGCCTTGGCCCGGTGGTCTTGCTGAGCTTTGTACCACAGATCAACTGATGGTGGTTTGAGGAAGTCCATGACCTTCCCCCAGACCTCACTGTTCTGGGAAGTCAGCAGTGTGCTCTTTGCTCACGGCGGTCTGTGAGCAGCCCAGGAGAGCCAGGCAGCTCAGGTGGCGGAGGGCGGTAGGTTGGAATGATGATAATACCTTGGTTCCAGTGGGTCTTAACACTGACCTCGGGGTAGACAGGGAAGGATCCAGATCCCGGGCCACATGGTAACCTCTGAGTATCTGCTGGCTTGAGCCCTTCCAAGAAGCCAGAATACAAGCCTATGCTCTGTTCGGCAGGGCAACTGAACTCCGAGTCAGGCCTAGGTAAAAAAAAAAAATTTAACAAAGAGATTCTATTTATTTGATAGAGAGTGGGGAGTGGGGAGGGAGAGAGAGAGAGAGGAAGAGAATGAGCAGGGGGTGGGGCAGGCAGAGGCAGAGGGAGAAGCAGGTTCCCTGCTCAGTGATGCAGGACTCGATCCTAGGACCCCAGGATCATGACCTGAGCTGAAGGCAGACACTTAACGACTGAGCCCCACAGGCACCCCAGGCCTGGGTGACTCGGTCAATGGGCCTTATGTCCCGGTGGAATGAAAGACAAGGCTACTCCCAATGTCAGAGTGTTTGCTTTATTTAAATCCTGAGGTTAAAAATAAAACTGCTCCAAACGGTGCAGCAGATGCTTTTATAAAGGAATAGGTCTTGGGATACAAAAGTTTCTCACCCCCACTGCGCAGGTGGGTGTTGGCATTTGATGTGCTTTTGGGTAATTCTTTGGCAGGGAAGAATACAACAGGTCCCCAGACCCACTATCCCCTAAGGCCTTGAGAACTGAGGATTTGTCAATGAAAGTGCGATTCTGATTCGGAAGCCGCCCAAGGGAGGCGTGGATGTTGCTCAGCGGCGCCCCCCAGAGGCAGGAGCATCTCTGGAGAACATTCACCATGAGGTTCTAATGAAGCCTGTTCATTGGCCATGTCTCCTGAAAGCTAGACTATTATTTTTAAAAAGTGATTAGGAGGGAAAAGGCATGATTAATTCAGTCTTTCCCATCTCCTAGGAAGAATCACAATACAATGAAAAAAACTCCAGGTTTCCACTAAGAAATGTCTTCTGCTAAGTGTTTTGTAAACATGGCTGACTGGCTCACTGGTCTCAGCAAGGTGACCCCTGGTTCTCTGAATCACGGATGCTTCTCTCTGCTTTCCTTTCAACCCCGGAGCCAGGGATAGGGATCTCACTTGTAGTTACGAAGGTGGACTTTAAAAAATGAAACTCCCCCCAAAACTTATAAATCAGCAGACATCTATCTAACCAGTATCCCGTAAAGCACAGACTCTGAGATGTCACCCCTGCCCCCATCGGGATTTCCTTCCATTTGAGTCTAGAATGGCCTACCCACCCAGAGCGTGGAGAACTCAAGAATTTCAGAAAAACAATCCCCTTGATTTTTTTGTTACATTATGTGGCTTTTCCTTTTCTACTTTTCAAACCCTGTAAAGGTTTTTTCAGTTCTAGATTCCTTCTTGGTCTAGTTGACCTGGAGTACAGTGGGCTCTGGCCACGTTCTCAGGCAAGGTTGGTTAGTGGCATCTGAGGCAGAGGTGAACAAGGCAGCAGGGTCAGTGCTATAAAGTGAGCAGCTGTTATTCAGAGAGCTGGGCCATCGGGGGCTGCCGGAGTTTTGCTTTGTTGTTTTGTTTTGTGTTGTATAGTGATCTGGGGTCCCATTGATGATTTCTAGTATAATTCCGTCTACTGGCTGGAGCTAATAGTTAATAGTTGACTAATAGTTAATAGTTAACTAATAGTTAATAGTTGATCTTCATTGTTATCTGCATTTTTTTACATAAGTATCCCAACCCCTAAAAACCTCAGTGAAGACAGGAAACTGTTTTGGATAAAAATAAAGCTAAAATCACAGCTGAAATAGGCCACCTCGCATAACGCATAGCAAACCTGAGCTCGCATGGCAAAGTACCGAGGGAAAAAGAGTCTGTCCAGCACAAAAATAAATAGGCTGCGGAGTCAGAACGTGACTGCTGGGGGAGCGGGCAGTCCACTGAATGACTGTAGTCAACGTTCCAGGGGGTACACACCACGAGGTACACACCCCTGCTCTTCGGGAGGAGTGGCTCTGGGCCAGCTTCGCAAGAGCCAACTGGTTTTTAAGCTGTAGTTGGTCCCCTGTCGGGCTGAGTGACAGAGGTTCACTGGGGGGCTTGGATGGAATGTTCCAGGCCTTTCGCAGGAAACTCAGGAGCAGTTAGCTGCACAGGATGGTGGTGACACCATCAGCTGGCCGGTCTCCATGGTATCCTGGGAAAGCATTCAAAACAAGACCCCAGACTGCTTTGGGTTCTCTTCTGCTAGTTTCCTTCTTGTGGTAAACCACGCATCCCGATTACCCTTCCTAGAGGAGAGGGTGGGCTCCAAGGTGGGATAACTTGCTCTGGAACAATCCTCAGGCCATGTGGCACACCTGTGAGGATAAGTATGAGGCCAGGGAGTCTCTGGGAGCCTGGCTGCTTACTGCCTTGGTGCTGAGTACAGTCAAGGCCTTGACCACTGGAGATGCAAGGACCCTGGTGGTTTTCTGCCAGAGGTGGCTCGTTGCGCTAAGGAAAGGGCGTGAGAGGTTCGGCTTCTCTCAGCGTTGATTTCTCCGGAAGGTTCTGTTCATGACCCCCTCCTCCGCTCTGCCTAAGCTGACTGCAAGTGGCCAAGCCCCCTATCTGAGGGAAAGCTCTGAGCCCATCATGGAGGTTACTCCCCCCCCCCCCCCACCCCACGAGTCGCCTCTGCTGGGTGGTGGCTGCGGCATTTGCGCTGAACCCGGCCTGGGGGCCCTGACCTGTACTGGAGCTCTCAACATCAGCCTGACCAGGACTGTGGGGGACAGAATGAAGCTTCCATGTGGTGTGACTTGACTGGTCACCAGAGACCAGCTGGGGGATGGGCTGGGTCCAGTGCTCAGATCCCCAGACACCCTGCCTGGCGCGCTCCCTCATCCTTGGCTGAAGTGGGCCCTGTCATCAGATGGCCTGCTCACCTGTGAAGTGTCTGAGCCCTGACTTCAGGCTCCGGCCCCAAGAGGCCATGGAGGGTGAGCTCCCTACGGTGGGAGGAGAGAAGGGCCACAGACAACAGGAAGTGGGCAAACGGGGTGCTGGGGAAGACAGGTGAGGAGTGGGGACCAAGAAGTGAACTCCAAGCAGATCCCTGAATTATGCCTGTTGTACTCGAGTTACCGAAGACTTCTGCTGAGAAGGCCCAGATGTCTGGAAGTGGTTCTTACCCTGATTATGATCATTAGTAAACATGTCCGCGGGCGAGGCAGCAGCTCTCATTTGACAAACAGAGACAGCCTAGGAGCTCAGTAGTGAGTCCTAAGGGCCACACTCAGGGCTGCCTTGTGGTCACGGTGTCGCCGTCCGCGCAGACAGCCGCTGCAGGACGTGCCCTCCGTGTGGTGGCTTTGGTTTCCCCAAGCATCTTCAGTTCTGATTTCTAGGCTGATGTTTTCAACTACTGAGGGGCCTGCCTGAGAGAAGGGCTTTGTGTGAGGACAGGACGTCCCAGACCGAAGGGCCGGGAAGAAAGTGCACCTAGAGGCCCCTCTGGAGTTGCTGTGCTTTGGAGTAACCCTAAATTTAGTGTGGCAGGAGGGGACAGAGGCCTGACGGAAGAGGCTGGTGGGGGCTTTGGGAGAGCCCCTCCCCCTGCCTCAGGCACCCTGACTCTCCTGACGGCCCTGTGGCCTCCTCTGCCCGGGAAGAGGGCCTCGCAGCCTGAGGACTCCCAGGGTCTGGCCAGGACATCCCGGCTCATGGTCACCCAGGGTCCCTGGGCCCCCGCTGGGCAGAGTGCGTGGCATTTCTCTCCACGGGCAGAAGCTGGGATCACTGACGCCAGCCTGTGCAATTCTCCATGGGAGGCCGGGAACCAGCATGGCTCCAGGAGAGGCTGAAGGTTCCTGAGTGTTTAAACCTTTGGCAGAGTGTCCCTTTGGGTGTGAGGACAGTTGGGAAACGTTGCTTGAGCCCTTAAAAGCCATGGGGGCTAAGAGTGCCGGTGCACAGTGCCGAGTACATGCGCTCCAGACGGCATAGTGCTGAGGGGCGGCCGGAGGCCTGTCTCCCAGAGTCACACATTGGTCACATAAGGAGCCGTTGCTTTTTTTTTTTTTAGTGCTTTATGTGACAGGTGAGCAAGAGTAGTGTTTCCTGTGGATAAAGTGAAACTATCAGAATCTAGAATCCAGGTGCTTGAGGCTACAGGAAGTCACTTCCATCGTAGATCACAGGCCTGTCAACTGTCAAGTGATAAAACACTTTCTTGGAGACAAACCTGAGGAAACAGAAATGGAAAAGGAGGGTGTCACTGGGAGTCCCGAAAGCCGGGGGACAGCGGTGGCTGCTGGGGCCTGGCTGGGGGTGTGTGGGGGCTGCGTGCCTGTGGGCTGGTCGGGGAGCCTATTGGGGGAGCAGAGGCCTGGGCCCCTCGCCCCGTCTCCTGTCTGTCCAGCAGAGCTCTCCCCAGGCATGGGTCTGGGGAGCCTTCCCTGGGGTTTGGTACACAAACACAGGAACACCTACTCTGAAGCTGTGGGGGAACCTGGGGGCCGCAGGGGAGCGGTGCAGGGAGTGGACTCTGCGATGAGGTTTCTGGAGGAGGTGAGTATGGATCTCAGCCCCGCTGGGCACCAAAATCCATCTTGCCATCCATGGTTTAGAAATCTCCAGCACGGAGTAAGGCCGGGGTGGGTCACAGCACCATGGCTGCCTCTGGTGGGAACTAGGGGCCTGCCTGGGGCATGGGACTGCGTTCTGCCCTGAATGCGCCTCCCCTCGGCCTCTCCGACAGCCCACTGGGAATCTCGGTGATGTGGTGACAGTGCTCACTGCCTTTGCAGAGACAGGGCTCTGGGGCCTTTGGAGCTCTGAGGGCAGCTCTCTGGATATCCTGGGCCTATGCCCCATGAGTCTAGCAAATTCAAGGTATGTTTGTGCTCATGGGGATGTGCAGGGGAGGAGCGGAAGAGCGGGAAAGTGGGAAGCTCCTTCTCTCAGCCTCTCCTTTGGCAGATGGCTTTGGCCACAATCCCTAGGTGTTCAAGGCCGGGAGGTGCTGAGGGGGGTGGCACAGCTTTCCCCTAGAGTACCCCAGCCAGTTACTCTGCCTAAAGCCAAGTGCCCCGTGAAGGGGGGTGTAGGCGCCCCACACAGGGAGGACGTGGCTGGGTGCTGGTCAGGCAGGGCTCCTAAAAAAGGCGGCCCTGACAAAGGGCTTATGCTGAAGCCAGAAGACTTGGGTGGGTCTTCACCCAAGGGATGGGTCCCTGCAACCTTAACCACCCCGTCTCATGTCTCCATGAAGTGGGGGCCCAGGCTCCCGGCAGATCTCAACCAATGGGTTCCTTTCCCCAGCTTCCTTCCTCTGCTTCCCCTCCAGCCTGTCTGTCTTCATTCCCAACTTCCTGCCCCCCAGGCCTTCACTCCTGGACCTGGATCTGGGGCTTCGATGCAGCGCTTCCCCAAGACAGTACACCATGCTCCCACTGCCATGACAAGAAGGCCTAGGGCCTCCCCCACACAGCTCTAATCCTGGCCTTCATTTCTTGCTTGTCTGCCCACCCACCCACCCATCCATCTATCCACCCACCCACATACCCATCCACTCACCTACCCTTCCTTCCTTCCTTCCTTCCTTCCTTCCTTCCTTCCTTCCCCTTCCCTTCCCTTCCCTTCCCTACCCTAGACTTCCCTTCCTTCTTTCCTTCCACAGTTTCTACTGAACCCCTCCTTTGGGCTGGGTAGTGGGAGCCTGGACATCCGAGAGAGGCAGGAGGGCATACTGGAGGCAGGCCCTCTGGGTTCCAACCTGGCTCTACCACCACCAGCTGTGTGACCTGGGAGGTGTTAGCCGCTGGTCCTCAGTCCCTTGGTGGCACCATGAAGAGAACAGTAGCTCCTATCACATGGATGTGCCGTGGGGCTTAAGTGAGTCAGTAAGAGTGGAGGGTCGGGGACTCACGTGAAATGTGCAAAGATTCTATAAGTACTAGCCTGTGTCTCAATAAATCTGTAGCAGACACTAGACCACCACAGTATAGGGCTCTAAAAAAAGAGAAACTATTAACAATAAATTACTGATAATTAAATAGTCTCTTTCAAACGTCCACCCCTGTTCTCGCAGCCAGGTGGCAGGTGAACTCTTCCAGATGCTGACAGGTGAGGCGGCCCTACCTGGAAAAGGTGTTGTCGAAGATGAGCATGTAGATGCCTGGCGTGCGGACCTTGAGCTGGCCTTGGATGTTCTCCTTGTGGGAGCTGCACCGGGTCGTGGGGATAAGGACCTGGGAGGGAGAGCACATCAGAACAAGTGTCACAGAAGCCTAGAAGGTCTATGGGGTCCTCTGGGCAGACCCTTTATTTTGGGGACGGAACTAGGCCCAGTGAGGGTAGAGTTCCTGTCTGACATCGCAGCTGAGCAAGGTTGGGGCTGGGATCAGTCCCAGGACTGGGGTTGGGGGTATGCCTGGGATCAGTCCTAGGAATAGGAGGTACATCTGGGATCAGACCCAGGAGTGGGGGCGGTATGTCTGGGATCAGCCCAGGAGTAGGAGTGGTACCTCAGATCAGCCCCAAAACTGGGGGGGTGGAATCTTCTACATTCCCTGCATTTGCTGATGACCTGGGGTAGGGGAGGAGGCTGTGGGCATGAATTTCATTCAGAATCATGAACTTGTCAGCGCCCCAAGAGGAGTGGTCCTCAGCCCCCTATGACCACAGCCCATGCCAGAATGTTCCACCACCTGGAGGAGCAGGCCTTTTTTGGCTTCAGGAAGCCGGGGTGTATTTGAGGTGAAATCGATCTGTCTGGCTCCTGCTGGGCCTTGTGCTGCCCGGGGCAAGGGGTGTTTCACAGGACAGGCAGAACCCCTGCCTACTCCCGTCTCTTCACAAGAGTTTTGTGAGGCCCCTGAGCCCTGCCCGCTCTGGCCTAAACAGACGCAGCCCCACCTGTGGCTTCTCACTTGGCCCCAGCAGGCTGCCTCTCCTGCCGGCCCCCTTGCAGGTCCATGGGCCCCACGGCCCTCTCATCTTTCCAGGCATCAGCCTCAGCCTCCTATTTACCCTCTGCCTTCCCCAAGAATGAGAGATTAGTTCCAGGAAATAGCTGTTTTCTCAGGACATGTTCTAAGGGCCTCACTGTCGGGGGGCAAAGCTGAGCGCAGGGTAAGCGCTGGACGGGGCCGGGTGTGTGTGGGGGGTTGGTCCTCTGGATGGCCAGTCTTTCTCACGAGGGTAACGTCTACTACCTGCTGACCAGCTAAGACACTATAAAACTAAAGATATGGTCGGATGCCTGGCTGATAGGAAATGAGGAAATGGGAAATAAGACAGAGCCAACTGAAACTCAGAAAGATTTTAGAAGGGATCAATACCCCAATGGGTCTGGTCTCAGAAAGCATCCTTCAGCCGCCCACGTAGGCTGACTACACGTGAAAGGTCACACAGACAGAGGCTTTGCAGACCACGGCTAACACTGAGCAACTTGGGAGCTCCTAGTGTGGTGGGCTGCCCCAAAAGTGAGCATTTTTATTCTTTACGAAATTAAGTGCTGCCCCCTTCTCAGAAACACAGCTTTCTGAAATTCCATTATCTATTCCCTTTAAACATTTTTTTACCCTGAACAAAATGACTGAATCCAAAATGCTTCTAACGATGTGATGGCTTTTTCAATTTATGCTTGAATACAGAGGCACATTTCTGGAAACCCTATACCTTGGCCACAGGGTTCCTAACGTGAAGTTAAGTTTCCACAAAAGGTTCTGCCCTCAAAGATCTTGTGGTTTAACAGAGACAGCAGATGAAAAAACTGTTCAGTTATAACAGTGAGTGTGTCGTGAGGGGAGAACTGGGAGGGGTACCCATCCCAGCCCTGGGGGAGGAGGGGAGAGAGGCGCAGGGTCAGGGCAGGTATCCTGGAGGAGGGGACGCTCAGCTTGGATGAGGTAGGTAGTTCGAGAGAGGCCTGGCTTTCCCAGGCAAAGGGAAAAACATCTTCAGAGACATGGGAGAAGACCTAAGATTTACTCTCCCAAGAGATAACCAAAAAGAGACAGAATGTACAAGACACTGGACATCAGGCAACAGAGGACAGTGATCTCTGAGGGAACAGGTGGGCCCCACACCTGCCTCAGCTCACCACTTTCAGATGAGAAGGGAGCAACCACCAGAGGGGACAAACAGAAAACAAACAGTAAGATGACAGACTCAACCCTAACCAATCAATAAGCACATTAAATATAAACAGTCTATAATCCCAAATAAAAGGCAAAGGTGATCAGGCTGACCCAACCCTCATCATGCCCATAAGCAGAGACAATTTAAATATAAAGACACAAATAGGTTAAAAGTAAAAGCATGTTAAAAAGATACACTGTGGTAGCACTAATCCAAAGAAAGCTGGATTGACTAGTATCAGACAAAATAGATTTTATATCAAGGGATGTGGCCAGGGATAACTTCATGACAAAGGTGTTCATGCATCAGGAAGATGGACCAACCCTTCACACTGATGCCCCTAATGAAAGCTTCAAAAACATGAAGCTGAAAGTGGTAGGATTCCAAGGAGAAATAGATACATTTACAATTACCCGTTGTATATTTCAATGCCCCTCAATAATTGATGGAATGACAGACAGGAACTCAGTAAGAAGATGGAAGCTTTGAAGAACAACTAACTCAGCCCAAGTGACATTTATGGAACATGCCACCTGACTGTGGGAGGACACACCTGCTTTTCGAGTGCACTGGGAACATCCAGTAGGCCATCTTCTAGGCCATCAAAAAAAACCCCAAAAAACAAAACAAAAAACAAAAAGCCAACCAAACAACAACAAAAAAAACCACAAACCCACCTCATAGTTAAAAGGATTCAAGTTATATGGCCTGTTTTCTGAAGACAATGGAGTTAAATTAGAAATAAACACATCTCTGGACCAAAAATATGTGTAAACTAAAGAACACACTCTTAAATAACACATGGGCCAAAGAGAGAGCACACGTCAGAAGGGAGATCCCACAGGCACAGGAGAGAGCATAAGCAGTGTGTTCCTGATACCACAGGACATTTGCACTGGCTGGGAGCTGGCGGTGGTGAGGGAGTGGGAAGGGCCAGAGACAAGCCTGGAGGGGAAAAAGATACCTGAGGATGCACTCTGGGTGGGATCTGGGGCTAACCACTTCTATGCTTGGTCTTATTACATTCCATTGATGTTCTATTGTATTCTAATTCCACCTGGGGCTGAGAATTCTGGGAGGTTGCAAGGTTGGGTCTGCTTCCAGGGTCTGTAACCTAACAATGCTGAGCCTGGGCACTTCAGCAAGCACAGGTGGGGAGGAGCTGCTGGACAGGAAGGCTTGCGGTTTACACAGGGGCGTCTGGGCACCTCAGCCCTCAACCTCGGCATTTACTACCTTGACTGTAAAGCAACAACCGAGAGCTCGTTAGGCAAGTCGCCTGAGGAGGGTATGTCTAAGACAATGTGCTTCATTTCTTTAGAACATTCTAGATCATAGACTTTTCATTCATCTCAGTTCTGGTATTCTCACCATGGTCAAAATCTATGAGGTCATCTCTGGTGCCAAAGCTCACGCAGCTGAGGTGGTGGGGAGAAGATGGGGGGTTCTGGAATAAACCTGAGGCAGGTCCCTGCTGGGTGAGCTCTGGGAGTACCTCCCACCAGCCTCCGGGGCCTCCACAGCTGAGCCCTCATTCATGCCACGTGTCTGCAAGACAGCCCAAGCTGCTTTTATGGATACTTGGATGGGCTCCCGTGGGCCGGGGCTCTGGTGCAAAGCGAGGTTTCTATGCTGGATTGAAGAAGTGAGTCACAAAAGGCTACACAGACAAAGAGGGGGGTGGTTGCTGGGGGTGGGGGTTGCAGAGTGACTGCTTGTGGGGATAGTTTCTTTGTGGGGGATGATGAAAATGATCTAAAATTCTAGTGGCGACAGTTGCACAACGCTGTGAATACACTGTATGGCTTAAATGGGTCAATTATTTGGTATATAAATTATACCTCAATAAAGCTATCTAAAAAAACCACAAAGTTAAGGTTCTTGCTCCCGGTCCTGGTTGCTCCTCTGACTCTCTGTGGCCCCAGGTGGGCTGTTGAGTTTCTCTGGCCAAACATGGGTCCTCTGCCCAGAGAGAGGGCAGGGCCTGGGTCCTGTTCCCCACTCGGTCCCCCGGCTTCAGGACAGGGTTGGCACACGCGTAGCCTCAAGTCCCGGATGGACCATCTCTTCAGTCAAGGGTTTTCCCAAATTCCCGGCTTCTAATCTCAGTGCCGAGGCACGACCTTGACTGAGGAAGCCTTCTGGAGAGGAGGTGGCTCTGGGGGGCTGGGCAGTGTCTGCTGGGTACTGTTGGGGACAGGGCTAACCTTGTCCGTGCAGCTCCCTCTATGCGTCCTGGTTTGGCCCAAGGCCTCCTCCCCTGATGGCTGCCCCCCGGGGTGCCTGCCCACCCTCAGCACGACACTAAACGGAACCGTGGTCATCTGTTCACTGGGGGCAAGGGGAGGGCTCTCTCTTCAAGGGCAGAGCCATGTTGTCCCTTCTCTTCCTAGCTCTGACAGGTGCCAACAGAGCCCAGGGTTAAGCCGAACTTGGCAAGTGACTCTGAGCAGAAGGCAAGCCCCCTGTGTCTACACCTCCACAATCACACCCTTGAGCGCTGTCACTTTCTCTGCACGAAAGCCTGTAAGACCCAGGCTGGTCAGGGGATCCTGGGGGAGTCCCCCAGACACAGGCTGAGGACGTGGCTCTGGGAACAGGTTCCCAGGCTGATGTCTATCCAGGGCTCCTTAGGCACTAGAAACAGCCACCGCATGACTGGCTGAAGGCAGACGGCACCGGACCACCAGGCTCGCTTGCTCTGTCTATGGGCGCCTTCTGCCCCCTGGCGGCCACTCTGAGAAACACACTGGCAGTCCTGACTCCCAGAGGCCATCTGAAGGCTGGAGAGGAAGGGTCTTCCTCCAGGTCTCCGAGGCCCAAATCCTGGTAGGAACCACACGGATCGCCCAGGGCCATGAGTGACTGAGCAAGGGGAGAGGCCCAGGGCTCAGCCACACGTGGGCAGGTGGCATGGCCAAAGCCCCTGCCCGAGCCCCCCACAGCTGGCAGCCCACACACTAGAGGGAATCAAGGATATTCTCACGCACACTGCACAGGAGTCTCCTTCCACGTGACTTCAAGTCGTTCTCCACCACCTTGCTTCTTGCCATTGCTGGAACATGGACATTTCTACACGGTACAGCAGCCTGATGTCCACCCTAAGCTCCCGGCTGGCCTCACCGGTCCTTCCACCAACGTGGATTCAAATGGGACTCAAGTTTCCACCCAAACGAGCTCTGCCTCCCCTTGTACTGAATCAGCCACTTGCCAAGTCCTGCTCAACCTTCTGTTCTGGGCTCTGGATCCCACCCCATCCTTTCTGCTCTGGCTCCCAATCCCTCGAGCTAGACCCATGGCTCTCAACCTTGGCTGCTCACCAGACTCACCTAGGGGGAGCCTGTGTCCCAGCCATAGGCTGTGGTGTGGTGTGGAGTGGTGTGGCTGTGGCCTTGGGAGTGGGTGTTTCTAACATGTAGCCAAGACTGGGACCCGCAGTGCAGGCCATCGTCAGATTCCCATGCTTAGACTGTCTTAGGACTTTATGGACTGGGATCTGCCACCATGACTTCGAGCCCCACCGCCCCAGTGCACAATGGCTAAGTGTCTCTGAGGTGAGAGGCCAAACACACCAAGTTCATGACATCCTTCACGGTGACCCATTCTTGCTCTGCATGGCTCTGTGAACAAAATGACCCTGAGACTCGGTCGCACGTCTATATCCTCTGGTGATCCGTCCCCAAGTCAGACAGAAGCTGTCTACACAGGAGCAACCTTCAGAGACCTGAGGACAGCACTGTCCAGCCTCTAGACCTTTCCCTCCTCAAGGTGGCTAAGGTCAGGTGCTTTGCCTACCCCATGGGATGCAGCCCAGAGGGCTTGTCCCCCTGTTTTCTCCATGTGTCCTTCTCATGGCTGTGGCCATGGTCCAGGTGAGGCTTGCCCAGCAGAAGGCAGGATTGGCTGTGGCCCTGCACTGGGAAAGGTCAGCCCAAGCCCCCTGCAGGGAGCCGGCTTACCTTACACTGATCCAGCGGTGTGTCCTCTGCCTCCTGGAAGACCACGCTGAAGGAGATGCTCTTGGGGTCGGAGGAGAAGACCCAACTGATGGTGAGGCCTGCCTCGGCCACGGTAATGGGGATGACGCTGTAGGTACTGGACCGCACGAACAGCTCCCTGTTGCTCTCCCCGAAGTTGGCGATCTCGTCCACCGTGAGAGGTAGTTTTATCCTAAAATCCAAATGCAGAGAGGGCCCTGATCAAACGGGCAATGTGCCTGAGCCCGCCGGAAAGTTCACCTGCGGCTCAGAGGTGGGGGGGACCATTGCCCGATGTGTTTGATTATGGCAGAAGCCTGGATATGTAGTTCCCAACCACGGAGAGTGCTGACCAGGTGCTGGGCATGGTGGCCGGCACTGGGGACACAGAAATCAAACATGAGGATGACCATCCTTGCCTGTGTGGGGCTGGCATGTCCCCAAAGGCGGCCGGAGGTGAAGGCTGGCCTGAGGTGCTCTGTGCCCCCATGCATGGGAAGTGGCTACAGAGGCCTTAGCTTTCCAGAGCCCTCCCGAAGCTTCCAGTTGCCCAGCTGGCCCTCTCCTCTCTCCAGGTCCAGGCTGCCCTCTATGTTAACTGGGACGGGCAGGAAGCACACCCATCACTAGAAACTTCCTGCCCTCTCAGCCGTCCCTCTTTTCAGTGAAAATCTGTGCCTGCTGGAAGTTTCCAAGGGGTACCCTGGCTTTTCTTAAATGGGCTCCAGTACCTGCCCTGCTTCCTGTCTGCTGCAGGGCTCACCTCCTCGTAAGCCTGAGGTTCCTCCTCTGCCTGTCTGCTGTTGGGTGTGAGGAGGGCCTCAGAGGATGCTCTGGGAGTGAGTGAACCGGCTGTCCCCCTGCGGCTGCCTGTTCCTGGCTGAGCGGCGCCCCCTCCTGGACAGTGCACACTAGTGTGGCCTTGGGCGGTGGTGTGGCTTTGGGCTAGTCCCACCTCAGCTCTGAACTGGGAAGGTGGTGGCCCGGGCCTGCCAGGCCCTCCGCTTGCAGGCTTCCTGTGCCAGCTCCACGGTTGCATCAAGAAGCTCGATGCTGGGGCGCCTGGGTGGCTCAGTGGGTTAAGCCTCTGCCTTCGGCTCAGGTCATGATCCCGGGGTCCTGGGATTGAGCCTCACATTGGGCTCTCTGCTCAGCGGGGAGCCTGCTTCCTCCTCTCTCTCTCTCTCTGCCTGCCTCTCTGCCTACTTGTGATCTCTCTCTCTGTCAAATAAATAAATAAAATCTTAAAAAAAAAAAAAAAAAGAAGCAGCTCGAAGCTCCCATCTCACACGAAGAAGCCAAGATCCAAACGGATTAAGAAACTTGTTCTGGGCCCACCCAGGTCGGATCTGAAGCCACTACCTGTCCCCTACACCAAACTGCCTTTTGCTGCCAAAATCTATTACTGTCTCCCTTCATGTATCAGTGGAAACTAAAGCTCAGAGAGGTTAGGAAACTCGCCCAAGACTGCACAGCAAGTAAGTTATGGGGCTGAGAGTTCTGTCTGCCTTCAAAGCTGTGGAGATGGATGGAAATACTCCCCAGGACTATGCTAATGAGAAGAGTAGCCAAGGATGAAAAAACCCAAAATGCTCTACAGAGCAGCCCTGACAAAATCATTCCACTTTTAGGGGCACCTGCGTGGCTTAGTGGTTGGGCCACTGCCTTCAGCTCAGGTCATGATTTCAGGGTCCTGGGATCGAGTCCCGCATCGGGCTCTCTGCTCAGCGGGGAGCCTGCTTCCCTCTCTCTCTCTCTCTGCCTGCCTCTCTGCCTACTTGTGATCTGTCTCTGTCAAATAAATAATAAAATCTTAAAAAAAAAATCATTCCACTTTTGTGAAAATTTAGTTCCATGTCACGTTTTCCCATGTGTTCCCTGAAGCTTCATTTGTGATTATGGTACAAAAAGCCCTGCCCAGTGTTCATGATTCTCAAGAATCTCAGAGTAGGCAGAAGGGTCCATTTTGGAAAAGAGGCCTTTCTTGTAAGATGGAAATCTTACTGCATGGTCATGTGAGCAGTCATCCTGACAGAAGTCTCCAATGATGCTGGGCCATTTTATTTCATGTTCCAGAATTCTCCCCTTGCACCCAGTCCCTTAGATTGTTCTTCTAGTCTTTTTTTTTTTTTTTTTTTTTAACCTTTTGAGATCTGAGCTGTTCACTGGGAGGATGATCCTCAGTCTCCCCAGAGAGGCTAATAAAAAATAAATCAAGGGTTTGCCATCTCTGCTCAAATATAATCTTCTTCTTCTTCTTTTTTTTTTTTTGAGAGACAGAGAACACGAGTGCAGCAGGGGATGGGGTGGAGAAGGAGGTGGGAGGAGGGAAAGAGGGAGAGGGAATATTAAGCAGGCTCTTTGCCCAACATGAAGCCCAACGTGGGACTCGAGCTCACTACTTTGAGATCGTGACCTGCGCTGAAATCAAGAGTCAGATGTTGAACCAACTGAGCCACCCAGGCACGCCTCAAATATAATCTTAAATAAAAGGAGCCCACTGTCTACAGAACTCACATCATAAATGTAAATTCTACTGGTTTCCCTGCTCTGCCCTGTCCCTCCATAGTCATTCTCCACATGGCAACCGGAATGATCTTTTTTCAAATGTAAATTACATTAAGTCATCGTTCTGTTCCAAACCTCATTTCTGGGCTCCCCCTTCTCTCAGATTAAAAGCCAAAGTCCTCACAATGGTCAACAAGGCCTGATGTGACATGGGCCCCCTTCCCTCTCTGACTCAGTTTCTCTCGCTCTCTCTGCTTCAGCCACGCGGGCTGTTTCCCTGTTCCTTGAACATGGCAGATACCATTCTGCCCCAAGGCCTTTGTACCAACTGTTCCCTCTGCCTGAATGCTGTTCCCTCATAGAGCTGCATGGCAACTCCCTATGGTCTTACCTTCTTAGTGCCGCTTTATTCAAGATCACTCTACTTTGTTTCCTTTCCAGAGCCATAGCACCTTGTAATGCACAATGTAATTCACTTGTTTACTTACATCTATGGTCCACCTCTGCTGGAATATGAACTAAACATGAGGGCAGGAATCTTTGTTTTGCTCACTGATGTACTCCAAGGACCTAGAACAGACCATACCTGCTGCCTCCTAGGTGCTCGGTATCTGTGAATCTACTCAGTGACTATTAAACCATCATGCAGCCATTAGACACAACCCAGGAGAGAAAGAACAGGATACATGAAAATACTCACACAGCCATAAGTCTTAAAAGACTATGAAGTAAGATGCAGAATATTTTCTTTTTATAGAAAATGATGTACATACGTATTTTTAAAAACTGGAGGGCTCTACACTGAAGCGGTTTGCTTGTCTCTCTTCTCTTTTCTTTCTTTTTTTTTTTTTTTTACAATGAAAAGGTACTGCTCTTACAGTAAGAGAACAAAACAAAGTTATTTTCAAAAAAGCAGCACACAAGGCACAGGAGGCGTGAGGAAGGGATGGCTATGGGGGCATGGGGAGCTCCGGAGGGTGAGGGACCTGCTCTCGGTCTTCACTGAGGTCACATGGGGGCGACACTTTTCTGTTCTGGACCTGGGACCTTCCCGTCTCTGGCACAACTAGGACGTGCAGCCAGCTAGGCTTGGAGGTTGACAGGACGATGGATGATTACACTGTATTATTTGTCAGAATCTAAACACCGTGCACATAAAGGGGGAATTTACCTTACATAAATTGTACTAAAAGAAAAAAAAAAAAAAGGACAGACAAGAAGCCACCATTGGTGGTGCTTCTGGGGTGCTTCCAGCTCCTCCACCCCAGAGCCTCTGGGGTGCTTCCAGCTCCTCCTCCCCTAAAGTGACAGCCTGGGGAGTCCTGCTCGGAGACCTGTCACTTACATCAGCTCTCCAGACTTCAGCAAGCAGATTTCAGCATCTTGTCCTGGTGGCATGTCTTCAGTGTCCTCAGGGGTTAGCGAGGTTGACATGGTGTCCCTGGAATGTCACCCACAAGAACACACAGCCATTTAGCCATTGGCACACAGAGTCCCACATCCTGGGGGCCCCCAGCCTTGGAGCCGTGTAGCCAAACTCAGAATGCTCAGGGTCCTTCGGTCCCAGAGGCCAGGGCAGAGGGTCCAGCACGTAGGGGCAGAGGGACCAGGGCTGAGTAGGCAGGACTGGGAGAAGCCAACAGGGCTGCCACGAGGTCTCTAGGGTCTTTCCGGTGGCCATGGGGAGGGGCTGCCTGCAACTCAGATGGGCCACCCTCCTGTCCCACGCCAGCGGAACGCCATTAGTGTCCCAGGGTCCTGCCTGGCTGGCGCCTGGCCGGGACTAGCCAAGCCTGCTCTGGCCCATCTCTGGGGAGAAGGACACACACCCGGGAAACAGCATGGGCCGAGAGGGAGCAGTGGGACGAAGCCACCTGGCCTCTCTCGCTCACCACCCACGGTCGGCTGCACGGACAGCCAGCAGCGGGGCCAGTCGGCGGCACAGACACGCCATGCTTTCCACTGTGCTCCAGGTGGGAGATGGGACACACCAGGGCCAGGGGCGGAGGGCACCATATGCTCCCTCTCAGAGAGCCCCAGCACACAGCAACGTGAGTTTGAGGCTCTAGGAGGCCCGGCAGCAGAGACATCTACTGGACTTGAACTCCAGCCTTTGTGTGTTTATTCCGTCATGGAACGTTTCAAACGCTCACTGAACTGCTTACTCTGGGAAGGCAGACTGCAGTCCCCCCTTTTCACTGACGGGGACACGGGCGCCCAGGCAGCTCTGGAGACGCAGGCCGGTGCCCCACACCTGGACTCCAGCTCACCACCCATCCAGCCAGAGGCCCACGCTGGCTCGGCCAGTGGGTTTGTGTGATCTCAGGGGCCTCAAGCCCAACCAGCTCGAGTGCCCAGGCCTGGTCAGGGGAAACGGAGTCCAGAAAAGAAGAACCATCTGCCTCATGGACAACTGTTAACAAGGAACATCTCCCACCTAGCGTAGCTTTTTCAATGTCACAATAACCCCTTCTCAACTGCCCTAGAGGAGTCTCCCCACATGTCTCTGGGGGGAGGTCAATGCCTCCCTCCCTCCCTCCCCTGACAGGTACCCTTTGGGCTCTCACCAGATCAGCCCCGGAGACACTCGCCTGACCTCTGAGGCCCCCAAGGGAACTCGAGTGAACGCAGTCCAGCCCCACCCCTCCCACTGTGGTGCCCAGAGATGTCTGCCCAGGTGTGTGCTGAACACTGATGCAGGCATGCCCCCCCAACCCCCAGCAAACGCTCTCAGTTGGAAACACACACACACACAGAGCAGCCCAGAAAAGGTCGGTGGCCAGCAGCAAGCATCCAGACCTCGTGCTCAGACGGCTCTGCCTCCGCCACCTTCACACCCACTTGGGCACCAAGTTCATGGCGCCCCTGGGAGGGCAGCTGTGACTTCTGCTGGAATATGACAGCGCTGTCTGGGGTGCGTGGCGCCTGGGACCGGCTCTGTAGGATTCCCGGTGCATTCCTGCGCTCGCATGAGCTCAGGACCTAACCTAACACCATCCCCGGGACACCGGAGATTCAGGGCAGCCCAGTGGCCTCACCCTGCTGCTCACGGAGCTTCTGCCCGGAGCGGCAGCTGTCACCTCTGCTGGGAAGGGATCCCCGGTACCCACTGCTCATATTTCACTGCCCTCAACGGGTCGGAGTGTCCAACCTGCCTGCAGGGAGAGGCTACAGATGGTCTCCCACAGTCCACGTCCCGCATCTGAGCCCGAGGCTCCCCACTCAGTCAGGAGAACCCGAACGTCCACCTGAGGCCCCGGGGGTCCTCCTTGTGGTGGCAGAAAGTGGGAGAGCAGAGCGGGCAAAATTCAGTGAGTCTCCCCTCAGCCCATCCCAGCTGTCACTCTGCTGTGGGGGCAGGAAGATCTCCCATGTGTCACTGTGTCTCAGTGCGCCGGCAGGTACAGTCCTGTGCCACTAGTCTGGGGCTGTGACTGGGGCCGACACGTGGCCACCTGCAGCCCGCCCCCATCTGGCCTGCTCCTCCCTCCCACTCACCTCTGGGGCCCCCAGTCTGTCACAGCCCTCCTTACGCCGGGCCGTACTTAGCTCTTTTGGGAGCTGTCTCCCCCAGACTGAGAATCATTTGGAAGTAGGGGTGGGCAGCAGCTGAGCTGTCCCTACCTACCCTGCAGGACTGGCATGCAGCAGCTCGGCCCCTGCCACCTGCAGGAACCAAACAGTGTACGTGCCACGTGCTAAGAAGCACGTGGAAATTCGGAAAAGGGCAGAGGAATGCTGACAAAGCCAAAGAGAGAACGAAGGCCGGGTCCCTGAAGGATAAGGACCCTCCGAGCCCTGCATGGAGTGGCAGACACAGGGTCAGCAGCGGCACACCCACCGCAGCCTTACAAGGTCTTTCTGCCCGGAGAGGGACGGGTAATGCCCAGGGAGAGGCCTCTGTCCTCTTGGGAAAGCTCTGAGCACAAGACAGGGTGTCACTGGACCAGGCCCGATGTCATGCCTGCTCTCCACCAGGCCCAGCAGTCTCTCTGCCATTCAGCTACCCTGTCCCTGCCCCATCCCCATCTGCTGTCATGCTGAGGCCACTGGGAGGTGAGACTCTGCTGTCAGGGCACAGCTGTAAGGGGGCGGTGGTGGGGGCTGGCATGGGGAGCTACCAGGGCTATGGGATCACCAGAGACCCACTGGCACCTCACTGCCTGGCTGGGGCTGTCTGGGCAGTCGCCTTCAGCCCACGGTAAGTGGGGGAGCCCATCTTCACAAACACCCCACCCTTCGGGGGCTGAGCACAGGGAGCCCCGAGCAATGGGGGCTTCATCTGTCCAGCTGGAGCTCCCTGGGGCTCCTGAGGGCAGGAGAGGCTGTGTGGCTCTCAGTGGTGTCCTCACTCCCAGGTGGTTCCAGTCTTGGGTTTATGACTAATTGTGACTCTAGGTGCCCGTCCCTCCTCTGAGGTTCTCCCTTCTCTACGTGGGAGAAGGAGATGGAATCAGATGGACTCCGGGCTCTGCTCCAAGTTCAATGCTTGGCTGGAAAAGAGCAGTAGGTTCCAAAGGATTCTTCCCTTGGCCTTCTCCAGGCTTCCCAAGGAGGATGTACCAAGAACATGCCTGACCTGCCCGTTGCCACTGAGGGCAAGCCCCGTCCCTCCTTGTTCCTCTTCCTCCCCGGCCCAGTCCTTGACCTCCTCCCTGCTCACCTCCTCCCATGGCTCTTGAGACCACGGGCCTCCAGATCCCCCCTCCTTCTCCCAGGATAAATGCAATCACAGAACATCAGTGTGAGACGCTGTTCAAGGGATCAACCTACCCGCCCCCCCCCCACAACTTGACGGCCACGGATATGGGAGCCTGAGGAGCCAAGATGTGCTCAAGGCCACTTAGGCCTGCCTCAGGTCACTTGCTTTCATCCTTGTGCAAAGTGCAAACACCGTATGAGAGGAAGATAAGTAACATTCGATGGAACAGACTCTGAAGCTGTGGTTGGTTCTCTCGCCTTCTCCGGCACGGAGGAGAAAAGACGTCAGAACCCATCACTCCCTCTCCTCCTCCAGCTCCCCCTCTCTGGCCATGATGACAGACAAGTCCTCATTACCTGTAAGTAGGTGCTTCCCTGGGTAGGTCCCCAGCCTCTCCCGGCCCTGGCTAAGGCTCTGAGCGAGGCGGGCGTGGGTGGGTGATGTGTGCCGAGGGTAAGGATTAGAAGCACAGGGGTTTCTTCTCGATGGCTTTTCGAATTGTGGGTCACGACCCATTGAGTGGGTCACAAACCAATTTAGGAAGCCATGACCCACACTAGAAGAAGTCGAATAGAAAATGCCTAAGCAACAGTATACTGTGTGTTGTCAGGGGCAGTGTTGCGTCATGGGGCTCCTGCTTTGCTTTCGTGTTCCCATGCATGCCCCTGGGTAGTCAGGTAAAAGGCGTATCTTACCGCGGGGCTCTGCAGACAGAACACCAGCTTGGGAAGGACGGGGAACAAAAGCACGGCCACTAGGGGGCACCCTCTCTCCTGCCAGCACCATTTCCTTCTGTTGCCACTGGGTGGCTTTCCTGAGACGTTGAGACCCATTCGGTGCCCACAGCGCCCTTCCTTCCTCCCCTTGATCTGGCCATGTGAGCCTCCAGCTGCCGATGGTGACAGCTGATGGCACGTCACTCTCTCTTGCTGAGCTCCCGCCCCTGAGCCCGGGGTCAGGAGAGCTGACCTTGTCTTGGGGCGCACACATGTGGGGCTGGTCATCCCAGCACCCCCAGAGATCCTGCCCCGCACACTGTCTAGGATCAGTCAACGTCCAGATTACGTGCCCGACGGTGAGCTGGCTTTCTGTCCCACAAGTCCCCAAACGGAGGACCTAAACAAGGCTCCACTTGAGAAACACGTGGGGATAAAGTGGTGTCCGCGGACAAGGCGGATGGTGAGCCAGTCCCCGGCAATGCAGTGCAGGGGTCCATGCCGGCCTGGATGAGGCGTCACGGGGGACGGGGCGGGGTCCCCTGGCTTGGTCTCCACGGCTGGAATCTACAACAGCTCCCTCTCACAAATCGAAATGTCTCAGCTACTCCTTCATGTAGTTACGGTACCACCTCAGCCCTGCAGACTGCCCGGGGTGGGGGTGGTGCAGATCCTAGGCTGTCGGGGTCGGCAGAGGAAGAAAAGATGCCTAGGAAACCCCCCCAGCCCGCGCGTCTTGCTGACCGCCTTCCTCGGAGGGCTCCAGCTGCTCCTCGGCCTCGCCAAGCAGCAGGATGAGAAGGGCCGCTTCGCCTGACTACCCAGGGTCCCCCGGCCGGCGCGGTCAGCAGACAGCTCTATGTTTACAACACCCTGCCCCGTACAACAGCCACCAGCCTCACGGGGCCGCCCGAACTCAGACCCATCACAATGTTCTGAAAAGCGAACCATTTGGCTTCTTGGTGGCATCGGCCCCACCACAGGGACTCAAGGGCCACCGAGTGGGACGGTGCAGACTCAGGACAGGCCTGTCCTCGCGGACGGTGCCAGTTGAGCGGCACGGGCTCGGAACGTGGTGCTGAGCCCACTCTCTGTGGGCTCTGGGGGCGTTTTCCCATTCGACTCTTAAAAGTAAGTTCCTGGTGGGTTTTCTTTCAGTCATTGGCTTCCTTTTTGCCTTCCAAAACCCGAGTGATGAAGAGCACTTATGGTATTTTGATTTCTGATTACTTAGTAACCATGGTCTGACCACAATACCCAAGCCCACATGCCCAGCCTCAGAACCAAGAGCCAGGCAGCACCAGGCACGCCAACCTGGCTCTGGTCGGAGCTGCCTTCTGGTTGGGCTCTTTTTCTGAGGCTTTTGGTCCAAACTCATCCTCCACGGTCCCCATCAGCTGCCAGCGCTTTGCACCAAGGCTTCTGCCAGCAGCAGGAACTGCCTTCATCCTGGGTCCTGAGACTGACGTCCCGCCTGATGCTCTGCATCAGGAACATCAGGGGTTCTGGAAAAGTGGGCAAGTCAGCGCACTCTGACTTCAAGATAAACCCGCAACGGGCGTGGCTGCTGCTTCCCATCTAGCCTTCCCCCAGTTCTAGTTAGAAAACGTTTAAGTATTCCAGGGGAAATCTAAGATATGTGACTGGGCTGTTGCCCTTGTCAAGTTCAGAGTTTTGTTTCAAAGAAAAGTAATACCCTTGAAATACCGAGCGCTACGAACTGGCAGATAAGGTGGTAACACTGGCACTAGGTGAAGTGGTTGAAATGAGTTTCTGGCCCCTAGAGGGTGAGTGGCTCCCTCCTCCTCCTCCGGTCTGGCTGCAAGCCTTCCACCGGAGAACTTTCCGCCGGAGAACGGTGATGCCAAATGCAGCCATGCTTTCTCAGACACACGAACCTGTCCCCCCACCCCCACCCCATGAGCCCACACATGGTCATGGAGGCGGCCAGGGCGACGCCCGTTGCTTGCCACGGAGTACAAGTGCTTGTCCTTCCAAGCCACAAGGTCCTAGTCACGTGAACATGTTTGACAAGGCTCAGGCTGTTCTAACTCTGTTCTGGGAACTGACCCCAAGTGGAAAAGCTAGGAAAAGCTCATCTCTCAAAGCGCAAGAGGTTCCAAAAGGAAAGGGTGGCTCGCTCCGAAGGGATGTCTTGCCTTAGAAGGTCTCTTTCAGAGGATGGGTGCTTTGGCCTTCAGCCCTGCAGTATTTGGTTTGGCTTGTTCACTTGTTCGTCGTCCGTCGGCCCCTGTGTCCACCTACCACCTGTCTAGAGGTACACACTCTACAGAGTCTCATGGCTCCTGCCCTCAGCATCCCTCTAGCTCCCACCTTCCGGGGTGTTCTTCCTCAGAAGTCAGCATTCCTGGGGCAGGGAGACCAACAACTAGAACTGTGTTGTCACCTGGTGGTCAGTACCTGGGGTGTTCCAAGAGTGAGGACAGCTTCAGGGAGCCAGAGGACTCTGGGTCATGTGGGTTTAGTTATCCGTCTGGCTGACCTGTCCCCTAGGAGCCCTCCGGTGCTCTGGAGACGAGAGAGACCTCAGTTTGTTTCCTGGAAATGCCAGTTTTTAGCTGTGTGCACGTGGGGCTGTCCATTTCGGCCAGGGCCCTCAGTGTTTCCACCTGTAAAATGGGGACAGTACCTACTCTGCAGGGCTGCTGTGAGGTTCCGGGGCTGTCATGCGGGAGCAGCATGCATACCCTGAACCTGGGGTACAACATGGACTTTGCATTGCTCCAGGCCCCAACGGCTCCAAAGAGACATGATTAGTGAAGGAAATTATGTCACGGTACAAATGCCATGAGTCTTCAGTGGGCTGCCTGAGCCAGACCTACTTCTTGTCCCCCTTCATTTACAAATAAAAACCTTCTGAGGTCCTGACAGGTGATTACGTCCATAGCCAGGCAGCAGGGAGCGCAGGATGTGAGAGCCACGGCTTCCTATCTCTGACCCCCAAATTACACAGATGCAGGCTGGTCATGTGGATTCTGATGAACAAGGCAGGGGTGGGTAGGTCTGGGTCTCTTATGATCACCAACCAAGGGCTTTCAGAAGACAGTGAACGGAAACACGGACCACATCACTGAGAGACAGAGGCAGACCTTGCTGCTTCAAACGAGCTCACTTCTAGGACAAACTGACAGAGTCTCTTCGCCGGTGAGTCATTTATCTTCTTCTTTATAGAGTTAAAAGGCAGGTAGTAACCTCAGGCTGCTGGAGTCCTCTGATCCCTGCCTGCAGTGCAGGGTGGGGGGAAAAATGCCCGGGCTTTAGGGCTCGGCTGCTCTTGGTTCGAATTCCACCTCCGCCCCACGACCCGAGGACTGTGAAGTGACTTAGCACGGCTCTGGGCACAGAGAGCTCATAAGCTGATGGCATTGGTACTGCCCTCCCAGGGAGACGGGGAGAGTCTAGCCACTGGCCACATCTGTTCACTGAATAATCTCTGATTCTTGGTTTTCGTTTCTTTTGCATTATAATTTAGAACACAGGCTCTCAGATGATTGTCTCGTTTCTTTTCCCAATGTGAGTCAAGAGACCACTGCAAAAACTTCGGAAAGATAGACAAACATAAAGCGAGAAGGGAAATAAATCCTCACGAATTCACAGCTAGAGGCAAACTGCTGAAAAACTCTGGGCATTTTTTTGTTGTTGTTGCTGTTTTTACTGGCTGGTTCAGCCGGTAGAGCATTCGACTCTCGATCTCAGGGTCATGATTCAAGTCCCACGTTTGGGCATGGAACCTACTTTAAAATATATATATATAAATATATACATCATCAAAATCACAAAACTTATCGTGGATTCTTTCTTTTTTTTTTAAATTTTGGGGGGGGGGAGGGGAAGAGAGAGAAGAGGAGAGAGGGAATCTTAAGCTCCCCACACCCAGCACAGAGCCCGACATGGGGCTTGATCTCAGGACCCTGAGATCATGACTTGAGTGGAAGCCAAGGGTCTGACGCTTTACTGACGGAGCCGCCCAGGTGCCCCGCCATCGTGGATTCTTAAACAAGGGTCCACAGAATACGTGGAAGAGGGACTCAAAGGGCTCACCAGCCCTCGGAACGAAAGGCAGGTAGGCATGTTACTTCTGAGGAAAATGTCTGCAGTTTCAGAAGACTCTCAAAGGGTTTGCGATCAAAGTTAAGCACCATGACCACTTTTATACCCCTTTGGTCATCTGTTCATTGTGGCAGTAACAGCCAAGGCTAACGGTGCACATTGACTTTGTGCCTCTGCAGCTCGGAGTCGTGTCCATGTAGTGCTTTCTCCAGAACCATTTAAAGCACTTCTTAAACATCTGAGTCATGTTCTATTTTATGTCTGAATTGCAATTTGCTAATTTATTTATTATTAGACATTTGCACTGCTCCCAAAGTTGAATATATTACTTCTTTTTTAAATTAAAGAACCCTGCATAAATCAACATAGGACTTTGGCTATTAAAGATAAAGAAATGAGGGGGCGCCTGGGTGGCTCAGTGGTTAAAGCCTCTGCCTTCAGCTCAGGTCATGATCTCAGGGTCCTGGGATTGAGTCCCTCATCGGGCTCTCTGCTCAGCAGGGAGCCTGCCTCCTCCTCCTGTCTCTCTCTGCCTGCCTCTCTGCCTACTTGTGATCTGTCTGTCAAAAAAAAAAAAAAGGATAAAGAAATGAGTGATTTTAACATTGTCTAGAAGGAAACTGATTTTTTTAAAAGAAGATTTACCCATTTATTTTAGAGACAGTGAGAAAGAACGCACAAGCAGGGAGGAAGGGCAGAGGGAGAGAGAATCCCAAGCAGATTCCATGCTGAGTGGGGAGCTGGATGTGGGGCTCCATCTCACAACCCTGAGATCACAACCTGAGCCCAAACCAAGAGTCAGATGTTTAAGAGCTCCAGGCGCCCCAAAGGGAAACTAATTTTTAGTCTATCTGCACAGAACTGTGTGGCCTCAATCTGTCCAGCATAACATAGTACAAATGGACCTGCACCAGCCCTTTGGGAAGCTAGTTAACATCAGTGTTAATGTGCCAGCAGCAGCTGTAATAGGATTTTCTTATAAACAGGCAAAGGTATGTCAGGCAGGAATGGAGACTTGATATTACTCTGAAGGGGAGCAAAGCCGCTTGTTTTGTTGTCCAAGCGATGAAGCAGTAACACAAACATGCCCTCATCTGACCTACTTAACCCAGTAGCCCACAGAGCTGGTGGGGCCTGAGGACTCCGGATGGCCTGTCACCCTCCCACATCGCACATTCTCTGGTCTAAGAGCAGGGACCTTTCACTGAGCAGTCGCATCCTAGAAGCGAGGTCCTTCCTTGGAGAGAAGGGCACTCTGTCCCCACGAGGACCGAGGGGGCAGTGCCAAGGCTGATAGCATCTCCAGGCAGGACAAAAAGTCTTCGAGTAGATTAGAAAAGGAGAACGTGATCTCTCCTTGGACAGGCCCTCATCTGGCCAGTTGACATTCTGACTTTGCTAAACCAAATGCCTGTTTTTCTGGAGACTTCTTAAGGTTCTAGCAGGATATGGCCCTGGGTGACCAGTGGTGAGCCGCATTGTGTGCTGAGTCTCTGCAGACCAGTGGCCTGAAGCCCCGCCACAGCTGCCCCTGCTCCCACGCCACAGCACCTCACCCCCACGTCCTGTCTGTGGTTCTCAGCACAGTCGTGGGGGCAGAGGGAAGGGATGGCCTTGAAAGGCTGGGAGCCCCGGGCAGGAAAGGCGGCTCTCTGGTTGTTGCTACAAACCTCGCTGCGAGGTTGGACCCAGCACCCCCTGTAGGAGCCCATCTGGCGTCCCATTTCAACCAGATCTTCCACTGGTTAAATGAGACCCCTTGGGCCTAAGCTGCCAGTCACACCAGCTAAAGTAATGTTCCCTTCTGGGAAAGGGTTCCTTTCAAAAGATTCCCGAAGATGAGGAAGTCTTCCAGAAGCCAGGCTCTGGTGGTGGATAAGGCGTGCCAGGCGATAAGGGGCAGGCTGGGTTGGCTGTGGCCGGCTCCACCACCATGCCTGGTTTCTTGCACACCTAAATCCAGGCAGTGGAGGGCGAGAAGAGACAGGATGGACTGTCTACCCAGGCAGAGAAGTTCTGGTCATCCTCCAAACCCCTTCTGGTCTCCGGAGGTCTCCTCAATAGAGCCCCCCACCCCCGCTCAGTGGGGGGATACGCACCTTAGCTTCCACAGAGAGGAGTTCGGGGTTCTAATTTAACAGAAAGCGAGGCACAGCACGGGCAGATGAAGGCAAGCCTGCCCACCACAAAGCAGTTCTGTACTTCCAGAAGGTCACCATCCCCATCCTACCACACGGGGACCTTTGCTTTCGAGACCAGTGCACCGGATTTTCCGGGCTGTGCATGGGGTGGTTACATGTTGTCTCCCAGGTGGGTGCGAGCCTTATGATTTAAGGGCTAATTAAGGGTCCCTCATGCCGTTGGAGCAACCACCCCCTCAGCACTGGCTGTCTCTGGTACACAGGACTGTGCTGTCGCTGAGCAGAACATAGGTGGGTTCTGGAACGGACTACCTGCTCCCTAAAAGTGGGGCAACAGAACTGCAGGAGAACAGGAGTGTCACGCTGGGCCCCGTCTATAATTGCTGTGTTTGCCTCCCAGGCGTTCACGGGAACGTGCGCCATGGAGGATGACTACGTTGACCATGTGTTCTTCAACACTTCCAATGACAGCAGCCAGGGGCACGAACGCTTCCTGGAGTTCCGCAAGTTCTTTCTGCCCTCCGTGTACCTGGTGGTGTTCGTCTGCGGCCTGCTGGGGAACTCGCTGGTGCTGATTGTGTACGTCTCCTACCAGAAGCTGAAGAGCCTGACCGACGTGTTCCTGATGAACCTGCCCTTGGCTGACCTGGTGTTCGTCTGCACTCTGCCCTTCTGGGCCTACGCCAGCATCCAAGAGTGGGTCTTCGGCAAAGTCATGTGTAAGACCCTGCTGGGCATCTACACCTTGAACTTCTACACGTCCATGCTCATTCTCACCTGCATCACCATGGACCGCTTCGTTGCGGTGGTTCAGGCCACCAAGGCCTACAACCAGCAGGCCAGGCGGATGGCCTGGGGCAAGGCCATGTGCTTGCTTATCTGGGTGATCTCCCTGCTGGTTTCCCTGCCACAGATCATCTACGGCAACGTCCATGACCTCGACAAGCTTGTCTGTGGCTATCACAATGAAGAGATTTCCACTGTAGTTCTCGCCGCCCAGATGACGCTGGGGTTCTTCTTGCCCCTGCTCGCCATGATGGTGTGCTACTCAGTCATCATCAAGACCCTGCTTCATGCCCGAGGCTTCCGGAAGCACAAATCCCTGAAGATCATCTTCCTGGTGGTGGCTGTGTTCCTACTGACCCAGACGCCCTTCAACCTCGTGAAGCTCATCCATAGCACGAGCTGGGAGTACTCCACCATGACCAGCTTCCACTACGCCGTCATCATCACAGAGGCCGTCGCCTACCTGCGGGCCTGCCTTAACCCCGTGCTCTACGCCTTTGTTGGCCTGAAGTTTCGGAGGAACTTCTGGAAACTCATGAGGGACATTGGCTGTCTCCCTTACCTGGGTGTCTCAGGTCCATGGAAGTCTTCCGAGGAGGCTTCCAAGACCTGTTCTGCCTCTCACAACGTGGAGGCCACCAGCATGTTCCAGCTGTAGGCCTTCCCCAGGCCCGGAGAGCTGCTCGGGAGCACGGCTGTGCGCTCTGGGTGCAACGAGGAAGGCTTTGTTTATGGCTCGTGTTCTTGTGCGTTCTCATGGAGTTTGTGGCTCGTGCATTCTCATGGAGAAGTCACCGAACCCTGCAGCTGGTGTGGGACGCTGCTTCTCGGGAATGAACACATTCCGCTTTCCTTTAGACCCCCAGGCCTGAAGCTCAGTGTGTGTTGGGGGGAAGCTCTAAAAACTGGAAGGGCTTTCCCTCCTCTATGCCCAAGAACGCTGGCTCCTTTGAGAGTGTGTGAACCTTAAGACCTCAGGTTCTCCTTCATGGCGACTGGGGCGGAAGGCTGAAGAGGGGACCATCGCCACACAGCTGCTGAGGGCAGGTGATGGTTTGGGCTCCCCAATCTGGAACATTCCTCTGGCCACTGGGAAGCAGGGAGATTAGGGAGGCCATGAAAACAAGTGCTGGGCCGCATGGCTGGGACCTAAGTCAGTAGGCACCGGACACAAATGAGATGGGCTCTGCCTCCCCTTAGGCTTGGGCTTTATAGAGATGCCTATGTTCTCTTTGATTAATCCCAGAGGGAGGGACACCAGAGAACATGAATGGGCCCTTAACAAATGAGTCAGCTGAGGATTCCAGGGGGTCCAGAGAAGGTTAGGAAAACGTGCAAAGCGGAGTTTAAGGCGATCTTGAGTCGAAGCGGCATTTCTGAAATGGATTCTTTGGTGGGTTTGCTCATTTAAAAACTCAATAGTTCAACGCCTGATACACTCTCGCATATATAAGTCACGTTATTGGTGTATATAGAACACAAACATGCCTGTGTCAAATAGTATATGATTTTCATGACAAAGAAATAAAACCTTTTTAAAAGTCTCTAAATGATGCTTATCCTCAGGCACATTCTACTTTAACGTGGTATGCGTAGAACATACAGGAAAGTGATTATTCCAGGGGCTCGAAGCATAGGAAACGAGTTAAAACTGTACACTTTAAGGCACTGTTCTATCAAGGAAATGGAATATCCCAGTGCTCCCTCCTCCGCTGTGGCTTGCAACCTCCTGACCAGACTGTGAAGTGCGTTCGTGTACCCTCCGTGATACGGTCACAGGATAAGGCTGTTCGGAATGTCACACACTTGATTGAGCAAGTGTATTAGATCCTAGCAATCTGCTCAGTAGGCAAAGTTGCTTTTTTTGGCTCATGCTTCCCAAAACCACTCACCAAAATGGAGAGAACCAATCGCCAATGGTGAAAGCGGGTGCACAGGGCGGGGGAGGGGGCGCGGGCCTGGCTCAGCCGTGTGGCTCTGGGGTCCGGACAGATCAGAGTGGAATCCCAGCTCCGGCTCTGACCCGTTGGCTAGACCGGTCAGCAGTCCCTTTAACCTCTTTTGTTTTGGTGAAATGTGGGCCGTCCTGGCACCCGCCTCTGGGGGCTGGCATGCGGGGGACTTGGGTTTAAGAGCACAAAGTGCGCTCAGCATGGTGTGTGCTCGTCGGGGGAAGGGGCTGCAAGGATGGCAATGGCAGCCGGAAAACCAGCGACACACCGAGGCCGCAGGTCGTCCTCTGTGAGCTGGCAGGGTGCGGGAGCGTGTGCTTCGTGCGTCCGGGGCCGTGGGGGACATACCCCATAGCCTGGTCCAGCAGCGCAAGGGGCCAGGCCTAACCAGGCCCACGTGACCCTCCCTACTGTCTCCCGCTCACGCCTAAATGCACCCGCGGGAGCAGCTGCCTCCAGTGTCCATGGGCCATGTGGACCGAGAGCCTTCTCGCTCAACATAATCTGCCCTTTCGATGGTTGACAAGGCTGACCTTTATCGTCTTTAAATTGGCTTCACAAAAAAACCCCACAAAAAACTAAAACAAAACAACAAACAACAAAAAACCACACCAAAAAACCAACCAGGGACAAACATAAATGGTCTCCAAGTGGGAGACCTGGTGAGTTCATCCTTAGTTTAGCCCAGCTGAGAGTGGGGCCCCCAGCCCCTGGCTTCCCCAGAACGAGACAGAGGCCCTACCTGGAAAGGAGGACGTGAAGAGGCAGGAAGCCAGGGGCCCTGCAGACCTCAAGGGAAGCAGTGTGGTGTGACGGGGACGGCAGGGCTCTGGGGTCACCCGGACGCTGGCTCGGTGACTGTGCATCCTTGGGCATGGCACTCCACCTCCCCAAGGCCCGTTCACCATCCACACCACCCCTCCTTCCCTCTAGGAGTGCTCATGAGGCCTGCACAGTCAAGCCGGGGGTTGCCGGTCCAAAGTAACTGAGGGGCAGCTGTGGGGGCTGCTGGCTTCTTCCTAACCAGGGGCCTGCCAGGCTGAGCCAAACAAGACCAGGTGCCCATCAGGCCATGCCCCATCCCGGGCCTGTGTTACATGCCCTCTTCAGGCTCCCTGCAGAAAGGCTGTGCCCCTCCTTCTGTAGCTTAGGAAAACCCAGGACAGCACAGCCATGGAATCTTCCTTTACCTTCTCTGGATCCTCAGTCACTCATCATGCCTGTATCTCTGGGCCCTTATCTGCTACACCCGAGAGCAGAAATTTTCCCAAGCCCTCTGCTATGGACCCTGCACCGCTGCCTACAGAGGCAGGCACAGCCCACACAGCCTACAGATAGAGCACTTTTTATGTCTTGACTGCTCTGTTCACCCAATAGCCCCATGAAGGACAAGTTCCCAGCTTCAACCCTGCTGGGCTCCTCCCCTTGACTCTGCTCACACACATACCAGCACATGATGGGGTACAGGTGGGGGACTGCAGAATGGGGCCGGGCTGCCTTGAGGGTGGCCTCAGGGCCCGAGGGTAAGCTCCTCCCCCACCATGTTCCCAGCATTTTGTGGGGCAGTGGGGGTGGGGGGTGGTGGTTAGAGGCCCTGGACAGCCACACACTCTGAGACATGGGGAGCATATGGGGACCCTGATTCCAGGGGCTGCCTGGGAGCCAGAAGCCCAGGTGATTTCGGTAGGCATTCCGGACGGAGGCACAAAAGGGCTGAAGCTGTCCCTGTGGGTGGCAGGGTGGAGGAAGGGCAGGGAGCACGGGGTCCAGGAGTGGAGGGGGTGCTCGCTCTGACCTTCTCCACCAATGGCCCCTCAAGGCAGCGCCCATTCTGGGAACCCGGTCCTCTGCAGTCTGGGGTAACTCCCAGTGCTGTTCGGGGGGAGGCCTGGTGTACCATACCCATTTTTCTGGTGAGGACACTAGTTCAGAGAGAGGCCCACCTGCCGGAGCTCCCCCAGCAGAGCGAGGGCTAGGACCCCAGGGAGCAGCCCCTCTGCGGGCCAGCTGAGGTTTCCTACAGCTGATGGACTCGACGTACCGCCAGCTCTGTAGTCCTCACCCAGGGGGAGATGCTGGGTTGCCCCACCCCAAGCATAGATGGCTTTCTAACCGTAACCATCCTCACCATATCCTGTTCTCGTGTTGTTTCTGAGATGCAGGCATCACATCTCCTGGCAGGTGACAAACCCACCAGAGCCCCTGCAAAGCCCTGGGACCGAGAATCGCTGCTCATAGGGCAACTACTGGCAAAGGGGCTTGGAGGCGCAGGGACAGTCTCTACGAGTTTGGCTCAGTATCACTGGGCATCTGAGCGGTCTTCCTTGGGGATAGGGCACACAGCTCAGCCCCTGACACCACGATGCATGTGGAGCATGACAGACCCAGTGCGTCTCTGTGGAAGGCTTCCCAGGCTCAAGGCCCTGGGCTCCGCGCTTGACCTCACACGGTCTGTTTGGTAACCAGAAGGAGAGGCCAGGCCTGGATGAAGGCTGAGCAGAAGCCCAGAGACCCAGGGCCCAGCCCTGCTACTGGCCGAGAAGAGCTTTCTGTCTGTCTGTCCTGACACCTGAGTCCCGAGCACAGACAGACCACGTGGTCCATGGAGAAGGCTCAGGGTGGGCAGGGCTGAGCTCGGGGAGCAGGTGCGAACAGGCTTGCCTGGAGGGCTCTGAAGAAAGCCAGCTGTTCTCCCCAGGGGAAGGGCAGTGCTTCTCTTTCTTGCCACCATCCTCGCTGGTGGGCCGCTGCTCGGGAGTGTGGGGACCTCCCCCTGTCCCCTCCCTGTGCCTGGAGGGCCGAGGCAGAGAACTTCATTAGCCTAAGAATGTGTCCACGCGGGGAGAAGTGGACACAGGCAAGGGGGGACGGGCAGGCTTCCGATGTGCAGATGGGGAAGTGGGACCCCGAGAAGAGAACTGAACTCTTCAGAACGGACCTGCAGCCCCTGGACGGAGGGAGGAGCTCTGGGTTCCAAGCCTAGCCCTGACACTTACAGCCACGTGACCCAGAGCAGCTTATCTGGCCTCTGGAGGCTTCCGGGGCATTACGTCCCTGGCCTGGAAGGTTGAACAGCGACTGAGCAGGACCACATCTAGACGCGGCGGGCACAGGGAAGGGGCCTGACGGTAATTTTCAACAACACTGCTACCAAGCGGCCTGCTTTCCCTCGGGGACCTGGACACACAGGGCACTTAATCCCTTCTGGCTCACTTCCTGCTTTGGACTTGCTCATTTCTTTCCCGAAGTTTCCTGTCAGGGAGGCTTACGCAAACCCAGGGCTCTAGACCACTCGCGCTTTCTCAGGAGTCCCGGTGTTTCTGATTGGTCTTAAACTCACGAAGAAAAGGAACGTATGAGAGACCTCCCAGAGACCCCGGGGTCTTCTCTAACGCACAAAGAGGGTGCAGGCCCTTAGCTGACTGGCCCCTGACAGATGGAGTGCAGGCCCTGCGGGCTCCTGTCCGCCAGCCCCAGATCCACCCTGGAGGCCGCAGGCCGGCATGCTGGCAGTTTCCTTTCCCTGGAACACTTCCCGATTTCCAAGCACCAAAACACAGTTACGTGTCAGTGGTCAGAGAGCCTTCTGTGTTTGTTCTTACTGGGAAAGGGGAAGGTGAGGGATGAAGGAGACAGGGAGTTGCAGGGGGGGTCACTGAGGCTCTGGCCCTGCTCCCTTCCCTGCCAGCCACCTGGCAGGGAGTACGGTGACCAGGTGATAGCAGCAGACTGACTCGGGGCCGCTGGAACAGAGCAGGCCCCCAGGAGACTGTCGAAGGCTATGTGGTGGGTGGAGGGTGGAGGGGCTTCAGAAGGGGAGGCAGGGCTTCCGGGAGGGAAAAGGCGAGGTCCAAAATTCTGGAAGCAACAGTGCGCGGGGCTGAAGGGCTGGGTGATCGTGTTGGCGTTCTCTGTGAGGCCACAACATGCGGGTTCAGTCACCTCTTGTCAGAGAACAGGGGAGAGTGGAGGGATACACTTCAGCCTAAACCCTCTTGCCCTGAGAGCTTCATGAGGATTAAATGTCTCTCTTCCCACACAGCAGAAATCCTGATTAATCCTGGCCCTCCTGAACTCTGGGCAGGAAGAGAGGGACAGAGATCTCAATGTGGGTGTTGGCAAGAGCATCACCAAACTCCCCAATGGAGGCAAAGTGGGTAAATTCTTTCTTGGCTTTTGAAGAGCCAGTGCTTTGCTGTAGAAACTGCATTTAAGCCTGAACACCAGGGGCTGAGAGATTGAACCAGGCTGCCATGGGGGGAGGGGACTTGGCCTGTCGCTACAGGTCCCTGGGCACAAAATCCCAACATTTCAATGGGGTGGCACTGTGTGTGGTTATTCCATCCCTCGAAAGCCTTGTTGCAAAACAGATGAGATGGCCGGCGGAGGGTAAGTACTAAAGGACACTCAGGACATAGACGCCAGGGTGCACACACAACCGGTGACGGCGTGAAGAGGAAATGAGCGGGTGGCCATCTGCCAGCCAAGGAGAGAAGTGCCAGGAGAAGCCCACCCTGCTGATACCCTGACCTTGGCCTTCCAGTCTCCAGAACGGTCCTGAGCACTGTTCGGAGGCACTTTCCCTTAAACACAGACAGCTGATCCTGCTTCCAAACTCTCACTTTCCTGGTCCTTTAGTCAGAAGGCACTCGGGGAGCACGTAGGAAATAAAGGCAAGGTGTACTCACTGTTCAGGCAAGTTCGGGTCAAGGGAGTCAGTTTCGGTGGGTGTTTCGGGCAAGGAGGACCCGGACTCCTGGATCTGGCACAGCTCCTCATCTGTGATGATGTCAAACACGGCATCGTCTGGCGGCCTGCAGTCAGCGTCTACTCCCGGGCCACGGAGGCAAATGGGGAGAGAAGAGACACATACCGTGAAGTACAGGATGGGGAGGGCACCCTGGGAAGTGAGGGGCTGCGGCTGCATGGGATGGGCCACCGGGACACGCCCTCAGGGCCCACTCAACCTATGGCTATTCTGTCTGGGTGGGAGAGAAATGGCAGCAAGGACATTCCAGAAAGTAGTGGGGACTACAGGTGAAACTGCACAGATGAACTACAAGATTTCTCTTAAGCTCCTCAGTTGGGCCTTAAAGACATTTCAAGCTCTTACATATTCTCTGAGGCCTCTTATTTAGAAGAAAAAAAACCAACAACCTGTCAAATCCTTATTGGGCAGGAATCTAAGAAAAGAGTAAACACACTTCTGTGCTCCTGAGTCTTACTCCCTAAGACACAGATGTGACTTATCCATCATGCCTGTTTGAACGCAAGATTCTGTCTGACCGGCATTTTCACCTTCATCTGATGGGGGATGGGCAAGAACCCCCTCTGTTCAAGGTGGCAGCAAGCACTGTGATTCTGACCAGGAGCCTGGTATCTGACTTTGCAGGCCCCTCAGGAGGAGGAGGCCCTCTGGGCACTCTTGTGCTGGTCATCCACTTACAAGTACTTTCCTGCCTGTATCATGGAAAATGTGATGGCAGGCTTGAGGTAAAAGAAAGGCAGAGAAGGAAGACAGGAAAAAGGAAAGACAAAGAAATGCAAAAAAACAAGGAGACAGGAAATGTCAGAAATCAAAACAAGTGACCCTAATTAGCACTGGCACAGAGCCACCCTGTCATCGCTGAACATCTGACGGTGAGTCAGGGAGGGGGAGATTCCTGGACGCTTTACCAAGAGCAGTTCATGCAAGCTACAAGCTTTCAGCTGGCCCTGCCACAGAGCTACTGGGACAGGCTGTATTTAGATGGAACATCCTTCTTGTCTGAGGCCTGTATGACGGAGGACTTGAGACGTAGGTTGAAAAAGGGGACGAAGGGCTGGTTTCTTTTCATTCACCCAGCCATGCTTCTGAACCTGCCTTCTGAGGCTGGTGGAAGGAAGGAAGGAGGACAAGGAAGGAAGGCACAATGAGCATCAGGAGAGAAATCAAAGAAGACTTAAATGGAGAGCTATACCATGTTCGTGGATCGGAAGACTCAATTTTGTTAACATGTCAATTCTTCCCAACTTGTTCTAGAGACTCAGCGTGATCCCAATCAAAATTTCACCAGGATTTCTTATCGAAATTGACAATTCTAAAATTGATATGGGTAAGCAAAAAAAAAAAGAATAGCCAACACTTTGACAAAGAACAAAATTGGAAGACCTGCTCTACTTGATTTAAAACTCATTAGAAAACCATGGTGATCTCAACAGTCTGGTATCAGTGAGAGAAAACGCACACGGATAAATGGAATAGGACAGCAAGTCTGGATACAAACCCAATTGATTTTGACAAAGGTGAAAAGGCAATTCTATGAGGAAAGAACACCATTTTTCAACCAATGGTGTTGGAAGAACTGGACAACCACATGCAAAAAAATGAATCTCTATGCATAGCTTGTAGCATATATAGAAATGTAACTCAAAATGGATTATAGCCCTCAAACTATGAAATTTCTAGAAGAAAACAGAAAATCTTTGTGTCTTTGGGTTAAGCAAAGGTAGATATGACACCAAAAGAAAAGAAAAAAGTTGATCCGTAAGGGAAAAAACTGTTCATCAAAATTAAAACTGTCTGCATTTTAAAGACCATTTCTGCTCTTTGAAAGAAAGTAAAAATGAGGTATTTAGTTAGGGAAAAGGTACTTATAAAACACATATGTGATAAATAACTTCTATCCAGAACATATAAAGAAGGCTCAAAACTTAAATAATTAAAAAAAGAATTTAAAATGGGTTTGAAGAAGATATAAGAATGCTACGCCCAGTACATTCCACCATCACTGTTCTTTGTACCAAATATAAATAATGGCATCTGCTAACTTCCTGGATGATCCAGCTAAACAAAAGAGTAACTAACAGCATTTCTGAATGCTGACTGACTTTCATTCAGGCAGAGGTCAAAGGAAAAGTCCATAGGGACCAGATGCAGGAGGTGGGGATGTTTGAGCAAAGACAAGACCCTGCCATCTTGGCTCTGCCTCCCTGGTTTTCTACATCCACAGTCTGATCCATGAGAGGACAGCCTGGCCTGCTCTGCAGGCCTGTGCTGGGAGCAGGAACAACAGAACCAGATCCCACTTCCTCTTACTGAGCAGAGTGAAAGGATGAGGAGAATACATCTTCCTTGGTCCCTGAGAGATCGTGTGAGCCATAGGGAGAAGGTGAAGGATGTGGTCACTTCCACACACAACTTTTGGCCTCTGGCTACTCTGGCAGAAGGGCTGGGTATTGGGGTGAGACTCGGGAGACAGTATTTCCCAAGGTGTGGGGTACATTCCACTGGCAGCATGTGAGTTAAGAGGTACCCAGACCTCATATTAAATAACACTGACTCATACCAGGAGGAAATGAATTCCCTTTTCAATTCTCTTTCAAGCCTCAAACTGGTGTAATACATTTTTAGCTCCTCTTTAATGCCTGTTTGGAAAACCATGAATTCAGCTCATTACAGCTAACTAGCCACACTGGGGTGGGGGGGGGGGCAGGGCGGGTGGCACCTAAGAACACAGAGGGCAGGAGCGGAAGCCTCACCTTGGCCTCTGGCGGCCTGGGGCCCAGCCTGGGCTGGCGACTGTGCAGGGCTGGGCTCCCCCTGGCTGGTGCCCGAGCTGGCGCTGTCAGGGGAGCCAGGGCCATCGCTGAACTTCCGGAAGCAGGCTCGGCAGCAACGCTCCTTCTTGCCTCTGTGCCTGGTCAGGACGTAGTTGTTGCAGCAGTAGTAACAGAAGACGCGGCCGCAGATCCTGGGGCGAAATGAGCGCGGGCTGTGAGGGTGACCACTGTGGGTCCCACGATCTGCACTGGGCTCTAGATGCCATATGGCTCTCGTAAGACCTGGCTCTGCCCTCACCGAGGAGTGTGGCTTTCCCGCCAGTCTGATAAGATTCCAATAAAGCCATCTTGATAAGGCCCTGCGAGAAGATGTTTACTTTCCCAAGGTCCTGGGAGGCAGGAGGATAAAGTACCTGGCTGAGCCCACCTTCTCTGCCACTGGAAGGCAGGCGTACTGTTCCACGCCTCGGGGGCTGAGGCTCCAAGGGACCCTAGACCCACCTGGGCTGTGCGGATGATATTCCATCTCGCTTGGCCCCAAATGAGATTTATTTCTGCCTACCTTTCTTTGGGCCCTAGGAAGGTCTCCGCTGTCCGCAGTCCCCCAGCCGAGCCCCCATCCCTGCTCTCCCGGGGCTCCGGTAACACTGCGTCCCCTTTGGTCCCCGAGGGCTGGGGGAGGCCAAGGGTTGCTGGTCTCTGGATGCTCCACGGCCCTGTGGGTCCCCTTGACTCTGCCCACACCCCTTTATCAAACCTTCTTCCCCTTCGGGGATCCCTGCATGTCCTGCCAGGATCCAGCCTAATGCGCCCCATTGTTTGGTTCCCTCAGGACCGAACGGCAAAGTGCGTTTCCCAGAAAGACAGCGGCAGGGCCCACACCTGCTGGTGGCGCCTGCTTCGGTGCTGGGTCCCACCCGCTGACCTGCAGTGGTGCCGCCGTACCATCCAGCTGAACTCTCGCTTGCAGTCATGACAGTGGCTTGCCTCTGTGTCCCCAAGCCACCTCTCCTCAGCACTGAGCTTCTGCTGGAATTCCAGGGCATCTGACTTCTGCCACAGAGCATCCTTGTCCCTGAGACAGAGCCGCATTAGAAAAAGAGAAGAATCCGTGAGAACAATGGGATGATCCCTGATTCATTTCCAAAGCCTGATTCCAAAATTCCCAAGACATGGCAGGAAAATTGACTTTCCTTGGAAACACCCCCACTCTAGGCCTCGTCCGGCCCCTGCATCACTCCTAGACTCGGCTGATGGCGCGCAAGTGAGGGCAGAGGATGCCCATGATGTACGTAGGCCCACAAGGGTCACATGCTGCTCAGGCGTCCAAGGGACAGTGTTTCTCGGTCACTTGGAGCGGCAGCTGTAACAGGTTGTCACAGTCACATGATGGCCTGAGTGCTGTGAGCCCAAGGACCACAGATGCACTGCCCATGCAAATCTTAAATGTGTTCAGGAAGCTTTATGGGTTTAGGTTTTAAATAACAAGTGATCGGTGGAGGAGACCAAAGATTGCCCCGCCTGAGACTCTGATGGGATGTTAACTGCCCCTGCTCCTCAGAGAGACGGTACCTACTCTAGGAGGCAAGACTGAAGGAAGAGGGGGGCTTTTCAGAAAGGTCTGGCAGCATCAGAACGTGGCCGATGCGCCAGCGTCGAGGTGCGGAGGCTTCTGTGTTGCTGCTCATGGTCATTTTCGAGGCTTATGGCTTCCGACTTGGGAAGGCTTTGTTCTTTCCAAGACAGAGCCCCGGCCACCACCCTAAGGTTACTGTAGGCCCAGCAGCACCTCAGTCTCAAAGACCAACACCAGGTTCACTGAAGTCCTGTGAGAAACTGATGCCATCACCAGCCAGAGACTCCCAATCCACAGAGCTCTCCCCTTAAATACTAAAAGCCGGGACGGGGCCGCCCAGATGGCTCGGCTGGTTGAGCATCAGACTCCCGGTTTCAGCTCAGGTCCTGATCTCATGGGTTGTGAGATCGAACCCGTGTTGGACTGTGCGCTCAGCATGGAGTCTGCTTGGGATTCTTTCCTCCTTCTTCTCCCTCCCCCTCTGCTTTTCCTCCCCATTCTTTTGCTCTCTCTCTCTCAAATAAATCAATCTTCAAAAGCCAGGACAGAAGCAGGAATTGACTGGCTCTTCAAGGATGCCTGAAGTTGTCAGCAAGCAGGACAACTCACGCCCTGGTCCAGCATCATCCTTCTGGTTGATTCTCAGCCCCTCTCCCCTGCCCCCTGGAGGCCGGGCACCCACACCCTGGAATGTGGGACGCTGTCAAGACCAGGGTCCTTCCATCCCACCCCTCAGGAAGAGATCTGAGTTCAGAGGTCATAGATGCCCTGAGTTCCAAGTCTGAAAACTGATGACACGTGGGCAGAGGTCTCACACTTGCAAACACCACCATTTTACAACCCCAAATAAATTAGCGGTTTTAGGCATCGCTTATCCATGGCTGCCAACATTGCAGAGAATGGGCTCATCGGATCTTATGTGGCTCTTGAAAGCAAGGCCCAAACTGTAAACCAATTCTATGAAGCGTTCTTGAGAAAATGCTGAACTTGGGTCTGAGTCAGCCTTCAGTAGAGCAGTGGATCTCGACGCTGGCTCACTGATGCCCCCGCCTCACTCCAAGAAGTTCCAGCTGGCTTGGTCTGGGTAGGATCTGGACGTGGGTATCATTTTAATAGCTCCCCTAGGGATTCTAACCTGCGGCTGGGGTGGGGGAACGACTGCTGTGGTTTTAACTAACAATTTACAAATTAACAATTTACAGACATCCTGAGGTTGGAAGAACATGTTAAATGGCACCACAGGGATGCAATCAGCAAAATCCAAGCTGTGGGAGACTCGGCCAGATGCATGACCTAGCTTCCTCGAAAGTAAATTGCAACGAAAAAAAAAAAAAAAAACAAAACAAACAAGTTGGTGAGATGGTGACCAAATCACAGGCTAAGTAAGAGAAACCTAACATATTTCTCCTGCAGCGTATGGATCTGATCTAGAGCCTCATTAGAAAAAATTATATTCTCTCGAGAAGTAAGGCGATCTGGGAAGTTGGGCCCTTCACCCGTGTGGTGACAAGTGTCAGGAGCACAGCACGTGTGTCCTCCAGTTCCTGAGTGCCCTCCTGGCCCCACTCACACGCTGCTACCTGCACTGTCTGCTTGCTACCCGTGGGCACTGGAGCGTGGGAGGCCTGGTATCGGGGGAAAAGCGGGAGGGAGGAGAAGGGTAAAGGGGCTCACGAAAGAGGGACAAGGGACAAGAGAGCTTCCTAAAGATATGAGACATCACTTACTGTCACGCCTGTGGCTAAGAACACAGAGATTTTGAAAATAATGCCCCAGCAAGTACGACAGCATAAACCCAGATGAGCACTGATGGGAGCAGTGAAATCCACCCTCTAAGGCGGCCAAGGGCCAGGGCGTGCCCCATCTGTGTTGGAGGAGGGCCTCAATGACGCAACACAAGCAGACACGGGGCCCATTTCCCTTGAGAGGACTTGCAAGCGCAGCTGCATGTCTTTCAAGAGAAATCCCAGCTCCGGGGAGGCCCCGAGCCAGCTGCTGGCGCCGACTCTCACCTGAGCAGCTCGATCAGCCGTTCCTCCAGGTACTGCTTGGTTCTATTCAGGTCATCGAGGTCCGCGAGCATCTTCTGATCATTCTTCTCCCGGTCTGTCACCTCCTGGCAGAGTCTGTTGTAATACTCTTGGATTTTTGTTGTGGCTTTTTCAAGTTCCTTCTGGGTCCTGGTGGAGAAGTGGGAAGCTTACCGATAAGCCACTGTGTCCAGCTTCCCCCGTGCCTCTGGGCTAACTCGGACCCCTGACCAGGGGTTCTGCTGCCCTCCAAGCCTTTTCCCTCTCACAGTGGGGCGCCCCTCGGCACGACCCACTACCCGATTGTGCATCCCGAGTCCCAGCCTCCAAAACTCCTCTCGCAGCCCCACCCTCTTCACACGCCACGCCCCTCCCCACACCAAATACAGCGGGCATTCTGGGAGAGCAGGTGACCTCAGGCCGCTAGGAACACCCCAGGTGAATTGAACTCTGCACCTTGGTTTTGGGGCAGGGGCTGAGGTTATGGGGGAAGGTGAAGGCTGCAGTGGACAGGCCGATGATGAGAGCGGTTTGCAAGAGGAAATGGGAGTTGGGATAGAAAGAACACAGGTGCATCTCCCTGGAGGTGACCACATGGACGAAGACCCATCTCCCACGTGCCTTTGGGGCTCTGTGCACAGGGTGTGGTGCTGGGCTACCCAGCGGGCACTCGATGGGCACTGCCAGGTCCTGACCCGACAGTCCAGAGGCCTGAGGGGCTCTGTTCCCTCTGCTCAGTCTACAGCCAAGGGGCTGCCCAAACGAAGCATGGTCCTCCTGCCCTTGCCCGCTCCCCTGTCCCTGAGGGCAGTGGTGCTCCAGGAATGCTCTACAAAGATCCAGCAGGGCATTCGTAAAAGCTCCATTAGACACAGGGCTCTGCGGAGACTAAGCCAGATATCTGTGTCTAACCCCACCTTCCCACACCCAGCATAAAGCTGCCCGAAGGTTGTTTTTGAGCCACTGTTCGCCAAAGTGATCTCACGGGTGGACACACAGATACACACGCACACATGCATGCACGCACACCCAATCCCGGGCCGGCAGGTTATGCAACATCGGGCAGCTAAGACAACAGCTCCAAGATCTTAGGAATAAGCACAGTTGTAGCATTTTTAAAAAATATTTTATTTATTTGACAGAGAGAGATCATAAGTAGGCAGAAAGGCAGGCAGAGGGGGAGGGGGAAGCAAGGTCCCTGATGAGCAGAGACCCTGATGCAGGGCTCGATCCCAGGACCCTGTGATCACAACGTGAGCCGAAGGCAGAGGCTTAACCCAGGGAGCCACCCAGGCGCCCAGTTGTAGCATTAAAAAAAAAAAATGCCACCAACTTTTAGGAGGCTCTTGCTACTTATATTGCCACATGACTATGACCTGGGCAGCCAGAGCCCTATAGTGTTTGAACTCCGGAAGAAATCAGGCGAGGAGAAATGTGCATCTGGGTTAGCGGACACCCAGCATGTTCTGGATCTCCTGCCGAGACTGCACCCACCCTGGAAGCCGGCTGGTAGGCCATGAGGCTTGCACGCACTAGGTAAGGCTTGGGACAATCTGGTGTGATAGTCTTTGCTGGGGGCACACACCGGGTCCCGGGACCCCCAGCATGACTGCCTTGGCCTCCTCACCGAATGCTGGGCTCATGCTCATAACTCCATGTGGCCCCCTAGCCCGAAGACGAAGGGTCTCAGGGAGGTCTTGGGACTGCACAAGCAGGGCCATACTCCAAGGGGAGGGCAGTCGCGGTGAAGGGTGACAACACAAACACGGCGGCAGAGTCTGCAGGCAGACCAGCTGGCCTGGTGCCGGGCAGCCTAGCTCACCCTTGGCACAGACCTCAGAGGCCTTCCCCGACCCCAACCCCCAGCCCTGGGGCCTCTCATTTCACAAAGGAAACCAGGAAGAGTCACAGCTCGTAGCGGGAAAACACACACGCACACACGCGTGCACACACACACGGGCACCCTCACCCGAGATCAGACAAAGAAGTATCTGTCTGCGCTTTTAAGGGTCATTGTGGAGGAAACAGACTCTGGAGCCAAGCGGCCTGGGTAACACTCCTCCCCGGCCTCACCCATGCGCTGTCAGGAGCTTAGAAAGCGACTTAACTCCTCTGAGCCTCACTCTCCCCATCTGTATGATGGGGACAAGTAATAATTTCCTCAAAGGACAGTTAGGAGGAAAAAAAGGACAAACCAATGCCAGTGTTTAAAACAGGGCCTGCCCCGTCTGGGGCACGACTTCCGTATCTGCTGTTATCATTACCACTATTCTAGTCCAACTTTTACTTCATGTCAGCTCTTCCGAAGCAGGAACGTGCCCCGCCAGAGGCAGGAAAAGGGTATCCAGAAAGGCTTGGTGGCTGCCTGCAGGGGTGTGTGGGGCGGGCTGTGTGGCGTGTATCTGGCAAGGCGCCTCCCGAGTCTGGCTTTTCTTGCAAGGGGACTTCCTTAACCCGCTATGAGCGGCTGAGTTTCTAAATGACTGTGCCAAACGCCCCCTTCCCTGAAGCCTCCACCACCGGGGCCGTGTGGGTGGAACCACATCACTAACCTGTCCAAGCTCTCGCGCAAGGCGGCCCCCTCCTCATCCTTCTTCTGCACGGCAGCCTGGCTCTCCGAAAGACGCTGGCTGGTGCCGCTCAGCTGCTCTCCCAGATCCACCTGGGCGGCCTGGCACAGGACATGGGGAGAGGATGCTCAGCCGACAAGAGCCCATGCCGCAGCCAGAAAGGGACTGGGGGTGGGGGTGGGGGTTCCTCCACGCCACCTGGCCGAGTCACTTCTAACTGGAGGTGGTTTTAAGTTCAAGAGCCCGAGAACCTTTGAGTGACCTGCTCCTGTTTGTCATCCTGTCAAGCTGGCGGTGGAGGTTGGAGGGGCTCCCTCAGAATCTCAGGGTGGGGGTGGCAGAGAGCGGGGTTCTCTGGAGACAGGTAGCACCCCCCACTGCACCCCCACTGTTCAGGACCACTGGCTCAGGGATACCAGCGGAGGCAGCTAAGGACACCTTACATCCTTTCCGCCTGGCTGGCTGAGAAACACATCTGGCGGCCCCAGCCGGGTGTCCGGGAAGCGGGAGGGCCCCGAGAGGTATACTCAAGACGTCCACACCAGGGAACGGATGGGTGCTCTGGCTTGGGAACTGGGAGTCTTGCATGCGGCCCTCAAGGGTCCAGCAGAAACCAAACCAGACCTCTCTTCCCGACAGGCCCGCACCCTGGGGGTGGGAACGACCAGGCAGAGGTGGGCACGCCAGTCTTCCCTGCCCAGGTGGCCAGGCCACCGACCAGCACACCCCCCCGGAGCCTACCTTCAGCCTCTCCACAGCCTCCTCGGTGGCCTGCAGCTGCCGGCCTCGCTCCTCAAGCTGGTCCCTGAGGCTCCGGCACTCTTCACTGGCAGCCTGGAGATGAGAGAGGGCTTGTGGAAGTGGGGTCCTTGCACGAACATCCCCTCAGCCCCATTCCCCCAGATGGGTAAAAACAAGCTCTTTCTCTGTTTTGCACCCAACTCAATAAGCTCTGGGCTTGACTGGTGACAACATCCTTTCAGGTTTCTGAAAAGACTTAACTTGGTCCTCACACTTAGGATTCAATTTCCGCCAAGGAAACGAGGGCCCTACGAGTCACACAGAGCCACGCGGGATGGGGGACACAGTACTGGAGGCGCGTCTGTAGAAATGCCATGGTTGTGTGTCTGGGAGTGAGCACAGACTGCAGCGCTAATGGCCCAGTGGTAAGTTCTGGAAATCAAGGCCCCAAGGCCGTCCTACTTGTGTCCTCACTCTCAGCTACCTTACCCCTTCCCCTTTGTGCAGCAGTAAAGGCCCATGGTGAGCACTGCTCCTGTAAGCCTGTCTACCCCAAGGGCTTTGTGGAAACGCACTGAGCCAGTCTCCACAGCACCTCCCACCGGGATGGCACCTGAAGGGAGAGAAAACCCACAGACGACACTCGCAGGCGGGGCCTGCTGGTATCTCCAGTAGGTTCTAGAGGCTGGGAGAGGGTCTAGGGCAGACTCATAGGCCCCGAGGGCTGGGCACATATATAAACGAACATAAGGAAAACACATGCCTCCTTTGAAGGGGGCCCCCGCCACCCAGCTCCTGGTGACTTCTGCAGGGTGGGAACACGGGCACAGTCTTTAAGATCTCCTGAGAGCTCAAAGGGAGCCCCCACACTGCTGTGTAAACACCCAGATCGTTAAGAGCTGGCCACTGATGTAAAACAGCCACTCTGTATGAGCCAAACTGAGTTTAGGCTTCTGGGCTAGGGCCCTGCTCCCGACAGGGGCCCCTGAAGGGTCCCTGGGAAGGGAAGGGCGCTGGGACCTACAGAGCAGGACCTCCACATCTGCCCGGCCGCCCAGTACATTCTGGGGTCCTCAGGTGCCACGTGGCTGAAGGCACAGCCTATCTTCTCGTGGACCCGTCAGGCCCCACCGCAGGAGACCACTGCAGCCCGGGGGAGTCAAGGCGAGGGAGGACTACCTTCAGTCGACTCTGGTGGTCCATGATCTCCGTGCTCAGCTGGAACTTGAGGGCATTGAGCTCCTCGTGTGAGGTCTCCTGAAGGCTCTGGGCCCGCTGCTCGGCCTGCGCCAGCTGGGCCTGCAGGCCAGGCAGGGAGCGGGCTGCCTCCTCGGCCACCTTCAGCCTTTCCTGCAAGCCGTCCCTCTCTCGCTGCAGGCCTGCCACTTGCTCTTCCAGGCCCTCTCGCTGCCTCAAGGCCGCCTCTTTGGCGTCACGGAGCTCCTGCAGGGCGCAGGCCAGAGCCTCCTCAGCCTGCTTTTTCTCGGCGAGCTGCATGCAGGTATGGACGCTGGGCTCGTCGGTGGCTGGGCTGGCCCCGGGCAGCTGCTCTGGCGGCTCTGCCTGTTCCAGCCGGGCTTCCTGGGAGCCGGATTCTGTCCTGGACCACTCCTCCTCCTCCACCTCCTCATCAGTCCTCTCCTGCTCCAAGTGCTGCAGCGGCTCCCGACCAGAGGCCTTCCTGAGGGCTTCGTTCTGCTCCTTCAGCTGCTGTACCAGGGCCCTGTGCTCCCTCAGAGCAGCCTCGGCCGCGCTCAGCTGGCCCTGTACCTTCTCGCGGTCACCCAGGGCTGCCTGGAGCTTGGCCTCAAGGTCCAGCACCCCGGCTGGCGGGTGCCTGGCCTCCCCCTGCTGGGTCTCCACCTGGGCCTGACACAGGGCCAGCGGGGTGGCTGGCTCCTGGGGTGCACTGTCGTCAGGTGCGCTGAGCCCCCGTTGGCCTTGCTCTGCCATGAGGGCCTCGATCCGCTGGGTCTGCTGGTGGCACTGGCTCTCAAGAGCCCTGAGCTCCCTCTCCCGGGCCTCCGCCAGCTGCCGGCAACGCCTGACCTCCTCCTGCAGCTGCTGGCACTCGGCCTCCTTGTTCTGCAGGGCGGCCTCCTTCTCGGCCACTTGCGCCCTCATGGTCTCCTTGGCCTTCTTCACGGCCAGGAGGCTTGCCTCCATCTGCTCCCCCATGTGCCGGATGCTGGCCTGCTCAGACTCCAGGGAGGCTAGGGAGCCCCGGATGGCTGCCTCCCGCTGCTGCAGGGCCTGGTAATCAGCCTGCAGGGCCTGCAGCTTGCCCTCAAGGAGCTGGTTGCACTCCAGCACATTCTGCAGCTCCTTCTCCAGCTCCCTGTTCGCCTGCTGGAGTTTCTCCTCCTGGCCGCTCCCTCTCATCTGGGTGTCACCTGTCTGGCCCTCCTGGGGGCTTCTCTGCTCCTCTTCCAGCTTCTCAAAGACCTGTTGCAGGCTGGAGTCTGGGGGACCCTGGGTGGTGGGCTTCTCCCCTGCCATGGGCGGATCCGGGCCTCGCTGCACGGCGAGCCGCTCCAGCATCCCCACCTTCTGGCTGAGGTGGTCTTTGTCCCGGATGAGCTGTTTCTTCTGCTCCTCCAGGTCCCCCACGTGCTGGCTCAGCTGGGCCACCCGGGTCTCCAGGAGCTGCAGCTGCCGCGCCAGAGACCTGGCCTCCTGCTCCAGTAGTTCCTTCTCCTCTCGCCACTGCCGCTCCTCCTGCCTCACGTCCGCCAGCTCCTGCTCAAGGGAACTCAGGTGGCCTAGGGACTCCCGTAGCTGTCGCCGCAGCTGGGCCGCCTCTTGGCCCTTCCCGGCCAGCTCCTCCTGGACCGGGGCCATCTCCTCCAGCAGGCGCTCCAGGCGGGCCCGGGCCTCCTCCTTCCGCTCCAGCTCCCCGGCCAGCTGCTCGAGCTGGGCACTCTGCTGCCTGTGGAGCTCCTGCGCCTTGCAGCTCTCTCCTTCCAGGGCTCGAAGCTTCTCCCGCAGCTCCTGGACCTCCAGGGCCGAGTCCCCGGGGAGGAGCTCTTGCTGTGCCTCTGTGTCTGGTGCCCTATCTGCCTTCTGCTCAGCCGCACCCGGCCGGTCCGGGACATCGGCCGAACGCTGGTTCTTTGTGCCTAGCGGGTCCCGCGCGGCCTCAAGCTCCTGCACCAGGGGCTCCAGCACGGACTCTAGCCGCCGCAGGGCCGAGCGGTAATCGCCCTCCTTCTCTGCTGCCCCCAGCTCCAGGGCCTGCAGGCATTTCTGAAACTGCTCCATGGTGCTCTGGGTGGCCTGCGTGACCTCCTGCTGCTTCTGGAGCTCGGCCACCATGTGGGTGAGGCGGGCCTTGTCTTCGGCAGTGGCACGGCCCCTCTCCCTCTCCGCCTGCAGCTGCTCGGCCTGCAGGCTGACCGCTGCCCTCAGCTCCTGGTTCTCTCGGTCCAGCTGCTGCATCTGCTCCTGCAGCCGCTTCTCCCGCACCTCCAGCTGGTCCAGCTCCAGACGCATCTCGTCAAAGCCCTCGAGCGCCTCGTTGTTTAGGGGGCTGCTCACGTCAAAGCTGGAGGCCATCTCCTGAGTCTGCAGAGGAGAAACAATACACAAGTGGGTCTGGGACAGAAGCTACATGGCCACGGGGAGAAGCTTTAGAGTTTAACGAGAAGTCATTAAACAGTGAGCCTATCGAGCTATTCAAAAGGCTAGAAGCGCCTTTCTGGAAGCACCTGCCAAAGGAGGTCAGAACACATCCTAAACACACAAGACCACAGACGCCAGCTCCCCGGGTACTCAGAACCCGCATGTCCCATCCAGCCTGCTGGAGCGCCGGGAGCATAACGGACAGTGGCACTTAGATTCATTAAGTTACATTTAAACTCCTGTTCACCACTGCACCGTACCTACAGCTCCCGCTGTGATTCAACCACAAAATAGGGTTTCAGCTCAATTTATTCTCTACTCTTAATGCTTCTACTACTTTTAGTTGTTGTATTTTTATCAATTAACTGCACTGTTCTGACCTTTAAAACTATACGCGCATATGATACTCTCACATTTGTAACACAATTAACGAAATTTGCCTTTCCCATGAACTTTCCTGAGCACTTACTTGCCTACGTCAAGCCCTTAAGGGCCCCTTCACTTGATCTGCACTGTCCCCTTTTGAGCTAGAATGACTTCCAGGACCTCCATTTTGGGAGGAGAGCACTGAAGTTTCGAGAAGGTAAGCGGTCTGCCCAGGACTACGTGACAGCGTTGGACTCTGCTACTTCTAACCCAAGAGTTAAATTGCTTCCTTTAAAATACTTGAAAAGCTTCCAACAGAATTTAATTCTTAAAAAGCCTAAGTTCCGGGGTGCCTGGGTGGCTCAGTGGGTTAAAGCCTCTGCCTTCGGCTCAGATCATGATCCCAGGGTCCTGGAGTTGAGCCTCCCATTGGGCTCTCTACTTAGCGGGGGCCTGCCTCCCCGCCTCTCTCTGCCTGCCTCTCTGCCTACTTGTGATCTCTGTCTGTCAAATAAACAAATAAAATCTTCAAAAAAATAATAAACAGCCCAAGTTCTATTGGGTCATAAAAACACGGCCTCTAGGAAATAACACAGATAACAGAGGGTTTATATTACTTGAGTTGGAATAAAAGGTGTCTGAGAGGGGCGCCTGGATGGCTCAGTCATTAAAGCATATGCCTTCAGTTCAGGTCCTAATCTTGGGGTCCTGGGATCGAGTCCTCCATCGAGCTCCCTGCTCAGTGGGAAGCCGGCTTCTCCCTCGTCCACTCCCCCTGCTTGTGTTCCCTCTCTTGCTATCTCTCTCTCTGTGTCAAATAAATAAATAGATAAATAAATAAATCTTTAAAAAAAAAAAAAAAAGGCATCTGAGCACATCGCCCTGAGTTGCAAGAGGCCAGGGCGCAGCCCGGTCGGCATTCTGGTGAGGAGACTCCCAGCCTTGCTGGTCTTACCTGCAGGTAGCTGCTCACCAAGCTGCTCATGCTGGAGCTGCGGCTGGGAGGTTTCCACAGGTAAGCTGAAGAGCCAGGGGCCAGCGTCCTCCTGCAGGGCCACAGGACAGACTGCATCAGAGCGGGAAACATGCACGAGTAAGCATGCACAGAGGCCCTGATTATCACAAGGCAGGAGGTGGTAGCAGGGGGCATTGCCCTCCTGGAGAGAGTCTAAAAAGGCAAAAACCCATCAGCTTCTACCAGAGATCACATTTACGCTGGTCTGCAGCTGACAGCTCCACTTCTAAGTCTGAACGTAACAGGCCTTTCCACCTGCTGCCCGGGAAGAACTAAGTGGATGTATCATTTCCCCATTGGGGGCAGAAATTTTCCTCACCCTCTTGGGTGCCTGTCACAGACTGTCTGCTAGCAAGAGAAAAGCAGCAATCAGTCTGATAAGTCAAGGTGACAGCGGGCTTGGGGGCAGCAGACCCAGCCTAATTAACTCTCTACCACCAGGAAACAGATAAGCTGGCATTCAGTCGTACAACAGAACGCTCTGCATTGGGGGTTAGCAATCTTCTCTTACGAAGGGCCAGAAAGGACATATCTTATGCTTGTGCGCCTTCTGGTCTCGGTCCCAACACATGCTCCAGTGGCGGCATGACAGCAACCGTGGACAACAGGTAAATGAACAGGTGAAGCTGTCTGATCCACCCCCCAACCCCGCCCCCCGCAGCCTGTGGGAGATGGCTGGTCAACCCGCTCTCTGCAGCTACAGAAATCCACACAAACACTGATAAAAATCTCCAACATGCAGCAAGACGAGCAAGTTGCAAAAGAAGAGCTACCTATGATACGATATATGCAAAATTTATAAATGCATACAAAATAAAACCACATGTATATAAAATATGCAGGGATACCCACTCGGTAACACACAAAGATATTCGGGAATGACGTGGGGCAACTACAGGGCTGTCATTACTTCTGGACAGGAATTAAAGGGGACAGCGTGAGAGTGGGGTGGGTCTTTATTTGGATTTGTGATCTTTTATTTCCTAAACACATGGTATCAGACATGACAACATCCAAAAAAAAACCAAAAAACCAACCCAAAAGAACCAGCTCAAAGAGGCTTCTGTTGGCCAAATAAGGAACAATTTAGGCATCAAATTAATGATTACAGTGACAGAATATAACCCATGGAATAAAGTAAAAATCCATGAGTCAACTCTGCTATAAATGAATACATACACAGGGGTGCCCGGCTGGCTCAGTCAGCAGAGCATGCGACTCTTGATCTTGAGGTTGTGAGTTCAAGCCCCATGCTGGGCATGGAGCTCACAAAAATATATACAAATGTGGGTATATAAATATTAAGGAAAAAGCGAGGTAACAACCTGATCTTTTTTTCTTTAAGATTTTACTTACAGCTTTGGCTCCCTGAGCAGCGCCATGGAACAAGCGCCTTACGAAAGGCGGCAAAAAGGGAGCCAAGAAGAAAGTGGTTGATCCATTTTCTAAGAAAGATTGGTATGATGTGAAAGCACCAGCTATGTTCAATATAAGAAATATTGGAAAAACATTAGTCACAAGAACTCAAGGAACCAAAATCGCATCTGATGGCCTCAAGGGTCGTGTTTTTGAAGTGAGTCTTGCCGATCTGCAGAATGATGAAGTTGCATTTAGAAAATTCAAGCTAATTACTGAGGATGTTCAGGGCAAAAACTGCCTGACCAATTTCCACGGCATGGATCTTACCCGGGACAAAATGTGCTCCATGGTCAAAAAATGGCAGACCATGATTGAAGCTCATGTTGATGTCAAGACTACCGATGGTTACTTGCTTCGTCTGTTTTGTGTTGGTTTTACTAAAAAACGCACTAATCAGATTCGGAAGACCTCTTACGCTCAGCATCAACAGGTCCGCCAAATTCGGAAAAAAATGATGGAGATCATGACCCGAGAGGTTCAGACAAATGACTTGAAAGAAGTGGTCAATAAATTGATTCCAGACAGCATTGGAAAAGATATAGAAAAAGCTTGTCAGTCTATTTATCCACTCCATGATGTCTTCGTTAGAAAAGTAAAAATGCTGAAGAAGCCCAAGTTTGAATTGGGAAAGCTCATGGAGCTTCATGGTGAAGGTAGTAGTTCTGGAAAAGCTACTGGGGATGAGACCGGTGCTAAAGTGGAACGAGCTGATGGATATGAGCCACCAGTCCAAGAATCTGTTTAAAATTCAGACATTCAATGGTGACAAATAAAAAATCTTATTTGTGATGTTTAAAAAAAAAAAAAAAAAGATTTTACTTACGTATTTGAGAGACACAGTGCAAGAGAGACAGCATGAGCAGGGGGAGGGGGAAGCAGACTCCCCACTGAGCAGGGAGCCCGATGTGGGGCTCGATCCCAGGATCCTGGGATCATGACCTGAGCCAAAGGCAGATGCTTAACCGACTAAGCCCTAGTTGGTTAACCTAATCTTAAAGTATCTTTCTATAAGAAACCTAATGATTGGGGCGCCTGAGTGGCTCAGTGGGTTAAAGCCTCCGCCTTTGGTTCAGGTCATGATCCCAGGGTCCTGGGATCAAGCCCCACATCGGGCTCTCTGCTTAGTGGGGAGCCTGCTTCTTCCTCTCTCTCTGCCTGCCTCTTGGCCTACTTGTGATCTCTGTCTGTCAAATAAATAAATAAGATCTTTAAAAAAAAAGAAAAAAGAAACCTAATGATTACAAGGGGAGAGACAATAACTTTAGAGAAATCTAACAAACACCACCTTTACCTAATGGTCACAGGCAACTGCCCCGGTGATGAGACAAATCACCATGAGGGTCTCTAGATTGTGCTGAAGACAACACAACATTTGGGTTCTCCTGCCAGAAACGCTCACCCTGAATCTGACAATGAGGAAGCGCTAGACAAACTCCAACAAAGAACATTTTACAAAGTAGCTGGCCTGTGCTTTTCAAAAATGTCTACACCGTGAAAGACAAAGACTGAGAAGCTCTTCCAAATTCAAGAAGACCGGAGAGACTGGCATTAACTCCTGGGCGGGCTCCTGGAGTATAAAAGACATTACTGGGATGATTCTTAGAATCTGTCAACTGGTGGCACTGTATCCAAGTTAAATCCCCTATCTTCATAACCGCACTGAGCTTATACATAAGGGGGTGCCCTTGACTTTGGGAAGTACACAGTGAGTCCTGAGGAGTCAAGGGGAATCAAGTCTGTAACTTTCTCTATAATGGCCTAGGGAATAAACCAATATGCATTTTTAAAGAGAGAGTGATTAAACAGTTGTAGCAAAGTACTGAGAATTGGGAAGGCAGGGTGAAGGCTGGATGAATGCTCTGTGGCATTTTGGGGGCAACTGTGCTGTAATTATGAAACGAATTCAAAATGAAAAAGTTTTTAAAAGGACACGTGCAGTAAATACAGCAGAATGTTAGCTTTTCATCTCAGTGGTCGGCTCACGGCATCATCAGATTCAGGACTTTTCTCCACAGGGCGAATATTTTTAATAAAAAAATACAAAAATGGACACTGAAAACAACCTGTATTAACAGAAAGCAAAGCAAAGAATGCCGCACTGGTGGGCGCCTGGGTGGCTCAGTTGGTTAAATGACCAACTCTTGATCACGATCTCAGGGTCATGAGATCCATGCTCCGTGCTGGGCATGAAGCCGACTTGAGATTCTCTCTTCCCTTCCTCTCTGCTTCCCCGCTCCCCACGTGTGCACCCATGTGCACGCACACACATGCTCTCACACACGCCCATGCACGCCCGCGCGTTCTCCCTCTCTCAAAAAAAAAGTGCTGAACTGGAGTTGAACTCGAGTCTGGTGCTCTGCAGTACTGGGCAACTGCGGGCAAGTCACCCAATGTCTGAGCTTGTCCCCTCCCATGCCCCTCCTGGAGTGGCAGGCGAGCGCGCTTACCCTTCGGTGGGGGAGCCGTAACTCCCTCTCCCACTGGCCTCAAGGCCTCTGAGGAACTCTGCAAGAACACGACCAGGAAAAAGCCCACTGGCTCCCCCGCTGCCACCCCCAAGTCCCTTAACACACCTAAGAAACCTCGGGATTTGCATACGCATCTCCACTGACTCACACCACCTGGCCGGGAAGGAGGGTTAGGAGAGTTTTGGGTTGGAGACTTCAGATGTTATTGTTAGTCAGACTCAACAAAGCCTAGAAAACTCGCAGGCGTAAGAGTTGCAAAGCCTTCTGTAATCTACTGAGTGACCGAACTGCTTTGCATCGACTGGTGGCAACCTTCAGAACTTCGAACATCTCTTTCCCCCGTGTTTTCAACCAAGCGATTCTTCAAAATACCTGGCAAACGTCGGCCAGGCAGCGTCCAAGTCATAGCCTCTGGACGCCAAGTCAAACTGGACCTCGGTGAGCTCGTAGAGCTGGCCCACGATGTCGGAGCTCAGCTTCGGCTTCAGGAAGGGGCTTCTTGCGTAGTACCAGTCACTGCAGGGAAGAAGGAAAAGGGATCGATGACAAGAATAACCAGGAAAGCAAAGACTGAATTTGATACGGCTCTACCTTACCAAATTCTCACTCCTTACTAACGAGATAAATTCAGACAGATAGACAGACAGACAGGGACACACACACACACACACACACACCCCAATTTGATTTTCACTGTGGGAGCATGTAACTTTCAAATATGCTTGCTCTTCTTCAAGGAAATCACTGAAATGAACTAGATGCTTATTCGTGTATTATTGACATCCTAAACAGTCCCCAAAAAAGGATACGAGAAAATTTAAATCTCAAGTTATGTGCCAGGAAAGGGGCAGTTACAGGGGAAAGAACTCTTCCTCTATGAAACGTTAACCTCATCTTCTACTCCTTCGAGAGGATTCAATACACACCGGTGAGCTCGTGGCTAAGGACCATCCGGACACCAGTTTTAAAGCCAAGAAAGGGAACAGCCGCACTTTGAGGTGCTGACGGCTGCATCACGTGAAGCATCAAGAGGTGGGAATGACGCCACCGCTGTGCGTGTCCAGAGCTGCTTGGTGGCGCCCCTGAAAGGTGCCACCCTGGATGTCAAGTGGCTGGGGACGATTCTCACCAAACGTCTAGAACGAAGTTAACCTTCAGATCAAACGTGCAAAGGTTCTCAGCTCACATGAATTCACAGAGCCTGCCACACGCACGAGAGATACGTCTTTACGCAAATCAATCTTCAAGGTGACAAAACGAAACACAGTGTTTTCCCCGCAAGCGGTTTTTTTTTTTTTTTTTTTCCAATCCACAAGGGATTTCTTTGATTAACTGGAAGAACACTCCCTGGGAGAGGGGAGGCAGTGCTGGAAAAGGGTGCAGGGAGCCTGAAAGAGGTTCGGCTGCTAGGGGCCTGAGCTGCAGCTCCTCGTGGGATGCCCCGTTTACATTCTCAAGCCCCCCTTTCCTCCCCCGCTCAGACTTTAGCACCAGCCACACAAAGGCTGACCCCACCAACAACCTGGGCTCCAATCTGGCCGCCCACTGCTACGTCCGGGGAGCCCCGACACACCCAGCAGACGTTGACACGGAGTCTCGGGTGAGGGCCCTGGTGGCCGGCGGGATCGGTCCCTTCATTAGGGCCAGCACCGAGGGCATGCCACCCGCGAGGGAAATCCACTGGCATCAGGAGCTCAGAGCTTTGGCTCCAAGCTTCTGCTTTGTGACCCGGCATCAGTGGGGCTAGAGAAAGGCACTCGGGCCCCCTGAGCTTCCTGTCTTCCCCGGTACACAAGAGGTGCTACCACCCCACGCGCACCGAGGATGGCTGGGGGCCCCCTCGCGCTCGCGGGGTAAACCCCAGCTCTGCCACGCCCTTACCTGGTCACCTTGGTGTTCATGAAACACTGCTGTAAGGTGTCCGCCAACCTCTGGTGCACCAGGGAGTAGCGGATAAAGGCCCTTCCTTTCCCCAGAGATGTTCGGAGCTGGAAAAGGCGGGCAATGTTGAAAAGAAGAGCTGTTGGCCGAACGCCAAGGGCAGAGGTGGTCAGGACGGCAAGGCCTGCAGCAGCCTGACTTGCTATCATCCCCCACCTGAGAAGAACCTGTAGACTCCGGTAAACGTGGCAAGGGGGGACCCGTTCACCAGAGGCCCTGAAACTTCTGCGGCTGCTCCAGGGAATGTCATTCTCCCACCCCAGCTCCGTCAGAAGCTCTGGGCTTAGCGTTGCATGTGAAACTGTCTGATTTAATTTGGAATATTTAGAATAAAACTAGGCAGCTCAATGAACAGCTCCTCGCATCAGAAGTGAGCTCGAGCAAGAGATGGCCTTAGTCTGGCTAACGTCCAGGCTTGTTTTTAGGTGATGGGAGAAGAGGAGCAGGGTGAAAGGCCAAGAGGCTTGGCTGGAGCCCCAGTGTGGGGGCAGGGGATGTGGGGGAGGAGAGGGAAGGTCAAGGGCAGGGGTGCATCAGGGGGACTTTTAAGAAGTTCTGATGGGTATATGATAGCCTTCTCGGTGTTCTCCTGAAACCCTCAGTAAAATCTGTAGGTGTCAATGCTTTCCGGGTTGGTTTCGTTTAAGGTATGCCAACTCGCTGCATTAGTCAGAAGGTGTGGCCCGGTCACCCTGGGTTAAAGAACAAATGGGTGTGGCTCTGTTTCAGGTGGACAACACAGGAGGGCCCAGATGTAGGCCTGCCATCGAAAACCTCATCTCATCGTGCCAAAACGTGGCTTCTATAGAGGTTTCTGGAAGCTTCTGGGAGGGAGGTGGGGTATGCTGGCCAGAGACTGCCAACTATGGGCCCACACAGCCAGTTTGCCAAACAGGGCTCATTCCCATGGTTCGGACTCAGAATTTCAAGGTAAGCGGGCAGGAATTTGAAAACTCTCAACCTCCCAGTTCTGTCAGGCTCGGAGTCTGGGTCGGATAAGTAAAGACCCATATACCCTCCTTGCCTCTTCAGAGGTTAGAAATGTTTAACTTGGTGGCGGGGGATGGGGTCCTAACACCCCACACTATCGAGAAACCAATCATGGCACTGCACCAAGACAGGAAATGTGTGGTACAGACCCGAGCACCGACATATTAATGAAGATGTAAACATCCCGGGCCATAGCACCTTCTAGCTCAGAGCTGTAGGCCTCCTTACTGCTGACTCAAGGAAATGATACCACAGTATGAAGTCGCTTTAACAAAATAAAAAGGTGTGAAATGTCATGAGTTAAGAGAAAGGCTGTAAGCCGGGTCTCCACGTGTGCTCTGTAAGTCTGGGGCATGGTCAGGATACCTAGGAGTGGAAGTGGGTGAGTTGGTGGCAGCCTGACACACAGGCCTTAGAAACACCATCATGGCCTGTCTGCAGAGACCTGGTCAGGACACACGTTTTTGGGAGGATCGTGAGGACAGCCCCACATCCAAATACTTTTTCCACTGATGATCAAGGGTGAATGGAGTGTTCAGTGGTGATGTCCAGCAAACTCAGGGCAGCGCAGAACAGCTGGGCAAGGCGCTGTGGGGCCAAGTGTGTTGGTCAGACAGACACATCCACACACAGGCCCTGCAGAATTCAGTAAGACCCTCACACGACAGCCCATGTCCATGAGCTCCCAAGGGATGGGCTTGTCCTTAACAGCAAAACGGCCACTGTAACAGCATTTAGAACATGAAGACTTTCAGTGCCAAACAATTTGGGCCGTGTTTTTAATCAGCCTTATTAGGCAAACTGATCTGACATGTGTACATATAAATGGAGTTGTTTATTATAAGAGGTATCTTGAACATCCTTGGGGGGAGGGGATCAATAGCTCCTTTGTACTGCAGGTGAAAATACTGCCCAGCTTTTTAGTTTTGCTGTTCTGACATGGCTCCAGGTTCATGACCCAATTCATTAAATCTTTAGCATCTGGCCCAAATTCATCTGCATGATACCCAGAAGCTACCCAACAGCCTCAAAGGGCAGGAAGTCTGCAGGGCGCACGAGAGCGGATTCTGCTCTCAGTCAGATCACTGTGCCGAGAGCCGGACACCAAGCTGCACCGTGGTTCAGACCCTGGTCCATCTGGAGGAAAGTCGCACAGCTCAGGCTGGGCTTTTTCTGAAACCTCCAGAAGTGGCTGATTATAGCCTTAGGCTTTTTAGCCCAAAAGGCTGCCTTCCACCCCATGAGGGCCTGAGGGGCCCAGCAAGGCTTCTTATCCATTCACTTTTACCTTTTGGCTTGGTGGCCTGGACAACACTTGGTTATTACAGTTGGCCCTAGTACCCAGAAGCCCTGGCGCCCAAGTGCCCTTCCAAGTCATTCCACCCAAGAGAGCCCCCGAGAGCAGAGCCTTCCAGGGGGGACGAGACAACTGGGGCCTGTGGGAAGCAGAGCCCACGCAGCCACCAGGAACCAGGGCCGTCTGGGCAGGAAGCAGTGCTTTTTGCTCTGAGAAGTCAGTTTCCCTGGCCTCGGATTGTCTAAAGGTCTGTGCATTATGCAAAAAGGAGATTTACGCATTTTGTAACTCTGGGCCGTGAGGACTAAGCTAAACTCACTCCAGACTTCAGTTGTCTGAAGCCATAAAGCCAAAGGCCTTTGTTGCTCTGAAGAGTGGAAGACAGGACAGTGACATTAAGAACTTCTTCCAGACTTCCGGAGAGGAGATGACACCCCTCTCCAGGTGTGTGATGCATGAAAACGCTCTACGTCAGGGACCCCATGGTCCCACCAGGCAAGTTCTCATGAGACCGTGGTGCTGCATGGACATTAAAGAAATCCAAGGAACTAACTCCTCACAGCCAAGGTCTTTCCTCCTTTTCTCAGACGCCAGAGGGTGGGAAATGCTTGGCCCTCACTGTCAGCGTACTTAAGGCTGTCATGCTCTATAAGAAGAAACCCGGCTGACTCCAGCTGGCAGGGAGCGAGAAGGGATCTTGGAGCACCCGACTCGGCGCCCTTCGTGTGAGGCCGGCCAAGGAGCACGGTTGCGGGCTTTAAAGTGACTCCAAACGTACTGACAAGATGCTGAAAAGAAAGATGAAATGTAGAAACGCTTTAGGCCTCCTGCCCAAAATCTAGGTGTTTTCTCACTCCTGAGTGTGCACAGTTTTTCCCTCCCAGAGTGACGAGGCTGAAGGGGTGGGGAAAGAGAGGGAGACAGGGAAGAGGAGAGAGAGAAAGAGGAGAGAGAGAATGAGGAGAGAGAGAAAGAGGAGAGAGAGAATGAGGAGAGAGAGAAAGAGGAGAGAGGGCAAGAGAGGGAAGGAAGTGGGGAGAACGAGAGGGAAGGAGAAAGAGAGAGAGAAAGGAGAGCACGGAGAATGTGTTGTTCTGGAGTTTTCTGCAACAGCTGTCTGCTCAAGGGGCTCAGAGCTCAATGTGGGGAGCTGCTTAGCGTAACCAGTCCCTTGATGGCGCACATCACTCTCTTCATTATAAACACAAGTTTCCTGCACAAATTATAGGGAAAGCACCCAGTAAACTCTAAGCACTTTATCTAAGGAACGAATTCTCTTGAAAAGGCAGAGGCGTCCCGTGCTGTAGGCCCCCGGTGGGCCCCACGAACGGCCTCAGTGAGAGCAGTCCGCTCTGAGATGGCGTGTGCTCGTGGCCTGAGGCACAGTCAGGACTGAGCCATCCCTTGCTTGGCGAGTGCTCACTCCCCTGAGTGAGCACTGGACACTGAGTGCGCCCGGATTTCCTTACTTCCTCGCCAGCCGTCCGCTCCCCACCCTCCTCCTCAAGGAGCCGGCTGCAGCACGGGTCGGGCAAGAGATGCTTAAGGCAGAGAGAGGAAGATGCGAGGAACTTGGCCCCTCTGCTTACCTCCGGAATCGACTTGACGAATCGGATCCCATCATTGGCTCCTTTCACCTTGGCCAGGCAGGCACAGAAGTAATCCCAGTAGTCCTTCCTGTTGCCCAGAAGGGTGGCCTTCTCCTTCTGATCGAACTGTGGAGACCGGGGGACAGAGAGAGGAGGACCACCCCTGCAGCTGATCATCCCACCATTTAAATATCAGTAACAGCAACAGCTTCTTAGTCACCCTGTCCTGGACGGGGCCCTTTACTGGCGCCATTTTTATTGGCTGGCAGATAAGGGTGGGTGTTTCAAACCCCAATTTACAGATGAGGAGACTGAGGCTGGGAAAGGTTAAGCAGCTGGCCCAGGGTCACATAGCTAGTGGGATTCAGGAGTAAAAGCCCCCCAGGAGAGACTATCTCTTGAAAGGACCTCGGTGTACAGAAATGGGTAGAAGACCACCAGAGGTGTTGTTCACACGGGATGAGGACATTTGAGAGAAAAGTCTTGAAGGACAACATGAAGACTGTCAACTTTATCTCAACTCAGGGAAATGAGTTTGAGACATCTTACCCTGGCTACTTAAAGTCTCAACGCTGTAATATACCCAAATATGTAATAAATCCCAATTAATGTCAGCTATGAGTTGTTTCAAATCCAAAACCAAAACAGGCCGACTGAAAACTGAAAAGGTTCATAAATCATGTCCCAATGTAAGACAGAAGCAGCTGGAAAGGGAAGGGGGAGTCCCTCGACACGTCGGGGCTTCGCCTCCAGTAGGCGCTCATTCTCTAGCCGGGCTTCGCTGGGCTGTGACTGGAGCGTGCTGGGATGCACACGTCCGGTGTTCAAAAGGATAAAGGTGTTTCTTTCTACAGCATAACATCTTACAGTGTTTGTTTCTGGTTATGGAAGTTAAGATACATACATGTTAGAAAACCCTGACAAGACTAGAAAAGAAAAAAAAATTATAATGCAAACAGCCCCTTCCTAAGGTAACTTCTGTTAATGTTTCATTCCATTTCCTTCCTGCCTCCTGTGATTGCCTGTATTTTTCCGCATCTGCAGAGCTCTCTAGACCCGTGCATCTTCAAGCAAGCACACGTCAGCATTACAGGGCGAGTGTGTTCAGACAAAACTTCCTGGGTTAACCTCAGAGATTCTGATTCAGTGGGTCAGGGTGGGCACTGAGAAAAGATTTCTCACCCGTGCCCAGGGGTTGCTGATGCTGCTGGTCTGTGGACCCCGGCACTCTGAGCAGCAAGGCTCTAAAATGGGAGCTTCTGGATAATCTTCAGAGGGTCCACACACTCCTGGAGAGTGGGCGACAGGGTGCGTGTACACACACACACACACACACACACACACAGGCATGTCTGTTTTGGGAGAGATCCCACAGCTTTCACCAGATCCTCAAAGGGGGAGGCGACTGCCCCAAAGTTACGATCTCTGCCGTTACCCTGTGACCTGCCTTAAGATGGTCTAAATCTGTAAAGAACATTCTTGATGCCCACAGCCATGCTAAGTGGCAACATTCCGATTCTCCAGAGGATCGCACTCGGGAGGCTCGAGCTCCAAGCGACCCGGGGCTGCTCCGACTTTCAGTCTAACCAGGAGGGCTTCTTGGCTTCCCGGAGCTGTCTGAACCACATCCTGATGCTCATGAGTCACTTGAGAGGGAACCGAGAGAACAGAGCAGAAATCAACATGGTACAGGAGTCACTTACTTGCAGGAGATACTCAAGTTTATAAGAAAACTTGTGCAGGCTGGTGCTGTCGTCTGTAATGGGCTCCCCTGCTTCCTTAAACTCTTTGCTTAGCTCCGTCACCGCATCTTTAAGACAACAAACAGGAATACGTAACTGGCTTCAGAGAGAGAAGCAGAATAACCCGGGGACGCATGGGGAGCAAGCAGTCAGTGACGGAAGAGCACCTGGGAAGCAGAAAGTGGGATGTGACTCTAGAAGGAGGGAAGGCTGAGCCTGAAGGTGCTTGGGTGTGCTGAGAGCTCACAGGTATTCTCCCACGGCCCCCTGATCCAGCACATCTCTCGGTCCTCCCTGCAGGCCCACCGTGCAGGCCGTGCCATCTACATGCAGCCTTCGGTCAAGGAAGGGTCGCCATGTGCACGAACCACTCAGCAGGCCCCTCGCACTGACGTCCAGAGAGCTTTACCTTCCTTCTGGCCATGTGGCTTGTTGTTCTTCACTTTAACTCTCCTGCTCAGTACAGGCTACGTCCTGGCTTCAAGAAGACCAGAAGGTGCAAATAAGAGGAAGGAGAACAATCCCAAGAATGACAACAATGACACCTGTTTCCGTGAGCTGAGTGCCCATCAGGGGCCAGGCTTCTGCAGGTCTTTCTCCTTTAATACAGCACTGGCGAGGCGGGCATGGTTGTATTTCCACAAACCCAACACACAGTTGGTTTTAAGATAATCCCAGTTTCAGAGCTGTTAAAATGTGGGGAAGAAAGTACAACGGGAGACTGGCGAAGGCTGATAACATCATCCCGTTTGGCAGATAAGGAATTCCGGGAGAGGTCAGGACACTCGGCCAAAGACCATGGGATGCAAAAGGCAGAGCTGAAATGAGAAGCCTGGTTCCTCCAGGGCTTTCTGACACCGGAGCCCGCCTCTCCACTTCTAAGACAACCGACCTCCCTGTGCAGAATAGAGGGAAAACCACCTTGACTGTCACTAGCAGCCTCTGCTGTGGCATGGAGGGACAGTGAGAAGCTGGGTTTGGTGTAGACACTGGGAAGAGCGCCCCCGGTTGAGATGGCTGGGGCATGCTGCCCAAAACCATCTTGCTCTCCGACGGCTCGTAAGGAGAGGAGCCCCCCGTCCCTGCGCTCTAGAACCATGGCTGGAAAGCAGACCTGCCCAGCACTGACACTGAACCTGAACTGCTAAAATTTAAGCGACACTGACCTCTCCGGCAGAGGTCAGCAAATGGTGAAGACAGGCTCTTGGGACAGATTCTTATACCAAGAGACTGCTGTCCAGTGGCACCCTCTAGAAGTGTTTGCTGCAGCTGACATCAAGAGCCAGGGGGGAGGGGGGTGGTCAGGGACCAGGGACGATGCACAGCCTTCCTCCCCTACCCTCAGGCAGGGTTAACCCTTATAACCTGACCTGGGAACTTTTGAAATTTTGAAAGAAGCCTTGAGTATGAAATATCAAGTTTTCAGCTCTAATCTCTTCCAATCCAAATGCATTACTTATGAAGAATCTGAGTTTTCTGTGAATTATACACTTGTGTCTGTCAACAGTCTTGAGAAGCGGGTGTTACCAAGCTGATCTAGCATGTGAAGGAAGCAATGGGACCTTGGAGAGGTGATGGGACTTGTCCAACATCTTCCAGGGTTAAAAGGCGGAGCCAGGAGCTGACGCCAAGGTCGTCATCACTGCTGTCACCAGGAGGATGATCGGGCTGCTCTGCAGAGACCCGAAGGCTAAGCACTGCCCAAGGACACCTCAGTTAGGGATGCGCCACTCCTTGCTCTGTGCCAGAGATTTCTGGTGTGCCCACGAAGACAGTTACCAACAGATGCAAGGGAAGGGTCCCAAGAAAGTGGTGTGTCAAAGCGCTCAGTGGGCTGGGTACTGGACATTGAGATGGCTTTGGGATGTTGGTGACGACCAGACCAGCCAGCACGTGGGGTAGAAAAGGGCCCCTGAACAATGTCTTCCTTCCTGGATCAGGAGTGCGAGCAGGGGGTCCTCTCTTCCTCTCTCTTCCCTCCCAATAAAGCTCTCTGGGTCCCAAAGTCATCCTGGAGAACCAGAGACTGACAGGCAGGAGAGAGGGCTTACTCTGTGGAGAGATTTCTCAAGGCCAGAGGTGAACTCAGATTGGCAGACTGTCATTTCACCTTCTCGGCGTGTGTATGTGTGCATGCGTGCGTGCGTGCATGTAGACTTAAGAAAAAAACCCAGCTAGTATTTTAGCTGGAAGTAGGCTGGTATGGTCTAAGAGAGTAGACTCTGGCACCTGGTATCTGTGTAAACCGAAGCTCTGCCGACTGGGTGTGTGACCTTAGGCAAGTCACTTAACCTCTCTGTGCCTGCCTCTGCCTCTGCAGAACTGTGGTAATGGTTCCTACCTCACGGACCAAATGTGAGGACCCCATGAGTCGTTATCCATAAGGCATGTGCAGGACAGGGCCTGGAACCTGGGAAATGCCATGTGATAATCAGCAGGTCAAGGCCCCAGATGCTATATAAATGGGGAGCTGAGCCTGGGAGTGATTTTCATCGTGGTGCCTTCTGACCTGTAGAAGGAGAAGCGTCCAGTGGCTCTGGCTGTGACAGACTGCACCTGAGCAGGTAGGAACCTGGACCTTCAGGCTGTCAGGAGAGTACGCTGTCACTGCTGGGACACGCAGGAGGCGGTCACCTTCCCACTGTGTGGTAGCCAACGTGTTGGAGCTCCACAGAGGCCTACCGACCCGCCCTGGTGAGCTGTGGCGTGGGCCGGAAACTTGCCAGAATTCTGACCCCCGGGACATCACCTAGAAGGGTGACCTCGAACCCTGGACTCTCATCCCGAGTCTCCTCGGCATCCCGTGCGCCTCCCCTGCCCTGCCCTCCTCCAGCGAGATGAGAGTTCCGAGTCTCGGCGGGTTTGCTGAGCTCAGGGAAGTCCGGGAGGCAGCAGGCCCAGAATCACAGTGCGTCATAGGACACAGGCTGTCCGCCTGCCAGGACCAGGGAGGACAGCAAAACAAGAAAGACGGGTGCTGGTCATTCTGCTCAGAGGAAGGAGAACACGCCGCCCCAGATGAGCCAACTCCATTACGGCCTGAGGGCTCAGGATTCAGCTGAAGATTTAACAGGTGGCTTGAAAACACACATACGCACAAACACTGAGAGCAGACCCAGACCCCAAAAAGGGCATTGGATCTTGTTTACAACTGGCTTCGCAGTGCCCTGAGAGGAGGACCCGCCCAGCTCTCCCAGCCTGACCCGGGATGGACACCCGAGCCCCAAATGCTTCCACGCGCTGTGTCCCGGGGACTCCCATTACTTCCCGTGCGACAAGGATGAGAGAAGGACGGGAGAAGCACAGCCCCAGCTCCCCCACACCCGAGCCCCGTGTGCCTTCCTGCCCCCAAACCGCCACACCTTGCAAATCGCGGATGATTCTCTGGAGCTGGCTCTCTGCCATGGGGGAAGCCATGGCGACGGGTGCAGGTCACCCTTCTCCCCTATGCGCCTCCCGCCTGGGTCCGGTCAGCAGTGGTCAGACTCCATGGTGGCACCTGCACGAGGGGAGAGGGAGACCGTGGAGGAGGCAGTCACCGACACAACGTGACAACAGCAGGAAGGGGAGCGCCGCTCTGGGCACAAAGTCGCCCCATCTGGGCGTCCTCCCTCAACAGGCAGGGCTTGACCTTTCCGTGGGGGCCTTGCTCAGCGGGCATTCTTCGGCTGGCTTCTGACATGCTTCTATTCAGACACAATGACCCGGGTTGGGGCTTAAAAAGCAGCAAGTTCAACCAAACAGCATGACTCATTGCTTCTGAGCTTCTCTCCTCTTCCACCCTCTCAGGCAGGACGGCCTCACTCTCCTTCCACCTTTAGAAATGCCTCCCGGGGGCTCCCTCCCACCCTGCTACCACACACACACCAAGGCCAGAACCAGCCCAACCCACATGCAGAGGGCCACTGAGCTCACCATGCCGGCCACCACCAGATCCCTGTCTCCCTCACGCCCGGCCCCATGTCCTCCCCCAGCTTGTTTGCTCTGAGGAACGGTCAGTAACCTCTGGCCGGGTGGCGGGGGAGGGAGGAGGCTGACGGCCCTTGGGGCTTTGGGAACAAGGAAAGCCGGCCTTGCCTGGTGGGGGAAGCAGATGCCCGGAGTCCAGCTCAGCCTGGCTGTGTAGACACTGCCCGGCTTGCACTGGGGACTGGCGCAGCCCTCGGTCCAGCAAGGGACATGGCTCTATTTTAAGCTTGGTTACAGTCCTCTTGCAGCTGGTGAATCCCGAGTTACCGACCCTGCTCGGGCAGCTGCTAAAGTGATCTAAGGACACAGTAGTGGCTGCAGACCAATGGAGGTGACGAGACACGAGTGGCACTGGGGAGAAGTCTGGAGACGCACTCGGACACTCCTGCGTCCCCCCTTTAGAACCTCCAGTTCTTTCCTTGGATGGCCAGTGCAAGGTTGCGGTCACAGCCGCTAGCTAGGCTAAGGGGGCCGCAGGGGGCAGCCACCACTACACGAGGGCCTACGGTGTGCTGGGTGCTGGGCCCTGTTAGGTTCTTGCCACAGGTGATCATTTTACTTTCACAATCACCCTCGTGCAGTAGATAATGTGCTAAGGAGAACCTGGGGTTCGAGAAGTCCCGTGACTTGTCTAAGGCCATGGGCCAGGAAGTAGAATTGTGGTTTGAACCCTGCTGCAAATGACCAACCACTTCTACTGGCTTCGGAACGGCCCCCTCCAGCGTCTCCCATATAAGGTGCCGCCACTCTGAGTGCTTCTAACACAAGCAGGCCCTCACTTTCTCGCTGCCATATTATCCTTCCTGCTTTAGGAGTCCAGGAGAGAAGACTCTGGGATAGAAATGGTCCCGGGTTTCAAGTTCCTCCAAATATTTAATAAGCATTCCAGTGTGGGCCTGAAGCAAGAAGGGCCTGTCACTGGGCGGATATGCCAAGTCCTATTTTTAACTAACAAAGCTGCTCAGCCATGATTCAGTGCAAACAAGGCCCAAAGAGAAGCCTTCTCTGGCAGAGGGGGAATGAGACAGGCACACACCGACGCCACACTCCCAGGAATTCCTGACTCGGAGCCCCGAGAGATGCAGGGGACCCACTCAGAGCCCTCCAAATCCCCCCTTGGAAGGGAAAGCACCCTGCCCAGCACAGACACCAAACTGAGGGTGGGAGTGGTTTTTGAGAAGCAGCTTGCCCATTCCTGGGCGTCTCTCCAGGTCACCTGCTGAGCACAGAGCCTAAGCGGGGACCAGCCAGGGCCTTAAAGAGACATCTGCAGGGCTTCTAGAGAGTGCCCACCCCTGCCCCTCCCAGAGAGGTAGAGAGAGTCGAGGGTCCTCGCTGTCAATGCACAGTTGCCCCAGTTCCACACTCTGTCAAGCACTAACTATGTGCAGGTTGGGGACACAGAGGCACTCAAGGCACCGTCCAGCCCTGGAGGAGCTGAGCTGTAGCCAAGGAGAAAGAAAAACATCCAGCTATCTGGACACGGCAGGAGAGGTCCATACAAAGACAGGAATAAAAAGTGATGGGTACTTGGCCTAGAAAAGGGCTGAGCTGAGGATCCATGCAAGAAATGCTTTCTGCAGAGTGAAAACAACCAGCCTGAAAGGGTACAAACTTGCTGATTCCATTTGCAGGCTACTCTTACAAAGGCAAGATCTGGGGGAGCCTGGGTGGCTGGCTGCCACACCCCCAAGTCCTCACAAGCAGCCCCCTGGTCCGTGTGCACACTTCAGAGTTGGGGGAGACCCATACATGTGGAAGAGGGCAGGGAGCAACACCAGCAACAGGTCCTGAGCTGCCTCACCCAGGCTCTGGCCGGGGCCCTGCACCGACGGTGGAAACCAGTCCTCTCTGAGGCCGGCCAGGACGAAGACAAGGTCTGCAGACCAAAGCAGCATCCTGGCCTGATAGGCCTCAACAGGCAGAAATGGGCTCCTCGAGGCTTGCTGGCCTCTGGGGAGGCGGCCGTATGTCCCCATGCTCCCGGGAGGCCTCCTCCCTCAGGCCTGACCCTCAGAGTCATAAACTCCACTTATGCCAAGTTCCCAGGTCACGGGGTGAGCTGGGCCCAGCTGCTGATGACACAAGCTGGTTTTCCAAAAAGCCCGAGTCACCACCCAGGTAATGTGCCCCAGGAAGCTGGCTGCTGGGGCTGCCAGTCCCAGTGGCCCTCCCCACCGTGGCTACGGGAAGTTAATCCAAGCTTCCTTGGAAGGTCATGGCTACCATCAGGATGCTACTTTCCTGGACATGGGAAGGATGGCTCTTGGCATTTTGCTCCCCTCCTCCCGGGTCTGAGGTTATTAGTAACCACTGAAAGGCACACAACGAGGCACACCATGGTCAACGTCCTTGTGTCTCGAGATAAAGCTTGTCCTTTGGGTGAGGGATGAGAGATTTTTTTGTCTACAATGCTCCTGACACCAACATTGTGGCTTTCTTCCACACAGATAACCAGTTTGGACACCAACTGGGTGTTCTTTAATTCTAAGCTGACACTACCTACCTGGAGTTTGGGCAGACCCCACAGGTCAAGGGCTCTGTCCACGAGACTGTTCTAGCTTCAGGCGCTAGTCACAAGACCTAGGCTGCTTCTCCCTGTACTTCTGACCAACTGGCTATAAATTGGAGGCCCCCAAGACCCCCTCTTCGGGTTCAATAATTTGTTAGAATAGCCCCCAAAACTTGGAAAAAACATGACTATGACGAGTTTATTTTAAAGGATACAATTTGGGACAGGCCAAGGGGAAGAGAGGCAGAGTTGGGGCGGTGGTGGGGGAAGGTTTGGTCTGAGGTGTGTGGGGTTTCCTTGCCTTCAGGGGTCCCCACGCTCCAGCACCTCAGCTGTTCGCTAACCCACAAGTCCTCAGAACCCCATCACTTGGGAGTTTTTGATGGAGGTTTCATTACAGGGGAAGGGCTGGTTAATCACTGGCCGTTGGAGATTAATTCCATCCTCAGCCCCTCTCTGCTCCCAGAGGTCTGGGTGGGGCTAAAAGGGCCAAATCTCTAACCACGTGGTTGGTTCCTCTGGCAACCAGCCCCATCCCGAAGCTATCCAGGGGCCCACAGAGTCGCCATATTAGCATAAACTCAGGTGCGGTTAAAAGAGGTATTTACCCCAAAGATACAGATGTAGTGAAAAGAAGGGCCATCTGTACCCCAATGTTTATAGCAGCAATGGCCACGGTCGCCAAACTGTGGAAAGAACCAAGATGCCCTTCAACGGACGAATGGATAAGGAAGATGTGGTCCATATACACTATGGAGTATTATGCCTCCATCAGAAAGGATGAATCCCCAACTTTTGTAGCAACATGGACGGGACTGGAAGAGACTATGCTGAGTGAAATAAGTCAAGCAGAGAGAGTCAATTATCATATGGTTTCACTTATTTGTGGAGCATAACAAATAGCATGGAGGACATGGGGAGTTAGGAGGCAGTTGGGGGAAATTGGAAGGGGAGGTGAACAAGGAGAGACTGTGGACTCTGAAAAACAATCTGAGGGGTTTGAAGTGGTTGGGGGAACCAGGTGGTAGGTATTAGGGAGGGCAAGGATTGCATGCAGCACTGGGTGTGGTACAAAAACAATGAATACTGTTATGCTGAAAATTTAAAAAAAAAAAAAAGAGGCTTGTTATGAATAACAAAAGACACTCCCATTACTCAGGAAATTCCTAGGGTTCCAGAAGCTCTGTGGCAGGAACCTGAGCCAAATACCAAATATCTATTTCTTATTGTATCACAGAGATCACAAACTTCAGGCCGGAAGCAGCCCCATCCAGACAATCCATTAGCAAACGGCTCTCTTAACTCAGGAGACACTTAGAGCTTCTGTCCACACCGCCTTGGCCACAGCTGCTTTGGCACCAGGGGAATAACTCCAGGACTCCCACACCTCCCAAGACCCCCCAAAGAGCAAATCACCTCCACAAACCCAGGGTCCTTCCTGCAGGCCCTGTCCAAACCTCCCTCGCCTGTCTCCCTCCCGCAAGCTCTTTCAAATACCAGAGAGATTCATTTTCTAAAAACGTGGGGAACAACTCAGAATTACATTGCAGCTCATCCAGCATGTCTAAAAGCATCCGATGTTCTGATAAAGCGCAAAAGGGGCTAAATGCATTTTTAAAAACTCTTATTTGTTACCTGGGACTATTGCCCGAGTTCCTAGTCACAGCTTTCGTCTTAGTTTAGAGGCAAAGAACCTTCCCCAAATGCCAAATTCCTCCTACACCTGCCCAGAGGCCCTAACAATAGAGAGAGCAGTTCAGTCCCAAACTAAGATACAAAGACACCAACTGACTCCTGTAAACTTATTTACACTCTGGCGCTAATGACTCCAATTTGTAATGTTGCCCAGAAATCGACTTGGCAGGAGCAGCACAGCATCTGACAAGTCCCATTAAGGGAAGAACGCTCTGAAGGGGAGGAGGAGGCTTGGGGCGTGGAAGACAACTGTGCCCTGTCTTCAGAATTTTCTGTACCTGCTCCTAACCTAACAGCTGAGAAGTATCCCCATACCCCCCGCCACCCCCCCAATGCCATACAATCAAGCTCCTCCCCCAGTCCCAGACAAGGGGAAGCAGACCAGTGACTTCCACCCAGACCAAGAAAGAATGCGAACAAGGACAGTTCCGATCAGCCCAGGGCAGAAAGCCTTTCTGGAAGAGTCTCTTGCCTTTGCCTGGTTCACAGCATCTATACAGTTGCCCTCTCCAGGGCGCGGGGTGCCCTTGGCTGGTACCTGCAGCTCCAAGGCCCGGCGGTTCTGCTGGCTCAGCCCTGGAGCGGTCGCTGGGCAGGCTGCCCTCAGCCGAGCCTCCAGATGATACCCAGGAGAGTGCTCAGGAGTCTGTAAGAGGCCAGCTCAGAGGCAGACATCTCAGCACAGGTGAACAGAGGCTCGGGAGGTGACCCAACCCCTCAGATCTAATTAAAGTGTTGACCAACTGCATGCCTGGGTCCTTTTTCCCACACACTCCTTGCTTGCGATCTCCTTTCATAAAGGGAGGGGAGACTTGAGCCTCTGCCATCTTTTCTTGAACCTTCTCTTCTTGGCTCTTGCCCTCTCACCAATGATTCTAGGCTTCTTGGTCACTGCCTCTGGAACACAGAGAACTGGCTCCAGGTCCAGTCCACCGGCCCACGAAGGCAGGGTCGAGAGACCTGTGGATGGGAGGTGTTGCCTCTGGGAGCCTGGGGGAAGCTGCCTTTTTTTAGGAAGCGGGAACAGCTCCTCTGGAAGGAGCCACACATCCATACGTGGGGTCTTGCCACTGGAAGGCCCAGAGAAACTATCCAGGAGGTGGCGAGGGGCTGTGTGGAACTCCGGGTAGTCTCCAGAACAGGTGCGCGAACACCTGGGAAGTCAGCTGGAGCACCTATTTCTTCCTGCCCCCACGCAGCACAAAGCCCACCCGGATGGAGAAAATTACAGGCTCCAAACCCATATGCTTGGGAGACTCTCCTGACCCGAGCATCAAGGGGGGTCAGTCCAGCCAGTGACGGATCACAAACTAAATCCCTGACAGAATATGCTTTGGCCACTAACCATGGCCTTAATGGCACATGCTACCCATATGTGTTAAGAGACTGCCAGCCGGGTAAGAAGGATTTGCTAGGAAGTGGCAGGCCGGAGTCAGGGGCTGGGGCTACAGCCTTGAGTGAGCAAGGCCGGTGGGCCGTGGCCTTGAAGAAACCCAAGCTCCAGAGGGAAGAACAGACAGCATCTGCCCTACTAAGCTGACAGGCGACTAAGAGATCACTTGATGCCCGAGAAGGGCTTTGATGAAAAGAAAGCGAGCACAGAAGGCACCAGATTCTACTCTGCTCATGATTCTAAGCCCCACTGCCTTTCTGCCACGTTTGTGGCCATTTGCCAGTATGGTAATTTCTTGTTTAACCTGTTCTTCCCACCTGTAAGCGCCACTGCTACTCACCAGTTCCCCCAGCACCCAGCACAGCTTGGACCCACGGTGAGCCCATGATAAATTCTTTGATGAATGAATGAATCAGTCACACAAAACCAAAACAGAGACTCTTGCTCCAACAAACCAAACTAAATTTTAGGCACAGAAATGTACCAACAGGTAAATAGTGCTAACCATCCTTCTATGGTAGGAAACATGGGTAAATTTTCAAAATATTCAATTTCTCTGATTTTTCCATTTTCTGTTCCTGGACATAAATTACTTTTATGTTCACTAAAATAACACATTTTAAAAAATCAGGTTGTAATTACATAGTCTACTGTCATTACTGTGGAAATAGTACGGAATTATTATCCCAAGAAGGAATGGAATAATGTAAGTTAGGGACTGGATAGATTAAGTGTGTCTATGGGAGAAAGTGTGTCCCTCAGCTCCGACCTGAGGCAGCCTTACCCAGAAGCCTCCTTCACCCTATCCGGACAAGGATAACCCCTGGCCACCTCCCCCCACTCACCCAACCCTCGAAAAAGCCCTTCCCTCTCTGCATCACTGGGCCTTTGGATCTGGAACCATCCGCCAGGAACTGTCCCAGGGTCGGGGGTGAGGGTGGGGGTGGGTATTGATGGGTCTGAGCTCCACTGTGCCCTTGGGTGACAAGAGCAGCATCTGGGTACAGACAGAGCAGGGTTGGGGCTATGCCGGCAGACAGAAAGCCCAAGCCAGACCCGGGATGGCTCTGCAGCTGGAGTTTGGTAATGGGCAAGAAAACTGTCCTCTCTTTCACCAGCTGGAGCCGAGGCTTGACTATTTGCACCCTACTCGGATTTTAGAATCAGACTAGTCACGTGAAATGTCCATTCCCTCGCAAGCAGCAAGCAATCGGTAATGTGATAAGGATCGTGCCAGGACTGGGTGAGATGGGGCTGTATACAGTTCACCAAACTCTTATCAGGCAATTTAAGGAAATCTGTCTATCTTGGGGAAGTTATTTGACATTGTCCTATCTTGGGTGGGGTTTCTTTTTTCCCCTGTTTTTTGGTTTTGGTTTTCCCCCGTGTGCAGTGTGGGGAGATTACCCTTTATTTTCCTTAAGGAAGAGGCGGGGAACGAGAGAAGCAGACATTCCCAGTGGCTAACTTTGGCGGAGGCTCCTAAGTGCCCCCTCCCTGCTCTTGACCGAGGCTCCAGGCACCCTGGAAGCAGCCCACGGGGCTATACAGGTTCAGCTTGAGGAAATCCTTCTGGCTCCGTGTGAAACCACCACTCTAGTTCAGCTGTCCAGCCCACCCTGGACCTCCCACAAGGGATGTTCCTCTTGGCCTAACCCCCTGCATGCTAATGGCTTGTTTGGATTGCCTTTTCACCTCACATTTTTCTTCTGGATTCCACAGGCTCCCCTAACTCGGTTTCTTGCCCCGGGCCAAAGACGCAGCACCCCAGGCTCCTGAGGTGGCAAGACAGACCTGCCCCGGGGCCCCAGAACCAGACCACAGGGTCTCCTCAGAACCACGCTGATGTACACGTCCTCATCCCTGCCAATAGGATCGGGCCAAACTAGAAGCAGGCACTTGGTGTCTTTCAAATGCCACAAAGCCCTTTGTGAATAGGGAGGACCACTGGTGGTCACACAAGCCATCGGGAGGACTGGCAGCAACATGTGGAAGAGGGGAAAACACCTCCTGACCCACTGAGCACGGCTCCACCATCCTCCTCTCCTAAAAGCCATGAGCCCATGTGCTCTGGGGCTGAAGCTCGTGTTATGGGGCAGTCCAGTGACAAACAGTATGTCCAGAAGCAGCTAAAGGCTAAATCCAGGCCCATGGAGACATTTCCATATCCACCCTACTGATTTATTTACTTTTCAACCACAGGTTCTTATACCAATCAAAAGCTTTAAAAACAAAGACAAACAAACAAAACCTCCAAAAATCTGGCACCGAGATCACAAAGGGGGAATATTGTTCATCCTTGGGGCAACACAGTGACGTCGTGCAGGAGATGAGCAGATGCGGACAAGGCCAAACTCCACTCCTCTCTGCTCACAGGCGGCGTCTGGCTTGTTACAAGGCACCAATCAACGCACCTGACCTGCCGTGCGTGCTGGGGCTGCTCCAGGGAACGTGGCCCCAAACTCTGAGCTCCCATCAGTGGTTTTCACCGCGAGACCACAGCTAGGCTACATGCTTCCTCTGCCTAGTGTTTAAAGACCTTCCAGTCTTGAGTCACCAAAGTTGTCCTTGGATTCACCAGAAAGTACAGGTTATCCACAGCCAAACCTCTCCCCTAAAGGAAGAGAGGGACTGCCATTCCTCGGGTGCCTACTATGTGTTCTGGGGGGGGCAGCCCACAGCCTCGGTGACTGATACGGGTCAATGTCACCAGCGGCTCTGATCCTATCTGTTCGGGGGGACTGCTCTCATCACAAACATCTGTGGGGGTCATCCTGCCCACCCTCAAAGCAGCCACAAGAAGCAAAGACCAGCCAAGGAGCAACTAGAGGACAGACTCCAAAGCAACTACAAAAATAATCAAAGTCAAATAAATACGACTTGTGGATTCTAACAGGTGGGCATATGTTCACTACACAACTCTTGCCATGATTATGTTTTCCTAATAAAATACTGAAAACAATTTAAAAGCTAAATGGAGCACTACACAAAGATGAACACTATTAACAGGAGCAGAAAACGTGTTTCCTAAAGCAAGAACCATTTCAGATCCTTGTAATCACGGAAGGGGCCATGTCCCTTCACTGAGACAATCAACCGTGATTTCCAGAGTGATCACAGTGATGGCCCACGAATGGGCAAGGAATTCAGTAACCGATCAACAGTAGCTGTCACAGAAGGGAGGGTCGAGTGGGGACCACTCAACATGGGCCCACTTGGGAAGGTGTGAGCCACAGACAGCATTAAACCTCAGTGAGACGGCGTTTTCTGAGCACCAACGCACAGGGGAAGCCGCATTAGGCAGATGGCAGGAGAGTAAAGCTTGCTACAGAGACCACAGGGCTTGCAGGGGCAGGAGGGCAGTGAGAAGATTACAGCCTGATCCTCTGCCCTCAAAGAGCCCCTGACCCATTTCTCTATGGGAAAGGAAACTGCTGCGGTAAGACAAGCAGAGAGACAGAGCCTGTGGCCAACGCAAGCAGTTTCTTTAAGTGCTCTATTTTTTCCTAGAGGGGACAACCAGTGGGAGCTGTGAAGAATGAAAAGGGGCATCAGCGGATACATGTGCAGTAACAGGGAGCCACGTGGTTAATGTGTCAACCACCGCATTTCCTTACACAAAAATAAAACCCAGCCCTCCCCCTACAACAACCCCGACCCTAGGCTCTGAATAGGCTCTTATTTAGCCCAAGTCCCATGCAGCCACACCGCAATCCCAAATCCACAGGTGTTTTCAGGAAAGATCACTGGAGGCTCTCTCGAGATCCTGCACCTGGACACAAGGTAAAGAGAATGGGCCAAGGGATGAACAAACTGTCCCCTTATGGTTGGAAGGGCGAAGTGAGATGGTCTGGGCTGTCCCGGCCCAGCGAAGCCAGGAACTTCGCTTTTTAAGGTCAGCAGCCTCCCAGACAATGCAAGCAGAAACTCCGGGACCTGTCCTCCTGTAAGTAAAGGATCCAAAGCTTGTTCTGAGACTCCCGTATGGTGGGCTCCTTGGCGGCCCCTCGGCCATCGGAGGTCCTGGAACTGGTGTTTGGGGAGTCTGTCTTTCTAACTGACCACCAGAGGCAGCCTGGGTTCCAGGGTTAGTTTCAGCGCCCGCCCGAGGTGTCTCCCAGGCCAGCTGGGCAAGGGCAAGGGCTCGGGCGGGGGCTCAGGGAGACCCGGGATGGGCGGGGACAGTGAGGGCAACAGGTGAGAAGCCGCGTACGGAGGGAAGTTCTCAGCTCCGGGGCCGACACCGGCCCAGGCTCCCCCAAGGTCCGGCCGGCCCCCCGCGGCACTTACGCGCTCGTGGGTCCACTGCTGGGCAGAAGCGAAACTTTCTGGGGCCCAGCGGAAGAGTGCGGTAGCGTGCCGTGGCCCGCCATGATACGCAGAGCCGCCGCAGGCGGGCGCGGACTACAACTCCCGTCATGCTCTGCAGGGCCGATGCCTACAAGTCCCGTCGGACCCTACAGAACCGGGCGGACTGCGATTCCGGGTTTGCTCCGCGGGGCTGAGGTTTGCATCTCCCTCTGGGAGCACGGTGCCACCGGCTCTAGCTTAAGGCTTGCAGTTCCCGCGGGCTCATGTGTCCGCAGGTCATCTATGTGGCACCTTGAAAGCAGCGTTGTGCCCGTGTAGCTTTTGAGAACTTAAAACGCAGCTAGTACGTGTTGAATCGTACATGGGCTGTAAGTGCAAAATACACCTGACTTCCAAAGACTTAGTATGAAAAACATAATGCGAACTAGCGTGTTACTACTTTTATGCAGATTACATGTTGAAACGATAATATTTTTGATACCTTGGGCAGGCTAAATGGAAAACAGTCATGTATTACTGGGCTTCGCATCTTTTGATCCCCTCACTTCCTAACACCGGGACCTACTGGAATTCAGTGCTCAAAAAGTAAGTGTTTATGAATAAACTACCACCCCTGATTTCTCCCTCACTCTCGGTCCGATTTCTATTTATACGTTCTATTTTCTATTTGTAAGTTGCGAGTCATTTTGAGGCTGGGCTCAAGATAACAAAACACCTTCTTCATTCATGACGTCTGCAGTGGACACAAGACAGAAGAGCGACAGGACCCGGGGTACTTCAGCCTGTGACTGAAGCCCGGTCTCTTGTCCTTCCTTAACTCTAGCTGCCCTTGTTCCTACCATTCAGCTAGAAATAACCTTATATCTCCCAGGACTTAGCTAGTGGTGTCCAGTCAGCTGCTATAGCCCCAGCATTGCCTAGGTGGGATAACTTAGGAAAGCAAATAGATTTCTTACTTAAGGTTAGGGTATGGCATGTCATTAGTGCTCTTTTATAAATTAACTAGGTATAGATAAGTCAGCGATTAGATGGATGGGCTAGCGGATTTGTGGGGGTGGCAGGAAAGTGATTTCCATTCTTCCTGTTAAAAAACTATGAAAGGAAGATGAATGAGGGGGAGGATGGCAAATGGAAAGTCATTGTTCCGACCACAGTCTGAAGGGTTTTATGACATACTATGGATGGGAGAAATTTTAATGTCAGATTTTAATACCACTTTCTCAGGACTATGACCTCACATCCTCAGAATTGTGACCCCACATGATTGGGGCTATAACCCCACATGTTCAGAGCTGTGGACCTAGTGAAGAGGTCATGACCCCACATGCCAGAGGACTTGACCCCATGTTCCTGGGGTTGTGACCCCACGTGCTTGAGTCCATTGTCCATTGTCCCCACTTGATCAGGGTTGTGAGCTCCTCGGGGCTGTGACAACTCATGCTCAGTTCCATGACCCTTTGTCCTCTGAGTGGTGACCCCTGTGCCAGGGGCTGTGACCCCACTGGATTACAGTTGTGACCCTACATCCTCGGGGCTCTGACCCCTTGCCTCAGGCACTGACCCCATGTGACTGGGGCTATGAATGTTAGAGTGTGACCTCTCTGAGCCCTGATACCCTCCTTGGTCTAAGTGGGAACCAAAAACCTTACAAGGTGTTTGTGAGATGTAAGAATGTCTGGCACCAAACAGATCTCAGTAAAAATCTGTTTCCAGTCTCTGGTGGGCATCATCGGTCAGATGCAATATTTTGTGTGGGCAGGGTAGTCACTGAAACCTCACAAGGGGCTCTGAGATGCACGAGAATTCTCTGCACACCCACAGAGATCATTGCCCTGTATTAGCCTGCTCATGCTGCCATCAGAAAGTCCCAGAGACTAGGTGGCTTAAACAGGTCTCCAGGCCAGAAGTCTACGATCAGGGTGTCTGTAGGATTGACTCCTTCTGAGGCTGCGAGGGAGCACCTGTTCCATGTTTCTCCTGTCTTCTAGTGTTTGCTGCTGATCTCTGGTGTTCTTGACTTCTGATAGTATAACTCCAGTCTTCACACAGCGTTCTCCCTTTGTCTGGGTCTGTGTCCAAATTTTCATTTTTATAGGAACACCAGTCTTAAGGGGTTATGGACCTGCCCTCACCTATATGGCCTCACTTTATTCATTACATATGTAGTAACTGCCCTTGCAGAGAAGGTCATATTCAGAGGCACTGAGAATTAGGACTTAAACATTAGAATTTTGTGGGGAGTAAGAGGAAGACACAGTTCAACCCATACGTGCTGGAAGCTGAAGGTTTGTATACCCTAAAGAACCCTATGGAAATGCAACTTATGAAATTATACACCCAAACACTTCGTTTTTTTAATCATAGGAAGGGATCTTAGAGATAACTGAGTTTAAATCTCTCCAGTTATGTTGAATAAATAAGGAGGGGAAGTGGTTTGCTAAAGATCCAGGCAGAAAAGTGAGTGTGATTTCCTATAGAGACCAATATTTGTGGGTTTCCTCTAATTTTTAAGTAAACAGAAGATGGTTTGAGAAATTAGTAATGTCCCGTGTTGTTTTTTTTTAAACTCATTTTATCCTCACTATTGGAAAAAATCAGAGGCAGATTGTCGAACCAATTGTAACCAAAGTGAGGAGAAAGATACAGGTGGGTACTTCTCCAAACTCTCATAGTTCGTTGTAAAGTGCTTTGAAATAGTTTTAATGACACTTTTAAGGTGACATGTTTAAGGTGGACATTCCCAATTGCACGGACAATTGAGCCTTATAATTTTCTCTGAGTCCAGAAGGTTCATCCAAGTCATCTGGAAAGAGGGCCAGCAATTCCCTGGGCTTAGAGTAATACTATGGAAATCTTTCCCCAAATAGGCCAAATGACCAGAGGCTGGCCAACTTGAGAATAGGGCTAATTTGTCTTTGTGGTCTTATACCCGCCCCCTGCCACAAACATGGGCTTGTGCTGCCTTCACACAGAGTGGGCCTCCATATGTGGCAAGGAACATTCTGGAGTCTGCAGACCCTCTCCATTCTCACCCCTGGCCCCATCTCTAATCCTTGCAACTATCCAGTGCCCATCCACTGCCCATGTCCTTTCTCTAACCATGAGTGATGCTCAAGTCTGATTTTCTGATACAGTGAAAGTCAAGGAACTGAACTGCCATTGTCCTTCAGTCCTTCTGGCCACACTTTCTTTTGTGGAGGGGATGCGTGTGTGGGAGAGGGGGTTATAGGCACCTTGGACCTAAAATCTGGGCTGGCCCCAAGGTAGAGAGTGGAATTCAGGATAAGCCTTACCCCCTTCCCAAACTTCCCCCAAACCTGCAAAACATCTTCCACCAAGTTTTCAGGATACCCGAAATTCCCAGCAGGAAGTGTATCATTCCTTCTGATTGGAAAGCTGATCTCTGAAAAGTCCTTGTTCTGACACAATGGGTCATAAAATAGGAAAAAAACCCTTGGACTTGAAGATAGCGAACTTAGGTGCCAGGCCAGGGGAGAGATGAGCCATGGAGCACTCAAGATATACTTGGCCTCCTGAACAATTTTGCCTAAGGCCTAAAAGAACCAATTTCCCACCATCCAGAGCCATACAAGATTTGTTCCACACTTTATCTCCAGTCCTCCTCCTGTATTCCTTCCTGCACCCTAAATCCTAACCCAGATCCCCAATAAGCAGAGAATTTTTAGGAGTCTTATATAATGACCTTGGGTAGAAATTAGGGGAACACAGCCAGAGGTGCGTCCGTGTAAATCTTTTATTTGTGCATATGATACAATGATGCTTTCTGTCTTTATGAGATGATTACAATAGTAATTCCTATTTGGAGCTGAATCATTGGCAAAGCAAGTACTTTTACACATATGACCTCATGTGCACCTCCATTGTGTGGGTAGTCTGCCTTTGTGTTGTTGGCATTTATACAGTTTTACAGAGAAGGACGCTGAGGGTCTGAGACGCCCAAGGTCACAGTGAGTCAGTAAAGGAGCTTAGATTTGGGGTTTGGGTCCAGGGCTCAGATCCTGAGAGCCTTCTCAGATAGTCTGCTTTGTGGTCTCTTCTGCTGAGCTTTCCCAGACTCGTGGGCCTCCTTGTCCTGTCCCAGGTAGGTTCCACAAATGAAAGGTGTCAGGAGGTCAGCAAACCAGGCAATGTCTGGGCTGATGGACTCTAGGGAAAAGTTTGTGGGAAGTTATTGGTGGTACCTGGGGTTGACCAGAAGATGTAATATAAGCAAGTATGGAAAGAAAAAAAAAAAAAAACAGAAGTAGGAAAAAGCCAAAAAGATGGTCTCCAATCCACTTATTCAACCAACCACAAACCCTGTGGGGCACCAAGGGAGGTTCTAGAGCTGCAGCAGGAGGCTTGTGCCCTTGAGGAACTTCCACTCTGGCTAGGGTCATCTGAGGTCTGGGGCTGCCCTGGGCTTAAAGTTCCCATTCAAAGACCAGCAAGGTTCCTCCTCCCTTCCTGATTTTGTCTGAGAGAGCAGGGAGGTAGAAATGCCATGAAGACATCTTTTCTAGGTACCACTGTGGATGTTTTATGTGCCAGGAGTGGCAGGAGATCTGCAGCCCAGTATCCAGGGCACTTTGATTGACTACAGGGAGAGAGACAGGCCCACAAGAGTCTAGCTGAGGTCGAACCGTGGTTCTGTGGGTGGAGAGAGGGGGAAAGCAGGAGGTTGTGGCCAACGAGGGTGTGGTCAAGGTATGTAGAGAGTGGCCACCCATGTGTAGCTCTCTGGCTGTACTTTTCGGCAGTCTTGCTCACGGTTTCCTCTCTGATAGGATGCCCCTCTGTCTTCCCATTCACATCTGTGCTTCTCTGCGCCTCTGCTCTTGGATTCCCAAGGAACTACATTAAGAGAAGAGGCTCCACTTTCTACTCTTGGGGATGACAAAAAATCACTAGAAATGTAAGGAGATAGACACAATTGTATTTAGTGACAGGCTCTCAGGGGTGTGGCTGAATGTGTTGAAGGAAATACTTAGCAGAGCAGCTTTTGCTGGGAAGGAATGGGATGGGGTGAGGAGATGAAGAAGCGAACCTCTCAAAAGGCATGCTCTGTAGTAAGGCAAGACCCTGAAACCTGCCTTCTAGGAAGAGAGGTGTTGAGAACATGCAGCTTTGGTTTTGGAGCTGGAGTCCTCTGCCTTTCCCCTCCCTGGACTCAGCCTGCCTTCTGAATAAAAGTTGAACAAAATTTTAAGAATATTAGGTTTGAAAGGGGCACTGAATGATTATCCTAACCAGAAGTCCATTTGCTTAGCTCTGAGCCCACAACTACTCATTGTCTCCTTCCTTTTGCTGTTTCTTCTATCTGTGCTGAGTGATGTCCCCACCTATTAGTTGGCAAGACCATGAGAGCTTTGTCCTTCACTGGCGCACCACCCAGTCCTCTCCAGCAGGCGTTACCGGCCTAATTTTTAAAACTACACCTCCAGTCTTCCCCAGCCAGATAAAATGCCTCTAAGGGTGGCCACCCAATTGCAAATGCATCATTGAAACCGTAGTTGGAGCTGAAGGGGTGAATGCTTTATGTGCTCTCTATGTGCCAGCCAAAGACTGTAATAGTAGCTACTTTATTCAAAAGGCATAGACTGAGTGACTGCTGTGTGCAAAGTCCTGCCCAAGGGACTGTGGAAAGACTCCGGAATTCTCATTTTCAAGGACTTAACAGCCAACCATACCCAACTGGGGTGCAGGTCAGAATCACCTAGGGAGCTTTTCCAGAGGCCCCACTCCAGAGCTAAATCAGGTTGGAACCGGATCTGTGTGGTATGGGAAAAAAAAATTTTTTTTAAAGATTTTATTTATTTATTTGTCAGAAAGAGAGAGAGAGAAAGCACACAAACAGGCAGAGAGGCAGGCAGAGGAGGAGAGAGAGGCAGGCTCCCTGCTGAGCAAGGAGCCCGATGCGGGACTCGATCCCAGGACCCTGGGATCATGACCTGAGCCGAAGCTTAACAGCAGCAGCTTAACCCACTGAGCCACCCAGGCGTCCCTGTATGGGAAAATTTTGAAGATGGGTTTTATCTGTGTCCTGAGATGTGATGCTATGGGACAGTGTGAGAGGCAGGCATGTGTACCACTAACTAAAAAGCAAGGTCAAGTATAGACGTTGCCAAAGAGAGGGATAAACATGGTGCTCTGAGAGCATAGATTAGGGAATAAGGGTTACTGTCACTCCAGCAGCCTGGGGTAAGAAAGCACAACTGTGTTCCCTAGGCATTGGTCCCCCAAAGGCATACATTAGAAAAATAATGACAGCTGTCATTCTTTGCTCCCACTCAATACATCGTGCTAGAACACCAGGGCCCTTGGCAGGGTGCAAGACCTCAGGCACTCTGCATTCCAATGGGGCAGGAAGATAAGACATGCACAAGTGTAACTATGACACATGGTGGAGAGTGACAAATATTATTTCAGAGGGGACAAACAGAGTGCCACAGCACACCAGAGAGTGCTCTTCTGATTTTCAGATAGGGAAGGTCTTCCTGAGGAGTTGGCCTTTCAGCTGGGGCTTGTAGGTAGTAGAGTAGAAGGACAGGTGTTCCAGACCCTGGTGACCACATGGTGGGGGCCCAGAGGAGACTGGGGGAAGGGTGTGGTTTTTCTGTGGTTGGAACCTGAGCTGCATGGGGGGGATGGTAGAAGGTGGAATAACAATGGAAAAGTTCATTGGCACCAGATTGCAGGGGCCCTGAAAGACTTGCTCAGGTGTTTGGGCTTTATTTGCATAGTGTGAGGATCCACGAAGGGTTCTGAAGCACCCTGGTGTCCATTCAGAGGACACTTTGTGGGGAAAGAGGTGAGGAGTGGGAAGATGCTGAGGAAGTGAGGTCATTTGGGGATGGAACCACGGGCATTCAATGAACATGGACAGAAACAGCTCTGGGGGACATGGGGAAGGCAGAGGCAACAGGACTTGGCTGTGGGAGTGGAGGGAAGGGAAATGTAGGACTCAGAGATGATGCGGGTTTGGAGTATCGGTGGCTGGGGGAAGCTGGTGCCATCAGCCAAGCAGATGGAGAACATTTGAGGTGGAAACTGATGAATCTGAAGTATCAGCTTGATATCCATCCAGAGAGGATGAGATGTAGGAATCTTCACCCTGGTAGCTTTGGCCGAGGAGGATGTTTAGTTTTCTGGACCTTCAGAGCTGGACTATTGGTACCTAGAGGGTCATGATGGTATCTCCTTATCTTTATGTCCTGCAAACAAATGCTTCATGCAGAAGGTGGCACTTATTACATTCATTCTTTCCACAAAAGATTATTTATGGACTGAATATCCAGGTGCTAGTTCATGTGGCAGACACTAGAGCTATGACATGGAATGTATCTCTTGTCTAGTTGGGTCTTCAGGATCCAGATTGCATTCTGACTTGCTTATTTGAGGATGTGCTTATCTTGGCCCAGTGAAACAATCTCACCCAGCAGTCACTGAGGAGTGCAGAGCCAACCCCTCCGAAGTCAGCTGGCACAACCCTCCAGGTGAGTGGGGGACAGACCATCTACCATCAGTCTGCATCTATACAATTAGCACACACATGGAGCCTCAGACCCTCAGAAAGCCTTGGAGAGAATCCTTTCTGGGAATCCTTCCAAGTTTCAGAGCCTTCTGGACTAAGCAATGTCTGAAGGAATGAATGATGAACTCAGAATCCAAGAAATGTTTTTCTGGATGGAAATATACAGTTTCCAGGTGGGAGCCACTATCTGCAGAAGAGGAGACATGAAGGACCTACTTGTGGAAGGTGGCCATGGCATTCCCCAGCATGCCCTCCATGATGCCCTTTCCTGCCCTGCTTCTCCCTGCTCCCACTCCAGCAGCTCTGTCCACCTCCATTGGCACCACCGAACTCCCTTTCAATAGAAGGAGGCACCCTCGTAATTGAAGGAGCCTGCTGCGTGATGAGGAATGCTGGCTGCCTGCTGCCCGCAGATCCGGAAGTGCCGGAGCAGACTTTTGAGATGTCTGCGGAACTTGACCCCAACAAAAACGTAGAGCACTGGGTTGAAGCAGCAGTGGGAGAAGGCAAGGTTGCGGCAGATGAGTATGGCATAATCCACTTGCTGGCTGAACTCGCAGCTCTGGATGACCTCAAGTTTCAGCAGTGTCTGCAGAAACAGGACCAGGTTGTAGGGAACCCAGCTAAGGAAGTAGGCTGTCACGATGGTGAATATAAGCCTGACTGTTCGAGGGCGCCGTTTGGACCGAGAGCGGAACAGGGTCTTGAGAATCTCCACGTAGCAGAACAGGATAATCCCGATGGAGAGCAGGAAGAAGACATTATGCTGGTAGACCGAGGTTAGGAACCCCTTCCTTTCTGAGTAGACACAGTGTGAAGAAAGCACTGTGTGGAAGATAGCATCGGGGATGGAGGACAGGATGCTGGTTGCCCACACAGCCATGGTCACCAGCACACGGCACTGGAGGGTGTGGACACGCAGGGATGAGAGGGGCCTCACCACCGACAGGTAGCGGTGGATAGTCATGATGGTCAGGAAGAAGATGCTGCTGTAGAGGCTGATGGAGAAGATCATGCTGAGGAGCTTGCAGAGGAAGTCCCCCAGCAGCCAGCCCCAGTGGTACGCCATGATCCACACTGGCAACAAGCAGGAGAACGCCAGATCTGAGAGGCACAGGTTGAAGATGAAGACATTGGTGAGGGATTCCAGGCTCTCATACTTCACTAGGACCCACAACACCAGGCTGTTGCCCACCAGGCTGAGGAGGAACACCAGGAAGTACAGGATGGTGGTGCTGATGGTGGCAAAGGTAAAGGTCTTGCTCTCACACAGTAAGCTCTGAGGATCATATTCAAAAGGGGTGGTGGACTCTGGGGTGCCTGAGGGCTCCATCTAGACAAAGAAAGCATCTGAAATGACAGAGATGCAGAGTTTCAGACCACGTGGTTAGGCTAGGATCCATAGGACTCATATTACAGAAAAAGTGTGTGGTCCATGGTCCAGCTACCTGTGGTCATTTAACTGTAAGGTGACTAGGAACTTTGCCAGAACACGAAGTCACTAAGCATTCTGTTTAGTTTGGCAGGCTTTTTTTCTTAGCAAGGCTCTCCTGATGAAGGAAGTAGTGCATTCATTTGCATTCTGTCCTACACCCCATTTCTCCTTGGAGACTGGCATTTGAGTAGCACTAAGCTAGACCCTTCTTCCCGTAGGTGTATGAGGAAGAGCAATGGAACTGGATTCAAAGAACTGAGGTCAAATTTGAGCCCCATTACTATATTTCTGAGAAAGCTATCTAACCTTTCTGAACCTCAGGTTGTCATCTATAAAATAGAGCTAATGACCCCCAAATTGTTCCTTCATTTATTTAGCAAATATCTAGTGAGCATTTACTCTGCCTCCTGGCCTCCTTCCCTTTGTCCCTCCCTTCTTTACTTCCTCTGCTCCCACCTTTCCTTTCTTCCATAAAGTACAGAAATTCTGATATCAGGATTGTTCAGGAAACTTGCTGTCTCTTGAAACAGGTCTAAAAAGAAAGGAGGAAACATCTCTCATGTGAACTCAGGTGTGAAATAACCTCAAGACTACGATGAACACTGAGATTCTGGGAGACCCAATCGTCACCAACACAGAGTCCCCTGAAAGGGAAGTATAAGCAGAGTGACCTCCAAAGGCCAAAGGAGCCATGAGGCCAAAGAAAAAAGTCAGTAAAGTCCAGCTTGCCAAGAAATGGCTTATTAAAGGGGCTTATGGACAGAGGTGTGTCTTGGGTTGCTGCAAGATGAGTGTATCTCTGCACTCCGAGACCACCTGTAACACCTGATTTTGTAGCCCTAGAGGCTGGGGAGTGCATAATGGGTGACGACTGGGAGGAAATGTTTGAGAATATTTGTCTGTCATTGTTGTATCTCCAGAATAGATCAAGGCCTTTATGTTCCAAGCATATACTTAAGGGTAATTTATTATGCAAGTGGTTAGACAAAAGGAAAGAATGGTGGTTGTGGTGGTATGTGGGGGGACTGTGCTCAAGAGGGCTCCAGGTCACAGAGCGGTCATCATGGCAGATTTGTCCAAGATGGCGTCAGGCTGGTTCACACACTTGCTAACACAGATTAACTCTGAGCAGAAGGCTGCCTCACTCGGGAGTTTGGTTTTACAGAACATCCTATAGAGACAAACAAATGGCAATAACCTAAGTGCCCTGTTGGAGGGGAGTAGCTAAGAGAACTGTATTGAGTCACACTGATTCAATCCTCTGAGTTAGTGAGGTTTGGAAAACTATGAGACTTGAAGGCTAGGAAGAGGAGAGGGAGTGACTTAAAAGCCAGAATTCTGTTAGAAAGAGGTGAGTGAAGATGGCGGGCCTTTGGGAAGGAAGACAGGAGATTGGGTGAAGGAGCTGTCTGCATCAAGTAAGAGCCATCTAATGACCTACTATGTACCAGGCACTGTACTAGCACAGGCTATTCACCTGCTCCTTCTATCCTGCGACTGTCTATAAGGCACAGCCACCCCACCTTATAGAAGAGGAAACAAGGCTCCGACTGGTGAAGTGACCTTTTCAACAGTATAAAGCCAGTAAGCAGGAAGGAGAGCCCAGCCGGGAGCCAAACCTAAGCTCTCCTGTCTTGTACTTGGAGGAGGAGAAAGGGAAAAGTAGCCCGAGTTTCTCACTTACCTAGTTTGGGACGGGAGGAATAAAAGGGGGCATCTCAGACATGTCCTATTTTAGGTAGTAAGTCAATTCATGTCTCCAAACACCAAAGTGAAGATGGTTGAAAATATTACATATGGTTGGTTTCTTTTGTATTCTTTTGATTCCCAAAGAGGAATACATAAACTTTTGTATGTTTACTGTCCACTTATGTTTCTTGTTTTGAAAGTATTTATGAATTTTGTTCATTTTTCTGCTTGGACTAATAATGTTTTCCTTATGAATTTTTAAAAAATTTTTAAAATATTTTATTTACTTATTTGACAGACAGAGATTACAAGTAGGCAGAGGCAGGCAGAGAGAGAGAGGAAGAAGCAGGCTCCCTGCAGAGCAGAGAGCCTGATGTGGGGCTCGATCCCAACACCTGGGGTCATGACCTGAGCCGAAGGCAGAGGCTTTAACCCACTGAGCCACCCAGGCACCCCTTCCTTATGATTTTTTAAGAGCACTTTTTAGTATTGTCAGCCTGTTGTGCTTCTTAGCTTTTAATTCTGTCCATGTCTTTTCATATTTTTTTTGACATTTAGAAAGTGGGAGTCTACATTTTAAAGAGGAGCTCATCTGATTCAATCCAATTATGTTTGATGACTTCTGACATATGCCAGGCCCTGTGACAGATGCTGGGCTTTTGGGTGGAAACATAACTAATAAATAGTCTCTATCTATAAGAGGCTTATAGTTTAGAAGGAAATTAGAAATCATACAAATATCTGGGGTTTCCTGTATTGTGATGAGTTGGAAATGCAGATATTTTGGGATGGGGCCTTATAAGCACCCCTCATATCATACAGGTGATCCCCAAAGTCTGCTGCTTGGCTCTTATCTTCTCCTGACCTAGGGCCAGTGTAAGCTGACCCATCTTCTTAATATCATCAGCCCAGCTGCGTGGTTATAAATTTCTCAAAATTAAGTGACTTATCCTGACAAAGAAGATATCTTGTCCCTCTTTTATTGCAATTTACTAAAAACAAGTAGCTTGACAAAATCTCAGTGTTGTAACATATCTCATGAACACAGAACAAAACAACAGAGAGTTGGTTTGGCTTCCTTGGCTGATGATTTGTGTTGCATCGCCAAGATAAGATAATCACAGCTCTCTACATTGAGTGGAGTTCACATTTTCTCCTCAACTCTCCAGAATAAAGGAAGTCCTCGGGCTAGTCTGGGATGACAGGGAGCCAATGGCCAGTCAACTCAACTTCCATTTCTCCCTCTTTATCTAGTTTTTTTCCAGATCTGTGGTCCTGAATAATGCAGCTTGAATGGGTTTTTAAGAGGACTTTCTAGTTCCTGCTTTGCCTGGTTACCAAGTACTGAATTATTTACCATGGAAAAGATAACATAAGTGGGTTTCATTTCTCAATAATATTTGAGTAAGCTAAGATTTGACCAACCATTCCATAGATAAGAACTATAAACCCTGGGAAAGAAACCAAAACCAAACCCCAAAACCTTCCTCTGGGCACTATTGAGCAACCAAAAGATGGTGAATACTGGAAGGGACCAGCCATTTGAAAAACAAGAGCAACTGAATGGCATAGGTGGGATTCCCATTTTTTGGTTTTGGCCTCTGTGCAGGAGCCTGTCATAAGGGGCAGCTAAAATTCCAGTAGCAAAGTCACAATTTTTTGGGTCTTGAAAAACTAGAGGGCTGAGCTTAGGGCAATCACAGCCACTGGAGAGGGGATGAGGTGACATTGCAGAGAGGAAAGGGTTAGATAGTGAGAACCCCAGGATCTGTGTGTTTACTCTGCCCAAATGTTTGGCTGACCTCTGAACCACGAATGCCCCTGTGAATGCGGAGGCGGTGAACTGAAATTGAGCTACTGCCTACTTCATGGGAGGCAGAGTTTAGAGTCCGAACTGGCCACTTTATTTGGGTGATAGAACAAACAACAAATAAAACAATGATTACTTTTCAAAAGAATAAAACAGAATCTGGTCTGCACAGCATAGCATCTGTAATGATCAGGCTACAATACATCACTCTGCATGTGGAGAAATAGGAGAACATGGTCCACCCTCAAAAGGAAAAAACCCCATCAAGAAACTGACCCTGAGATGACCCAGATGTTGGAATTCATGAAATAAGCATGGAAATGCAACTCTCTTCACTGTGCTCAAGGGACTAAAGGACTAAAGGAAAATATATCCTTAATGAATGGAAAGATAGATCTCAGAAGAGAAAGACACTATATGAAAGGCCCAAAAGGAAGTGGAAACAAATAACAATAAGATATCTGGGAAAGCCAAAATAATTTGGAAGTAAAACAACATATTTCTAAAGAATCTGAGTCAAAGGAAAAAAATCAAAGGCAAATTGTAAAATATTTGGAACCAAATAATAACGAAAATAACACATATCAAAATTCATGGCACACAACCAAAGCATACTCAGAAATGTATACCTTTAAATGCTTATATTGGAAAAAAGAAAGGTCTAAAATTAGTGATCTAAAATCAATGACTCAGAAGCTAGGGGAACAAAAGAGCAAATTAAACCCAAAGGAATTAGAAGGAAGGAAATACAGATAAAAGAAGAAATAAAAAATAGGGAATACAAATAGAGGAAATGTACATAACCAAAACCAGTTGTTGGAAAAAGTTTTTAAAAACGTAATAGAACTCTAGTTAGATTGAGAACATAGAGAGGACACAAATTCTGGGTAGCAGGTATGGAAGAATGGGCATTGCTACAGATCTTGTAGATTTAAGTGACTAATAAAGAAATATTATGATCAATTTTACATTAGATACAGCAACTTAAATAAAATGGACACATTTCTTTGAAAATTCAACCTACCAAAGCTGACAAGAGGTGATACAGCAAATCTGTGAAGTCCTACCTTTATTAGAGAAATTTAATTAAGTATAAAAAAAACTTTCTCACAAAGAAAACTCTGGAACTAGATGATTTTTTCTCATGCATTCTGTCAAACTTCTAAGGAAGAAATAATACCAATCTTTTTCAAACAATCTGAGGTACAGTACAGAACACTTCTCAAATCATTTCAGGAGGCCAGCATCATCCTGATACCAAAACCAGACAAAAACATCACAATAAAGGAAACTACAGAACCAGAATCACTCATCAATATAGACACAAAAATTCCTTAAACAAGTGTTAGCGTGTCAAATCCAGCAATATACTTTAAAAGGATTATACATCAACAACAAAGTGGTGTTTATTCCAGAAATATGAGAATGGTTTAACATTTGAAAAATCAAGTAATTTGGGGCACCTCGGTGGCTCAGTTGGTTAAGCATCTGCTTTTGGGTCAGGTCATGTTCTCAGGGTTCTAAGATTGAACCCTGCATCGGAGTCCCTGCTCAGCAGAGAGTCTGCTTATCCCTCTGCTCCTCAATTCACTTGTTCTCTCTCTCTTTCGAAAAAAAAACAAAATCTTTTTAAAAATCAAGCAATTTGTCACCATATTGACAGAATAAAGACAAAAGCTACATGACACTTTTTGATCAATGCAGAAAAGTATTTGACAGAACCCCATACCCATTCATGATGTAAACTCTGAGCAAATCAGAAATTAAAGGGATATTGGACATCTACAAAAGCAATTTCACTCTTCTGGTGGTTATTCATTCCTATACATAAAATATCATAGGCGCTTCTGGTCTGGGGTTGGGAGGTCTTGGGGATGCACAAGGGAAAATGGTGCCAAACCCCAAACCACTGTGAGTTATATTCTAGGAGCCCGGTCCCCTTTTGCCTGTCACTGTCCTCCCTCCCTGTCTCTGCTTGCTCAACCCCAAAAGATCAAAGTTAGCCTTCCAGTCCACAATATGCTTCTGGATCGAGAAACACAGATCTAAATTATCCAACCACTGATAATAATGCCTGACCTAAAGGCTAGGCACCAGATAACCCCCTATTCTTTCTTTCTTCAGCAGAGGGAAAAGAAAAACATGTACATGATAGGTCTACTCAAAGTGCTTGGACCAGGTTTTTAGCAATGCAGATTTAGGGAAATCCGTAGACCGTAGGGCCTCAGAGGCTCTGGAAGTAGGGGTCAGGACTCTGCATATTTACTAGCTCTCCTGTTGATTCTCATGCCCACCTGGTACCTGCTATTAACATCAGAGGAAAACATAAGTTAGAAATGTTTGTAAAGGAACTCACCTAGATCTACACCTCTTTAGATGCGTCTTGAAGGAGAAATGGCACTTCTCTGCTGCATATTGTGCTCCAAGAAACTGAAACACTGCCCTGCCCAGAAGGTTAAAGGGAAGATGGTTGTGGTTGCGTCTAGTCTAAGAGGGAGGCAGGGAGCCTTGACTAATCTCTCCCTCTTCCTGGCTTCCCGGATTGACCCACCTTCAACCTCCCGACTCCCACCCAAGCCATCCAGTCAGAACTGGCCCCATTGCTGATCATCTGACCTATCTCCAAAGGCAGGTGTGGTTCACAACTTAAGGGTCATCTGGGCCCCTGGGTCCCCCTGAGAAAAGGGTCAGGTAATTTTGGAGTTGCAAGGAATCCTAAAGGATAAATTTTTAAAAAGTTGCATCTGTATTTTAGTAAAATTTATATTTATTAACATACAGTTACGTATGATGTTGGCGATGACGATTTTATTTTATTATTTTATTATTTATTTATTTGACAGAGAGAGAGAGAGAGCGCTTGAGCACACAAGCAGGGGGAGCAGCAGAGGGAGAGAGAGAAGCAGGCTCTCCGATGAGCAGGGAACCGGATATGGAGCTTGATCCCAGGACCCTGGGACCATGACCTGAGCCAAAGTAGATGCTTAACTGACTGAACCACCCAGGACCCCCAATGATGATGATTTTAAATTGAGATAACATTCATGGAACAAAAAATTTACTACTTTAAATTGTAGAATTCTGTAGTGTTTAACATATTCATAATATTTACAAGCATCTTTGCTATTCAATTCAGGAACATTTCCAGCCCCCCCAAGAAAAATCCCATACTTGTTAGCAGTCAGCCCATTTCCCTCCATCCCCCCAGCAACCACTAATCTACTTGCTGTCCTTATGGTTTTGCCTATTCTGGACTTTTCATCTGGGTGAAATACTATGTGACCTTCGGTGACTGGCCTCTTTCACGGAGTATAATGTTTTGAAGGCTCATCCATATTCTGGGATGTATCACTACTTCCTCCCATTTTGCAGTTGAATACTATTCCACTGTATGGATACACCACATTTCATTTACCCATTCATCAGCTGAGGGACATTTGGATTGTTTCCACTTTGGGGGTATTACGGATAATGCTGCCCTGAACATTCATGGACAAGTTTTTGTGTAGATGTATTTTCAATTCTCTTGCCTACATACCCAAGAGTGGAATTGCAGGGGTGTATGGTGACTCTATGTTTAAACTTTCTGGGGGAACTGCCAGATTGCTTTTCACAGAGCTGTACCATTTTGCTTTCCCACCAACAGTGCATGAGGGCCCCAGTTTCCCCCTTTCTTCACCAACACTTGTTCATTTTTTCTCTTTCTTTCCTTTTTAAATTACAGAGTATGAAATGGTAGCTCACCATGATTTTGATGTACATATCTTTCATGGATAACAATGTTAAGTATCTTTTCATATGCTTATTGGTCCTTTGGGTATTTCCTTGAGAAGTATCCATGCAGAAACTTCCCCTTTCTCAAGTTTGGGTTATTTGGCTTTTTATTATAAAATTGTAAGCATTATATATTCTGGATACTAGAGTCTTCTCAGATATATGATTTGCAAATAACTTTTCCCATTTTGTGAGAACTTTTTAAATTTGTTGCGAGTGTCCTTTCATACACAAAAGTCTTTAATTTTGATGAAGACCCATTTATATATACATTTTTAATTCTTGTGATAAATTATATCAGGATAATGCTGGCCTCACAGGATGAGTTTGGAAGTGTTCCTTCTGCTTCTATCTTCTGAAAGAGATTATAGGGAATAGATGTAATTTCTTCTTTAAATGTTTGGTAGAATTCACCTACAGGCCATGTGGTCTGGTGATTTCTGTGTTGGAGAGTTATTAATTGTTGATTCAATTTCTTAGTAGATAGAAGCCTATTCACATTATCTGTTTCTTCTTGTGTGAGTTTTGACAGGTTGTATATTTGAAGGAATTGGTCCATAGGTTATCAAATTTTTGAGCATAGTACTGTTTGTAATATTCCCCTATTACTTTTTAATGTTGATGTAGTTTGTAGTGATGTCTCCTCGTTTCTGATAATAGTAATTTGAATCCTCTCTTTCTTAGTTTGACTAGACACTTATTGATTGTATCAAAATTTTCAAAGAACCACCGTTGGTTTTATTGATTTTCTCTACAAAAATGGGATCATATTATGCCCACTGATATATCCTTTTTCCTTTAAGCAAAGTGGCACGAACATCTTTCCAAGCCCATTTTATTCTAGCAATTGAAAAGGGTTCCACCACATTGTGGTGCCATATTTTACCTACTTTCCTGTCAATGGACGCCTGGTTTGCTTCCAAGTTTTAAAATTATCCCAATGATACAGGGAACATCCCTGAAGCTATACCTTTAATGCACTATATTGATATTTCTATGGGATGGATTTTTCAGAAGTGGTGGATTTCTGGGTCATATGTGAATTTTACATTTTGTGTATGTGAAAATGTATGTGAATTTTACATTTTTGGTGCATATTGCCAGATTGCCCTCTATGGAGGTGGTATTTATTTACATTTCCACAATAGTGTACAAATGTCCCCATTTCCATGCACCTGGTCAAAATTGGATGTTACTAGCTTTAAAAGTTTTAGTCATTTTGAAAGGAGTAGAGAAGTATCATGTTGTTTTGATTCAAACTATATATTATTTTTAGCTAGACATTTTTTCCCACAGCTTTATTGGCCAATTATGGGTGTGTGTGATTGCTCTTTGCCAAAGTAGGTAATTATAGAGAGGACTCATATAGGAAGTGTTTAACAAATGTTTATTCCCTAAATATGAAGCCACAATTTGAAACTAAGGAGTTCACAATTCCTCATGTTTGGTTTTAGTGTGAAAAAGAAGTCATGGTTTTGCCTTAAACAGAAAGTTCTAAAATACTGCTCAGGCTGGATGAAGGTGGAACTGAGTTCCAGCCTTGTGCAGACTGGACGGACAGAAGGGGAAGTCCAATCTTGGGTACAGCCCAAAGTGGACAGAGGCCTGGTTACCACAGTTTGGGTCTGGACCCATCTGTGGGGAAGTGGGATTCAGGGCAGAGACCAGCATCAACAGAGGTCTTTGGCATCAGCATCAGAGTGGGACTCTTGGCAGGAATTAAATTCTGTAACAGGAACTGCTGACTCTAGATCCCCTGGTTCCCATAATCTAACTGGGCCAAGTATAAGATAGATGATTCTGTTTGAGACCATACACATGAGACCAGGCATAAGCGTATGTACATCAAAGGTCTTAAAGCTGTAAGAGCCCTTGGAAGTGCATCCTGGCCTCACTAGGTGGTACATTCATGGGGAACATCTTCAGTCATGGAAGTGAAGAGGGCCACCTTGAGTAGCCACAGAGGCCAAGGATCTCACGGAAGGGTTAGAAGGGATGAGCACCACAGTTTGTGGATGACAACACAGGAGACCACTTCAGGAACCTCATCATTAACTGAAGTTGGCTTTGGGGGGTGGGGAGGATGGTTCTGAAGACCTGGGGGGCAGGGGAGTGGAGTGTGTGCCAGAGCCATTGTAATCTGGATTTTGAGGTTAGCATGATCTTATTTGAAACTGAGGCTAGAGAGCTTGGGGTCCCTCTAGTTATGCCAGAGTCCAAAGCAAAGTTAGATCTTTGGGAGGAAATTAAATAGTCTTAGCTTCAAGAGTTATAGGAAGACATGACTCCATGAAGGTCACAGTATGTCACTGCACAATAGTGCCTCAAAGTTATTTTTAAAAATTAAATTTATCTTATTATTGTCATTGAATAGGTAATAGAGTCACAGGAGTTAATGTGGATCACAGATCAAAATCAAAGATCCAGGGGTGCCTGGGTGGCTCAGTCATTAAGTGGCTTAACCATTAAGTTTGGCTCAGGTCATGATCCCGGGGTCCTGGGATTGAGCCCCGTATTGGGCTCCCCGCTCAGCAGGAAGCCTGCTTCTCCCTCTCTCACTCCCCCTGCTTGCATTCTCTTTCTAACTGTGTCTCTCTCTGTCAAATAAATAAAATCTTAAAAAAAAATCAAAGATCTATATTGAAAAACACAGGAATTCACACCTCTGTATTAATAATAAGTAGGTAAGTAAATAGGTGAGTGGGGAGGGCTCTGCTTATGGGAGAGGTCAGTAGGTAACTGTGGAGGTGGAGTTGGGGTTGGAAGATCACTGTATAGCCATCAGAAAGAAGGCTAATTCAGGGAAGAACCTCCAATGGTTGCTAATTCTAGGATTGGGCTTTTTTTTCCCCATTTTTTAAAAATTTATTTTCAGCGTAACAATATTCATTGTTTTTGCACCACATCCAGTGCTCCATGCAATACGTGCCCTCCCTAATACCCACCACCTTGTTCCCCCAACCTCCCACCCCCCGTACCTTCAAGACCCTCAGGTTTTTTTTCAGAGTCCATAGTCTCTTATGGTTCACCTCCCCTTCCAATTTCCCCAATGGATTGGGCATTTTTGATGAGGCACAGGATATCTGCACGGTTCTGAATGGTTTCCACACAGACTACTCATTAGTTACAAAGACAGCAATAGTAATTGTATAGCAGAGAAATCGGACAACACTTTGACCCAATGATCAGATTTAACATCCCAGTGAAGGGCAGATGGATGTCAAGTGCCTCCAGATACAATGTCCAGAGGAGAACACAATATGGCTCCTGTAGTATCCAGACAGGGATGCATGACCTGAATCTGAAGATGGTGAATCATCAGATAGATCCAAGTGAGGAATGTCCTGTTAAAAAAGCAGGGAGCTCTATTGTTCAAAAATGTCAATGTCAAGAAAGGTGAAGAAGGCTGAGGAAGTTCCTGATTAAAGGAGGTAAAGGACACGACAGCTGAATGCAGCATGTGGCTCTAGACCGGGAGATCCTGTGCTAGAGGAAAAAGTGTTATGAAGAACATGATCGCATCAACCAACTAAGCCGGGACACCCATAAGTAGATTAGATACAAGGGCTAGGTTAACACAGAGCCTACTGATGTTGGTCAGTGCAATGTGGTTATGTACAAGGATGTTCCCATTCTTTGGAAGTGCATGCTGAAATATGTAGGGGTAACAGGTTCTACAGTTTCCTTTCACATAACTCAGAAAGGAAGGTCCAGACTGAATGCACATGATACCACCTGTGGGATAAAATGTTAATAATAGGTGAATCTGTGAGAAGGGTTTGGAAGTGCCACTTTGCATGGTTCTTACACTTGCCAATTTTTCTGTTTGAAATTATTTTCAAATGAATAGTGAAAAAGCTTTAAAAAAACCACAAATGTATGCAGTGCAAAAATCTTACTGTCAATCTGTCCCATGCCCCAAACACTTGTATTAATTTCTTGTGTTCCCTTCTAAAGTGTCCTTTTAGAAACACAATCAAGTATGGACATTTACACGCATGTTATTTTTGCTTGATCTAGAGATTTTTAGCCTCTCAAGAAGCCATATCAATAGAATCTTCCTTTTATAATTTCTCCACAGGTCTTCATTATCAGCATAACATGCAGGGGTGTCCCCCTTTTGCTGAGTCAGCAATAACAAATACCGAGTCATGATGACATCTTGCCTTTCCTCCCTATGGAGGTGAGTGACCCACAGCTCTCCTGGTTCATCCTAGGAAGCACTGGCCGGTCTAAAGCAGTGGTCTATATACATGACTCTTCAGGTGAATCTTAGGAGCTGATAATCAGCCAAAAGCTGGAATGGCTGACCTAAAGAAATGAGGTAACGAAGGCATCTGTAACTTGGAGTGGGAAAAAGAGAGTTTCTCCTAAGTTGTATTCCTTGGTGTCTTCTGGAGCATGGAGCTCAAGCCAGCAAGAAGGAAATAGAGATCCTCAGACATCCTTCTGGAAACTCTGATTCCATAACTGCAAGGTGTCTAAGGTAATTGGGACTCTCACCTCTCCAGTGGGAGGGTACACACAGAGAAACATCTGTTTAGGGAGCAACTATCATTCTGGCAAGTATTGACCTTGTCACAAGCAACACTCTGAAGAAGACATTATCAATATTCAGATTTTACCCATGAGCCAGCAGAGGGGCCCAGATGTAAAGTCAATTGCCCACAGTCAAAGAACAAGAAAATGGTAGCTAAGTGGGAGGGGGAGGAGAGGAGGGAAAAAGAGAATCTTAAGCAGCCTCCACGCCCAGTGCAGAGCCTGATGCAGGGCTCAGTCTCACCACCCTGAGATCATGACCTGAGCCAGAATCAAGAATGAGAGGCTTAACCGACTGAGCCACCCAGGTGCCCCACTAATGTATACTCTTTTTATTTTTTTTAAAAGATATTTTATTTATTTATTTGACAAACAGAGATCACAAGTAGGCAGAAAGGCAGGCAGAGAAAGAGGAAGGGAACCAGGCTCTCTGCTGAGCAGAGAGCCCGATGCAGGGCTTGATCCCAGGACCCTGGGATCACGACCTGAGCTGAAGGCAGAGGCTTTAACCCACTGAGCCACCCAGGCGCCCCCTAATGTATACTCTTAATCAGATACGTATACAGGAGAAGTTTTTAGAGATCATGTATTTGATATCTTAGGACATTTTAGTCAAACTAAAGTATATAATGAGAAAGAGGGCAAAGAAAAGGATGAGCTCCGGGCTTCTGTTTACCAGCTCAAACTCTGCATAAATGACCTGAAAACTTCTGTATCTATCCTTAAAGAAACTCTATTTCCTACAGCCACAAGCCTGAGATTTCTGAACACCAAACAACTCTCAACCTGCAAGTGTTTGAATTACAATGTAAATTAAATCCACAGTACTACAAGGTGTCTTCTGTTAAAGTGAGGGCATTGGCTGGGATGTCCTGAGATTCTGATAACTGGAATGGGGACATATAGGAAGATCTCAAGGAAGCTGAGGGTATAGAATCCCTAAATCCTCCTGAGTCTTCTTTGCCAATAGAAGCAGTCCTTCTACCTATGTCTGACTCACCAAGTCATTAAATGGTTGTGGTACATATGAGATGAGGCCCAGGCAGTCCCTGAAGGCAAAAGTAAGTCATATGAGGAATTAGCTCAAATGCCCATGGCCCCTATTTATTCTTGCTACACTACCTTCTCTCTCCAGCTACACACCTATGACCTCATGAGCAGTTCCCTAGGACCCATTGAATGAAGAAGAAAAAAACTCATGTCTGGTTTACAGCTGGTTCTGCATGACATGCAGGTACCACCCACAAATGGTGGCATCTCTCTTTGGGACATCCCTGGATGACAGGGATGAAGGTAAATCCTCTCTGCGAGCAGAATTTTGAGCATCTCACCTGGTTGTTCGTTTTGCTTGGAAGGAGAACTAGGTACTCAAACACCCGGTCCTGCTATTTATAGACATCCTCTGAGTTCAGTCCCCACAGATCTCATCCTGTACAGGGCAAGTTTGCTAGTTGACTTCAGATAGAAAATATTACTTCCCCGATTTCCACGTTCAGGGACAGAGTGGTAAAGAGCTCTGTCATTTCTATGGGACATGCAGTTTACAAGTTCCTTTCCTACTTCTACCAAAAAGAGGAAAGGGTGCTTGGCCATTTTTCACTTCCATTTGGCTGAGGCCTTAATACCCATGACCAGTGTCCCCTCCACAAAGTTTTTTCCTTTGGTAAAAATTGAGGTATGTGTAAGGTGGTTGTACACTTACTGATATATACATTTGTAATGATAAATATGCATACATTTATAAGCATAAAGTCATACTTTCACCTGACGTCTTACAACTGTCTTGCATACAGCTGCAAAAATGGTAACTCTTCCCCCAGACAGGTTGCAAAGTCCTTGGGTGATATTCATTCTTTTCCTTGATCCTGTGTAACTTGAATACGCGATATAAAGTTAATTATTATTATTATGACACCTTATGTTAGCAGATAAGAGAGCAAGAGAGGGAAGAAAACAAAAATATTTGCTTAATATATGTGTATATAATCTATATATGTACATAAACATATTCATAATGAGACAAGGAAGAAATATTCATAATAATGATAGTTCTCATTTCTGTATCTGGTCACATGGTCACAGCTTGCATTTACAGCCATATTCTTCTACTACTTGTTCCGTATTCCCTTTGCCCTCAGCAAGTCCCTTCGCTGGTTGTAGTTCTTTGCCTAGTGGGTGACCCAAACCTTCATACCTAACACCTGGACCATTAGCATTTCTGTTTGAATTGGGTTGTTGTGGTTTCCCACTGACTTTAATCATAAGACTTGGTAATACATGATAAGAGACACTCTAAGGGATCTGATCTCCTGTACTCCAGACATATTCTTTTTTACTTCTCTAGTGCAATAGAAGATCAGTTTCCTCTTGGGGGCCTGGATCAATCACCCCGCCAGCACAGTAACTCCCTTTTTTGACCCAGAGGCAAGAAGATTCCAAAGTGGCCAGGTGGTCATCTCAACTTCTGGTTCAGTGAAATCATTTGTCTCCCGGTGGAAGCATGTGCATTGTGGTCTAAGGGCTCTCCCATCCAACCCCTTGCTCCCTCTCCCTTTATCCTTTCACATCCCCCCCCCCCAATCTCCTGTACATCTGATCCTCACTTGGTATCCGCTTTTGAGATTCCAAGGGAGGAGAAGTCAAGGGCCATCTGAGGGTCTTAAGTCTGGCATGGGGCCATCCTTCTCTCAGGAGGAATAGGCAGGAGGAATAGGGCCTGGGGCAAGGAGCAGGATGAGGAGGCTGACGGCAGTCAGAAGGCCCACCCACCTCTCTGTTGGAACTTCCAGAATGTCTCCCGCTGGGTGCTTAGTTCCCATGCAGGCAGAAGGTGAAAGGCAGCCCTGGAGGGATGAATGGTAGACTCCCCTTCAGAGCCTTGGGTAACCCATCCCAGTCCAATCTCCTTTGATGCATGCTCGCACTTGCCCACTGCACTCCACCACGCATGATGTTTCCTCTGCATTAAGACTCTCTTGCTTCCCTCTCTCCTAGTTCATTACCACCCCTCCTTGGCTTAAACTTCACCCTCTTGAAGATGTCAGGCTCTTTGTTGATTGTGTTCTTTTGTACCAAGGCATTTCTCTACTCATTGCAACATTTTTATCCAATAATGACTTGTTTAATCATCATAATGCCGTAGCCAACATTTACTGAGCGCTTACCACATGCCAAGCACTGTGCAACCATTTGCTAGACTTTATTCTAGACTATACTCTCCATGAAGGCAAGGAGCATCTTATGTCTTGTTTGTGCTCTATCTCTCCAGGGCCTAGGACAGTGCCTGGAACATACTAGAAGTTCAACAAATATGTGTGGAGTAAAAATCCCCACAATGAGCCTAGCAAGTCTTTCCTTGTGCTTTTGTAGTATAAGAGATTAAATATGGTTGCAAATGTTTTACTGATCTTTCCATTGAGAGAAGTCTAATTCCCCTCTCCTTGAATGCGGGCTGGTCTAGGTAACTTGCTTGACCCACAGAATGTGCTGGAAGTGACATTCTGGGATTTTTAGGTTATAAGAAGCCTGGCTGCCTCCAGCTTGGTCCCTCTTGTTGGGCACCCTGAACCATTACCTACAGAGACCAGCTGCATGGGGCCACCGTGCTGGCGAGGCCGCATGTGTGATGCTGATAGTTCCAACCGAGCTCAGCCATCTGGTGTCCAGCCTTCTCTGCTGAGGGCCAGACCTGTGAGGGAAGCTGCCCTGGAGAAGCTCGCTGACTAGCTCAATAGTTCCAAGGGGTCTCTGTTGAAGCCACATGCCAAAGAAACCCTGCTCAGATTCTTGAGCCACAAAATTATGAGATAGAATTAAATAGCTCTTATTTTGGCCTCTCTATCTGGGTACTTCATTACAAAGCAAGAGTCATTATACATAATATTGGTTAGGGGGAAATCCCCAGGTTGATTTTCCATCTCACCTTCACCCATCCCACACTGTTGGGTTTCCCTCGAGGATTGTCACCACCAGAAGTCTTGCTAATTCTCCCCCAACTTACCTTTGATGTGGCTTGCAGAGAGCTACCTTTTCTACTTAGCTTCCATTTGTAACAATGCCTGGAAATCCCCCAAGTGCAGACCTGCCTTGCTGTGTGGCAGAGCTCCAACAGCTGCGTTGTCCTGGGTCACCTGCCCCATCATCAGATGGCCCCTTTGACCTTGGGTGACAAGGAAATCACCGACTCCCAGGTGGAGGCCCTTTTCCTTTGAAGCCTGCTGTGCCCACCCAACCATGCTCTAGCCTCCTTAGAGGGTTTCACCGTCACTGTGAGGGAAGCATAGGCAGCTGGCTGGGGCCAGCCCTGTCGGACCTGTCCCTGGTGGAGCAAAGCCCTGTTAGAGTCACCAGGATCTGTCTGTGAGGAGCTTCAGAGGGTGGCCATGGGGTGCAGGAGAGGACTGGAGCCTGGCGGATGTGCTCTGACAGTGTGAAGAGTTCTGGATGGAACCTTCCAAAGGTCTTCTGCAGTACCAAGGACTCAACAGACATTTAAGAAGCTTGAGGGCTCTTGGCCTCTCCAGGGCCTCTGGAAGGGGTTGTGTGGGGCTGCCCCTGGGGCGAGGGGCATTTGCCAGCTCATTCTGAGCAGGAAGTCTACCCTCTTCTCACCCCCTCATGGCTCTTCAAACACACACGGGTAGGTGGTGGTGGTGGTGATGACAGCATTCCTGGTAGGGGTCATAGAGTTTGGAGAAGAATAAGTACAGAATGTGTTTGTGATGCAGCAAGACAGGCACATCAGGGTCACAGCTTGTCGGGTCTTGGACATTCCTTGATGCTCCCAGGGCACAGCCATTGTTTCTCAGTGGGAAGTCAATGTGGAAATTGCATTACGTGGGGCTCATGGCGCTGCTCAGGTCTATAGAGACAAGCTCTTTGTTGGGGGCTGGTCTGGCCTCTGCATTTGTAACAAGTTTCTAGGTGGGTCAGAAGAAGGAAGTCAGGAAGTGTAGAGATTAGTATCATGGGCTCTGGAGTGGGACTGTAGGGTTCAAACTCAGACCCCAGGATACAGGGGCCATGTAATTTTGGTGCCTCAGTTCCCCTGTATGCATGGCAGATCGTCAGCATCAACTTCACTGACTTGTAATAAGGATTAAATCAAGTAAATGAGTTAGGTACTTCAAACAATGCCCAGAGAGTGCTCAGCAGCTGCAGGCTCCAGCTACCTGGATGGTAGCAGTATGTGCAAGGCAGGAACCTGTACCTTCAGTGTCTGGTCAGATCTCAATGCATGTCTGAACAGAGAACCAGAGTAAAACATATTCAGCAACACCCCTGGCCCAATCATGCCATGAGCATTTATTTTTGCAGCCAGCCCTGGCATTCTCTCTATATTTGTTTAGTTAATGAACTGAGAGATAGAGAAAGAGAGGGAGTACATGAGCAAGCAGAGGAGGGGCAGAGGAAAAGGGAGAGAGGGAATCTCAAGCAGCCTCCATGCATAGTGCAGAGCCTGATTTGGGGCTCAATCTCACGACCCTGAGATCTTGACCTGAGCCGAAATCAAGAGTTGGACACTTAACCAGCTGAGCCACCCACGGGCCCCAGCCCTGGTTTTTCTAGGTGCTGGGTGTTCCAAAAGGAACACATTGCTTCCTGCCCTTGAGATGCTCCTGGGCTCACAGATGTGGAAATGGACATTCGGGTGCGGTGTGTTAAGTGTGATGTAAGGGGCAGGGTCTGGGCACACCAGTCTTGGAGAAGCAAGGAAGGCTTCCTAGTGGAGGTGATGTCGAAGGGAGATCAGGGGGATGAGTGGAAGTTATCCAGGGAAAGGGGGCTGAATGCCAGGTATAGGGGATGCTTCTGTAATAGCGCATATCCTGGACCACGAGTGACAGAGTGGGGTATGTGCATAAGAGGTAGGGCTGTCAGGGTTTATGGCTTGAAAGATGAGCAAGATCAGCTGGTTGGGTTGAGTTGGGTTGCCCGATGCCTTTAGTTCTGTTTAGCTCTGTTTACCACAAAAGTCTGTCTGTCTGTCTGTCTGTCTCTCTCTCTCTCTTCCCCTTTGCTCAAATAAACTGCTGGTTACCAGATGGAAGGTGGATGGGGGATAGGGGAAATAGGTGATGGGGATTTAGGGATGCCCTTGTGATGAGAACCGGATGATGTATGGAAGTGCTGAATCACTATATTGTACACCTGAAACTAATATTACACTGTATGTTAACTAACTGGAATTTAAATAAAAACTTTAAAAAAGTCACCTCGTGTGTCATTGAATAACACTCCACCTGGGTTATTCAATCAGCACACTGTTTTGGTGCTCGGAGTATGAAAAGTCCCAGAGGTCCAAATCCCTGCCAGAGGAAACATGTGATCCCCTTCAAATGGTGAAGTGGTAAATAATTTGGGGTCCTTGTTTCAAAACTACCACATGGAGATTCAGGAAAGACTTCCTGGAGGTGATGGCATAGGCTAAGTCTGGAAAGGTGAGTAAAAGTGAACAGAGAGAGAAGAGAAAGAACATGGCATTTGGAGACCAGCACATGTAGAAATCAGGAGACAGGAAGCCTCAGGACTAGTTCAAAGGACTCTAATTATGGCTCAAGAGGAGAAAATGTGTCCTGGCAGGAACCATGGGAGATGAGGCAGGAGAAGGAGGGAAAGCTAAGGAGTTTGAAATTTATCCTGAATGGAGAACTAGTGACAGGTCTTAAGCAGAGGGATAAGGTGATCAGTGGATTCACTAGGATGCTGTTCGCTGCAAGTGGCAAAGCACATGACTCAAGTGGCTTCAGCAATGGGAGGCTATTAATTTCCCATAGGAAGGTAATACTAGGGTAGGTGTAGCAACTCAGCAATGTCATCGGGAGCCAAGGCCCTTTCTATCTCAGTGCCTCTGGAGAATCATTCCTCATGATTGCAAACTGGCTGCTGTGGCACCAGGCATCATGGCTTTGTACAGCATCCAGTGCAGGCAATAAGGAGGCATATGTCTCAACTAGTGGCTTTCATTGGGAGCAATTTGGCAATGTCTGGGGGCATTTTTGGTTAGCATAACTGGGAGGAAGCTACTGACATCTAGAAGGTGGAGGCCACGGACGCTGCCAAAGAGAACAAACTCCCATGAAAGAAAATCACCCAAATGGCAAGAGCACCAAGGTTGAGAAACCCTGGTCTAAATTGATAGGGTGCCTTTGGTCTGTATGGGGAGGTGAAGTTGCCTCCCCTTACTGCACTTTGGGAGCTTGGAGCCCAGAGATCTAGTTTCATGGCTCAGCTGCTGAGGTATCCAAGACACTGCTAGATATGCAAATGTACAATCAAGCTTCAATCACTTGAAGCTCTAGATAGACTGAAATGTAAGGAATGAAAGCACAAAACCTGGAAACCAGAAGTAGCTATTGGATGGGTGGGGAAAGACTTACTTATATGTTTACCTCTGTTGCATAAAATCATAAATATCCTCAGGACAGGCCATTCAAGAAGGGCATTATTATCTGTCACACACTGAACTGTTTTGCAGGACATAGCTTTCTTTCTTTCTCCCTGATACATCTTTAGTTACTGGACTTTCCATTCCAATGTTGTATTAAATGTAATGTCTTTGTTTCCTTTTAATTTTTCAAAGCAGAGGAAGTTGACTTGACCTGTCATGATGGGGGCAGCGATGGTGGGGAGTGGAGAAGGGGCTGGATTTTGAAGGCGGGTATCACCCGTATACAAGAAATACACCTTGTCTACCATCAACGCAGACCCTGACATGTTTCTGATACTTCCGTTGGAGGTTTCTGGTTTGACCTAGTTCTTTAGAAATGCAATGCTGACCTGATACCTTTTCCCTAAACTGCTTCCTTTTCCTGTTTCTTACTTACCATGGTGTCTTACACTAGTCTTGTTTTTGAAAATGAGCTCTGCTGATTAGGTATGGGTATGACTGTACTATGGGCATGTGTGCGTTCGTGTGTTCATGTGTGTGGGGGGGTTCATATATGTTTCCATGTCAACACAAGTTAGCTGACAAAGCTCTGGGATCCTTCAATAATGAAGATATGCCTCTCATTCCAGCACACCGTTATTACAAGATCAATGGCTGAAAAGAATATAATAAAAGTAGCAAACCAACTTCCTGTGCCTGAAAATCTTCACCAAGGGAGTTATGGAAAAGAAACAGCATACTTAAAAATAATGTGAAGATCAAAGAAGTTTCAAGGGAAATAAAAAGAACCCACTGGATGGAATAAAAGTGAGTCAGTAATTGAGCACTGAGAGGGACATTTATAGCTCTAACTGCTTGCATTGGAAAAGAGAGACTTTCACATAAAAAATCTAAGCTATTTTAAGATCCTGGAAAAAGAAAAGCAAAAATAAACTCCTACAAATGTAGGATTTGATTACTATCTTGTGATGTCTGTTTATTTCTGATATTAGACATTGTGCCTTTCTTTTTTTCTTTTTTCTTCTTCTTTTTTTTTTTTTTTTGGTCAGTCTTTTTTTTTTTTTTTTTTCTTAAATTTTATTTTTTATAAACCTATATTTTTATCCCCGGGGTACAGGTCTGCGAATCGCCAGGTTTACACACTTCACAGCACTCACCATAGCACATACCTTCCCCAATATCCATAACCCCACCCCCCCCTCCCAACCCCCCTCCCCCCATCAACCCTCAGTTTGTTTTGTGAGATTAAGAGTCACTTATGGTTTGTCTCCCTCCCAATCCCATCTTGTTTCATTTATTCTTCTCCTACCCCCTTAATCCCCCATGTTGCATCTCCTCTCCCTCATATCTGGGAGATCATATGATAGTTGTCTTTCTCCGATTGACTTATTTCGCTAAGCATGATACCCTCTAGTTCCATCCACGTCGTCGCAAATGGCAAGATTTCATTTCTTTTGATGGCTGCATAGTATTCCATTGTGTATATATTTGGTCAGTCTTTCTAAAGAAGTATCACTTTTATTGAATTTCTCAAAGAACAAACCCTTCCGTTTCATTTCTCAGTTGTTTTTATGGTTTTTTTTAAAATGTTATTAATTCTGCTCTTTATTTCTTTTCTTCCTTCTATTTACTTTGAGTTTATTTTTGCTGACTCAACAATATATAGAATATATATATATATATATATATATATATATATATATATATATAGGATCCTCAACAGTCAGCTGTAAAAAAATCCCAAACAATTCAGTTAAAAATTGGCAAAGGACTTGAAGAGACATCTCACTGAAGAGGGTGTACAGAGAGCAAACAACGGCACAAAGAGACAATTAACATCACTAACTGTGAGGGCAATACATTGAAACTATGATGAGGTACCACCACGTACCTATAAGAACAGATGAAAGCAAACACGGTGGCAACACCAAATTCTGGCAAGGATGTGGAGAAACTAGGTCTTCCTTACATTGCTGGAAATGTGAATGGACACTGACACTCTGGAGAAGAGTATGGAAGAGTCTTACCAAACTGAATACACACTCTTGGGCATGTATCCCAGAGAAATGAAAACTCCTGTCCTCACTAAAACCTATACGTGAATATTTACAGAAGATGAACTCTTAAGAGCCCCGAACTGGAAACAATCAAAATGTCTCCTAAGGGGTGAGTGAATGGCTCGATTGAGTGCCCTGGGCTACTACTTGGTGATAAAAAGGAACAGGCTTTTGGTGTGTGCAATTCCTTGGACAGATCGCAGGGGTTTTACAGTGAGTAAAAAACCCTGCGATCTCCAAAGGTCACATGCTGTGCAGGTTCATTTGCATACCGTTCTTGAAATGACAAAATGGTAGAGACGGAAAGCAGATTGGTGGTTGCCAGGGGATATGGGGATGGCCTGGAGAGGGAACAGTTCTGCATCTTGATGGAAGGGGTGATTGTAGGAATGTGCACACGGACACACAACTACAATCTGCAACAGAGCACAACTCCACACACATTGTACCGGTGTCAAATCCCTGGCGTTGACGTCTCACTGTAGCGAGGCAAGATGAGGCCATTGGTGGAAAAGGAGGGTTAGGCAGGATTTCTCTCTGCTATATTTACAACTTCCTGTGAATCTTCGGTTACTTCCAAGTTCAACAAAAGAACAAGTGATGATCCTGTCCCTGCTCAGCTTTAGAAGCTTCAATAATTATTTTTAGCCCACAGCCGTGGTTTTACAACTTCACAGTATTTGTGTATCACTTCTGTTGTACTAAACATGCAGGTCTCCAGGCTGGTGGCCCAGAAATTCCAATGCAGTAGATAGCAGGAAGGGGCGGGGTTCTGCCCATTTGTTGAGCTCATCAGGTGAGCTCATCACCTGCATGGGGGCCGGAGGTGGGGGGGCCGTGGTAGGGGTTTTTGGCTTATACAGGGAGAAACCCAGACTCTGGCTTTGCTCTTGAGCTCTTAATTGACAGTAAAACCCCTGCTGTGTAACAAAAACTTTTGCTCCCCAATTTCAGGACCAGAGTAAGGTGAGCAAGGAGCTGAGGGTGTGATATTTAAGGAGGCACTCACTCTCAGGTCCGTGCAAGGGCAGAACAGGCAGTGTCCTGATTCTGAGAGCAAGTACCTGCTGAAATTCGGCACCTTAGCTGCCTCCACCTGTCCTGGCCCTGCTCCCCACTCACGGACTTGGACAGAAAGGTTCATAGTTGCTTTCTTCATTATACCCTCAAACTGGACACAACCAGATGTCCGTCAGCTAGTGAATGGACCAGCAGATTGTGGTAGAGTCATAGGACAGGATAGTGGTCAGCAATGAGAAGGAACAAGCTACTAATACATGCAACAATATTCCTGTCTCTCGTAAACGGTATGCTGAGTATCACAAAAAAGGACATATTCTGAGCAAAACAAGGGAAATTCTGGGAAATACAAAACTAATCTACAGTGATAGAAATTCTGGGAAAGACTATGCTAATTTGCACTCCCAGAAAGCAAATTGGTGGGGGCCTCGGGTGGGTGATTTGTCTGAGCAGGTGGGACATTACAAGGGCACTTTTTTTGGGAGGGGGGCATCAGGAATGTTTCATATCTTGACTGGTGGTGGTGTTCCTATCCTCCACCGGTGTACACGTGTGGAAATGTCCACTTAACATGAGTACATTTTATCATATGGGAATTATAGATCTCTGTGAAGTTGATTAAAGAAACAAAACAGAAAAATAAACAGAACCCCGGATGCTTCACACGAGGGTGAGGACCCTTGGGGCAAGGCTGGTGGGAATGTGAACCCACGTAGCACTTGGAGGAGCAGCTGGGAGGAGTTAGGGCTGCAAATACTCTCTGATACCCCAGTGTCACTCTGGGAGTCCTCATCCAGAGAAGATCTGCCACCTGCGATAAGGAGACAGGCAGGGAGATGGATGGTTGATGGACGTTTGATGACAAAGATTGGAGAGAAACTAGGGGTCTGTCACTAGGGAGTAGATATATAAAATGTTGGTCCGTGCACATCCAGTAAGGCAAAGCAGCAACCGGAAATAGATTTACGACAGCTACATGGCTGTAGTTTGGGAAAAAAATAGTATTCATGGCTGAGTAGAAAAAAGTATTCTAGATTATATTTATGGCACAGTGTCATTCAGGTAAACTAAATGCATGCACACTGGGGTTTTTAAGAATATAAATATATATCCCATTTTTCAGGCATGATTTTGAGGACTGGTCAGATCCAGAACCGGGAACACATCTTCAGAGTTGGTGGTTTTCAATCTGGGCTACACCAAATCACTGGGGGAGTTTGGAAATGCTGATGTCCGAGCTTCACAGCCAGAGATTTCAGGTTGATTGGCCTGGAGCGGGGGGCCTGGACCACCAGGACGTTTTAAAAAGTCACTTCCCCTCTCCATCCCTCCCTCCCCTGCACATGCAGCCAAGATTGAGAGCCATTGCCCAGGAGCTCAGATTTTGTAAGTAAAACAATTACTCCAGATAATCATGTAATTTAAGCAAGTTTGGAAGACACTTGAGCCTACAGCTCCCACGGCTGTAAAATGGAAAAGACACGCATCTTACAGAGTCAGCGGGTTAGGTGTGATGTTGATCATTGGTTGCCACTTAGAGTCTCAACAAATGGTAAACACTATTTTGGGAAAAAAAAAAAAAGAGGTCATTGATAATCAACATCAAAGTTAAAAAATAGAACTGCGAATCCTGGTAAGTTCACATATTTTCCTGGGAAGGAGAAAAGCTTCCATATTGGTAAAAATGAAGGGGGGACCGCACTGGTTCTCAATGTCCCCAAAGGTTCTCAATGTTCCCACCAGGTCAGGAAGCTGGACTTCTTGGCAGTTATAGTTTGAAGATGCTAGAGAATTCACTGTTGGCCACTGCCCTCTATTGAAATAATACTGTCACTTCTGAGTAGAGAACACTCAAACTTGCCACGTAATTCCACTTGAACTTCCGCTCATTGGGGGAAGAGACTGACCTTTTTGTGAGCACTCACAGAAAATATTGCCCCTTAAAGGAACTCTTATAATCATAGTAGCTGGTATGTGGCGCTTTCTTACATCTGTTCTAGACATTTGACATATGTCAATCCTCACCTTGAACATAGCTCATCTCACTGCAAACACAAGAGGCAGGTACTATATGTTATATAGACAAGGGACGTGAGGCACAGAGAGGTAGCTAACTTGCTGAAAATCACACAGCTGGGAAGCAGCCAAGCTGGCTCCAGGGTCTATTCCTACCCAGCTCTGCTCTTCTGCCTCTTGAATGCCTCTGTTTCCTCTGATCTGATCAGGGCAATTGTTCTGCATCCTCTATTGTTCTCCAAATATTATTTTTCCCAGTTAAAACACCCTCAAGTCTGCGCCCCACCCTTGGGAGTCTCCCCTTCACAGCAAAATTCCTTGAAAGAATAGTCCGGCAGCTGGTCTGCCATGAGTTCTCACTTCCAAATTCCTCAGGAGTCTGGCCTTGTCCTGTTTCTCTGATTTCTATGAGCTCTCCCCAAATGCCCTCACTCAGGTTCATGGTTCATAATCCCAAATCAGACCAAGGTAATCCGTGTGCTAGTTCATAATCCAAAGAGATTTTCCCAGAAATTGAGACCCTGGCTAGATGTCATGAGAATCTTATGGTGCAGGAAGGGCGAAATGAATTCACGACCTCTGCTGGATTCCCCTACCTTCACCCCCAAGGCACCTGCACCCCCAAACACATGGCTTCTCTGGGCATTTCCATGCACTTTTCCCTTGTATCCACCAGGAGGCAGTCTTTGCTTCTTATAGCCTCCATTCCTCCCTCTTCAAAGACCCAGTACGCAATCCTGGCTATTTTGCAGTGGGTATGTGGATGGGTGTGAGCTGAGACACGCTTAAGTGCAAATTACACACCAGATGTTGAAGAGTTAGTACAAAAAAAAAGAATATAAAACATCCTACTAATAAATGTAGTAAACTGACTACATGTTGAAACGATATCTTAGATACATTAGATTAAAATTAATTTCTCCTATTTATTTTTAGATTTTTTAAAAATGTGGCTACTGAAAAGCTTAAAATTGCATCTGTGACTCATTTTATATTTTTATTGGACGTTCTGGCTTAAAGGCTCCTTCCCAATGGCAAACTCTAGGTAGCCCTGCAAAACCCTGGGGTTCTAAGGAACCCAGTTTGAAAACCATTTGCTTGACTTTACTCATGAAGAAACTGAGACCCAGACTGACCCACAACTTTTCCAAGATCATCCAAGTGACGGAATCTTGCGTTTAGATTAGAAGCAGGGTGTCCTACACTCTGCTAATTTTTCCTCTCTATCTTGCAGGTCCTTGAATGCCACATGGGGAAACAGGCACAGTGGGCCTTTAAGGTCCTTTACTGTGAAATGTCACCACCTCAGGTTCTCTTCCTGCTTCCCTCCTGCGTGTCTCCTGCACTCTAAGGGGCTGCTTTCTGTGGCCTGAGCATTTTCCTGCTTCCTGCTAGGAACCCTACTCCTCTGGTCCATACTTCAGGGCTTTATCTGACTGCCCCGTCTACACAGCTGACGGCCTGATTGGAGACCCTGAAAACAAGCTGTGACTGACGGCTGAGCCCTCCTTGTTCTTTTGTCTTAACTCCCCTCTTGACTTGTCCAATCCCAGTCCTACCCAATGGCCAGGGTAGATCCGATGGGGATACATCCAATCCAGCTGGAAGGATGGGAAACGGCCAGCCAGAGGGCCACGGGCTGACCCCATGACCACCATGCTGGGCCACTGTGGAGAGCTCACATAGCCCATCTGTCCTGCCTGCAGAGGGGTGACTGGTGATCATATGGCCAGTGATTCATACAGGAACTGAAAATGCCCCTTGCTGTGGCGACTTCTCGAAAGCAGACGCATGAATCAGCAGCAGGGAAATGGGGAGGTGAGCCCGGCCCCGAGTCACAAGCCTCCTCTCCCAAAACTCAGCAGAGCTACAGCCTTGTGGGTCGGGGTAGTGGTATTTATGGTAGGGGCTGAAGTCCAGAACACAGGTGTGAATGTGTGTGTCTGCCCCAGTGAGAAGACAGCCCTGTTGCTGGCTGGTGTCCTCCTCATCACAGATACCCTACGCAAGGGGGAACAAATCCAGAAACCCCAGGCCCTGGATTCCAGGTCGAGTTGCCGTGTGGGTCCAGGGATGCTTAGCCAGGGTCATTGTGCTGTGCCTGCAACTTCCCCTCTCCTGGCTCTGGGGCCACAGAGAGAAGAGCTGAATCATGAAGCCGTAAGAGGACCCGTGCCATGTGGATCAGCAGTCACAAGATGATGGTTCTCCTGAGTTCTGCTGCAGCCCTAGCTGTGCCGCCTTGGGCTAGCCACCGGACATCTCAGTTTCTCAGCTGATGTTTTTTATTAATTATCTATCACTTTAAAAAATAACTCCCTCAAAACTTAGTGCCTTCTACCACGAATACTGATTAACTTACACAGTATCCGTGGCTCAGGAATTTGGTTGCCACTCAGCTGGGAAGTTTGGGCTCATGAGCTTTCATGGCATGAGGCCTGGATGTTCACTGGGGCTGCAGTCACCTGAAGGCTTGACTGGGGCTGAAGGACCGGCCTTTACTATGGCTCATACACAAGGCTGCCGGCAGGACCCCTTAGTTCCTGGCCATGGGAGTTCTCCACAGTGCTGCCTGAGGGTCCTTCTGACACGATGGCTGACTTCTCTCAGAGTGAGCAATCTAAGACAAGACAGAGGCCACACTATTTGTAGGACCTAGCCTGTGGAGTCGAGTCCTGTCATTTCTGTACTATGCTATTTGTTATACCAGTCAACCCTATTCAAGGGTGCAAATACCACAGTGACCCACTGGGGGCCATCTTGAATGCTACAGTGGTGTTAATAACATCCACCATGCTCATCTTACAGGGTCATGGTGAGGTTTTGTTTGCTTACCCACAGCAAAGAAAACCATTAACCAGAGGACGCATCTGCTAAGAGTCAAGGCAGCAGCTGCTGAAAACAGGTGTCAAAGGGGGCTACTGGGGCTGGACCCTGAGACCATTAGATGAAGCTCCATGAGGAGCAAAAGGTGGGGGGACAACTGGGAAACTCGATAGCTCAGGGGCCTCCAGCCCTCTTTGTTGTCCCATATGAGGGTACAATTTGGGGACACTTAGGAGAGTGTCTGTCAATGTCCTCATTGCATATGGGTGCTCACCAAAGGGAGGTTTTTTTTTTATCCATTAGTGTTCTCTCAAATGAAAGCAGGTGGGTCACAGTCTCAGGAAGTCCAGGAGGGAGGCTAGGCCAAGATGGTGGTTGAATTGTGCCTTAGCCTTTAGTTCTGACACTTAGATGAGTTGGTATGTTCTTTATGAACTGCAGTGGGCTGCATAAATGGGAAGGACCATGTCACTACTTTCTGGCAAGACTCTGCTAGATCATTTCTCAAAGGATCTCTCCACCTATTTTCTTAAACAGCCACAAAAAGAAATTAGATGTCGTCAATGTTTTGCAACAATCGGAAACAACTTCTTGGAGTTGACCCTAAATCTTTTCTGGCTCACTGATGCTCACCCCTCCATATGGATATTCTGGTTATTACTGCTGCATAATAAATTGCTCTAAAACACAGCAGTGTAGAACAACAGCTATTTGATTTTGCTCATGATTTTTTTTTTTTTTTAATTCCGAAAAGGCTTATCTGGACCCTTCACCTGGGCTTTCTCATGTGGTTGCGATCTGATCTCAGCTGAGGCTTCAGTCATCTGAAGGTCGGGTTGGGCTGGATGCCCAAGATGGCAGCATGCACATGGCTAGCAGCTGAGGCTGGCTGCGGGCTGGAAGTTGAGCTGAATTCCTACACGTATCCTCTCCAGCATGGCAGTCTCAGGGTTTTTGGATTTCTTGTATGGTACTGGATCCCTCTGCAGCTAGTGTTCTGAGAAAAGTGGCATCCACATAACCTTTTGGGAAGGTCATCAGGGTCACTTCTCCCACATTTCATCAATGATATACTACCATGGCCCCCTGGGTATAAGTGAGCCATCAGGCTATCACAGATTTAAGGGGATGAGAACTAGACTCCATTTCCTGATGGCAGAGTGGCAAGGTCCCATAAGTTGCTGTGGCCAGTTTTAGAAGGTATAATCTTCCATAAAGGGCGACAGTCGTTTCCCATACTCAAAGGCCGTGTTGAGTACTGCACAACTTGTTTCATAGAGTCAAAGACTATTTAAAGCTGGATAGAGTCTTAAAGATTCTCTAGTTTAATCGGTTTATTTTTAGATGAGGAAAATTGAGGACTTGAAAGCTGAAGTGGCTAGCCCCAGACCCCATAGCTGGTCGGAGGGGACAGCAGCACTGGGAATCCCAGTCTCCTAACCACCTGTGCTCCATCCTGCCTTTGGCAAACTCGGGTGGTTGCTGGCATCATTCCCCTTTCTTCTTCCTAACAGGAGAATGATTTTGCTCAGGTATCTTCTCTTCCCACAAGGCTTATAGCTCCAAAGGGAGCTCACCCTGTGGTGTTGCTCTGTCCTCACCCAAGGTAAGTATGGCAGGAGCTATTTGGCCACCAGGCTGCAAACAAAGCCACCATCCCAAGGGAGGCAGAGTCTAGAAAGTCACCAGAAAGTAGAGTTGCTGCTGTTGGATGAGGTCCGCCCCGGGCCTGCTCTGTTGAACTTCCCATCTTGTGAGTCAACAACCTCCTTATTGTCAAAGCCATTTTGTTCAGGTTCCGATTACTTGTAGTCAAGTGCATCCTAATTAAAATACTTCTATTTCTGGGATTAATCCTGACCTTAGAAGGGACATTTAAGGAGGTTTAGCTCAACACCCCAGGCTTAGGCTTCAGGTATGGCCAGTGTGTCCTGACCTGAACTTGTTTCTGGTAACTGGGATTTCTTCTCCCTCTCTGTGCCCAGTCTCTACCTCCAGTGGCTCAGTCCCTCCAGAACCCACTCTTATTACTGTTACTTTCAGTTCCTGCTCAGGGCTGGAGTCCTCTCCTCTTCCAAAATTTTACACCAGTGTCTACAACCCTATGACCCACTGTTGTCTCAGGTGTTCTCCTACCTGTTGCCCATCTTCTTGGATTTGTGAGGATCACTGCTGTTGGGGTGTTCTGCATTGAGCTCTAAGTTCTGCCCCTGTTGGTACATGGCTGGTTGGACCCCGTGTAGACACCCAGTCCTGCCTGCTGGACTGGACTTCATCCCTGCACCTGCAGCTGGGCGGATGAGGCCTGTCCTTCCCACAATTCCCTTTGTATCTTTATGGAAGTGGGGGTCTTTTGTAGATCTTCCTAGTAGATACTCTGGGGGAAAATCCTTGGTTTGGGAGGTACAACATCCCATATTTATACCTGCAAATGCTTCACAGTGCACGAGGCACATGTTTTATCATATTTCATCCCCGCTGGTTGGGAAGTCAGGTCACATGGGGATTTTGAAAGCAAAACAAGAAAATCCATTTATGTCATTTCTCACTAGGATACGTTTTGCTTGAGGTCTCTGCTTGTACCCTCACCACCTCTTTGTGGCCCCAAATGATCCCCCTGCACTTGGAAGTATTGCCTGTTTGCTAAAAAGAAGTCTGCATTCAGGGCAGAATTCATTCTGAAGCCTGATTTTATGGTAATTTTGGAGTTAGGATGAGGTTACAGGGCGGTAGGTGACTTTCAATTCCTTTAAATAATGACAGCTGTTGGTACTGATGTAAGGAACTGCATGATTGTACATGACTAAACCGGCTTAGATCAGTTCTAACACTGGGAAGTAGAAGAAGCACATACTTTGATGAGCAGCAAGGAATTTGCTCAAGATTTCAGTGAGGTGAAGGAGGGACCAGGGAAACTTAACCTCACATGTATGTGTCCAGCAAGTCCCTTGAAATCTTCCTCTGGACTATGGTGGTATGTCCTCTCTTCTTGCCTGGCCTTTGGCCCACAGTACCCAGCCCTACCCTCCTTCTTCCTCTTTCATGTTCTGGAAAAACTCCTTCCTTCTGCAGAAAATTTGCAGCTCAAAGTCGAGGCTAGAAGCTCCCTCTCTACCCTTTGCATGGTGAACTTCTCAAAGTAACTTTCATGCCAGCTTTGTAGTCTTTGCAATGACCTTGAAAATGCTGACCAGTGAAAATGAAGGGTGATGAATTCAAAGTTCTTGATAAAGAAGCATCATGGGTTTTAATCTCTCTGTATTTCCTTGTAGTGGTTCCGGGGTGTCAAGGATGGATAGAAGGCTGGCAAGCTTGGCCTGGTTCCCCATCTCTGAAGCCTCTTCCTTTCTGCAGCCGATATCACCCCCAAGTCCTCTTCTGCCAGATTTCTAAGGAGGCTGCAGCCCAAACCATGAGGATCACATCGTTGGAGCCCTTTGTGTGCTCTGGTTCTAACCATGCTCCAGTTCTGGCTGCCCAGTCTTGGCCTCATTTCTTAGATCTTCTCTCTCCCCCAAGGAAGCTTGCTCATCCCCCAGACTTACCATGAATGGGCACTGCCTGGTCCCCAAGACCCTTCTTCACATCTTTGGGGGTTGGATTCCTGCACCGGACTCCAGCCCAGCTGGGACTCTGAGATTTGAAGGATGCCAGATCTTCCTGATGAAAGTTGATGGGCTTCTGTGCTCGCAAGTGTACCTCTCACTTCCCAGTTTGGTCACATACAACCATGAGGTTCCTCTGATTAATATTATCAGCCGCCATTAATTGTAGGAGTCAAAGGCCAGCTCCTTCTCACACTCCAGGTTATCATAAATGCAAGTCTCAGAGTGAATTCTTCCCTCCAAACAAACGCTGATTAACATTGAGGCACAAATCAATCACAACACCTCTTGTGGGCTTGATGAAATCCAAACTCTCCATTCTTTAGGGCTCTCCAACAAGATGGTGCATGAAAGAAAGTCTCATCTGAGGGAAATGTGGTAATTCTCTACTAGTGGGATTGGCCAGCTACCTGGTGAGACTCAGATTGACCCACACCCTCCAGAATCAGCAGCTAGATGTGTAGGCCCTGGGCAACTTTCCTAAGTGGGAAGGAGGAAAGCCTCACTAGATTCTAGCACCCTGTCCACATGTTTGTGGAGTTTCTCCATGCTTCACCAATGAGAACCCATCCCTCTATACATTATGCAAACTAGCAACACCTCTGGCACTGATTGGAAACACAACTGAAGCACTGAAGTGGGAGTCCTCTGGGCTTCTGATTAAACTCAAATGACCACCCTTGGAGTTGCCCTGGTTGGGACAACTGGCCTCCTTGAGGAGGTAGATGAAATGGCACAGACTCACAATTGGATCATGCTTTCGGTGCTGAAACATTTAAAAGTCAATTGCAGATTCCAGGGCCTCTATATTAATATTAATGAATAAATAGCCTTTCTGGCTTTACGAGATGCCATGCCATGGATTTCCGCCCCTTGCAAAGTAAGTGGTCTGAATTATTTCTAAGCCTCCTCCTCCATGCCACCCCCCCCACTCCTCCGGCCAGGAATCTCACATGGACTCACCAACAGGGCCACTAACTAGGGCTCTGCATGCCCCATTTCATCTCCTTCCACTTCCAGCCTCCTTGGCAACCGGCATGTGTTGCTTGAAGTGCCTACAATGACAAGCACCCTTTCAGAGGCAAGCTGCTTCTTCCCCACTCCAACCCTTCCTGTGGCCAGTGACCACATGAACAAGTGACCTGTCTCGGCCAATCAACGGGGCCTCCCTCATCCTTTTTGCCAAAGTGCTTGGCCAGGAAAGGGCATTTGGTCTGCAAAGCCAATCGGGAGAGCTCTCGGTTGTCTCAGCCCAGTGGTGGAGAAGATGGCCACCTGGCTGGGTTTCGGGTCTAGAGCTGCCTGCTCGGGGGACATTGGCTTTGTGGGGTCAGCTACCTTGTGAGAATGAATCCAGGTGGCAGAGAGAGAATCAGAGACATAGGTTGTGACAGACTGAAGGTTTGTGCCCCATCCACCGAATTTACATGTTGAAGTCCTGATGCCCAAGGTGATTGACATATTAGGAGGCAGGACCTTTGGGAGGCAAGTAGGTTTCGATGAGGTCAAGAGGATGGGGCCCCCAAGATGGGATTCGTGCCCTCACGGGAAGAGGAAGAGGAGAGCCCAGTGCTCACTCTCTCTGCGCCATCATGCACTCATGCAAAGCGGAGCTCCCAAGAGGGCAGGTGATGAATTGGCTGTCTACAAGCCAGGAGGCAGGTGCTCACCCAGAGTGAGCGTGCCAGTGCTTTGATCTTGGACTTCCCGGCCTCCAGGGCTGTGAGAGACAAGATGCCAGCTGTTCGGAGCACCCAGCCTGTGGCACTTTGTTATAGCATCCAAACAGACAGAGATGTACATGGAGAGAGGAAGTCCTCCCAACAGATGAATCTCTAAATCCAGTCCTCCCTGGGTCCAGCTGCACTCTGTGTGGTTTGGTCATGCAGCCCACAGATTCCCTTTTTAGCTCATACTGGTTTGAGCTAAGTTTCTGATTAATTTGTCCGCCATCACCAGTCAGCAGTTGCTTTACAGGACAAAACTTTCACTCCTTGTGGGAGCCCCATGTTGCCAGGCCTCTGGCGCTTGCTGTTGGGGACCATCTAGGTTCAAACAGAGACCCTAGTATCGCAGTGCATTTGGCTTGTGGACGTGTGTCTGGTAGATGTCCACTCTTGGAGTTCACAGGGTGGACACACCTCTGGGCTTGCCCACAACTAATTCATGCACGTCCTAGAGCCAGGAAGTCCTGATTAGCGATGTTGGTCTCTTATTTTCAAAGGTTGTATTGTCTCATGAGGTTTCACCCTGTCATCCTCATCAGAAACCAATTCTGCCTCCTGGGAGGGATGTCCTCCCCCCAGGACCTGAGGCTAATTCTACTCCCTCAGTGCTACCCTACTCTCCTTTCCTGTGCATCCTCAGACCCCAGTGTGCACACCATGGCTAACCCATCTGTGATCTCCAAGACAGGCCTCATACTGTGGAAGTTCAGTGAGGCCCGTGTGTCTGGTGCTCTCTGCCCATGTGAACACTCCAGCCTCACCTTTCTGCTACTGATGCAGTACACGGCTGACTCACCCTGAGCTGTGGGTTCAGCAAGCAGGACCCTCTCGATCTGTATCTATACTTTCCACACAGAGAAAGCCAGATAGCATCATGTGTTAATGGTTTGTTTCTATCTCATCGATCAAGAGCTTGAAAGCAGTAGATTCTGCTGCATCTTTTCTCCTTTGATTAATTAGGTCTGGGGGCCCCAGGACAGCTGAGGAAGAACCTAGGGTTTCGTTTTCCCATCTGTAGAATGGAACCACTATGACAACATTGCTTGGACCTCATCTCCAACAGGACTGAATATTCTGGACATGCAATAGAAACTTCGGAGTGCCCCACAGCCCTTGAGAGAAGGGGGTTTCCTGAGAGGACAGCAGTGTCTGGTGTCACAGGTGGTTTGGGGCCCATCCATGCTCTTGACTTCTTTCATGACCTCATGGCTGCATGTGCACTCCCTCTCCTCTTAATCCCAGGAAGGCAATTGTCTCTGGCTTCTCCAGCCCCACATCTCAGAGGTGGGTGGTCTGACTGGCAGACACTGGAGATGTCCCCTACTGTTCATTCTTTCTCATATGATCTAGTTCTGGGCTTTTAGCCAGACCCATAGCTGCCTAGCCTAGGACTAACACTTCCCAGCCTTCCCTGCACCTGCGTGTGGCCATGTGACCACATTTTGGCCAGTGATTCATACAAGTGAAAGTTATCTATATGACTTCCAGGCTGTGCTTTATAAGGGAAGAGGCATGTCCTCTGGCTCATTTTTCATTTCCCATCTGGCAGAAAGTGGAAACACTGTGGAAAGCCATCTTCGACAGTACAGGTGAGGACCACACCAGAGTTGGCAGAACAACAAGATAGAAAGAACTTGGACCCCTGACACCTTTGCAGAATAGAGCTGCCCTACCAGCTTGGACTTCACATGAGAAAAAAGTAAATGTACATTTGTATTAGCCATGTCATTGGGCTTTGGTTTGGGCAGCTGAGTCACTGTTACATTTAGAAAATCACATTGCCTTCAAGCTAGCTGCCACAACTAGAAAACCTATGGTTGGGCTCCCTTGGGTTGATACCCACCCTTGACCCCATCAGTGGTGACCTTTGCACAGAGAATAGTTTAGCACTGCTTCCTGGGGTAGAGACAGTGGGAAGAGCAGTTTCAGTCAGGAACGGATACATAGCACAGCAGGGCAGGCACCAAAACAAGAAACTTGTGTGGCATGGGTCATGGGTCATTTTCACTAGGTGAATAGAAAAGGACATCAACTGGGCTTGCTTGCAAATCTCTGGATTTGCAAGATGGCAAGCAGATGAAATACAATCAGGTTGGACATCCAGAAATACAGACCTAATGGCTCCAGTGGCTGGGGACATGAGCAATAGGAATTGGTGGCATTATCAACCGGACTCAGTGGCCACCACATGTCTGCCTCTTTCTGTCCTATAATTCCATGTCCCCCCCTCCTGGTTAGAGACTCTGATTGGGTTAGCTAATGCCGTCTCCTTGGTTTGGTCATTTCCCTCTGCATCAGGTTGTGTCATGAACCACTAGCAGTTTATGGTGGGGTATCCACTCCTGGTCCCCTCGGTGGGTACCCCTTATCCAGCTGTCATCCCAGAACTGTTTTCTCTAGGTGGGTGGGTGGACCGGGCTATAGGCCAGGGAGTTTCAGTTGAAGGGGACATTGGCAGCAGTCGCATCTGGTGATTCAGGCAGGTTGTAGCATTGAGAAAGTTCTATCCAAAGCAAGAGAAGGGACCCAGGTGTGGGTGAGGCCAGGTGTCCGTGGCATGAGCCAAGAGGGAAGCCCTTGGCTTCAGCTGGAGCATGCACAGTGGTGCTCTGTCTGAGCAGGGAGAGAGGATGGAAGATTCTAGCTAGAACCCTGCAGAGAGGAATTCTGTTCCAGGGGAACCTAAAGCGGCTGGAGTCAGGCCCCGGGGAAAAAGCCAACCCCTTGGTGTACAAGATAGGTCTAAGGCTCAGAAGCAAGACTATAGAAGAGTCCAATCCACTCTGCTCGATTCATCCTCCCTCTTGCTCTGCTGCCAGCATTTTTTCAATTATTTTCACTGTGGCTCCTAACCAGGGCTCACCGGCCACCCAGACAAGGCACAGCAGAGTCCGGCTTCCTCCTTCTCAGAGTAACTGCTGGAACAGAGAGGCTACTAAGTTCACTTGCTTCTGTGCCTTAAGGTTTCAAAATGATGAGATGGAACAGACATTCTAATTGCCCAACAGCCCTACCAATTCTCTTCTTCTTTCTTAGGAAAAGAAACCCAATTTTAGCCTCTCTGCAGCTCAGGGTGGCCAAGGGATGAAGTAGAAGGAATGGCCTGTCGGTAAAATATTTTGGAGAAGCTGGCTTGGCTGGTAAAACTGCGATTTTTCCCTCTCCCACGTCCTCCTGCCGCTGGCTTGGAGCACAGATGGGTGGGCTGCATCTCCAGCAGCCGTCTGGGATCACTAGGTGATCAGATGGATGGAAGCCCCACGCTGAGATGGAAAAACAGAGAGGTCAGAGTCTCTGATGCTGCTATGGGTCCCACATAGCCTGGGGGCTCACCTCCCAGGTCTTCTGTACCTAAGTGAGGCATACATTTCTATCTTGTGGAAGCAGTGTTCTTTGTGAACCAGTAGTTTGGGCATCCCCTCGGGAGCTTGTTAGAAATACTGAAGCTCAGAGCCTGCCCCAGACCTTTTGGATCAGAATCTGCATTTTAACAGGATCCACAGGTGATTCGTGTATGTGCACATGATGGTTTGGTTTGAGAAGCGCTGGTTTAAGCCACTATTATTAGTGTTTATCTTGTTGTTTGTAGCTGAATCTCATTCTTGTGGATAGAGAAGACGATTTCCATGCAGGGTCACCAAGAAAATGCGGCCGAAGAATGAATCCGCTGGGAAGCTTGCTTGCTACTGGGCTTGCCACCGGGCTCTCCCACATAGCTCCTCTATGTTCCCTGCTTCCAGGAAAAGTATGTATGACTTTCCAGAAAACCCTCATTTCCCCAAGTCTTACCATGAGGGGCTTGGGGATCCCTGACTAGGGTTGTCCTGGGGCCCACGTTCTTGAAAAGCAAGGGTGCTATGAGCTCTTATTACCTCCACCCCAAACTTCTATCTCTAGACCAAAGGGTGTCAGAGGACAGATGATGGTATTAGCTTGGAGGAGGTAGATGAGGGGGCCCACAGTCATTCTGAAAGCTTAAGGCATCACAAAATAGATCATCCTTCCCAGAAGCCTTGACCGTCTGTTTAAAAAAAATTTTTTTAATAAAATTTTAACCCCCCCCCCCCAAAAAAAAAACACAAAACAGGCGTTTCTAGGCTTTGTTTCTGGGGCTGCCATCACATTCAGCCCTTTTGTGACTCAGACTTGACTGCCTGGGAGGGTCACGCCCTCTGGTGCAGAACTCCCCAGCTCATCCATATCTGCCCAGATGGGCAGGGGAGGGGTGGAAAGGAAGCTCCTGAGGACGGCATTCTGGAAACTGGTTCTTGCCATGTTACCAACTGCATGCAGCTCTTCCCGTGGCTCACTCAAGGGCATCCAATGCTAGTGAGGCTACTGAAAGCAATGGTTAAGAACACGAGTCTAGGTTTCCAGGAGATCTGCTTTCAAACCCTGCTTCTGCCCTGGACTCCCTTCCGACCTTGGACAAGCCTTCTCTCCGAGCATGGGGTAGACTTTCAGTAAATCCCAGCGCTGCTGAAGTTGGCCTGGGTTTCCTCATCTGTACACGGAGTAATAACAATGATAAAATAACAAATCTTTGGAGGATTGCCGTGGGCTCGGGTACCTGACCTTGTGCATCGCTACATCCTCAGTTTTAGGGGCAGGCGTGTGCTAGCTTCCCGGGTCTACACCTCTCAAACAGTAATACCCAAATGCCATCACCTGGGGATTTTAGTAAAAGGCAGTTTCTGACCCAGCCGTCTGGAGTGGACAGTCTGAAAGCTTCCCCGTGCTGCTGGTGACCCCACCGTGGAGACAAGACTGTAGACTCTCTGCTAGTGACTTGTGGGTGTCCTTTTGTCACAGCACCTGCAGTTACAGAAAGCAGAGGACCGCCACTTGCTGCCTGGGCCCACTACAAGCTTTCTGTTTCTGTTTTGTTGTTAATAATGTATTAAAGGCAGAACTTCATTTTGGATAAAATGCCTATCTCCTGGCCAAACAGGGAGTGATGACGGTGGGATCTGGCTCCCTCTGGGTTTCTTGTGGTGCCCGATTTCCTCCAGTTTCGAGGCTGCCTCTCAGTTTGATGTGGCAGTTTTGCTGTGGTTTTGTCTTTCAACACACTTCCTGCTTTTCTTGCAAAACAAAGACTGCTTACCCCTATGCTGCTGGCCAAAACCCAAATGATTACAGGTTTCCTCAAGGGCTTGAGCAGGGCCTAGGGGCATGTCATTGGTTCTCCGTGTGTGAGGCCTTTGGCTTTTTTCCATTTGCACAGTGGGATTAAGATCAGCATGGACTTTTAATTTCTACTGGAGCAGACAGTTGCAATTCTGTTAGAGGAACATGAGGCTGGCAGTACCTCACAGCTTCAGCTTTCAAGTGGAACTCCTGCTCAGCCCCTCAAGGATGGCAGAAAGTAGAAGCCGGCCATTTTTGTAGTTGGGATTGCCCAGGTTGCACGATTTCTATGGCAGTGCTCACAGTTGCTAGTTTCAGAGATTCATAACCTGCTGGAGCTGAACAGGACCTGAGAACTACTCAGCCAGCTCCTCTATGTTTCAGCGGTGGAAACTGAAGTCCAGAGAGGTCAAGTGACTTGTCCAAGGTCACACAGCTAGCCCCACCTTCATGGTCTTTGAGAATCACACCACAAATACTTCAGGTGAATTGTTTTGTTTGGTCAACACCTTTCCCCCACCCCGCCCCCGCCCCCGCCATTTCCTACAACTTCTAAACACCATGTGATAAGAATAATGTATTAACCATTTCTCTCTTTTCTTTATGAGTTTTTCCATTATGGAAATAACACAAACCATATTACAGTCTACTGGAAAACAGAGGGAAATAAATCATCCACACTATCTCTTTTTGACCCAGTGCCTTTTACTTTCAAATCCTTTGGTATTTTTTTTTTATTTTGCTTTTTAATTATTAAAATACAGGTGCTTGGAAATAAAAATTCCAACAGTATAGAATGCTATAAAAGTAAATCTTCCCCAGTCCTTTACTATTTTTCCTTCTGATTGGTACTTCTTTTCACTGTTTCTATGTCTATTTTGGGGGGCACTTACCTTGACTGATAATGCGAAGTAACATACTCCATTCATGGCTTCACATGGCAATTTTAAGCACTGTCTACAGACTTTCAGCTGTCCCAGGTGAATAACTTCTTCACTTATGAACCCCCTTCTTCCACCTCCAAATCGTTGATAGGTATGTATTTTTATTTCTTCTGATGGTTAACCTTATGATTTTATATATCAGTCAGTCTCTGTATACTGACCCACTAATTGCAGGTAGTAATTCTTGGTTCCTCACGGTGTAAGACAGGTAACAAATACTCCTTATTTCCCTCCACTTCTCTCTCTTCTGCTGCCCACCCTCTCTCATTTATCCCACTTCTTTTACCTTGTCAAGTTCATAGAACAGACATGCTCTTTGGTAAATGTGTCTCCCATTATTTGTCAGTAAGTTCATTCTGATCACGGAAAGCCAATGAACAAACAAATGTACTATGTGAAGTACAAAGATAGGGCAAATACTATTCTCTAAGAAGCAAGTGTTATGGTGAGATCTGTGGAAGGGGTTGTTCCAATGTCAAGGTCAAGTGGGTCTTCTTAGACTCCATCAATTATACAAAATCACGATTTTTAGCGGGGGTCGGTTTTAATGTGGGCCATGATGTAGGTATGTATATTATATTAGTATACATTATATATTATAAATAAAACATATATATTTGCACAGCTTACTATTTTCTGAAGTTTTTAGTTGGTTGGCAATAGAAGCATATGCCTTCTTCATACCACAAATACCTTCCACCTCTTTGATTATATCATTTATTAGGTACTCCGAAATATACAGACTTTTGGTGAAGCCAACTGCACATCTGTACTGAAGTTTGAGTTTCTTTTAATTGTATTTCTAGGCTGGTTTAATTGTGTTTCTTTAAGTTCTCTTGTCTTCCTCTTTCTTAGGTAACACATCATCAAGTAATTTTGTTTACTTCCACAAAGAATATACAGGAGTTAATTCTTTGAGTTCTTGCATGTCTAGCAAGCCTTTATTTCTCCTCTACTCTGGATGGATAGTCTGGCAAGATGTCAAATTGTAGATAGAAAATGGTTTCTTTGAACTTTGAAGGTCATTGCTCCATTGACTTCCAGCATCAGGTGCTGCTGTTGAGGATATGTAAGGACCTATTTAGAAACTGTCCCTGCTCCCCTTCCCCCAGGGGATTTACTTGGAGACAAGTCCCGGAAACCAGCTTCAGGTAACAAAGCCCAGATACAAAGGTGGATCAGGCCAGGTGGAGACATCCGATCAGTGGGGGGGATGCATACTGTCTCCCTGGTTACCAAGGAGTATGGGCCCTGCCCTTTGGGCGCCAATCCCAATCAAGGTGTAATAGGCTGGTTCAAATGTCTACTAGGGTCAGTTGTAACTCAGTTGGTCACCTAGCATCACTGTGGAGTTTCCTGTGTGTGTTACAATCTCATTGGCCACCTGTGCGTGGCCAGGCCTGACTGCATGGCCTTTGTCCTTAAAAACTAGACTGTGAAACAGAGAAGGGTCGCCCTCACTTGTAAGAGGTGCAGCCCCGAACGTTCGGTTAGATTCTTGATGCTTGGTGCGAAATAAAGCTTTGCTTGACCTTCTTCGCTTTGTATCAGTCTCGCTCCTTTAATCATGGACCCATTATTGGGGCATAACAGATAATACCAGTCTTGTTCTTATTCTTCCGTTGGCTTTCTGTTTCTTGTCTCTCTTGAATGTATTTAGGATCAACTTTGTTATCCGGGCTCTGAAATTCCACGAGGTGGTTTCTGTGGATCATTCTCTGTTCCCTTTGCTGGGTCCCTGGGGTCCGTCCATCTGAAACATTTGCCTTTCTTCCACAATGGGGATTTTGTTCAGTTATTTCTTCGATAATTTTCTGCTCTCCATTTCCACTTTCCTCCTTCTCTGAAGCCCCTGTCCCATAAATGTTGACCCATCTTCACTGACCCTTTCTGTCTCTTTTTCTCCATTTATCCACCTTTTGTTATTTTACTATCAATTTTGCAAGATCTTCTTGATGTTTCGATGTCATCTTTCTATTGTTTGTTTTTTTTAAATGGCATGAAGGATATTATAATAATGAAGCTAATAATTATCTTATGTAATTAAAATTAAAATTTATTTGAAATAATTAATACACATTATTTTATAATAAATTATTTAGTAGAATATAAAATTTATTATAATAATTTAAAAGTACATCTCCAAAGGAATTTATTTTTATTTTTTTAAAAGATTTTATTTATTTATTTGAAAGACAGAGATCACAAGTAGGCAGAGAGGCAAGCAGAGAGAGAGGGGGAAGCAGGCTCCCCGCTGAGCAGAAAGCCCAATGCTGGGCTGGATCCCAGGACCCTGAGATCATGACCTGAGCCAAAGACAGAGGCCTAACCCATTGAACCACCCAGGTGCCCCTCCAAAGGGATTTAAAACAGGCTCTGAGTTTCTAAGTGGGGCTCCTATTATTTTTTATTTTTTTTTTAAGATTTTATTTATTTATTTGACAGACAGAGATTACAGGTAGGCAGAGAGGCAGGCAGAGAGAGAGGAGGAAGCAGGCTCCCTGCTAAGCAGAGAGCCTGATGCTGGGCTCGATCCCAGGACCCCAGGATCATGAGCCGAAGACAGAAACTTTAACCCACAGAGCCACCCAGGCACCCTGGGGCTCCTTTTAAGTAGACTGTTTTAGTGTTATGGATGTATCATCTTGACTCTCCATGAGGATCATTAGAGTTTGGGGTTTTTACTTAATTTTTCTTCCATTACTTAGCTCTACCTCCTTGAGGTTCATGTGTTCTGTTTACTTATCTTGGTCTTTGTCTTTTATTTTCCTGTGTGAATGGTGATTGGGGCAGCCCTTACCATTTACATACACCAGGCTGGGTGTTGTAACTGAGGTAACTGGGGAGTGTTTCTTCTGTGAGTAAGAGCTGATTGCACGCTGTCTAGCCGTGGAGGAGGCATTGACCAACAGGCTTCAGTGTAAGCTGGAGAGTGGGCAGAGGCATCTAGCCTCCACCCTCACCCCACACCCTGCCCACCCTCACCACTCAACCCCTCTCCCCCACTGGTGCTGTAAACCCTAGCCCTTCAGGCCAGCTTTTGTTTATTTTTAAAAAATTTTTTTTCCAGCCTCATTGTTAGCATATTGTTTGCATGATTGTCGGAATTTGTAGGTTTCATTTTGTACATGTATAATATTGATGTTATATTAGTTGATACTGATTAATTTGTCCTTGTACCTTGTGGTGGTTTTGAAACACCTGTGATGCTCCTCACAGGAAGAGGTAGAGTCTGTGTCCTCTTCTCTGCAACCTAGGCAAGCTCTTATGACTGTTTCAATGCGCAGAATGTGACAGGAGTGGTGCTGTGCAACTTCTGAAGTCAGATCAGTAAAGGTCATGCAGTTTCTGCCAGTCTCTCTTAGGACACTGACTCTGAGGCTCCACGTGCCATAGCAGGTCTGGCTGTGCTGAAACCTCTCTGGGGAGAGACTGCATAGAAAGATAGGCAGATGGGTAGGTAGATCGATCCAGAAATGAACCGCTAGATTCTTAGGTGGCTGGATAGATCCATAGATGGTGGAATGAATAGATTGAACCTCTGGTTATTTCAGTCTTCCTAGGCTCTAGACATGTGAATGAAGAACCCTTCAGGATGATCCTGGCCTGGCCTAGCCTCTGTCTTTCTGCAACTGCATGACAGACAAAGCAGGAAATGCCTTGCTTAGCCCAGCTACTCGAGATCACTTTTGCTATAAGCCACCATTTGGGGTGGTTTGTTACACATTAGCACACATTAGCAATAGCTAATTAGGACGTGCCTCTATTAATGCGTTTAATAATCATTTATTGCACTCACTCAGCAGAAATAAGTCAAGCAAAGAAAGTCAATTATCATATGGTTTCACTTACTTGTGGAGCATAAGGAATAGCAGGGAGGACATTAGGAAAAGGAAAGGAAAAGTGAATTGGGGGAAATTGGAGAGGGAGATGAACCATGAGAGACTGTGGACTCTGAGAAGCTGAGGGTTTTGAAAAGGAGAGGGGTGAGGGGATGGGTGAGTCTGGTGGTGGGTATTAAGGAGGGCACGTATTGGATGGAACACTGGGTGTGGTGCATAAACAATGAATCTTGGAACACTGAAAAAATTAAATAAAATTAATTATTTTACTTATTTTTAAAAGATTTTATTTACTTATTTGACAGACAGAGATCCCAAGTAGGCAGAGAGGCAGGCAGAGAGAGAGAGAGAAAGGGAAGCAGGCTCCCTGCCGAGCAGAGAGCCTGATGTGGGGCTTGATCCCAGGACCCTGAGATCATGACTTGAGCTGAAGGCAGAGGCTTTAACCCACTAAGCCACCCAGGCACCCCTAAAATTAAATTTAAAAAAAAAGAAAAAAATTCAAAGTAGTGTTTTATAATGGGGGACTCTGTGCTTCTGGTTTGAGCTCCCTGTCCATACTCTAACAAAATTACTCCTTTGGTAGCAGTAACTCCATGAGCAAGAAATGTTTCTGGTCCAGAAACATAAATGGTTCTCATCAATGGTAGTTGTTACTTCCATTATTAACGAAACCCTCCTAAACAAATTAAGATCTTCAAATTCTTCCACTTCACACGGTCTCCCACCCCATACCTGCTCCCTTACTCTCCTGTTAGAGAAAGACACATGAAGTTTTAAAACCTGAAAGGAAGCAAAGGCAACATCAGAGCCAACCTACTTATTTTACAGTTGAGATCACTGACATTATGACCCCCTCACCCCTACTGTTGCACACTTGATAGGTAGGTGACATGGAACTAGACCCTAGGTCTCTAGGTAACCAGATTGATGTCACTCCATTTCATCATTTCCTGCCCCGGACCGGGGGTCACCTTTCAGACCCACAGCAAGGGCTCGACTCTTTAGGCTGACCTACCCACCAGGTCCCATTGTAATCAAGAGAAAGCTGCTTAGTGTCCTGCTCATGCACCTGTTTATTTATAGGTCAAATCAAGACCCCATTCGGGCTAGTACACTTGTGTAAACAGCTATGACACACAAAGAGAACCAAACAAAATAAAGCCAACATAAAAAGGGATTTTTCTCATTGAAAGAGGGAAGTGAGAGGTATCTGGGCTTTCCAGTATTAATTATAGGATGTGGCAGGGAAGGTGTGGGAATTGAAACAGATCTGAAATTCTCCCTTGCCTACAAATCTAATAAACACCAAAGGTTTTTATTTTGTTTTATTTTTTTTTAACAGACAGAAGTACACTTGCAGGTAGGTCTCAAACCAACGAAGGAGCAAATGCCACAGTGTATGCTCCTGTACAAAGTGCTGTCAAAAGCAGAGCTGGAAAATTCTTGACATCATCAAGTGGCTTCCCCCCAGAAATGGTATGACTGGGGAGTTGAGGGGGGGTGGGTGGTGCTGGAAGCTGTGGATGGGAAGGTAAGTGCATAGATTCTGCAAAGGGTTACTGAAATCCCCAGCTGTAAGGCAGCAGATGGGGAAGGGCAGGTTCTAGAGTAGAAACCCTTCTTACCAGCATATTGAGGATAAAAACAAACTTGCAGCAAGTACAAAGAAGAACCAAGCATTGCCTATAATCTCTTCCCATATTGACAACCATAATATATTATCATGTGTTATTATGCATCACCCAAATCTTGTGCTACATACAATTTTGTATGCTTTTCTTCACTGAGTAGTCCATCATAAAATTTATCCCACATCATTGGAAATTATCCACAGAGATCATTTCAAGAACTATAGAGTGTCTGTTGACTATACCATAATTTATTTATTTCCTAATTGCTGGATATTTTCCCTGATTTTTCAATATTAAAAATAACTCATCAATAAACCACTTTGTGTCCTACCCATGGTTTTCCAGAGATGCACTTCTCTCTTAGCCTCTCCTTGCAAAGAGAGAGGACACTCATGTTGTTATGAAAATAAAGGTTAATAAGCTGATAAAATGCACATATTATGTTGTAATGCATATTGTACAAAAAAACTGTAGGCAGTGCTCATTTTCTTCTTGGCACCTGCTGTGAGGAAGATCTCCGTTTTACAGATAAGGAAGCTGGGGTTCAAAGAAATTCAGTAATTTGCCCAAGGTCACTGAGCCAGGATTTCAACTCAGGCGATCAAACCAGAGCCCACACTTTTTTTTTTTAATTTTATTTTTTATAAACATATAATATATTTTTATCCCCAGGGGTACAGGTCTGTGAATTGCCAGGTTTACACATTTCACAGCACTCACCATAGCACATACCCTCCCCAATGTCCATAACCCCACCCCCCTCTCCCAACCGCCCTCCCCCCATCAACCCTCAGTTTGTTTTGTGAGATTAAGAGTCACTTATGGTTTGTCTCCCCAGAGCCCACACTTTTAATCGCTTTGTTCTACTGTCCCTAATAAACTGTGGTCTGTAATCAACAAAATGATGCCCTAGAAGGACACAGGAAAACACACATGGTAAGATTAAGAGGACAAAAGCAGCTGATAAAGCAGTATATTCAGTTTGGTTCTTACTTTTTTTTTTTTCTTAAGTATCTACAAAATGCACAGGACAAAGAAAATGTCTGTCAAGATGGGGGAATTGTGTGCGATTTCAATTTTCTTCTTCCTGCTTTTCTAGATGTTTCTATAATGACCATTTCTTGCTTTTGAACTCAGAAAATTTTTAATGTATCACTGTCCTTCAGTTATTCAGCTATATGAGAGTGCCATAGATGAGGGCCAATGCGGGCTCTGGGCTGGGAGTTGGGGGAAGCAGGAGGACTTCAGGGAATGGGAGGTGTTTGAATTGGGTCTTAAAGTGGTATGAAATTAACACAGAGAAAAAACAAGGACAGAATGATGGTTTTCTGCTGCTTCTGAACACATCCTCTTGTTTCTGGGGTCCTATGGCCATATTATCTCCCTGAGATCTATGAGTGTCTGTGCTGCCAAATCTGCTTGTTTTCTTTTGGGGAAGGGGCTCCCAGGATGCAGGAGCATGATTTCCATAATTATCTGGGCTGGCGGGTGGGTGCACCCCTCGTCCTTGAGAGAGAATGTTTCCCCCTGCTTTGGTCATGGTGGTCTCCATGACACTCATGATTTGAGGTGGTAGGTTGGGGCATGTCTGTGGTTCGTGGAAGCCACTTTAGAAATGTCTGCAATTTCCTATTGCTGGAAATGACTGCACTTCACGCAGAAAGGTGAGATGGCTTAAATGTCAAAAAGCACACCCCACCACGGGGACTCTGAGCCCACAGAAAGAGACCCTCTAAGGGCCCATGGAGTGGTCCTTCTGAGGCCGGCTCTGTGATGAGAGTCGGTTTCACACCTGGTCAGGCACTTCCGGGACACAGAGCCCCCACCAGAGCATCTCAGCAATTTGACCCCACAGAGGACTGTAGACATTGTTCACAGAGATGACACCGAACTGCACCTGGCAATTTCCTTGGAAAAAAAATCACCGCTAACCAAACCAGAGGCATCCGTCTCTCCAGTAGGAAAGCAGTTCCCACCTCCCGGGTTACGGAGAAATTCCCCTGTGTCAGCCGTTGGTCATCACATGCCTCCCAAGTCATTTGCTTCTGGAAATGCGTAAGGCAGCCGGCTGTGAAATCTCCCAGAACTTGGAAGGAGGCCCATGCCTCACCCATGTCTCAGTACCTTGCCATCAGCCATGTAAAGGTAAATTTAAAACTGACCTTTCCTAGTGGCCAAAAGGGAAAGAGACCCTTCCCTTCCCTTTCACAGAGTGTTCCTGGGGTGCAGATGGGGGCGGGGGGGATCCTGGTGTTTGTGAATTCTTCCCCTGTGCCTTTGATAGGTAGGTAAATATTGGCAAACTTCTTGCCAGCTTTCAAACCCCGGCATATTCTTTTAGGGTTTAATGTTTCTTACATCCCTTTGAAATGCAAACCTCAGTGTCTGTGGTCAGACATTGCCTGTCACCACGAAGCAAGGGGTAACCACCTGTTTGTCATAGAGGCAAAGACGATCGGCTAGAGCACCCGGCTCCCGGCGTGGACTGGTGAACCCAGGTGAACCATGGGAGATTCACAAGGCGCCGTCAGGCCCTCCTGTGGGAAGACCAGTTACCCTGAATCTCGGACTCCTGTTCTTAATGGATCGTGGCTGCTTGGTGGCCATGAAAATGGCATGCTCTCTTTCTGGCTTTGTAATCGTGGTGGACTGCACTGTAATCCGCTTCAATGCCTATTCAATAATAAAATGGTTTCCTTTCTCTTCTCACTCTTGTGGAGAAGGCTCTCTGGGGGGAGGGGGGCAGGGTTTTCACAGCCCCCGACACCGATGAGCACCAGCTGGATGCGAAGGCCATTTGTGATGCGGTACGAACAATGACAATTTGGGGCCAGTTCCCCAGCACGTGGTGTTTCTGAACAGGTGAATCCCTCTCCCCACCCCCTTTTCCTGCCTGCTCCCCCTGGGGCCAGCCTGGGGCCCCAACTTTCTGGGCCTGCACAGACAGGACCATGTGCCTGGGAGCATCTCTCTGTGTCTGGGTCAGTGACCAGGTCCTCCCTTGTTTCCCAGGCCTTCCCTACCGTGTTTCAAGGGCTCTCTGGTCTGGGCCAGCTGTCCTAGAGCCACAATGCTGCCAAGGATCCCTGCAAACGGGGCCCTGACATATGCAAATGAGGTGGCACCTGCCCATCCCCCCCCACCGGAATGCTGGGCCCGCAGGTAGCAAGGGGGTGTGATGGGTGTCACATCACCCTTTGGCGGGAAGGGGCTGTGCACAGCTGGGTAAAGAGACCACATCAGCTCTCAGCTGTCACCTTTGTTGGCCCTTCAGAGTCAGAGGTGAGTCACTTGTGTTCTTTACATAGAGGTCTCTGAGCCTAAAGCAGGCTCTTTCCAGGAATCTGGCTGCTGCGGTGGTTTCAAGAGAGGGCAGATGAAACAGAGGCATCTGGAAGATTTGGTGCCCCCCTCCATTCTCTCTCTGTTTTTTTTTTCTTTCTCTTTTCTCTGCTGTGGAGATGAACCAGATTGGAACCAAGACTGCATTTCTCAGCCAGAAGTTTCCCTTCTAGTCATTCGGACACACCCAGAGGCTTTTGGCTGCAGAGGTGCATTTGTGTGAACGTCCTTGAGAAACAAGGACATCCTCTACTCCCCACACTGTTAAGGGGCATAAGCCACTAGGATGACTCGTTACACCGTCTGATCCCAAACTGTTCATACCTGGCCTCAGAGTGGCCATGGGGTGGTCTGGTGTTTGGGGTGCATCCAGAGTCAGATCAGCGGGTGAGGTTGGGGTTTGAATATCATGGCTCCCTCCATCTGTTCCTTGACAAAGTTCCTTGCTCTTCCCTCTCCTGGAGACAGAAAAGATCCATTCCCTCTATTTTTCTGCTTCTCTAAAAAGAGAGCTTCCTCTGGAGATTCTGGTGATTGGTTCGGGCATCTATCTGAAAGGAGAAGAGTTAAGATAAATGCAATTTCATATGGACATGGGGGCGGTGTGTGCTGTGGTGAGTGCTGTGAAGTGTGTAAACCTGGCGATTCACAGGCCTGTACCCCTGGGGCTAATAATACATTATATGTTTATAAAAAAATTAAAAAATTAAAAAAAAAGATAAACGCAATTTCAAATAGGCACACCTTCTTATGTACAATAGATAGACCCTGGATTAACAATTTTCTGGGGAAGGAAGTTTTTCAAATGCAGGAAGGGGGTTTTACTATTTAATTTAGTCTTGTGATATACCTATCTGCAGAGAAAGTATCGAGGTATAATGACATTATTGATCCAATAATTTCCCCAATTTGAAGTTCAGATACTTAAATAGATATTTTCTTCAGGCTTTTTTTTTTTTTTTTAAAGAATAATGTGGTCTGGTATAGCATCCTGTAATCTTGATTTTAACTTTGTTTTAAGGTTATGAAAGTAATATACATTCAAGGTATCCTTTTTCATCCAGGAGTTTTAAATTTTAATGTATCTGACTATATCCATCTTGCCCTTGATGGTCTGTGTATTTTTATTTCTCTTGGTAGACTGCATAAATGGCTGTAGTATTTTCAGTGTAGGTACTCATGTCCTTGCAGTGTGGCTTTGCAGTTCCTCCTGTTGGGAGGTACAAGCTATCACTAGCCTTGAGTCTCCATACTTCCTTCGGCCAAAGGAAGATGGCAGAAGTGATGATGCTGAGGCTGTTCTGAGCACTGAGGACCTTGGTGCTGCTCCCTCTTGGAGCTCCACCAGCTGCCATGTGAATGAACCCAAGCTAGCCTACTGGATAATGAGATAGATGGCCCTGTCACCCCAGTGGCCCCAGCCAACAGCCGGCTCCCAGCCAACGGCAGCTGGCCATGGTTGCCTGCGTGAGCCCAGCAAAGACCATAAGAACTGCCCAGCTAAGCCCAGCCAAAATTGCTGACCTGTGGAATCACCGACAATTAAAAATGGCTGTTACACTCTTATGTTTTGGGGCTGGTTGATTAGGCAGCAATATTTAAGCAAGACATGTTTTGTTGAAGAGAGTTCTCCCTCTCTTGAGACCCTAAAGTGTCTTCTCTATTCTCAAGGTTTCTCCATTTTGCTTTCCCTATTTACATACAATAATGGATCTGGAATTAATTTTTTATTGTGTGAGGTAGAGACCTAATGCATTTCTGCTAACTTGATTGTTTTCTGTATTTTTAAATACTTGAAATATTTCATAATAAACATTAGTCATTTTTTAAAAAGACATGGCTGCTGCAGTTTACAACAAAAATAAGAACAAAACTTCACCAATAATAACACCACTTAACAATAACCACTTACAACCTTGTGAAGGAGGAGGGGCAAAATTGAGATCAAACTGTTTCTCACTTAGCGTAGGATCGTATTTCTCTATAGCCAAATTATGCAAGCTAATTTTTAAAGATTACATATAGTTTTGTCCTATGAGGATCGCATATTTACTTAACCAGGCACTTCCTTTGGCTGTCTCCAACTTTTCAGTATGAATGCTAGTACAGCACTGACTATTCTTTTTTTTCTTAAGATTTTATTTATTTATTTGAGAGAGTGAGAGAGTGTGCACATGCGAGTCAGAGGCGGTGCAGAGGCAGAAGGAGAAAGAAAATCTCATGCAGACTCCTTGCTGAGCACAGAGCCCAAGGCGGGGCACAACCCTGAGATAATGACCTGAGCCCAAACCAAGAGTTGGATGCTTAACTGACCGAGCCACCCAGATGCCCCACAGCACCGAATATTCTTTTTTTTTTTTTTTAAGATTTTGTTTATTTATTTGACAGACAGAGATCACAAGTTGGCAGAGAGGCAGACAGAGAGAGGAGGAAGCAGGCTTCCTGCTGAGCAGAGAGCCGGATGCAGGGCTCGATCCCAGGACCCTGGGACCATGACCCGAGCCGAAGGCAGAGGCTTTAACCCACTGAGCCACCCAGGCACCCCGGCGCCGAATATTCTTGTACAAATATATCTGATTAGTTCTTTAGGATCATATCTAGAAATGAAGTTTTGGGGTCAAAATACAAACAATGTTAAGATCTAAAATGCATTTTGAACAGCTGTGCATGAACAGATCCATTCATCCCCATGCTTCATCCTCATGCCTTTGCTGAAATAAAGGAATGATCCAATCTCAGATGATTCGTCGAGTCAGAACAGGATCACACGCTAATGAGAACACAGAATTTGGAAGAAGCACATAGCAAGAGGAAAAGTAGTAATTTATTAACATAGTAGCTTCAGTTCTTCCTCTTAAATTTATTTGACAAACAAACACAAAAATTGCACCAATACATGGGGCCATTCCTGCCTGGGTTAACACCCTGCTACGTGGAGTCTGAACCAAGAGCCAGCACAGATGTTTGGGACATAGGAAGGATTCAGACTGAGCTATTGCTTAGAGCAAAAGAGGAATGCACTGGGGCCCTGCCTACAGGAGAGGCAGGAGAGGCCCGAGGGGCCAAATGGTCACTCATTCTAAATGTCAATGTCTGTTATTAACCGTCACCGCACCAGAGGCTGGGAACACAAATGTGACCAGCCTAGAGAGAAATTTCCCAGTCCCAGAGAAGAGAGGTCTTATAGGATCCAACTGTAGAAAACTAAGAAAGCACAGGGAGGGGTGCCCCACGTAGCATGGGCATCAGGGACAGTCTCCCAAAAGACTGCATGTCCAGGTGGATCTTTGCTTGGCCAGGCAAGAGTGGAACAGGTGTTCGTGGTAACTATAGGACAGACAGACTGTAGGGTATAAGGTGGAGAGCTTGGTGGAAAAGGCCAAGTCATGGGAAGCTTCCTGTGGCTTGCCCTTTATCCTTTCCAGGCCCTACCAGATCTGGTCCCACCACCTTTCTGAGTCCATCCCTCTTCAGCCACCATGCCCTCCCCCCACCCAACCAAAACCCTGCTCTAGCCACATTGTGCCTCTGCTATTCTGCAAGGACACTTCCATCCCGACCCTGACCGCTGTACTTGCTCTTCTCTCTGCCCAGGACACTCTTCCCCAAGGTAGATGTAAGGCTTTCTTCCTCACTTCCCTCAGGCCTCTGCCCCAAATGTCATCGCCTAAGCAGAGGCAATTCCTCTGACAAGCATATCAGATGGCTTGCCACTCTGGCCCCTTACACTGCTGTTCTCTGTCCTCTAACCCTGCTATAATTTTCTTCTGTTTCTTGTCTGTCTCCTATGCCTACAGTCTAGTAGAATGGGAGCTCCATGAAGATGGGGACTTGGCTTTTTCATTGTTCAACCAAATAAAATCTACCAAAGAGTCTATTCCCGGTACCCACAACACTGTCTAATGCATAGTAGGTGCTTAATAAGAATTTGTTGAACCAGGGTGCCTGGGTGGCTCAGGGGGTTAAGCCGCTGCCTTCGGCTCAGGTTGTGATCTCAGGGTCCTGGGATCGAGTCCCACATCGGGCTCTCTGCTCAGCGGGGCGCCTGCTTCCCTCTCTCTCTCTGCCTGCCTCTCTCTCTACTTGTGATCTCTCTCTGTCAAATAAATAAATAAATAAAATCTTTTTTAAAAAAAAGAATTTGTTGAACCAAAGGGAGAATTTTGTCATTAAGATGAGGATCCATTGAAGACATTCTAGTTTGGAGAGAAAGAGTTGGATTACACTCTAAAGTGTAATCTTTGGCTCGTTTCTTCTTTTCTCTTACTGTACCAGTTGGGAGCAACAAGTACCAAGCAGTTTCAGTCCCATTTTGCAATGAGGAAGTTGCCAGTGAAGTGTTGAGTATGACGGTGGAAAAGTTGGTGGGCCATGTAAAGAAATAAGGCAAAGTTTGGGCTAAAACTTAAGGGGAAAGGAAGGTGATTAAAAAAAATTAGGTCTACCTGATTCCAAAACTATTATTCTTTTTAAAAGCTTTTTAAAACCTTTTTACTGTAAAATAATTATAGATCTCAGGTAGTGAATAGCAAGTACTGAGAAGTCCAAGGACCCTTCACTCAAGTTTTTCCAATGGTTACCTAGTAGGTCATTGTAGTATAATAACAATAACAGGAATCTGATTCTGGTACAACCCTATGATCATTTTTTAAATTATGTCACATTTTGATATCATTTTCTTTGCATGTGTGGATTCTTGAAATCATCATCTCACAATCAAGATACAGAACTGTTCCATTACCACAAACCACAAAAAGACTACACCTATGGATAATCACACTGAGTGCCCCCCGCCTTCAATCCCTAACCCTTGGTAACCACTAATTTGTTTTCCATCTCCGTAATTTTCTCATTTCAAGAATGTTAAACCAATGTAATCATAAAGCATAGAATGTTTTGAGATTTTCTTTCCCCTATTCCCCCCCCAGGATACCCCTTTGAGATCCATATCCAAGTTGGATGTATCAGTGGTCCATTCCTAGTAATTGCTAAGTAACACCCCATGGCATGGACAGACCACAGCTGAATCATTCACTCATTAAAGGACATTTTGGATGTTTTCCAGTTTGGGGTTATACAAATAAAGCTGCTGCTAACAATCTTGTATAAATTTTTGTGGACATCAGTTTTTATATTTCTGGGATAAATGCCAAGTATTTCCATTGCTATGTCACATGGTGGTTGCATATTTTGATTTTAAAGAAACTAACAAACTCTTTTCTGGGGTGGTTGCAACATCTGCATTCTCACAAGCATTATATGAGTAGTCCAGTTTCTCAGCATCCTGGCCAGCGGGAGATATGGAGAAATATCCTTGTGGTCTGAATTTGTATTTCCCTAAAGCCTAGTGATGTTGAATATCTTCTCATGTGCTTGTTTTCTATCTCCGTGTCCTCTTCAGTGAACTGTGTCTTCATGTCTCTTCCCATTTTTAAATTGGATTTTGTTGAGTTGTGAGAGAGCTTTATATATCAGAGATAGGAATTTTATCAGATATGTGGTTTGCTGATTTTCTTCCGGTTTGTTGCTTGACTTCTCATCCTCATAATGGGGTCGTTTGAAGAGTAAGAGTTTTTTCATTTGGATGAAATCCAGCCTTTTAATTTTTCATTTTCTAGATTATGCTTTGGTGTCATGCCAGAGAACTCTTCACAAGTTATAGGTTTCAAAGGCTTTCTTTTATGTTATTTTCTAGAAGTTTTTATAAAAGTTTATAGTTTTATAAAAGTTTATAGTTTTATGTTTTCAATTAAATCTGGGATTTTTGAGTTACTTTTTTTTTTTTTTTAGCTTAAACAACCGAAATTTATTTTCTCACAGACTTGGAGGCCAAGAAGTCTGAGATCAAGATGCCAGAAGATATGATTCTTCACTGAGAACTCATCTTCTTGAAGGTAGATGGCCACCTTCTCTCTTGGTCCACACATGTCAGAGAGAAAACGGAAGAGGGCCGACTGGTATCTTTTTTTTTTTAATTTAATTTAATTTAATTTATTTATTTATTTATTTTTAAGATTTTATTTATTTATCTGATAGACAGAGATCACAAGTAGGTGAGAGACAGGCAGAGAGAGAGAAGGAAGCAGGCTCCCTGCCAAGCAGAGAGCCCGATGCAGGGCTCGATCCCAGGACCCTGAGATCATGACCTGAGCCGAAGGCAGAGGCTTAACCCATTGAGCCACCCAGGTGCCCCTAATTTTATTTTTTTTAAACATATAATATATTTTTATCCCCAGGGGTACAGGTCTGTGAATCGCCAGGTTTACACACTTCACAGCACTCACCATAGCACATACCCTCCCCAATGTCCATAACCCCACCCCCCCAACCCCCCTCCCCCCATCAACCCTCAGTTTGTTTTGTGAGATTAAGAGTCACTTATGGTTTGTCTCCCTCCCAATCCCATCTTGTTTCATTTACTCTTCTCCTACCCCCTCAACCCCCCATGTTGCATCTCTTCTCCCTCATATCTGGGAGATCATATGATAGTTGTCTTTCTCCGATTGACTTATTTCGCTAAGCATGATACCCTCTAGTTCCATCCACGTCGTCGCAAATGGCAAGATTTCATTTCTTTTGATGGCTGCATAGTATTCCATTGTGTATATATACCACATCTTCTTTATCCATTCGTCTGTTGATGGACATCTAGGTTCTTTCCATAGTTTGGCTATTGTAGACATTGCTGCTATAAACATTCGGGTGCACGTGCCCCTTCAGATCAATACGTTTGTATCTTTAGGGTAAATACCCAGCAGTGTAATTGCTGGGTCATAGGGTAGTTCTATTTTCAACAATTTGAGGAACCTCCATGCTGTTTTCCAGAGTGGTTGCACCAGCTTGCATTCCCACCAACAGTGTAGGAGAGTTCCCCTTTCTCCGCATCCTCGCCAGCATCTGGATTGGAAGAATAAATATTGTGAAAATGTCTATGCTACCTAAAGCAATCTACACATTTAATGAAATTCCTATTAAAGTACCATCCATTTTTTTCAAAGAAATGGAACAAATAATCCTAAAATTTATATGGAATCAGAAAAGATCTCGAATAGCCAAAGGAATATTGAAAAAGAATTTGTTTTTTCACCTTGTAAAAAGAGAGATGTTAAAAATAATTAGATTTATTTGATAGGTTGAGTTGCATGGGAAGAATTTGTCACATAAGAAGAAATCTTTAAACTTCACTAGGTTATACTTGTATGGGTAAAATATTATTAATATAATACTGGGGGCACCTGGGTGACTCAGGTGGTTGGGTGTCTGCCTTCAGCTCAAGTGGTGATCTCCAGGTCCTGGGATCGGGCCCCATGTCAGGCTCCCTACTCAGTGGGGAGTCTGCTTCTCCATCTCCCTCTACCTCTCCTCTCCATTTCTGCTCTGTCACTCAAATGAATAATGAATAAATAAAATCTTTAAAATATATACAAATTTTGTATAAATTGTCTGAAGTTCCTAAAATTTTCAGTGCCCTCTCAGTCCATGATACGTCCAGGGACTGCTTTGTCTGATTTTAGACAACAGTTACTAGCCATAATTATAGCTATTATTTTAAAAAGTCGAATGCCATAGAAACAACCATATTTCTTTGTCAAATGAACACTAATCAGATCTTTTGTCACATCATTTTAAGTCTTCTGTTATCTACAGACAGTTTTTATTTTACTCTGATGTTTCCTTAAGAACATTTACAATCAACTATAGGCCAAAGTGCTTGTCATAAGCCAAAAGGGACTGTCTCATCTCAGAAACCCATGGAAAGAACTACGTCGGGTACTCTGGAGCACAGGCTTCTGATGGTTACTTAAATAACTTCAACCTGTACCATTGGACTGAATCAGGATTTCCAGAACTCTCAAGCATAAACTGATGGTTTCATGAACCTGATAACTGAAGATCAAGCATAACAAGAATTAATAACATAAGACTAAATTAACTGGGCAGCATTGGCATTTTAACAATGTTTATTCTTCTGATCCATGAGCATGGAAAGTTTTTCCATCTTTTTGTGTCTTCCTCAGTTTCTTTCCTGAGTGTTCTGTGGTTCCTAGAATACAGATCCTTTACCTCTTTGGTTAGGTTTATTCCAAGGTATCTTGTGGTTTTTGGTGCTATTGTAAATGGAATCGATGGGTTTTGAGGAAGTAATCTTGGAACACTACATAGAAAACTAATGATATACTATGTGGCGACTAACATAACATAATAAAAAATAATAATAAAGATGAAATTAACTGGTAACATGATTTCTCACTTTTGTTTGGAATATCAGTGATGCTTTAGTGTTCTATTTTCTGGATATAAAGAATTCCTTTCTCTTTTTTCTTATACTACCTATAACTCATGACAATTTAGTAGATTATATATTTTTTCATTTTATTTTATTTTGTTTTATTTTTTTTTTCAGTCTTCTAGCATTCATTGTTTATGCACCACACTCAGTGAGTGCTCCATGCAATACGTGCTCTCCTTAATATCCACCACCAGGCTCACCGAACCCCCACCCCTGCCCCTCCCAAACCCTCAGTTTGTTTCTCAGAGTCCACAGTCTCTCATGGTTCGTCTCCCCCTCCAATTTCCCCCAACTCGCTTCCCCTTTCCATCTCCCAATGTCTTCTATGTTATTTCTTATGCTCCACAAGTAAGTGAAACTGTAAGCAGAAACGAAACATGTATCTTTTTCTCCTTGCCAGAATTCAGAAATACTCTTATTGAGTATTCTTATTTTTTTTAAAGATTTTATTTATTTATTTGACAGAGAGAGATCACAAGCAGGCAGAGAGGCAGGCAGAGAGAGAGAGAAGCAGGCTCCCTGCTGAGCAGAGAGCCCGATGCGATGCGGGACTTGATCCCAGGACCCTGAGATCATGACCTGAGCTGAAGGCAGCAGCTCAACCCACTGAGCCACCCAGGCGCCCAAGTATTCTCATGTGTATAGCAATACAATTATTTGCATAGGTTCAATGAGAATCTGCCTTTCTTGTAATCATTGGGGAAAAATGATTGCACAACAAAGACTTGGACTGGAATGTCATATTTAAGAAAAATGTATAGAATCAGATATGACCTGACAGTGTTAAGGAGTGAATGATGACTTTATGGAATCAATGTTTACAAAGCCCTCTTGAGAAAACAGTCCTTGTTTATAAAACTCTCTTGGGAAAACTTGGCTTACAGTATTCTCAAGCCTTATGAGTGAGTAAAAAGGTCACTTTCTGGCAGGGCCAGGATATTTTGGGGTCCCCAAGAAGTGAGGAATCCCTTAAATCGGTAGGTATTGCAGGTGAAGTCTAGTGGCGAGTTCTTGGATTAATGTTTTAGCCTTCAGAGGCTTTTAAAAGTTTAATCTGAGATTTCTCATAGCAAAACAAACTTAAAAAAAAAAAAAAAAGCCCGTGTGGTCAATAACCTTTCTTTCTGCACTTGTGTAAATAAGGAGGTTGTACATATTTTGCAAACAAGAATAAACTTATTTTGATTATCTGATCCAAAGGGGAAGTGACCATAAAAATCTTATATTTTAATAGAAAACAATAGCACACCTCTGGGTTATTAGATCCTCATCCTGTTCGTTGTTTTTGAGCTATTATTGTTACCTCTTTTTAACCGAGGTGGTTTTGTTACCTACCTGTAAATTGGACTGGAACATGTTATCTTAGACATTTTATCAGTCATTACCAAATTCTCAATTCTTCTACTATACTTCAGTGTCTGGATCAACTATCCAAACTAATGTTTCCAATTTTTCTACCATCCTCCTGAATTGGTGTTGATGAGAACTAAAACTTGACTGCCCAGATCATTATCGAGAGTCTCCTTTGCCTTGTATCTGGATTTTCTCTCAGGATCTAAAGAAGCCCCATGAGCTGAATTTGGATTGCTTGATATAGGACTCATCCCCACAGCAGAGCCTGCGAACAGTCTTTGTGCCTGGAGCTGCTGTTCTGTGGACCACTCAAGAAGGTTACCTCCCACCTCATCTATGCTCTGTTCCAGGCAATACTCATGACTGTGGGCAATCTTATCAAAACTTCCTTAATGTTGATGCCATCACCAAAAGCATTCAAGCTGCAAATAGGGAAATCTATCACATTGCCATCCTCATTCAACTGTCCAAAGATTGTTTGAGTCCATTGTAAGAAAAAAACCAAAACTCCTCAACTGGCTGTCTTCTGAACCCAGAAACTGGGTTTATGATGCTCCAATCATTAGTCTTCTTTTTCTTTCCATAGAAACCACCCCCCTCATTGACACCTGCTTTCTTGCCTTGTTAAGTCTCAACACATGATTCTATTAGTATGTCAACAACAAATATGCTGAAACAAACTACATAGACAAAATTTCTTATATAAATCTTCTCCCAGCCTCATGTGTTTTATGAACCAGGAATGTCTGTCTTGAGGACTTGGCGCCATCCCTTAGAAATGTCATCATCAGGAAAGAAGTAGGAGCCTAACATTGATAAGCACCAATTGCAAACATAGATGGTCCTAATCCCACTGACCAGTCACCCAGCTTACATTTCCAGTACTTTTTCATTGTCTCACTCCAGCACTTAAAACTCATCTGCCTTTTGTTTCAATAGAGTTGAGTTCAATCTATCTTCCAGTGCAACAGTTTTTTTTTTTTAAAGATTTTATTTATTTATTTGACAGAGAGAAATCACAAGTAAGCAGAGAGGCAGGCAGAGAGAGAGAGGAGGAAGCAGGCTCCCTGCTGAGCAGTAAGCCCGATGTGGGGCTCGAACCCAGACCTGGGATCATGACCTGAGCCGAAGGCAGCGGCTTAACCCACTGAGCCACCCAGGCGCCCCCAGTGCAACAGTTTTGATCTCTAACAGGGTCATCTTGAATAAAATCTTTCTTGCCTATATTTCTGTCTGGCAATTTTTCTTTGACATCCTCCAGACTACTGTTGAACTCATCCTCTAAGGTTGGTTTTTTTTGTTTGTTTGTTATTGTATTTTTCAGTTCTAAAATTTCCACATGGTTCTTGGGTTTTCTATTTCTTTGCTCAGACTTACTTTGTTTCTTTTCCAGGGTGCTCGTAATTACTTGTTGAAGCATTTTATGATAGCTGCTTGAAATCATTGTCAGATAATTGTAATATCTCTTTAAAAATTCAGCTTCACTGGGAGGAGTGGGGTATGGTATGGAGAGAGTGGTTAGGGTTATGGACATTGGGGAGGGTATGTGATATGGTGAGTGCTGTGAAGTGTGTAAGCCTGACGATTCACATACCTTTACCCCTGGGGCAAATAATACATTTTATGTTAGTAAAAATAAATAGTAAAAAAATTCAGTTTCAGAACTTCCTTGTCTTTAATAAGATCAGTGATTGTTTTTATTAAGACCTAGAAGTTTTGATAGTTATAAATGCTAACATTAAGATAAATGAAAGATCTCACATCAACGACCTAACTTTACACTTAAGGAACTAGAAAAAAAGAGAGCAAACTAAACTCAAAACTAATAGAAGGAAGGAAATAATAAAGATTAGGGTAGAGATAATTTTTAAAGAGAACAGAACACAATAGAGAATCAACAAAACCAAGATGTAGTTCTTTAAAAAAAATCAAAATTGACAGATCTTTAGCTACATTGACAAGAAAAAAGAGAACAAGCTCAAATAACTAAAATCAGAAATGAAAGTGGGGACATTATTACCAATTTTACAGAAATACAAGGATTATAAGAAAATTATATATAAACAACTGCATGCCAGCAAATTGGATAACCTAGATGAAATGGATAAATTCCTAAAGACAAACATTACCAAAATGGAATCATGAAAAAACAGATAATGTGAATAGACTAACTAGTTAGGAGAATGAATCAGTCATCAAAAGCCTCTCGACAAAGAAAAGCCCTGGACAAGATGGTTTCAGTGATTAATTCTACCAAACATTTAAAGAAGAAGTAATACCAATCCTTCTTGAACTTTTCAAAAAAAAAAAAAGATGAAGGAAGAGCTCCTAACTCCTGTGAGGCCAGCATTATCCCAATACCAAAGCCAGAAGAAGACACAAGAAAACTACAAACAAATATCCCCGTGTATCTATGCTGTGAAAACACTCAACAAATGCTAGCACTCTGAATTCAGCAGCATATTCAAAAGATTATATACCACAGGCCAAGTGGGATTTATTCCTGGAATGCAAGGATGTCTCAAGATACAAAACTCAATCGATAATAATATATCACATTAACAGAATGAAGGAAACAACCCACACAATCATCTCAATTGGTGTAGAACAAGATTTGACAAAATTTAACACTCTTTCATTGGAAAAATACCCAAGAAACTAGAAATGGAAGTACCTTAACATAACAGAGGCTGAAATTCATAGCTAACATCAGACTCAGTGGTGAAAAAAATGAAGTTTCTTTTCTCAAAGATCAGAAATACAGAAGGAGGTAAACCATAAGAGACTCTTAATCTCAAGAAACAAACTGAGGGTTCCTGGAGGGGTGGGAGGTAGGAGGGATGGGGTGTCTGGGTGATGGACATTAGGGAGGGTATGCACTATGGTGAGTGCTGTGAATTGTGTAAGACTGATGAGTCACAGACTTGTACCCCTGAAACAAATAACACATTATACGCTGATTTTGAAAAAGTTAAAAAAAAGAAAGAAAGAGAGAGAGAGAGAGAGAGAAAGAAACAAGAAAGAAATATAACAAGGATGCTTGCTTTTGCTGCTTCTTTTTTATCATAGTCCTAGAAGTCCTCACCAGAGCAAATTGGGAAGAAAAAGAATCAAAAGCCATCCAAATTGGAAAAGAGTTAAAATTATCTCTGTTCACAGATGACTTAATTTTATATGTAGAAAACTCTACAGATGCCCCACACACAAAAACTGTAAGAACTAATAAAGGAATTCAGCGAAGTTGCAGGTTATAAAAAGAACGCCTTCAAATTAGTTGCACTTCTACACATTAACAATTAACAACATGAAAATGAAATTAAGAACACAACTGCATTAACAGTAGCATCAAGGAGAATAAAACACTTAGGAATTAACTAAGGAGATGAAAGACTCACACACTAAAAACTACAGACATTGCTGAAAGAAATTAAAGAAGACATACTATAAATGGAAAGACATCCCATGGTCATGGGTTGGAATGGTTAATACAATTAACATGTCAGTACTATCCAAGATGATCCACAGATTCAGTATAAGCCCTATAAAAATCCTGAAGACTTCTTTTGCACAAGCAGAAAATTTTACTCTAAAATTCATTTGGAATCTCGAGGGACCTTGAATAGCTAAACCATTTTGAAGAAAAAGGAGAACAAATTTGGAAGTCCCACACTTTCTGATTTCAAAACTCACTATAAGTCTACAATAATCAAAACAGGACCGTAATGGCATAAAACAGCCATATAGATCAGTTGAATAGAGTAAAGGAACTAAGATCAAACTCTCAAAAAGCCTTTTCAACAGGAGTGCTGAGTTCTGTCCCCTCTAAGTTAATATGTTGAACTCCTAACCGCCCCCAACTCCCTGTACCTCAGAAGGTAAATTTCCATTTGGAGAGAAAGTCTTTAAAGAGGTGATTAAGTTAGGCGCCTGGGTGGCTCAGTGGGTTAAGTTAAGCCTCTGCCTTCGGCTCAGGTCATGGTCTCAGGGTCCTGGGATCCAGCCCCACATCGGGCTCTCTGCTCAGCAGGGAGTCTGCTTCCCCTCCTCTCTCTCTCTGCCTGCCTCTCTGCCTACTTGTGATCTCTTTCTTTGCCAAATAAATAAATAAAATCTTTAAAAAAAAAAAAAGAGGTGATTAAGTTAACATGAAGTCTAGGAGTGGGCCCTTAATCCAACATGACTGGTGTCCTTTATAAGAAGAGGACGATTCATGGGAAGATGGAAAGGGAGGGGTGCACAACACCCTATGACCTAGCAATTCTACTTCCGTCCAAAAGAATTGAAAGCAGGGCATCAGAGATTTGTACAGCCATCTCCATAGCAGCACCATTCGTAATTGGCCAAAGTGGAAAAAACCCACATGCCCACAGATGGATGAATGGATAAACGAAATGGGGTATATACCTATGATGGGTTATCCTTCAACCCTAAAAAGAGAAGGAGGTTCTGATCCACGCTGTAACATAGTTAAACCTTGAAAATATTATGCCGAATGAAACTAAGTCTGACATGCAAAAAACAAATGCCATATGATTCCACTTATGTGAGGTCCCTAGAAGAGTCATTTTCATAGAGACAGAAAGTAGAATGGTGGGTGCCAGGGGCTGGTTGTGAGGTCTCTGAATGCTTTGCTTATTAGTGTGTAATGGGTATACAGTCACCAGGAAGAGGAACAAGCTCTGAGGATGGGTCGTGGTGATGGTTGTAGAATCATGTGAAGGTAGTTAATGCCACTGAACTGTACACATAAAAATGGTCAAGTGGTAAGTCTTATATATGTTTTATATATATATATATATGTTTATATATATATATATGTTTATATATATATATATATATATATATGTTTTATATATATATATTTCTAAAACCTGAAAACTTGGGGCATTATGTCAGGAGACTTTGGAACTTATTTGAACCTTCTGTGTGACCTGGCTTTGGCAGGGGGAGGGAGGGCACTGCCTGATTTCTGTCAAGTGGTGTGGAGGCCCAGGCTCCCCACTAGGCCCCTGCGGATACCAAAGGGGGCGAGGCTCCTCATTACTGGGCAGAGGTGAGAGTTCCAGCCACCTGAGAGGCCTCCACTGATACTCCTGGCCCAGAGGAATGGAAGTGCCTCCTTATTGCCCGCCATGTGGCCTCCACTGACAACAGGGGGATGGGGTGGTAGCCACCTCTGGGCAATGGTGAAAGTCCTGACTCTCCAGGAGGTCCCCTTTGTCAGGGTGGTGGGAATGGAAGGGCCACCTTGTTCCTGTCAGATGGGGTGGAGATCCAGGATCCCCACATGGTATCCACTGACACTAAGGGAGAGTGGAGGGGTCTCATGACAGCACAGTGGAGATGAGAGTCCCTTCTACCTACTTGGCCTCCTCTGACCCCACCCCAGTAGGAAGTTGGGAGAGCAGACTTTGGCCAGGGCTTCTTTTTCTCCCCTCTCTACTTGCCTGTTGGTGTTTTCTGGTTGACAGCTTCTTCAGATTTAATCTGAGGATATATGAGTCAAAGAGAAAACACAAGAACTCACCATCACATCATTCCTGCGGTCTTGGCCTCCCTGGCCTTTTTCTCTCCACCTTCCAGAGTCTTAATGTCTGTCTTATATACAGTGTCCTGGGCTTTCCATTATGCTTAGAAAAGAGAATAGGAAAAAGTATATTGACTCCATCTTCATAGAGGTGAAATTCTCTTTAGATGTTTGCTTTTTGTTAGGAGAGACGTGAGCCCGCTCCGTGTGCCAGAGGGAGAGGTTGAAGGTACAAGACACAGGGGGTCTGTTGTTGGAGCTCATGCTGGGGAAAATGGGCAAGATGGATCTGCAGACCCCAGGAAGGGATTAACCTTAGGCAGGGGAAGAATAAGCTCTGAAAGTGGAGATAAGAATGGGTAGAGGGTGCAGAGAAATGAGAACGAGACAGATTGCCAAACCTTGCTTTAGTGGCTCTGTCTCCTTCATAAAGGCAGAGGCTGAGGGTAGAGGATGAAGGAAGAGGCGGAGTGAGGGACTGAGGAACAATGACAAAACTTTGGAACAGCTGTGAGGAGTTTCATGGAGACCTCTGCTTGCTCATGTAGCAGGCTAGCCAGCAACGGTGATCACAGTCACGGACACTGACATCACCAAAGGTGGGCTGTGCGCCAGGCCCGGATCCTCATGGAGACTGCAGAGAGGAGCACGGCTGGGGGATTCCCACGTGGCAGAGAGAAAACCAAGCCTTACAGAGATAAGGTAACAGCATTTCATGGCCTGAAATGGCAGAGGTAGGACTTGACCACATGGTTTCTAATTATAGATCCAGCTCTCTTGGGTGCTGGGGGCCCAGCTGAAATTAGACATCGTGGATCTGCTGTGTCCTCACACCTGGGTGAATTTCTTTAGAAGGCTGGGCATAAAAACAGAAGTGGAATTGCTAGATAGTGGCCAGGTTGGGGTACTTCCAGGCTGATGTGTCAGGAGGACAGTGTCAGAAGGATATTGGCAAGAGATGGACTGAGGTAGTGACCGTGGGTCCCAGTTGGATCAAGAGTTAAGTCAAGACAGTTAGGGGATGATAATAGGGAAAATGTGGGTGCCAGCGGCCAGAACTCCTGACAGGGTGGAAAACAGGTGGGAGGATAAGGGTACGGGTATAAGAGAACGGGAACCATAGGAAGTTGTGGTTAGAGAAGAAAAGGTTGAGTTAAAGACTTCTTGGTAAGGCAGATCCTGGAGCTGACAAGGTCTAAGAGTGTGAGTGGCTGAAGGGGGAGGCAAAGGAAGTGAGGTCAAGAAGCCCAAGGGTGAAAGGTAAAGTCACTTCCCCAAGACAACACAGCCATTCACTGGGAGAGGTTGGATTTGCTGGAGAGGATAAAGAACATTCGATGACTCTTGTTCAACCCACTGAGGCAGGCTTCCCTCCAGGGGAGGCAATCCAGACAGGTGTGATGGAATTTCGCAGTAAGGGAGAGAGAGGAGGCTCATGTTCAAATTCTGGACGGGCAAGAGGGAGTCTGGAGTGGAGGAGCAGGGCAAGAGCAGGCGGATGAAAAGTCACAAAGAGGAGACACCAGTGGTGGGGGGGCGGTTCTTGCTGAGGCAGTTCAGGGTGATTAGATGCCACTCAGGAATGGTGCCTCAGAGGGGCTCATTCAGACGTGGAGGATGGACGTCTTTGTTCAAATGACTTTGCAGTCCTTGCTCAAATGGGATCTTACAAGGAAGAGCACAGATGGGCCTGGTGGAAGGTCCAGGAGCCTAACAAAATCCAGTCAAGCAGACAGTGAGAGTTTTTGTAGGATTTAAACCCCACTGGAAATCCAGAAAAAGCTGTCAAAGGGCGAAGCGTGGGTGGGAGTGATTGAGAACAGTGGAGGGAGGCACAGGCATCCCTCCATGGGAGGTTCTCAAAAAAGAGGTGTGTTTGTAAGCAGTTCTGGGAAGTGAAATCAGGGAGGTCCCGGGACTGGACCTCACACCAGCACCATTCACTCTCAGGGCCTCTGTGGGCTGCGCCCTGCACGGGGATATGGCGCTCACAGCCCAGGGTGCGAGGCAGGCGTGTGGCCCATCTAGAAGCCCCAAAACCAAATGGAATAACAGCTGCTGGGTGCCACAGCCGTTGCAGTGAGGAGGCGATGCTCTGGTCAGCCTGAGGGACGTTCCCGGGTGGACACGGTGGATCAGCAGCCACAGCGGGTGGGGAAGGACACAGCCCAGAAAGAGCCTGGTGTGTTCGGAGGCTCCCAAGTGGCCTAGCGTGGGGAGCACAGGAGCCACGTGGGGGTGGGGGGTGAGGGCCAGCAGGGCCGCCACAAGCCATCCAGGTCATGTTTGTGCTTTGGCTTGCATGTTGGGTGTGGAGCGGAGGAACAGGGAGCGATATGCATTTTAGAAGATGTGAAAAGCAGACAACAACGGCAACCACCACAACAAAAAGCGCAGTGACCAACTATACAATGCAAGACTGCTTCACAGATTATGTTCTCTTTCCTTTTCAGGAAGTTACCTTCCTCATGGCCAGCTCATTGTTTTTACAACAAAGTGTGGTTCAAGTAAAAAGGGAACAAGCATGGGGTTACCAAGATCACGTGTTGCTGGCTGGAAAGAAGTCACAACAAAATGCAGAACGCTTGGGTCTCTCTCTCTTCTCTCACCTCAAGGGGAAGCTGCTGGGTAAGACTTCCTGCCATGCCCTAAGAAAGATTAGAGGACTAAGAAGGCACAGCGGCTCTATCTGGGGCCAGCCGCAGGTGTGGCAGGAAGGGATGGGGCTCTGAGCACAGAAACCCCCCTGCCCGAAGACAAGGTGGGAGCCAAGAGAGGCTCAGGGCTCTTTCAGATGGACAACAACCATGGAGACATGGCAGCTTAGTGCAAAACATGGTCCCAGATCGAATCTGGATGGTGGGGAGATACCCGTCCCCAAGGGAGTGTTTTAGGGCAACTGGCAAAATGTGCATATGGACTCTGGGTTGGAAAACTGCATCAGATGGCTGTTGAATTTCCCGATTTCAGTCATCGGTCTGTACCCCCGTAAGAGAATGTCCTTGTTCTTCAAAACCGCAGGCCGGACTGTGTAGAAAGTCTTTGGAATTCAATGTGTGCAACTTCCTCTCAAACAGTGCAGGAAAATCACACACCCATTCAATACAGAGGAGAGGGAGAAAGAACACACGAAGGGAGGCAAAATACTAACAATTGGTGAATCTGGACGAAACGTTCTTTGAACCTGAGTTCTTTGAACTATTCTCGAAATTTGAGTGTAAATGTGAAATTACATCAAACGTAAAAGTTACAAGGAAACAAAGCAAGGCTCGGGGTCGGATTGTTTATGGCTGGGACTTCAACTCAGGGCTGAGAAGAACTTAAATTTATGAGGGGACAACAGAATAAACGTTGGTTTTTTTGTTGTTGTTGTCTTGTTTTCTTAAAAGTCCTCCTCTGTGGAAGATCGACTGAAATCTATTTATTAATAATGGTATTAATTAATGATAATAATTTATCAGTAATGATATTAATAATTACTGACTCCCATGTAGTCTTGTTTATGCTATTGTCTTCACAGAGTTTATATTATGTATTAGTTTTTGACCAGAGGCCTCCACAATGGTGACCTGGGAGCCATCTTCCTGGAGTGTACCTGTTTGGTCATGTAAACTTATGGCGGCAAGAAGCATTGGTTTTTGAAGGTGCAACATACATATGCTTTGTGGGATTTGATGAAAGCAGCCCCTTCTGGGACTCCTTGGTGCCTGGAGCTGTAGGGAGTACATATAAGGTGCCAGTAGTCCTGGGAGGGGATGAATCACAGATTTTGACGTTTGAGATCTGGCAAAGTGGCCTGGGATGACAGGAAAGGACAAGGGTTTCAAGGTCAAAGGCAAATTCATCAGAGGGAGGGAGATCAGAGGTTAATGCAAGAGCATAAGGCTCTGGGGTGTGTGTGTGTGTGTGTGTGTGTGTGTGTGTGTGTGTGTATGTGTGTGTGTGTGTGTATGATTCTGGAATAGCAAGCCGCTGAGACCAGCAGCCCCCAGGACAAGTGACCGTGGCATGGTGTTGGTGTCATGGGTCGGGAACAATGGGCGAGCATGTGTGAGCATAAAGCGCTGCAGTCTTGGAGGCCAGTGTGCGGCACCTGCACCGCGGTCTAGATGGAGCCAGAGCAGCTGGGGCAACCCTTCATGAGCAGGCAGGTGTCCCTGCAGCTGAACCCATCGGGCTTCCACTGTGATCCATGGGGAATCTCTAAAACACAAATGCAGGGTGGCCCTCTCAGCTCTCTCCCAGCATGGGTTCAGAGGAAAGATTAGAGCCTTTCAAGTTCTCAGGGTTCTTGCACAATTTGAGGGGGAACTTCAGGCAGGTGCTGTGTCTGAGTCTTCTTGACCATTAATGGGAGAAATAAAAACAACAACAACAAAACACAACATATATGTATATGCATTTGTCCCAGGTGGTGGCTAATCCTCAAAGGAGGTCAGTATCAGCTCTGTCCTTCCCTGCACGCATCAATGGCACGGAGCGTATCTCCCCGCCTCGAAAAAAGGCTGGTCCTGTGATGCTTTGGCCAAAAGTAGGGGGACTTCTGGGCCCCGGGGTTGCAGGCCTGTCAACTTCTGCTTTCGTCTTCCTAGAAAATTTGCTCTTAGTTGCCGCCTCTAGAAGCCAGTGCCCTGCTTTAAGCTGCACAGAGAGGCTAGCTGCATGGAGAGGCCATGCGGGGGACTGACCTCCTGGGGAACAACCGGTGTCAACTTGCCAGCTATGTGAGGGGGGCCAGTGTGGACCCTCTAGCCATCCCAGCACCCTGGCCAGCACCTCGCGAAGCAGAAGCAGCCCTCGGCCACCTGCGGGATCCTGACACATAAGAGTTTGGTTAATTTAAGCCACGAAGTTTTAGGGGTTTTTTGTTGTTGTTTTAGTGCGGTGACTGACAACAAACGCATAGTAGTGTAAGTGGGTCAAGTGAATGAGACAGAGAATATAAAGAAGCCTAAATAATGAGGTTATTAAGAGCCGCTTAAGGCTCGGTGACAGACTGTTCCAGTTTATTTACCAGCAGGGACACAGGACACCCTGATCTCTGTTTCCTCATTTGCAGTTTCCCGAACCTGGGGCTCAGACTCCCAGAGGTGTCAGTGCTGGATCCGGTGGCTTCCTCTTGTAAATGAAGAAACGGGGGCCCAAGGCAGGAAAATGACCCCCCTCGGGTCCCGAAGCTGGTGTTAAAGCTAGACGGAGGGCCAGGCCTTCGGAAGCCCCCTTTTCCTGTCTTCATATCATAACTGGAAACAGCAGCCCTATTGACTATTTGCCACACGCCATGCACTCCAGCGCCTTTGAACCCCCCTGCACCCTCTGTAGTCAATACCACTGTCAATACCACCTCCCAGACAAGGGAACCAAGCCTCACACCAAGGTCAAAGCTGGAATTTGACCTCAGGGCTCCCAGTGCCAACGGTACCCTCCTGTCTTTTCCTGTATCACAGGAGCGGGGAGGGTTCAGATTTCTGATTTTAGTTTTCCCTTCACAGGGTAGCTTGGGATAACTTGGGTTTATCCGAAGCCTAACATAGTTGCCTGAGGCATATCACACCCTTCTCTCCTGTGCCTCTGCCCTGCCCCCGGCCTTCTCTGCCTCACAACGCCATCTGCCTTACAACGCCATTGCGCAGTGAAATGGGAGAGCAGGTGCTGCCAGATCTGTGTGATTGTTGCTAAGTGTGACCACTCTCATTAAAGCAAAGAGGTAATGGGGGCTCCCCGAAAAGGGGAGAAATACCATCAGTTCCACTTTTCGGCATCTATGCCAAGAGAACCAAAGCACCAATCCAAAGAGCTATCTGTACCGGCCATGTTCATTGCAACATGATCTGCAGTAGCTGAATTGTGAAAGCAGCCCAAGTGTCCATCGACGCATCAGTGGATAAGGGAGATGTGGTATATACACGGTATATACACAGTAGAATATTATTCAGCCATAAACAAGAGTGAAATTTTGCCCTTTGTGACAATCCGGGTGGAGGTAGAGGACGTTTTGCTCAGTGAAATGTCAGACAAAAGCAAATGCTGTATGATTTCACTAAAAATAAATCTAAAAATAAATGAATAAGCAAAACAAAACAGAAACAGACTCACAGATACAGAGAACAATCTGGTGGTTGCCAGAGGGGGACGGTTTGGGGGAATGGGCAAAATGGGGGAAAGGAATTAAGAGCTGTAGCCTTCCAGTTATAAAATAAATTAAGTCCCACGGGTGTAAAGTACAGAGTAGAGAATATAGTAAATACACTTGTAATAACTTTGCATGGTGACAAATGCTAAGTACACTTACCATGGTGAGCACTTAATAATGTACGTAATGTTGAATCACTATTTGTACATTGAAACTAATATAATATTGTATGTCAATCATACTCAAACTATAAATAAATAAATACAAACAACATTTGTACATAGGAAGACCAATTAAAAGGACAAACAGCAAACTGAAGAAATGATGAGTTACTTGGCAAATGATAACTGGACCTCATGTTTAATTGCATTGGTTTTAAGGAAGATTTTAAGAAAGGGCTCCTTCTGCTTTTCTTTTCTTTTGCTTTTAAAATTGTAAACCTAGCACATTTCTAAGAAAGAACTTATAGCTCCTATTCTGCTGAAAATTCTGGTTGGAGTAGGCAGATTCAAATATTTGTGCTGGCCAAGAGCTCTGACTTCCTGCCGGTTCACACGTACAGTGTCCCTGGAGAGAGGGAGGGGAAGATAGTCATGCCTCGGTGACTCTCAGGCTCCTGCTCAGCATGCCCAGACTGCTCCCTGGGCACAGGGGAACATAGTGAAGCCTAGAAGAGTCAGAGCCCCCACAAGCTACAGCCTCCAGGCTTGGTGGACTTCTCAGAGCCACCTAGCAACACTTCTGAGTTTCCCTCTTCTGGGTATTCTGGGTCACATGTGTCTTAAACCTTCTCAGTTTAGAATTCTCCACCTGTCCCCCTGCCCTCATCAGCAGGTGACCACATCATTTATTTCACCAAGAAAATAGAAGCCATCAGGACAAAACGCTCAATTTTTGCTAGAAATCCTTCCACTTCACCTGCACCTTCACCCATCCTAGTCTTGTTCTCACCGGACACACAGTGAGGGCGAGTCCTGCCTGTCCCTGTCCCCTCTGTAGACTATGCCCCATCAGCTTTGCCCTCAACTTCCACCTCTCCCTCTCTGAGCTCAAGCCTCTTCCATCTGATGGAGTCTTTCCCTTGATCCCTCTAGCTGCTGCCCCGTCTCCTCCCCTCCTCCTCACAGCTATACGTCAAACCACCTGTTCCCCAACCCACTCAAATCTGATACCTGTGTTCCCAGTTGTTCTGCATCCCATAGAAGCTCATGGCCCCACAATCCCTTGGCAAGCCTCCCCAAGCCCAGCTGCTCAGCTGACCCAACACCCTGTCCACCAATTGTTTCCTAAAATGCTCTAACTTCTTACCTGGGAAACTACCTTCCTAGTGGTCCTCCTACCTATCTGACTGTTCTTTCAGGCTTCTCCCTGCCTATTTCTGGAAGGTCGTTTGCCTTGGCTTCTGGCTCTATTCTCACTTGTCACAATACCTTAGTCAGGGTCTGGCCAGGGGCCAGGGAGAAACTGTACACAAGTGAGTTAGGCTGGGTGGGAATGATAGGGAGCAGTGGGGTCTGGGGCAATCAGGGAGCACAAGAGCCTTGGAAAGGTGGTGACAGCAACTCAGCATGAGTAGATAACTTCCAAGAGCAGGGTCAGCAAAGATTTTTCTAAAAAGCCGGATAGCAAGCCCTGAAGGTATATGGGCCACTTGTCATCTGTCACTATTCTTCTTTGTTTTAACAACCTTATGTATAAAAAAAAAAAATCTTAGCTCTACAAGTCATGCAAACACAAGCCAAGGGTCAGATTTGGCGTGCAGACTGTAGGTTGCTAAGCCCTGGTAAAGAGTGAATGTAAGGGGCGCCTGGGTGGCTCAGTGGGTTAAGCCGCTGCCTTCGGCTCAGGTCATGATCCCAGGTCCTGGGTTCGAGCCCCACGTCGGGCTTTCTGCTCAGCAGGGAGCCTGCTTCCTCCTCTCTCTCTGCCTGCCTCTCTGCCTACTTGTGATTTCTCTCTGTCAGATAAATAAATAAAATCTTTAAAAAAAAAAAAAGAGTGAATGTAAGACCATGGTGGCTAGAACTTCTGGTTTTCCAGAGAAGCCAGAAACCCAGATTTTGTTTGAAATCTTTTGGTTACCAAATGCTGACATTTAGAAGATCTCCTGGGAGCACCTCTCTCCAGGTACCCCCTGGACATCTTGCAGCCACTGGAAACGTGTCCACCCAGAACCCAATTCATCAGTATACCACCACCCCCAGCTGGGTTCCAAGTCTCAGCAAATGGTGACAACCTCCACTAGAAACAGACACCTGGGGGTCCCTGCCCTTCACACAGACCTCATCAGCACAGTGTTGCTGATCCTTCCTCCTAAATTCCTACCTACCTGCCTCTACCCTCAGTGCCACTTCCCTATGTTAGACCACCATCATTTCATCCTTTGGGAAATACAACCTCCTCTTGATAAAAGAGTCCCCATCTTCTGTCTTACCCTCTCTTAATCCTTTCTACATCCAAAATGATCTTTCTAAAATGCACCTCTGATCATAGCACTCCTAAGCTTAAGACTTATTTGCTGACTGGGTAAGGTCCTAAACTTCAGTTGGTCTAGAAGGCTTCTGGCGGTCAGGTCCCTGCTGGACCCTTGGTCCCCTCTCTCCCCTGGCTCATCCCATTCCACTTTGTGCGTTTGTCTTTGTGGGCTACTTCTAGTTCCTGAAATGAGCCAAGCTCCCTCTCACTTCCAGGTCTTTGCGTCTGCTGACGTCACACATCCTTTACTCCATCCCACTTATTTTGCCGTGTTCTTCTTTATATCTCAACTCCTGTCAGCTAGTGTTCTATCTTTTCTTTCTTCTTTCCTTCCTTCCTTCCCTCCTTTATTGATATATGAGTCACATGCCATACAATTCACCCGTACAAAGGATAAAAAGCTCAGTGGTGTTTAGTACATTCAGAGTTGTGCCACCATTTCCACAATTTTAAAAACTGCTCATCATCCCAAAGAGAAGCCTCATCCCTATTAGCAGCCACTCCTCCTTTCTCACCAACAGCCAGCCCTCCTCCCCTGCCCTAGCTTTAGGCAACCGCTCACCTACTTTCTGTCCCTATAGATTGGCCAATTATTCCAGACATTTAGCATAAAAGGAATCATATGGTAAGTAGTCTTTTGTGACTGGCTTCTTTTACCTGGCACATTTCAAAGTTTCATATATCAGAACTTCATTTTTTTATTGCTCAATAATATAGTCTTGTATAGACACACCACATTTTATTTATCAGCTCCTCATTCACAATGTTAATTTAATCTGCTATTTCCTTGTGTTCTGATACGTAACAGTCTTTGGAAAGGAATCTGTTTTTGTTTTGTTTTGTTTGGGGGTCCTGTAGAATGAAAGGAGCCTCTGCAACTCTGAGATCTTTTGCAGAGGGATCAACTCAGGGAGAAGGGGAGGCAGAGGCATGAGAGTTGATGTGGGTAGATTCAGATCAGTCAAGGGAGGAAGGGGACACTTGGACCCCCAGCTCAGATCTTTTGGCAGAGCCATCCCTGTACCACACAGGTGAGATGCATTCTTCTCAGAAAGGGAGGCAGCAGGCTGGACTAAGAAGGAAAGGGCTCCACACTTTTAACTAAAGTTTCCTATCAATAACCTGAACAGATAGGTCCAACATATGAATGTTCATGGTGCTATTGAGTTACATGATTCCTTGCATATTTCGGATATTAACCTCTTTTCAGTTAGATGGTTTGCAAATATTTTCTCCCATTCAGTAGGTTGCCTTTTCATTCTGCTGACTACTTTTCTTGCCCTGCAGAAGCTGTAAAGTTTGATGTACTTCCAGCTGTTGATTTTTGCTTTGTTGCTTGTGCTTTTCATATCATCCAAAACATTTCCCCAAGATCGACGTCGAGGAACTTTTCCCCTGTGTTTTCCTCTAGTAGTTGTACAGTGTCAGGTCAGATGTTTTAAGTCTTGATCCATTTCAAGCGGATTTTTGTGAGTGCTGTAAGGTAGGGGTCATGTTTCATTCTTTTGCATGTGAATATCCAGTTTTCGCAGTACTACTTATTGAAGTATTAACTGTTCTTAACCCCCTTGTCAAATATTAGTGGATCGTGTACCTGTGGATTTATTTCTGAGCTCTTGATTCTGTTCCTTTGGTCTGTATATCTGTTTTTGTGCCAATACCATACTGTTTGGGTTATTATAGCTCTGTAATAAAGTTTGAAATCAGTAATTGTGAGGCCTCCAGCTTTATTCTGCTTTCTCAGGATTGTTTTGGCTACTCAGGGTTTTTTATGGTTCCATACAAATTATACTTTTTTTTTTTCTATTTCTGTAAACGATGCCATTGGGATTTTGATAGAGATTGATTTGATCAATCTATAGATGACTTTGGGCAGAATGAACATTTTAATAGTATTAATTTTTCTGATCCACGAACACAGGATGCCTTTCCATTTATTTGTGTCTTCAGTTTCTTGTAATTTTCAATGTATAGAACTTTCACCTCTTTGGTTAAATTTATTCCTAAGTATTCCATTCTTTTTTGATGCTATTGTAAGTGGGATTATTTCCCTAGCCTAGCTCAAAGTCTGAAGAATTCTTCTGTGTTTTCTTCTATAAGTTTTTTGTTTTAGCTTTTATATCTAAGTCTATGATTCATTTTGAATTAATCTTAATGTATGGTGTGAGGTAAGGGTCTAAGTTCATTTTTTTTTTTTTTGGGATTCACATACTGTTTTATGATGAGACATTTTTCCATAATGTGAATATTGATATCAGCTTAATATTCCATTTCACAAACATGCTATAAACACTGGGGACCTGGAAAGTGTTTGACAACTGGCTTTCAAAATAAGCCCTGATTTGTAGCATTTGCCAGTTTCACTGGTGTAAATACTCCAGCCACATCTGATTTCAAAGTACATAACCTTGATGTTACATAATTCATCACAGAACTGGGAAGAGATTGCACAATTGGTTTTTTGAGTTATTTCAAGCTGACTGTAGCCCATTATGGGGTATTGGTTTTTTTTTTTTTTTTTTGGTTTTGGTTTGCTTCTTGTTTGTCCCCTTGTTTACCCTCAATATATAAGAGGTGCCCCCCCAAAGCAGGAAGAAGCAGGCTATTTTATTCACTGCTATAAATGAATGCTGGCCCTCCAGGGAGTTTCTAGTTCTCCCTCATGATGAGCACAGCTGTGAACAACATCCTTGCAGCTTTTCTGTGGTCACATTTAGTGATGTCCTTTCAGGACAACTCTGAGCCTTGCTTCCTAGTGAAGATAAAGAAAATTGAGTTTTGGGGTGCCTGGGTGGCTCAGAGGGTTAAGCCTCTGCCTTCAGCTCAGGTCATGATCTCAGGGTCTTGGGATTGAGCCCCACATTGGGCTCTCTGCTCAGCAGAGAGCCTGTTTCCTCCTCTTCTCTCTCTGCCTGCCTCTCTGCCTACTTGTGATCTCTGTCTATCAAATAAATAAATAAAATCTTTGAAAAAAAAAGAAAATTGAGTTTTGACAAAACAGAAGTACGAAGCTGCTTGAACTTCTGCAATTTTACAAAGACGCATGTTCAAAATTTAAATTACGGGAGTGACTTCTCCTTTTCCCCCGCCTCTTTTTTGGGAACCAAGTAAACCAAATGCTGCAGGGTGACTGAGTTGTCTTGATAAGGCACCACAGTGAGGTCAGGTGTGAACACCACTGTGCCTTAGCAGCTTCTTTAAAGTGTCTCAGGCATCAGAGTAACAGGAGGAAATCACTGGAGTGTGACATTGTTTCAAAGAAAATGCACCAAACCTTCCTTCTGAGGAGAACTTATAAGAAGTGAAAAGAAAAGTAGGAAACACTCTGGGGCAGATGGCTTTCACAGATGATTGTTAAACATCGTTCGCCACATCCTTACTTGCACTGGGTATTTTCATTAACGGAATGAAATAAACTCTCTCCACTGTCTTATCAGGCAAAAGAAGTATCTCATTTTCATTAACATTTCTCTTATTACTATTGTGATGAGTATTTTTATATTAATGACTATTGCATTTCTTCTATGACCTATCTATCTATATCTCTGTTCATAACCTAAAATCATTGGGTATACGAAATGATTGTGTGGTGGGAAAATCCCAGTGGTTTTCCTACAGATTTTGTAAGATTGCCTTATGTATTAGAGGTTTGGAACTTTGGCATCTTAATTTTTAGTTTGGGTGGGTTTATTTTTGTTTTTGTTTTTTGCCTGACATCTTTGTATTGCATGCTTGGTATTGTGTGTCATTATACAAGCAGGCACATTTCTCTTTCAGTAAAATACTTCTCTTTTTCGAAATTTGCTTAGAATGCCTCACACCTTGTTTTTCCAAGTGAATTTTAGATTTGTTAAATTAAGAGCCAAGAAAAGTGCTCTGGAGGTCGAACAAAAAGTACAAGGTCAGTTGGTGCTGAACTTCCAGTCTCTAGCCAAAATCAGTTCACTGGGCCTGTTTCCCCTGTGTTGAACTGACTACATCATGCAACTCCTATCCCATCTTGGCACATGGAAGGCTCCAGTGCCCGTGGGGGTGGCAGGTGCTTCTCCCAGTGGTCTACGTGCCCCAGGTATCTGCTCAAGGAGCTTATACTGAATGAAGGGATAAATGAATATACATGTGAGTAGTGGCATTTGGATGAGTGGATAAACACATAAATGGATAAATGAAGTTTACTGGTAGCTCTTCTTTTCCCCCTTCATTGCCCTGTTCCAGGGACTGTTTCCTCTTGCTTTCCTATGAGGACAGGTAGCAAAAGAGACTTACAGGGTTTCTATAATTTAACAATATCCAAAACTTCTGCTGATGGCTTCAGAACATCTCATGGCTCCAGGCTTCCAGGGTCCCTGTGCTTTAAATGATCCTAAAGCCTTGGCACAAGGCAAGCAAGCCCACCCACTCATGGTGGCCAAAGGGTACAGATGCTTCAGAGGGATGGGGCAGGGTAGCAGCTGCATGAGGCTAAAACTGGAGGGAAATTCTGGTTGAGGTAGTGCATATGGGCAGGCACTCCCTCTCACGGGGAATGGCAAGGGGATGGGGGGGACCAGAATAACCCTTTCCTTCCTCCAAGAGGCACAGTGCCCAGGAGTGGGGACAGAATGGAAGCTCTACTGGCTCTCCTTAGACAGTTATGGCCCTTGTTCTTTTGCTGCCATCCAGGTATCAGTCTTTACACCATTCCTCAGCTTCTACCACAGAAAGTAGGAATGGGAAATGAAGGACTGGAATAAAGATTGGACAACTTCAGAGCAGGAAGACCCTACTCTGTCCAGATTCTTGCATGACAGAGATCTGATTGCATTGAACAATGTCTAAACAGAATGACAGCTATGGACTTGAAAATCAGTTTTCTTTTTCAAAAATTTATCCAGAGAGTTTCATGGTAGAAAGTGTTAGTTATTGCACTGAGTTTGGGGTGCCCCATTAAGAGGAGGCGTGAGTGTGACAGGGAAGGAAATGTAAAATCAGACAATATCAGGGTTTCTACTTGCCTCTGCCAATACTGGGTCCTCTACATATGGAAAAAAATCAAAATATATTCCATTTGGTTGGTGTTTCTCAAGCTTTAGTTATTAGAACCACCTTTTTAATTTGTACTACATTTTCACATGTTGAATAACTTACTAAATGTGGCACTTAAATAAATAAATGTATTTTCATTGTAATAGTTATCCCTTATAAAGTACTATGTGCCAGGTACTCTTTTAAGCACTCCAAATGCATTGACTCATTTAATCTTCATTACTACCCTATTAGCTAGATACGACTATTATCTCCATTTCAAAGAAGGATTCTCTGAGACATTAAGCAACTTATCATAGTCACACACCTGATTAAAGACCTAAATGAGAAATGGAATACTATTATGCTAAAAGGCAATAAAATATAGGACAAAATGGAATAACATTGGTACAAAGGGGAGAGAAAGAGTTCTTAAACTACATGTAAATGGCATAAAACAAAAGACAAAGTTTCATGGATTTTATTACATCAAGATCAAGAATTTATTCAACAGAGGATGTTATACATAAAGTGATGCAGCTGAGACAATAAGAGTCATTTGAAATGTCTAAGGCTTTAAGAAATTGAAATCCAAAATATACAAAGAACTTTTGCAAATCAACAAGAAATGACAGCAAACCCAATTGAAAAAATGATAAGACAAGTGATTTACAGAAGAAACTCAAAAGCCTAGCAAGCATATAAAGAGATATTCTAATTCACCAATATGTGGAGAAATGTAAAATGAAACAACTGTGAGTGTCCCTTTACTTAGACTAGCAAAGATTAGAAAGGAGTATAACATGGTGTTGGTAAGGCTGTGGGAAGAGGAAATTTCAGGCGTAGGGAGTAGCAATGTGGACCAAACTAATTTATGCCTTCTCATGATCCAGCATTTCAAGTCCAAGTCTGTATGAGGATATTACAGCTTTATTTATGAGAGCACTGAGTTGGAGGCAATCTTGACACCCATCTTTAGGAGAGTAGATTAGTGCAAGATACACTCTATGGAGTAGTGGCAGCAGGGGAAAGAGATGGATTGGATATTCTACTGGTGGTGAGCCTGGTGGTGGGAATTGGATGAACATGAAAACCACATACTATAGAACACATACATAAAAAACAAAAATACTTACCCTGAATACATAAAAAGAAAAACATTATTTGGAATTACTAGCATTTTGACTTCTGAATATACAGCCAAAAGAATTGAAAGCAGGGTCTCAAAGAGATATTTGTGCATTCATGTTCATAGTAGCCTATTCACAATAGCTAAAGCATGGAAGCAACTCAAGTGTCTGTTAACAAATAAATAGAGTAGAAAAGAAGTCCATCCATACAGGGCAATATTATTCAGTCTTAAAAAGGAAGGAAATTCTGACCCAGGCTATAACATGGATGAACCTTGAGGACATTATGCTGAGTGAAATAGCCAGTCACAAAAAAGACAAAATACACTTATTTTATGCACAATTCCACATATAAGAGGGTTTTGTGGGGAGGGAGGAATAAGATGTTGTTTAATGGGTTTAGAGTTTCATTTTTACAAGATGAAAAGAGTTCTGGAGATGGATGATAGTGATGGCTAACACATTATGAATGTATTTGGTACCACTGAACTGTACACTTAACAATAGTTAAGATGGTAAGTTTTATGTGTATTTTACTAAATTTTTTTAAATGAGGAAGAAAAGAAAATGATACATATTAAAAACTTTACCACCAGATCTACCTTACAAGAGATACTAAAAGAAGTTATTTCAGTGGAAGTAAAAGAATGCTAATTAACATCATAAAAACATAAAGAGGTAACATAAATTTCATGGTAATGGTAAAGATATAGTTAGATTCTGCCATATGGTAATAATGGTGCATAATTCACCTACAACTCTAGTATAAAAGTTAAACAAAAGTGTAGGGAAAAAGTTATAACTACAATAATTTGTTACTTGTTATAAAATATTAAAAAACATGTAAATTGTAACAGTAATAACCTATAATGTGAGGGGGAGGAGAAGTAAAAGTGTAATGTTTATGAATTCTATGGAAATTAAGTTGTCATCAGTTTAAAATGGGTTGTTGTTAGGGTCTGTTTTATGTAAGTCTTATGATAATCACAAAGGAAGATCCTAAAGTAATTACACAAAAGAACAAGATAAAGAAATCAAAGATACTGATACCCAAGGACATCAAACAACAACAACAAAAAAGACAGCAGTATAAGAAATAAAGAACAACGGGTCTATTAAAAAAAAAAACAATGGAAAACAAAGTGGCAATAGCAAGCCCTTACCTATCATGATTACTTTAAACATAGACGGATTAAATTCTCCAATTAAAAGGCATAGAATTCTGAATATATAAAAAAAACAAGATTGAACAATATAATGCCTGCAAGAAACTCACTTTAGCCTTAAAGACATTCACATACTGAGAGTAAAGGGATAGAAAAAGACATTTCAAACAAATGGTAACCAAAACAAATTGCCAGAGTAGCTATCCTTCCATCACACAAAATAGACCTTAAATGAAAAACGGCAAAAAGAGACAAGGAAAGGAAAAGTGAATTGGGGGAAATCGGAGGAGGAGATGAACCATGAGAAACTGTGGACTCTGAGAAAAAAAACTGAGTGTTTTGGAAGGGAGGGGGATGGGAGGATGGGTGAACCTGGTGGTGGGTATTAAGGATGGTACATATTGCATGGAGCACTGGATGCATAAACAATGAATCTTGGAACACTGAAAAAATAAAATTAAAAAAAAAAGAAGGTCATTATATAATGACAAAGCAGTAAATACATCAGTAAGATAAAACAGTTGTTCATATTTATGTGCCCAAATCAGAGCACCTAATTATGTAAAGCAAACTTTAACAGAGCTAAGAGGAGAACTAAACAGGAATACAATAATAGTTGGGGCTTTTGTTGCCCTACTCCAAACAATGGGTAGATCATCCAGACAGAGAATCAATAAGGAAAAAACAGCCTTGAACAACACTCTAGACCAAATGCACCTAACAGACATATACAGGACATTCCATCCCTCAACAGTAGAATACAAGTGTGCACGAAACATTTTCCAGGACAGACCATACGTTAGGACACAAACAAGTCTTAGAAAATCAGAGAAGATTGAAATCCTACCATATATTTTCTCTGACCACAATGGCATGAAACTAGAAATCAGCAACAAGAGAAAAACTGCAAAATTCACAAACATATGGAAATTAAACAGCACTGTCCTGAACATCTGATAGATCAAGGAAGAAGTTAAAGGGGGAGATACAAAAGTTCCCTGAGACAAAAATGAAAACAACATACCAGAACTTATTGGATATTACACATAAAAGGATGAAACTGAATCTATATCTTACACCACTCAAAACAATTAACTCAAAATGGATTAAAGACTTAAATATAAGACCTGAACAATGGAACTCCTACAAGAAAACACTGGAATAAAGCTTCTTCTTTTTTTTTTAAGGTTTTATTTATTTGACAGAGAGACATCACAAGTAGGCAGAGAGGCAGGCAGAGAGAGAGGGGGAAGCAGGATCCCTGCCAAGCAGAGAGCCCGATGTGGGGCTTGATCCCAGTACCCTGGGATCATGACCTCAGCAGAAGGCAGAAGCTTAACCCACTGAGCCATCCAGGTGGTCCCGGAATAAAGCTTCTTGACATGGGTCTTGGTAATGATTTTTTAAAATATGATGCCTAAGTATAAGTAACAAAATAAGAAATAAACAAGTGGGTCCACATCAAACTAAAAAGATTCTGCACGGCAAAAGAAACCATCAACCAAGTGAAAAGACAAGTTACAGAATGGAAAAAAAAATACTTATAAACCACATATCTGATAAGGGGTTAGTATCTAATTTATAAAGAACTGATAGAAATCAATCACAAACAAAACAAAGCAAAAACAAAAAGAAATAACCCAATTAAACATGGGCAAAGTACTTGAATAGCTATTTCCCCAAAAAAGATGTATGCAAGGCCAACAGGTGTATGAAAAAAATGCTCAGCACCAGTGTCATCAGGGAGAAGGAAATTAGAATAACAGTGAGATATCACCTCACACCTGTTTTAAAGACCATCATCAAACAGACAAGCAATAACGAATGCCGGTGTGGATGTGACGCAAAAAGAATGCCTGGGGCACCACTGGGATTGTATATGGGAACAGTTACTATGGAAAACAGTATGGAATTTCCTCAAAACATTAAAATAAAACTATCATATGATCCAGCAATTCCACTTCTCGGAATATATCCAAAGGAAATAAAAACACGAGCTCAAGAAGATACCTGCACCCCCATGTCCCCATTACTTATAATGGCCAAGGCATGGAAGCAACCCGAGTGTCCATTAGTGGATGAATGGATCAAGAATTGTGATATATATTTTTCAGCCATTAAAAACAAGGAAATCCTTCCATGTGTGACAACATGGATAGACCTAGAAGGCATCATACTATGTGAAATAAGTCAGACAGAGAAAGACAAATACTGTATGATCTCACCTACATGTGGAATCTAAAAACAACAGCAACAACAAACTCATGGAAAAAGAGATGAGACTTGTGGTCACCAGAGGCAGAGGGTGGAGAAGAGGGAATCAGAGGAAAGGGGTCAAAAGTTACAAACTTGCAGTTAAAAGATTAATGAGTCTTGGGGCGCCTGGGTGGCTCGGTGGGTTAAAGCCTCTGCCTTCGGCTCGGGTCATGGTCCCAGGGTCCTGGGATGAGCCCCACATCGGGCTCGCTGCTCAGCAGGGAGCCTGCTTCCTCCTCTCTCTCTGCCTGTCTCTGCCTACTTGTGATCTCTGTCTGTCAAATAAATAAATAAAATCTTTAAAAAAAAAAGAGAGAGAGAGGGATAATAGAGTATTACAGTTCATCCAACTATAATTCTCTAAAAAAAAAAAGATTAATGAGTCTTAGGGATGTGATGTATGACATAGTGACCACAGGTAACACTACTGTAGAGTATATAGGAAAGGTGTTAAAGTAGATCCCACTGGGTGTGGTGCATAAACAATCAAATCTGGAAAACTGAAAAGAAATTTAAAAAATTTTAAAAAAGAAGAGAAAAGAAAAGAAAAGAAAAGAAAGTAGACCCTAAGAGTTTCCATCACAGGGAGAAAATTTTTTCCTCTTTTCTTCTCCATCGTTTTTTCAAATTCTATCTGTATGAGAAGGTAGATGTTGGCCAGACCTACTGTGGTCATCATCTCACAATATATGTAAATCAAGCCATCATGCTGTGTGCCGTAAATATGTGGTTATGTTCAATTATTTCTCAATAAAACTGAAGGGAAAAACCCTTAGAATGGGAATTCTACCTTGGATCATTCCATTTTCTTCCCTCATCTGTTGATGGAGACTTCTGTTGTTTGCCTTGGCTACTGTGAATAATGCTATAGGGAACAGGGGAATACAGATGTCTCTTTGAGATAAGGATTTTGTTTCCTTTGGACTTATATGCAGAAGTGGAATTGCTGGATCATATGGTAGCTCTATTTTTAATTTCTTAAGGAAACTTCACCCTGTTTTTGATAGTGGTTGTACCAACTGACATTCCCACCAACAGTGTACAGGGTCCCCTTTTTCCCACATCCTCACCAACACTTGCCATCTCTTGTCTTTTTGATAATAGACATTCTAATGGGTGTGAGGTGATATTTTACTGTGATTTTGACTTGCATTTCTCTGATGATGATGTTCCCTGAGTGATGTTGAGCACCTTTTCATGTATCTGTTGGCTCTTTGTATGTCTTCTTTGGAGAAATGTCTATTCAGGTTCTTTGCTTATTTTTTTAAATTATTTTTTTATTATGTTATATTAGTCATCATATAGTACGTCATTACTTTTGATTTGGTGTTCCAAGGTTCATTGTTTACCTATTGGGTTATTTGGTTTTTACTTTTGAATTTCATGAGTTCCTTGTATAAGTTGGATATTAATGTCTTACGGATGTGTGGTTTACAAATATTTTCTCCCACTCCATCGGTGACCTTTTCATTTTGTTGATGCTTCCTTGTGCTGTGCAGAACCTATACTTTATATTCCAAAAAATAAGAAAGGGCTTAAAAATTGGTAGAAAGGATAACAAAAGGACGTGGGATCCAGCTTGAAGGGCTCCCAGTAGATAATCTGGGACAGTTTGTGCATCGAAACAGTAAAGATAATATCAGATTCTATCCCATTAAATAAAAAGGGAACCTATGAGGTCATGATGATATAAATAAATGAATGAATGAATACATAGGTGGAGGAGAAAAGATGCTTTTACTTTTTACAGCGAAATGCCCATTAATAATGGGCACTTATTAATTGTTAAGTATAATATAATTTACAGTGTAGACACCTTGTGGAGACTTTCTAAAGCAGGTGATAGAGTTTAACATCCTTCATGATGGGACAGGTTGGCAGCAAACGCCTCCAGATATGATGCACTGAGAACAACACAGCATCACTTCTGTGAGAGTCCTGCTCTAGTTCATAACCTGACCCTAATCATCAGGAAACATCAGGAAACCCACAATGAGGAACCACCAGCCAGGTAACCATGGTATTCAAGATGTTTAGGTCAGGAAGGACAAGAAAAGCCTGAAGAGGTGTTCCTGATTGAAAGCAAATAAGAAGGGGCGCCTGGATGGCTCAGTGGGTTAAGCCTCTGCCTTCGGCTCAGGTCATGATCTCAGGGTCCTGGGATCAAGCCCCGCATCGGGCTCTCTGCTCAGTGGGGAGCCTGCTTCCTCCTATCTCTCTCTGCCTGCCTCTCTGCCTGCTTGTGATCTCTCTCTCTCTCTCTGTCAAATGAATAAATTTAAAAAAAAAATCTAAAAAAAAAAAAAAGAAAGCAAATAAGAAGACATCCCAACTAATGCAACAATTGTAGGTCTTGGGACTATGAAGGACATTATTTGCAAAGTGGGCAAAGTTGGAAAGAAGGTGCGATTACCTGGTTGATCTTGTGACAGTTCGTTCCTGCTTTGATCACGTGGGAGAGCATCCTTGTTTCTAGTAAAATCATTCTGAAGTACAAAAGGCTGATGAGACACCATATTTGCACCCTGCTCTCAAATGGTGCTGGAGAAAAGTAGTACATTTATATCTAGTTATCTCCCTATCTTTTGAGACAGAGAGGGAGGGAGCGAGAGAATGATAAATTAGAGCAGAGGTGGTAAAATGCTGACAGGTGGGGAATCTGGATGAGAGAGGCGGAAGTCTTCGGGCTCTTCTGACAACCTTTCTGAAGGACGAAATGCTAGAAACAGCAATAACCGGGACGAGACCCCCACACACGGGAGCAAGGAGCGGAGCTGGAGGCAGGAAGGCATCTCAGGAAGGGTTGGAGTGACTGAGGAGGAGTCCTGGCAGGGGGCATCAGATCTCTTATCTGACGGATTTGGAGAAAGATCACCCAAGAAACAGACTTAACTACAGAGAACAAACTGCTGGGGAGGGTGGGTGAGGGGTGGGTGAATCAGTGATGGGGATGAAGGAGGGCACTGGGGGTGAGCACCGGCTGCTGTATGCAAGTGTTGAATCCCTCTATCGTACACCTGTATGTTAACTAGCTGGAATTAAAATAAAATAAAAATAAAAATATAAACAAACAAATACATAAATAAAAATAAAAAGTTACAAAGTAATCATCCACTTTCCTTGCTATGCTTCATTCAGTCCTCAGGTTAAATCTGCTCCCCATGGGGGTAGATACTCATCTTAGCCTCCCTTTATAAAGAAACGGGGGGGGGGGCGCTCAGAGATCCATCCATTCAACCAGCATTTAGTAAGCACTCACTGCAGTCCGGTTTTGCCACGGTTACGCAAAAAAAATGTTGTGTGATTGCAGATGTGTGTGTGTAAACCAACACAGGAAGAAGATGCCCTGCAACATTAGTGTGCTAAGAGACACTGCACGCAGGTAGTGGCGACTGACTACAAATGCTTCTGGTTTCTTCTTTGGCCTTCTTACCTGTTTCCAGTTTTCTACAATGAACATTATTGCCTTTGTGACAAGTTAAAACATAAGGGTTCTTTCAGAAATGGACCTGGAGGATGTCGTCATGACAACCTTTCTCATTAGGACTGTTTTGTGGCTCAAACGTTGTTTCTTTTTTTTTTTTTTTTTTTTACTATTTTAAATTTTATTTTTTATAAACATATATTTTTATCCCCAGGGGTACAGGTTTGCGAATCGCCAGGTTTACACACTTCACAGCACTCACCATAGCACATACCCTCCCCAATATCCATAACCCCACCCCCCCAACCCCCCTCCCCCCATCAACCCTCAGTTTGTTTTGTGAGATTAAGAGTCACTTATGGTTTGTCTCCCTCCCAATCCCATCTTGTTTCATTTACTCTTCTCCTACCCCCTTAACCCCCCATGTTGCATCTCCTCTCCCTCATATCTGGGAGATCATATGATAGTTGTCTTTCTCCGATTGACTTATTTCGCTAAGCATGATACCCTCTATCAAACGTTGTTTCTTGATGCCGTCTTATTTGACCAAAGTGGCAGACAAATTTTTTTTTAATTCCATTATGCCTTCTCCTCTCCACGCTGCAGAGACTAACTGGCAGGTTTACAAGTGGAAAACTGATTTCCCCATTGACTCCCAAAGCCTGGATCTGTCCCCATTTTCTGGGTGGAAACATAAGCCCAGGGCAGTGTGACCGTCTCCTTCCCAGATAAAAACTATCCAGACCTTCATGATACCGGCCTCTTTACACAAAGAACGCACACCTACATAGTAGGTCCCTGCATGATGGGGAGTGTGGCTGGATAAAAGCACAATTCCAGGGTCCAAAAAGAGAGCAGCCAGCCCAGTGATGTCACTGTGTTGTAAGATGGGACACCCACTCCCTCAGGGTACTTTCTGACTGATGAATTCCTTCATCCCCTTTGCTGCCCAGCGCCATGGACTCCACCACAGCCCCACTCACCCCGGCGGGTGTCTCCAGGTGTCCCTGTACCTGTGTGCCTCCCACGGCTCAGAGAACTCAGAGAAGTCGACACTGGTCACTGCTAGATTGAACTGACTTGTGCAAACAATAATGGGGAAATGGGTGGCATAAATTAGGGTATAGCCCTGCTGTGGAACACAGTGCAGCCTTCAGAAAAAGTGCTTTAATATGATTTATTCCCCTGGGAAAGTGACCCCAACATACTGCTACTTAAGAACATGAAACAGCAGGAGTACAGTTGAAGTCCGTCTTTGTCATCATCGTAAATACACACAGGAGATAGCAAACACCAAACTAACAGAGAATACATAGAAGAGGGCACAGTCGTTGTCTTTGGGTAGTGAGAATTGGGCGCTTTGGGTGTTTTCTTTTCCCCCTTTGAGTTTTTAAGCTGTTTGTTTTTTTGTTGTTGTTGTTATTGTTATTTGGAAAATGATTTTATATATATATATATATATATATATATTAAGATTTTATTTATTTATTTGACAGACAGAGATCACAAGTAGGCAGAGAGGCAGGCAGAGAGAGAGGAAGGGAAGCAGGCTCCCAGCTGAGCAGAGAGCCCGATGCGGGACTCGATCCCAGGACCCTGAGATCATGACCTGAGCCGAAGGCAGCGGCTTAACCCACTGAGCCACCCAGGCGCCCTGGAAAATGATTTTAAAGAAATACACGTCCTAGGGAAAAGGGAAGAAAGAAGTGATGACCAGGAGGTCCCTGGTGAGAGATCAGGTGTTAAGGACATGGAGGGGAAAATGTTTCTTTGAGTTAAGGGTCCTCTCAACCTTCCACGTGAGGGTGAGTCCCCACCTCACCCCCTTCCCTCTCAGCCTCAGACACTGTCAGCTTGCACACCAGGTCATTTTTTCCTGCGGATGGGTCCAGGGTAACAGCCGGAGCCCAGATTGGTAAAACCAGAAGGCTCGCACGGGGAAGCGGAGGAGGGAAATCAACCCTCTCTCCTTCTGCCTGATATTAGTTTCTGCAATAAAGCCAGCAGAATGTACTCCCGCCTCATCCAATTTACAAGGAAGGGAGATTCTGGAAAATATTCAGAAAGAAGAAACTGGTAAATGGAAATAATGACTCCCTCCCCTCTGTGGCTATTTCAAGAAGTCAAACGTATTGTGCATGTGGTCTGTGTCTAGCCCACGGCCTGGATTGTTTGGTTTTGCAAATGTAACGATTCTGGCCAAGGACTTTCTCCATTCCACTGCCGAGGGCTGTTCCCCAGTCCTATTTCCCACTAGGGCTCGAGATGTTCCATCATAGAGTCCTCTGTTCCTCGGGGTTTCTAAGAGCCTGAAACCTGCCGTGGGCGTGGGGTGGGGATAGGTGAGGGTGGGGAGGAGGCTGCTGGCTCCTGCAATGCTCAGATTGGAGTCAGCAGGAAATCCCCACTTCCAAGTTCACTGGTGGTGGGGGCAGGGGCAGGAGTCTGAGATGCTCAGTGGCACTGTTTACAAATGTTAATGCTCACAAATCATGAAATCCTATTTGGGCCCAAGCTCTTCCCTGGCACCCTCTGTTCCAGTCTTCTGGAATGTCCCATTTCGCTCATTCACTTCCTTTCTACCAGGGAGGAGTTCTTGGAGATAGCTCAGTCATCCCAGAAGTGATTTAGTCTAGACTGCCTTTAAACTCACTCACCCCCACACGGCTGCAATTCCACACTGTGCCAGGTGTCCCAGCCTGCCTCAGCTTGGGTCAGCGTGCCTGGCAGGTCATCTTTGCTGGGTCCCAGATCAGCCTCCAGGGGCCCGAGTCAGAACCCAGCGGAGAGTTCCTGCTCTGCGGTGGAGGGTGTCACAGAGCTGGCCCTCTCAAGTCTGTCCGTGGAGAAGAAGGGGAGCCTTTTAACCAAGCTCGTGGACAGCAGCCGGTGGAGCAGCTGGCGCAGGTACCTGCGGAACCGCTCCCCTACGAAGGCGTAGATCACAGGGTTGACACAGCAGTGCGTGTAGGCGATCACCTCCGTCACCTGGATGGCCAGGTCGAGCTGTTTGCTCTGCCTGCACTCATCGGCGAAAAGGCTGTCTTGGAAAGCAGAGACCAATATGGCCAGGTTGTAGGGGGTCCAGAAGAGAAAGAAAACCACCATGATGACAAAGATCAGACGGACAGCTTTGGCCTTCTTCTCATTGGGTCGTTTGAGCAGAATCCGTATGATCTCGGTGTAGCAGATGATCATGACCAACAGGGGCAAAACCAGACCCAACATGTTCAGTTTCAGAGCCTGGAACTGTTTCCAGGCTTTGAGGGTTTCATGAGGGAAGTGGAGGCTGCAGGTGGTGTGGGAGAACTCCCACTGGATCTTGGAGAAGTAGAAGCCTGGGACGGAGGCCAAGAGGGCCAGGGCCCATGCGCCACCGCTGGTGATGAGACCAAAGATGACGGTCCGAACCTGCAGGGCAAACACGGCGTGGACGATGGCCAGGTACCTGTCCACGGTCAGCAGGATGATGAAAAAGATCTCGCTGTACAAGCCCGTGTAATAAAACCCCGAGAGCAACTTACAGGTGCCATCACTGAAGTTCCAGTCATCCTTCAGCTTGTAGTCGATCCAGAAGGGCAGCGTGAAGAGGAAGAGCAGGTCGGAAACGGCCAGGTTGAGGAGGTAGATGCTGGTCATGCTCTTGAGCCTCTTGTGCTGCATGAGGACCAGCAGCACCAGGATGTTGCCGACCAGGCCGATGATGAACACCAGGGAGTACAAGGGGGGCAGCAGCTGGGCTCCAAAGGCCCTCACCTCCCCCTTCTGGCATGGGGTTATGCCCTCATAGTCATATTCCGTCGTCATGTCATAGTTCTTTGTGGGGACTGAGGTTTCCATCGTGGATTTTTGCACGAGTCAAGGAAGATGATTTCTGTGGTTACTTGGCCAGGAAAGGTGGTGGACTGCGGACAACAAAGACGAGGCGGTGGTTACAGGTTTTCACCCACCTGACAACTGTTTACTGAGTACCGACTATGTACCAGGCCCCGGGACTCGACCTTGAGCAAGGTGGGATCCAGGTCCTCTCTGCCCTTGTGTACCCTGTGGTCTAACAGAGGGCGTAGGCAGTAAACAAATGGGCCCATCAGTCGTTAATTCAATTACTTTAGCACTAAGTGTCGTGAAGGAAAAGACAACCAGCTGCACAGCACAGACAGAGGGAGATCCCGCCACGCTGCCCAGAACCAGTGCTGTCCATGGCCTTGGCATTGAACTTAGTGCTAGATAACTCCTCCCACCCTGACCAGAGGGGGTTCTGCTATCGTTCCCTGGTTTAGAGGTGATGATGCAAAAGTCAGAAGTGGTAAGGACACGTATCTAGGAGAATGAGAGCTGAAGTTCTCACGTGCATTCCTGAAGCCACGTGCATCCTTGTGTACAATCATGGAGCAATGATTTTGCACTGTGGGGTCTCTGGAAGGAAGCTGAGAGTCCCAGACTTGCAAATGGGTCTTCATGGCTGAGGGGGCTAAAAAGGTTCTTAGCCAGGGATTATGTAGCATGGTGGGGGCACATGAAAGTGTGTAGGGTTATTATTTTATTTTATTTATTTTATTTCTTGGTTGCCACTGTGACTAGGGGATGCTACTATCTGGTCATTCAGTAGGCAGGGCCAAGGATGTTCTCTAAAGCAAAAATTATCATATCCCAAAGGCCCATAGTGCTGTCATAGTGAAATTCTAGAAGGCCAGCGCCATCCCTTAGTATAAGAGGACCCTGAGGACACCAAAGCAGGTCAGCTTGGCTCACGTCATACAGCCTTGATGGGGCCCATGTGGATCTACAGGTCACTCAGTAGACCTCCCGTGAGGGCCGTGAGGAGGATTCAGAGGACAATATAGTCTGGGAGGAGTGGGGCAACCTCATGAGAAGAAGGGTTGGGGGTGGGCAGGGGAAGAGCTCAGAACAGCCTCAAGCCATGAGGCATCATGGGACAACCGGTAGCTGGAGTTCTGCCGATATATTTACCCAGGGTTGGCTTGAAACAAAGAAAAACAAAAGAACCACTAGAGAGCTTGCCTTCATGGGACTTTCCCAGCCCCTGATTTTCAGCATTTGTTTTCTATCCTTTCCACTTACGACAGAAACCTCCCTGAAGGGAGCATGGGCTTTTGTAGAACCTACCAGTGTGTGACTTTGGATGAGTTAATCTACCTCTCTGAACCTCAGTTCCTCATCTGTATAGGCGCTGCTGAAACAAGCACCTCAGTTCCTCATCTGTAATGTGAGAAAGTAACACCTTGCGGGACTACTGTAATGTGTGAGAAAAGCTACCCCCTAGTACTTACCGGGCCCTCAGCAAATATTGGGGTTCCTCCTTCCCTGCACTGATCCTTCTTGGGGGCCAGTCCCCAGCTCCAGTCCTGTTCTGGCTGATGTACCCTGCTCCCCAAGTTCCCCCACCAGTTCTCTCTGTAGTTAATCTGGAAAATGAATTCTCAAGAGTGATGAACCAGGACAGTCCCTTCCATGCGAACTGCCCTTTGAAATTTTCAGTAGGTTCCCACCAGTCTGAAAAGTAGCCGGTTCCTACATCATAATTCCCACCATGAATCTGGGGTCTCTAGCACTCTTCCTTCTAAATTGCTTAATGAATGTTTCCTTCCTACAAAATTGGAAAATGGCCATTGGAAAATGAGGCACATGGGGTTGGGGTTGGAGGGGGGGAACGACAGTGTCATACACCCTGGCTGGGGGACTGTCATTTCCAGTCAAATCCCCCCCTTATGGCCAACTCCTCCAGCTCTGGACTTGCCTCTACCCAACCAGCCCGACTTCTGGAGAAACCCAGGCTGACTGTGCAAGCTGTGTGAACGATTTCTGATTTCCCGTCCGGATAAGGACAGGTCGGCTTTGCGGACAGCATTTTTGGGCGGGCTGGCATGTTTTCAGCAGAAGTTCCAAGCAGCTTGGAAGCCCCTGGAACAACTGGTGCAAGACTGAGCCCAGGAGCCCAGTTTCTGGGGAATTTTGGCAAAGGTGAAGGCAAACGAAATCAGCATTGCTCATGCCATTTGAGCAGAGAATCGCTTACACCAGCCCCCTCCCCCGTACACTTCTAACTGCATTAACTATTTTGCCAACTTGCCAGGCACCACACAACAACTCTGGGAGAGAGATGGCCTGGCATGGGGCCATGGAGGGAGGCAGAAGGACCCTGTTGCCATCCAGCCCTGCTAGAGTCTGCTGCAAAGTCCGCCCCAAGGCCATTGCTCAGCAGACAGCTGGAGCCCTGGACGCCACCTGGCACCTTACAAGGGCAGCATCCTCTAGCCTGGGAATTGGTGAAGGCCTTGAGCAGAGAAAGGGCAGTCTGCAGGGCTAAGACACCCAAAAGGGTGGTGTGCAGGGGCTGGCTTATTCTGGTTCATAAAAAACTAATCGTGTGCTTATCTCCCCAACTTAACATTCAGGAGCTCCATAACTTGAAATCAACCATAGTGAGGATATTTACACCATAGAAATCCACAAACACTAGAAATCAGCCCCCCCCCCCCCCACTGAAAGCCACTTGTTAAACATTTACTGGTCCTTCACTCCCCACAGTCTGCATAGCCTAGAGCTGTCCTGCTAGTCAGATTGGGGACTGAAGTGCCAGTAAGTGGTACACAGCCTGATGAAAACCTATGCAAATTTCCGAGAGTTTCTAACTCTGAAAATCTGGGCCACTCCAGAGTTTATGGAGGAAAAGTTGAAATAGATACCTCCAAGTAGCCCCCATGCCCTTCTCTCCTCAGAGAAAATTCTGACCTGCCTCTTTGTTAGTAGAGCAGAATGGATGCATCCCAAGAGGACATCTCCCTGCCTTTGGGAGGGTAAAATCCTACCTCCTCGAAAGACAAACCAACAGTCCTGATTGTAAGGCTCCTTGGGTCTAAGTCTTCTCAAGAAACTGGTCCAGTATCAAATCATCCTCGCATCTGCAACGTTTTTTTCTAATTAGTATTTCCCTTTCACTACAATTTCTTCATACACCGTGTTTGGTTTTTGTTTACACAGACCAGTTTGGCAAGTGATTTCCTCTTGAATGGTTTTTCAGAGATCCTCTTGTTCTTAACTGGCTTTAGAAAGGCAGATTTTCTCAATCAGTCACCAAAAACCCATCATTCAGGAAAGCTTTCCTTTTTTAGCAAACAAAACAAAACAAAACAAAACAAAAATCCCAAAAAACCATTTTATATCTGAGCACCCCATCTTATAAATTCACCCCTTGTGAGTATTGCTATACAATTAATTGCCTTATAGGTGCATTGATGGTCTACTTAAGCATTTGCTTGACCCTCGAAGAACTCCTCGCCTTTGAGGAGGCAGGTAAAGAATGTCCCTCAACACGAGGACCCCAGTCCCACCTGGCTGCATGCATGACTGAAAACCAGATTGACCTCATGGTCACTGAGGAGACAGAACAGACAAGTGCCACTTACTCTGGTCCCTAGGGGTTTTGTCCACGAAGTCTTTATTTCTGGAGTTTTTAGAATCTTTATGAATTCAAGGTTCAACGTCCTTACTGAGCAGGAAGTCTTCTGTTTCCTGTGTGATGATTGAGGACTCCAGGGTTCACAGTCTTTAAGAATGACAAGAAGGGGATAGAGTTCTTCTTTTTGTATCTGGTTGGGTGTCCGTGAGTGGCCACGACACCTGCCAGTGGCTGTTCCTTGATGCTGGGTTTGCTCGAAGGATTGTCTCTGCTCACAGAGATCGCGAGAGTGATTCAAAGCACAGAGAAAGGATTGTGCTTCTCCCTGGAGAGCTCTGCCTTAAGGGGACTGGGCTGGGTGGGGTTGGGTGGAGTTGAGTGGGGGAGAGGTAGTATGAGGTGTTCTGGGAATTTGTGAAGCAATTGAAGGCTGAGATTATGCGTGTGTGTTGAGGGTTGTGGGAGGGCGGGGGCGGACGTCTTGTGGTCAGTGAGTAGCCTTTTTTTTTCTTAAATCTTGCAAATGGAAGGGTTTAAACCAGAAGTCTGGGTCCTGTTCCTCAAAATGAGAGGGCTGATAGCCCAAGAGAGGTGGCATTTTTCTCTTTGGCGCCCCCCCTAGGTCCTTCACCTCTGACCATTTGCTGTCCCTCTCTGCACCCCATTCATTGTGGGACCAAACCCCACTGAATAGTTTCACCTCAAGGAACCCCCAGCCTGGAGTGAGCCCAGGTCTCTAGGTTGGGTTTTGGCCATTCCTTTCTGATTCCAGGTTCCTGTTGTATGTGATGATCCAACCAGAGGCCAGGGCCAAATCCCAGCTCGGTCCTGGAGACAAGGGCAGGTAAGGATGCCTTGATAAGTCTTGGCTCCCGCTGAAGGCTGAACACTTTGGCTCGTAGCGGGATGCCCCAGGTCAGCTTGTAGGTGAAGGGTGTCCCAGAGCACCTGGCCCAAGAGAAAATGTCTGATGGAAGATGCCTCTTGTGAATTTCCCCGAGGCGGCCAACACCTGCTCTGCCACTGAGCTTGCAGCCCGCTGGGGTTTTGCTCCTTTTCCGTAACACAGGACTCCGCTAGGCCTTCTTCATGGATTGTGCAAAGCACCAATTCAGAAAGGGATGCCTGTGTGCTTTGGAAATGTCGCTTGTCCCCTCAAGGCTGTTTCCTGATCCGTAAAATGAAGACTTTAGACAAGGTCTTCAAAGGAACATTCCATGAGTCTCCTGGGATCGGGTCTCCCCTCTTCAGCAGCCTGTCCACAGAGAGATGGGGGAAGAGGGAGGCCAAAGGTGACCAGATGGATGAAGAGGAGATGGGCCCAAGAACTTGCTGCCTTTGTGCAGAGAGCAGGGCATGAGGGGCGCGCTCTGATGAGCCTGGCAAACCAGACCTGCATCTCATCCTGGGTCCACCTCTTGGTAACTTTGAGTGTATTATTTATGCTTTTGATTGTCTCTTTCCTCTTCTGTAAAACAAAGCTAATGATGCCGACTTTCTAGAGGATTAGATGAAGATAGAGACATGCCTGTGAATGAATGGTTTGGTGGAGTGCCTGAGACGTGTTCGATGCCTGTCTTAATTTGGGGTTCCCAGTTCGGTGCAAAGCCTGGAGTGGAATGCAGACACAAGTAGTGTATTTTCAGGGGATCCTAGGAAGCACCGCAGGGGAGGGGAAAGCGGGCCAGGGAAGGGAATGTGATGATGAGGGTAGCACTGTAGAAGGCAAGTGGCACCCTGGCCTTAGGGGGAGCTTAGGGAGCCCCCAAGAGTCACCCCTACTGTGGGACCAGAGGTGAGGAGACCAGGCATGTATCTATTAAATCTCTACCTGCCCACCGCTGGCAGAGGACTCCTTCTCATTGGCTTGTGTCACTGAATATCATTCCCAGGAGATTCTCCACCAGGGCACAGGGCTGGTCCTTCAGGTACTGGCCATCGCCCTAGACATAGCAGGGACAGGTGGAAGTATCAGTAAGGTGCACACCCCAAGATTCTGACCTTGACTTCGCTTAGGTATCTGACTCCTTCATTTGGCACCCCATTCATTTGAGTCAACCCCTGACCTAGCCTGCTGACCCTCTCCTTTCATCTCACACACTTCCATTGTGTGGAATTTTGACATCGGATGTTGACCCCGCCATTTCTGCCGCTCCCTTCCTGTCTCAACCTCAACATCCCAGAAATCTCATGCTCTGTTTAATCAAGACAGGGCAAGGCCAGGCTCATGGACTGTGTGGAGCCTGATTCTCATGGAGGTTCACTCTTCAGGTTCAAGTGGTACACCTGTAGATAAATTTCCAGAGGGACTGGCAGTGCCAGGACCATGGAGCTCTGTCTGCTGCCCAATGTGTCATCTTCTCTCCCCTAAGTTCTGCTTGTTTCTCTACTGTGCTGTGTCACGTCCCAATGTCATCGAGGGTGTTGGCCACACCCATGACCCTTCTCCTCCTGCCTGGATCGTGCAAGATGCCACCTCCTCTCTTGAAGCCTTCCCACGCTGCAGCAAGAAGTCCATCCGGGAGGGGCAGAAGCTGGAGCTCTGAGAGTTTTCTGGGGGAGTGGTGGAGGTCCCTTTGTTTACACCTGATGACATATGTTGGATACTTTTGACAATAAATAGCAAGGCAGTCTACTCGAAATAGTTCAAAATAAAAATGAAAAAAAAGACTAAAAACTGTTCTTGTCTCATGAACCTAGATCTTAGCTAACAATCTCTAACATTCCCTTGTAATAATTCTTGATGATTTCACAATCCACACATGTCTGCAGCCTGACACCCTCACACTTAGGGGCTTAACATCGCGCTGACATTGTGGCGTGAATCTGTGGGGCATGGGTATCCCCGTGTGGCAGTGGGTACTGGTGTTCGACAGGGGGTGTCCTAGTTTTCCACATGGCCTCCCGTTCTCCGGCTGGCCACACCAGCTTCCTTGCCTGGTGGTGGTGGTGATGGGTGGGGGTGGGGGTCCTCAGACATAAGCAGAGACTTTAGAGTGTCTTCAGGCATAGCATCAGAAGTCACTGATGTCCCCTCGGCTACATCCTGTCAGTCACAGCAAGTCACAGAGCCCAGCCACAACCAAGGAGTCGGGGGATGGAAGGAATGTTTCAGCTGGAGCCATCGAGTACACTGTAGAAGGCCATGTGCCCCAAGACAGGGGGGACCTGGAAGCCCTATTTTATCCTCCCCCAAAGTGCAGGTGTCCTCCAGCTCCGGGGCCAATGGGTTCCTTGAACTCCTCCCCTCCTCGGCCGTGTCTTCCACATTCCCCAGCCACTCACTCCCGTGATCCTAAATCCTGGCTCTCCCCATCACACCATCTGCGGCCTTCATACCTCGGTCCCCAGCACCCCAGCCTCTGACCCCACTCCCTCCTTTCCTCCCTCCTGCACTGGTGGTTCTTGGATCCCAGTGGGTTGTCATCTTTCCACAGACCATCTGCCTCCTCCTGCTGTCCATCATTGTAGTCCCTCCCTGACCTACACCCTCCCTCCCTTCCTGGGCTCCTTTCTGACCTTGTGGTGTCCGCCCAGCAACATCCAGTCCCAGGCAGAACCAGCGCCACACGCATACCCACAAAGTTGAACGTAGCCAGAGGGAACCCTGAAGGCATCCCGCCCGGGATGGTTCGAAAGGAATGGTGACCCCATGGGAGGGCCCACGGTCACCCATGGGCAGTGTGATGGCTCTGTCTATCTTTCTGATGCACTCAGACCAGCTCTCTGGCCCAGCCCGGAGAGGGCTGCTAGCGACACCTCCAGGCATCATGACGTCTACCAGAAGACAGGGCTGCCTCTTCCTTTCATCAGTTTAGAAGAAAAAGGAAGTTTCAGGGAGTTCTTTGAGAAAACAGCCCCTGGAGAGGTGGCTTCTCTCCAGTGCGCCCAGGGGCAGGGCCTGGGTGACAGTCATCGGAGGGAGAGCCCCTCCTCCCCATTCTTCTGTCACAGGGCAATGCTCAGCAGGAAACAGACACTGGAGGGCAGGGTTTGAAAGCTTAGAACCAACCGACAAGGGGAAGGATGAGCCCATGATCCTCATCTAGTCTCCTTCCTCTCCCCCTCCTGCCCACCAGACTCCCTAGTCTCCGGGGTGGTCGAGAGCTCCCCAGAGTCCAGCTGCTAGGCCTGTAGACGCAGCCCACCAGACCACGGCAGGTGGCAGGGGTAAGCGCCGGCAAGGACGAGTAGTAACTCACTGTCAGGAGGCAGGGGTCTGTGAAGAAGGCGATCATAACCTTTCGTGCCTCAGATCGAAGCTGCAGACTGTGAGGCATATGCACCTGCCGCCTCTTCTATCTCTTCTGAAAGCTGAACCCTGTGGGGCGGGGGAGGAGAGTGCTCCTGCGGGCACTGATTCCCTCCCACTCCGTCCATCCTCCACCCAGGATGTGCCCTCTGTCTGTGTCATGCCCGGGGCTGTCACAGGCCCCCAGGTGAGTGAGGCAGGGCCTGGCACTCCCGTGTTCACCCCAGGGGGTGGTCTGCGAGCGGGCAGCATCAGCATCACATGGGAGCAGGTTAAGAAGAAAGATTCTCCGGCCCCACCCCAGACCTGCCGAATCAGAATCCCCAGGATTAGGGTGTTGGACCCAAGAAGCTGGAAGCCCTCCAGGGCATCTTATTTAATATGCTGGAGTTTGAGAATCATTGCTAGACACTTGCTGATTAATGTGTGATGGCAAGACCTGAACGCACTTCCAGAAATGCAGACCACGGGCCTGTGGAAGGAGAAACTGCGTTTTCACCAGATCCCCCCGGGGATTTGTTTGCACAGTATGGTGTGAGACACCCTGGTTCTAGAACGTCACGGTCCAGTGATTATATCTGTGTAAGGTTCAAGAGATGCCCAGAGGAAGTTGGGTGGAGTCCCAAAGCATCCTGCAGAGACGTTGACACCTAGTCCGGATGCCCCTCTGAGTGAAGATGCTCGGTAAACATTGGGGGACTGCTTGTCGCTCAGAAGGAGAGCTAGCAGTGCTAGCTGGGCTAGCTAGACAGATAGACACGACTTCCAAGCCCCACCCTGAAGTTTAGTGCGGCTGCCCTGGGCCCTGACCTCGTGTGTTGGTGAAGTTGAGGAAGTCACGCCTACCCATTGCTGGAGGGAGTTGAAATCAGGTCCCCTACCAGGGAGAGCTGTTTGGCCATTTCCATTAGAAATCCAATGGGGGGGGGGCACCTGGGTGGCTCAGTGGGTTAAGCCTCTGCCTTCGGCTCAGGTCATGATCCCAGGGTTCTGAGATCGAGTCCCGCATTGGGCTCTCTGCTCAGCGGGGAGCCTGCTTTCTCCTCTCTCTCTCTGCTTGCCTCTCTGCCTACATGTGATCTCTGTCTGTCAAATAAATAAATAAAATCTTAAAAAAAATAAGAGAATGACATTGTAATAAGTTCTCAGTCTTGATTTCTGCAACAGTAAATATTAATAACCCGTGTAAACAAAAGGTCTTTGGTGCCTGTGGTCACTGTAGAGTACCCACATTCCTGAAACGCAAACCTGGGTGCAGGTGCCGGGCAGACCGATACAGATATGTTCTTCTGAATTCCTGATTCTGCCATTAGTAGTTAGGGACCCAGGGCAAGTTAACTATTTTTCTGAGCTTTGCTCTGTGGGCATTAATAAGACGATGCACGTAAGATGTTTAGCACATGGTATATACTTAGTAAACGCTGTTACGATAGGTCCCTAAACCCCACAGCCGACTCAGGCTACCCAGCTGACCCTCCAATGACATTAAGTTGACAGCTTGAACTTGGCACCCCTGAAAGTCTTCACGCCGGGAATTGGCCAACGTTAATGCTACATGTCAATGCCTTTTTCATTCCTCCCTGCCAGAGAGCTGATATGAAACCAGCTCACCTCTGCAGGGCAGCCACAGGCCATGCACTAAGGGGGAAGGGGTGTGTGGAGGGAGGATGTTGGCAGGGCTTTAATGGTACACCTGTGAGGGCAGAGGGACCTAACAAGAAATTTTGCATCTGAGTGCATACAGACCTTTGGTCTGGGCAGAAACTTGCTTTTATTTGAATGTCTGCCCCTTGCACAGCTAGCTGGGGCCCAGTTCCCCAAACACAGGGGGATTCCCTGCCATTAGAGGTGCACCCACCCACACCACAAGACCACCAGTCATCAGCCTGGTCCTCTCCGTGGAGGGAGGCACTGGCCTTGGCCGCTGTCCTGTGTGTGGGGCCGGGAGCGGGGGCGGGGTGCAGCGGCTGGGGAAGGGGCTCCGGGTCATGTCACACACACAGAAGTTCTAGCCCCGGGTCTGTGCCAGGGCATCTTGTACTCACTTTGTACTTCCCTTTTCTGGACTTTCTAACCTCCCTCCAGTCTTCCTTTTCCTTCTGTGGGCTTTCGAGGGGGAGCGAGGAGGAGATGGTGCTAGTTTGTTCTGTTTTCTGGCCTTCATCTTTGGTGTTTACTCTCCCCACTAGCACCAGCTGGCAGCTTCCCTGTCTTTGAAGGGCATGTTTAAATATTTCTTCTGAGAATCTTGTGTTCTTTTGCTCCTTGCAGACCCAAGGTCTCCCAGGACAGCCAAGGGGAAAGCTCATGAAGGGAAGCAGCTCCTGGCCTCCTTTGTCCTGCACCAGCATTTCCTCCCTGCAGAGTGTCCCCAGCCTGCTCCCCACCTCCTGCTCCAGGGCCTTCCCCTCCCCCCAGAATATCCCCCACCTCCTGCTCCAGGGTCTCCCCCTCCCCACTTCCCTACTGTCCAGACAGCACTCCTTTCTTATCTTTAATTCCCACTTGGAGGTTCCTGCCCTCTTTCTGATGCTTCCAGTCTTGCCTGTTTCCTGATGTCTCTGTAAGGAGGACCCAGAGTCCCATCAAAGGCCTTTACAAAGATGGCTGTTGGGGGGCCTCCCCAGGTTGGGTGGACTCGAGGCCAGTTGGGCCTCTCCACTCTGGACTTTCATTTTTAGTGGTCTTAGTGACATGGAGGGACTCTCCCAGGGAGAAGGGGCAAAGACTTCCCATCCTTCTTCCCGGAGCTCAAGGGGGCCCGGGGGGCGGTCTAAACAAATTACCCCTGGGAAAGACAGAGTCAAGGGACCGCCCTTTCCAGAGCTGTGCAAGAGTAGAGAGGACAGTGGCTCTGGCTCGAAGAGCCATGACCTCCCAGGCCCGCCATGACCCAGTCCTTTCGGGAACAGTTTTGGAGCCTGCCAGAGGCCTCTTCCAAGGCCCTGACATTGAAGGTCTTGCTGAGGTCTGGGCTGCTAAAGTCCTGTTCCAGAATGGCAAGGCCCGAGGAACCAGCACCCAGTGCCATGCCATCACCACAGCTCCCCATCAACAGAGAAGCCCCGCCCTTCCCCATCGCCCAGAGCGTGGCCCCAGGCTTTCCTGGGTAAGCAGGGTAGAGGGGAGTTGATGGGGGCATCATGGGGACAGATGGGAATTGATGGTGCCATCACGGGAACTTCTAGCCCAGTTGGGCACGTGAGGGGTCCAGCATTCCACTCTGGGATGTGACAGGGAGAGGTCCTGACAGCCCGGCTGTGTTGCTCTCTCATCTCATTTGTCTCTTTCTCTCTTGCCGCTGCCTTGCCATTCAGAGCACTGGTCAGGCACCCTCAGGCTTCCTTTCAAAGGGTGCCACCATGCTGGTGGAGAGCTCAGAAGAAAAGCCTTCAGGGTGCCCTTCTCCTGGGCCCCTGCCTCAGAGAACTGGCTGCCCCAGTCCTGGTTAAAGGATAGGTTCTACCCTCTGCACACTGTCCCTGCCTCCCCTCATTGTCCAAGCATCTCCCAGCCAGCAATAGGCACCCCAGCATGCCAGACTTGGGTTCGAATGATAGCTCTATCAGATGCCAACCAAGGGATCGTGGGCAATTTTCTTTACTGCTTGCCCAAGCCTCTGTTTCCCCATTTGTAAAACAGGGGTGATAGTATTTCTTTCTCTGGATTGTTGCAAGAATTAAATGTGATTTCCTAAGTGCCCGGCATTTGGTGGGTGTTCAGCTGATGGGAGCTATGTAGCTCTCTAAGTCTTCAACACAAGCCTCAATCGAACAGCAAACATGGGTAGAGTGCCTCCTATGTGTAAAAAAAACAAAAAAACAACAACAAAAAAAAACACAACTATCCTAGGGTCCCCTTACCCCCACCTCCATGCCGGAAAAGGGGAAGGAGAGAGCATCTCGAGGGAGTGCCCTGAAAACTTCCCTCCTTCACCAACCCGAATTATGTAAAGCGAAACAGGGCTTCTCTAAGAGCCAGGAATGCTACTGGAAGCTACATATCCAAGAGAAAGAAGGGCATATGAACCCAAAAGATATGCTCAAGAGTGTTGCTAGGAACTTCATTCAGAAGAGTCCCAAACTGGAAATCCCAAATTCCTATCAACAATAAAATGGGTAAATTGTGGTATCTTCATATGATGAAGTGCTACCCAACAACATAAAAGTATAATCTGCTGCTGCTATATTCTGTATTGCTCCATTTCTATTGAGTTCAAGAGCAGTCGAAACTAATCCATGGTGATAGAAATAAAATAGCAATTACCTCCACGGGTACTGACTGGGAAGTACCCAGTCAAGGAACATTCTGGCTTCGGGCAACGTCCTGACTGGTGGTTACACGGGTGTACACATCTGCAAAAAGCCAAGATTAGTGTCCTTTAGGCATTTTACTAGATGCATCCTGTATTTCAATTTAAAAATCTTTTAATATAGGGCACCTTGGTGGCTCAGTGGGTTAAGCCTCTGCCTTCAGCTCCCTGCATCGGGCTCTCTGCTCAGTAGGGACCTTGCTTCCTCCTCTCTCTCTGCCTGCCTCTCTGCCTACTTGTGATCTCTGTCTGTCAAATAACTAAATAAAATCTTTTAAAAAAATCTTTAAATATATATATTTTTATTTTGAGATATATTGCCCAGAATGTGACTGCTGGGTTGTACTGTAAGCACGTGATTTAGTTTTGTAAGAAACTGCCATACTCGTAAACAATGAATCTTGGAACACTGAAAAAATAAAATAAGGTCTGAAGAAAATAATAAAACAAGCTTGATTAAAAATTAAAATTATTTTAAAACAACAACAACAAAAAAAGAAACTGCCATACTCTTTTCCAGAGTGGCTGTATTATTTTATATCCACAAGCAGCATTGGGGGTGGGGAACCAGCATCTGGTTGTGTCCCTGTGTTTTACTTCAGGGATTCTGACAGGTGTGTGGTAATATCTCGCAGTAGTCTCCATTTCCATTTTTCTTTTTCTTTTTAAAAATATTTTATTTATTTATTTGACACAGAAAGAGAGAGACAGCACAAGCAGAGGGAGAAGCAGTTTTCCTGACAGGCAAGGAGTCTGATGCAGGACTCGATCCCAGGACCCTGGGATCATGACCTGAGCCAAAGGCAGATGCTTAACTGACTGAGCCACCCAGGTGCCCCTCATTTACATTTTTCTAATGCCTAATGATATTGAAGATGTGTTCACGTGCCCAATTGTCATCTGTATGTCTTCTTCCTGGAAATGTCTGTTTATGTCTTTATCGTTTTCTAAATGGATTTTTTTGCTTTTGAGTTCTCAGAGTGCAGTACATTTTAGATACAGATATTTTGCTGGATATGTTGTTCACAGATATTTTCTCTGAGTCTGGAGCTTGTATTTTCATCTGCTCAATAAAGTCCCTCGCAGAGGAAAGATTTTCATCTTGACGAAGGTGAATTTATCAGTTTTTCTTCTTACGGATGGTAATTTCAGTGTCGAGTCTACAAACACTTGGCCGTGGCCCAGATGCCAAAGATTTCTCCGTTGTCATCCAGAGTCTTCTAGTTTTACGTTTTATAATTAGGGCTGTGATTGATTTAATTTTTGTGTAAGATATGAGGTTGAGGCAGGGGCTTATTATTTTCTTCCTGCCCGTGGATGTCTACTTGCTCCAGCACCATTTATTGGAAAGGCTGTCATGGTGTCTTTCTCAAAAAGCAGTTGGGCAATCTTTGTGAGTCCATTTCTACATTTTGTATTTCATTCCACTGATCTGTCGGTCCCTCTGTCAAAACTACAGTGCCTGGATTACCGTAGCTCTGTAGGACACCCTGAAATCAGATAAAGTGATTCCTCTGGCTTTAGTCCTTGTTTTCAAAATTGTTTTTAGTGGGTCCAAAATCCTGTGATTATCCATGTCAATGTAAGAATAATCAGCTTGTCTATGTCTTTTTCTACAAAAAGGCCTTGATGGGATTTTAATCTAAATTGTTTTAAACCTATAGATCAATTGCGGGGCAGAGGTGGGGAGGGGAACTGACCTCTTTACTATGTTGAGTTTCCCCACTCATGAACATAGCCTGTCTCTCTCCATTTATTTAGGTCTTTTGTTTTCTTCACCAGCATTTTGCAGTTTCTGGCACAAAGTCCTGCAAATGTGTTGTTGGAGTGGTCCCGAAGCCTTCTGGAGTGACTATAAATGGCATCGTGTTTTCAGTTTTGGCTTCCAGTTCATTAAATAAAAACATGATGGATTTTTGTTTGTTGGGTTTTTGTCTTCCTACAACCTAGCTGAACTCAGTCATTAGTTCTGAGTTTTTTGGTAGATTCTTTTGGATTTTCTCCGCAGATGACAGTGTCGTCTTCAAACAGGGACTAAATTTTATTTCCTCCTTTTCAGTTGATGCACCTCCTATTTCTTTTTCTTCCTTATCGCTGGCTAGGATCTGTGGTTGGGTAGGAGTGGTGAGAATGGGCATCTCACTCCGTTCCTGATGGTAGAGGGAAGCACCCAGTTTCTCACCAGCAAGTGCAATGTAGTCACTGGCTCTCTATAGATGTTGTTTATCATGTCAAGGAAATTTATATTCATGGTTCACTATTTACCATGAATGGGTGAACTATTTTGCCAAATGTTTTCTCTGTGTTACTACTCGGCAAATGAACCCATTTCCTGTAAGATTTTGCATTTATGAGTGTAAGGTTGTTCAAAGTATTCTCTCTGATCCCTTTTTTGGCTGAAGGATCTGTAGTGATATCTCCTTTCAGTCCTGACGTGGATTCGTGATTAGTGTTTTCTCTCTGTTTCTATTCTCTCTTTCATGTCTTGCTAGAGGTTTACCACTTTTAATGATCTTTTTTTTTTTTTTTACTGCTTTTTCTTTCATTGATTTTGTGTGTTGTTTCTTTTTTCAGTTTTATTGATTTGTTTCTTCCTGCTTCCTTGGGATTTTGGGGGGGTTTTTTCCCCTTAAAATTTCCCCCTTTTTCTAGTTTCTTGAGAAAGAAACTTAGATTACTGATTTGAGGCTGTTCTTTTCTAACCTAAACATTTCATGTTGTGTGTTGGCCTTCAGAGCTGCCTCAGCTGCACCCCGTCGATTTTGACTCATTATATTTTTGTTTTCATCTAGTTCTATGTATTTTTGTTATTTCCTTTGAGACTTCCTCTTTGACCTATGCATGATCTAGAAGTGCATTTTTAAATTTTCAAGTGTTTGGAAACGTTCCTATGATTCATTTTCAGTTGATTCTGCTTTGCTCTGAGAATGTATTCTGTGTCATTTCAAATTTTTTTATTTTATTTTTTTAGTTTTGAGGCCCTGGATGTGGTTTATCTTGGGGAATATTCCATGGGCACTGGAAAATATTTACTAAATATGAAGACACTGAAATCCTATATTAATTCCCTTCCAGGCCAAAGTGACCTGCAGAACCCTTTTCCATGAGCAAAAAAACCTGACTGATACAGGACGGTTATATCCCACACTGCACAGCCATCCTACTGGATGGCCGTGCAGCCACTGTGGGTCGTGTTAGCTCACATGGCTTTCTCACCTGTAACTTGGACACCTGTAAATAGTGACAAGAACCTGACAAACCATGGTAAACCCTTGGCATGAGACTGTTCAAAAGATGATAGTTCTCATCTTGTGTTACTTAGATGTGGTGCTGTTGCTGTCACACCGTATGTCAGTATGTCTTGCCCCTTCTTCTTCCTAGCTTTCCTTTCACCTTCAGAGAGCTGTATGCAGACCTGAGAGTGTTAATAATGGGCACACCAACAGACCACCCGTCCAGCCTCTCTTGTATTTATGTGTGGTCATATCACATGGGTTCTAGCCCATGGAATGGGACAAACATGATGTGAGCAACTTCTAGGCCTGTTCACAAAACCCTTCCATACTCTTTTACCTACCTCTTAAGTGAGGCAACTGCATACATTGTGATCTTGGTGCCAGCTAGGGTGGTGTGTAGGGTGCCTTGCTCCCTGAATTAATGACTAGATCAGACCGCCACTGATGAGTGATTTCTGATTAGCTACACATGATCCAGAAATGTGTGTTTAAGCTCATTATGCATTTTGGAGTGTTTGTGAGTAGGTAGCATTTTCTTAACTGATGTAGAAATTGGTACCTTGAAGGAGTGTGATTCAAAAACTTAAACTATATAGTATTGGCTCTATGTTCAGGCAGTGGGCTGCAGAGAAACTGATCTTAAGAACTGGAAAGCTGTGGTTGCTTGGAGTTGGGGGCAAAGCGGGGGTTGGACGGCAAAGAGGCACAAGGAATCTCTTTGGGGATATTTCAAAGTTCTGTATCTTGACTGTGGCAATTGTTTTCCAGATACATGGAAGTGTAAAAATTCATCAGATGGATACAGTTGATTGTCCAAAAATGGTATCTGAATAAGCTGATGCAAAAAAAGCAACCACCATCTATGATAAACTCCCTCTCTTCTATCAGGTTCCCAGACCCTTAAGGTGAGGGGTCACATACGAGTGATTTTTTTTTTTTTTAATTTAAATTCTAGTGAACATAGAATGCAATGTTGGTTTCAGGAGTAGAATTCAGTGATTCATCATTTACACACAAAGCCCAGGGCTCATGCAGCAGTGCCCTCCTCAGTCCCCATCCCCCACCCACATCCCTCCATCAACCCTCGGTTTCTTCTCTGAGTGCTCTCAGAAGCAACCAGCAAGCAAGGGAGTGAGAAAGCAGGACAGGCCAGGAGGAAATCAGCACTAGTGATGGCAAGCAAAGCCCCCTCTTTGCCCCATGTACATAATGTACACATTTTCTTCTGATTGGTTTGAGGAGATTAAAGCACAAGTGTTCAGATATAGAATGCAACGGCTGGATCCTGGGCATGTGCTGCTGCAGGGGGATGGGGGTCCTGGCCAGCTGCACACCCTGACCTCCAGGGAGGCAGTAGCTGCAGGGGGTGGGGGGGGGAGCGTTGGTGGGGGTTAGGGGGTGGAGCTGGGGATCCTGTGCAGGGGGATCCAGCCCCAGCCCCACTGTGTTCTGGCTGTGTGGTCTCGGGCTCATTGCTTAACCAACTCGCTTCAGTTCCTCCTCTGAGAAATGTTAAAAACAAGCTCACTTACCTCACAGGCTCAGGGAGACACCTTTTACTCAAGACCAAGCACGTGAAGCCCTCCGCAAAGGCCCTGCTGTGACGTAGGTGCTCAGGAAAAGCTGTTTTCATTATTAAACCATCCTCCCCTCCTGCAAGTCCCCCATGGTGGACACCAGCCCCCAGGCCTGTCACTCCTGGTGGCTTTGAGTCCCTTGTGTCCTCCTGCATTCCGGACTGATGGACCCTTCCTCCAATCCCCACACTGGCTCTTTCATCTTTCCCAGAGCAGAGACTCGGGCACGTTTTTTAATTCATGCAGGATTTGCACTGGGCCAAACAGAAGGTTGATGCATTTTGAAAGGGTCCAGATAAATCTTGTTTTGTGAAAGCCAACCATCAAACCTCTCTGCCCTGAGCTCCCACTCTGGGTGTCCCTCCAGCCCCTGGGGTTTGTAGAAATCTCCCACATGCCATGCTCCTAGGTCATGAGTGAAGCAGAAATGAACTGTTCTCGAATGGGAGAAACACTTCTGGCTGCTGTTTGGAGAAAGAAATGAGCGTGTCGATCTATAATCTCCCATCCCTTCTAGCTCCTGTTTCTCTCGTCTATTTTATCTATTTTCTCCTCCTCCTCCTCTCTCCCCCTCTTCCCCTCCCCTTCTCCAACTTGCATTTCCAAGGACAGCCCATCTCAGAGTATAAAGGAACATGGACGAAAGGACTTCACTCTTCTACTCCACTGACGTCACACAAGTTTGCTCCTGCTTATTCAGGGCTGTATTCTAGCCCATACTCCCGGGGAGAAAACTGTATTATCTGCACCATTTCTAATCACTGCATGTTTTTTTCTTCCCCATCCTATTTATTTACTAATTTTCACATTAGATTTATGCTGTTTATATAAAAGAATAAAGAATAAATAAAAATAAAAAGAATAAAACGAAACACACAAAATGGTTAGAGGGACCGTAGCAGCTGAGCCCAGAGCCTTATAGGAGTGGCCTAATGGGGCCCTGGGTCTGTTTTCAGGCTAATCAGAGTATGTAGGTAGTGCTAGCCCAGATCCTGAAAAGCGGACACCAAGGAGGTTTTATATCTGTTAGGGTTCGTGAGGGGAAATTTGGAAAGGGGGCAGCTGGGACAGCTGTCAGGAACCCCGCAGAACAGGGCAGGACCGCAGAAGCCTGCTGGCCATCACGCAGACACAGACAGAGGGATGTCTGGTGTGGTACTGAGGAGTCCTCACCCTGAAGTCAGCCAGCAGAGGAGGAAGGTGACCCGGGAATGGGCCTGCCTCAGCGTCCGCACTGCCCTAGGTCCGGGGCAGATGGGGACCAGGAGACGTGGGGCCTTGGGGCAAGCACAACTCTGGTTTCGGAGCCCCACAGGGGGCCAAGGTCAAGCCCCTACCCTACAGCCAGAAGTGGTCAGGGTACATGCTCATGGCCACTGCATGGGGTGGGGTTTGGTCCAGCTGGCTTTATTTGAGTTGGAGGCCAATGCTGAGGCTAGACTCTGCTTTTCTGTTTTCTGCACATCCCGCCAAGTCCACCTCCTCCCTCCAGTCTTTCTTGTGAACTGTCTAGGAGGGGGAAGGCTTGCTTCCATAGATTTTTGAGCTTCACAGAAGGGCAGTGTACTGTGGATGGGGGGACCTCAGAGATAACACTGGGCCACCAGTGAGCCGTCGACCTCAGCCCTTCCACAGCCCCATTGGGAAAATGTTGACCCTAGAAGGTGTGTGGTCCAAGCTCAGCCTCTGTGCCCCAGGTGGGCCCCCAAGACCATGCACCCAGGAGCTGCTGACCGGAAGCTGGGCACAATTCAAGGAACCGCGTACTCTCTGCTACTCTGGCAATCACTTCCTTTCACACGCTCACTGCTGGGGTTGACCTGACCTCTCCTGCAAGAGACTTCTGGCCCTCTCCTAGTTCCTGGAGGGTCTTTGTTTATTTCTCCTGCCCTTGCTCCTATCTTCTTAAGTTGTCCTGTGTTTGGTCTGTTGTGGTGGTGGTGGTGGTAGTGGTGGTTTGGATTGTTTTTCCTCTGAAATGTTTCTTCTTTAGTTTATGTGACATTGAGAATCTGGAAGATCACAGGGTATTAGTGTTTGGGGTCAGGTTTTCCTGTGAGCTTAATGCTCTGAGTGGCCTGAAGGAAGCACCAAAAGTCTCTTGTCCTTCCTGGGAAGAGTCAAGACAGAGCAAGCCCCTGCAGTCCTCAGGGAAACCTACCTGGGTTCTGCCCCTATGTTTGGCACAATGTCATCCCCATGGTCAGCTGAAGTCCCATGGGCCCCTGTCCTTCAGATGGTGGGACTGCGCAGGAGAAGAGAGTACTCAGTGGGTAGTCTACACTGTGGGCTGGAGCCTAACTCTGCTCTTCACCCTCCCTGTGGCTTTTGCTAAGTCCCTTGACGTCTCTCGTTTGTCTCATCTACAGCATCGATGTAACAAGGGCAACCTTGACAACCTCGTGGGCTGCTCTGGAGACCCCCACCAAAATGACAGAATGGGCCGGAAGGTGGTTTGCAGCTAGCTGCCCTGGGCTGCGTCCATATATGCAACAATCATCAGACCACCAACTTTCAGAGCTCCAAGGGATCCCAGTCTTGAAGAATGTGAACAGGTGTTATTTGAAAGAAAACAATTTTTTTTCCTGCATTAAAAATAGTTTGGGAGAAATGCTGCATTAACAAAGCTTAAATATGAGTTCTACACTAGATGATTTTTCAGAGACTTTAGTGTGTTGTGGATCTCCATGAGTGTTTTCCACTAGTGTATGAGAGGATCTTCTTTATGTGGGACCTTGTGGGCTCCCACACAACAGCCTTGAGTGGAAATGCCGTAGGAGATAACACAGTGATTCCTGGAGGACGTAGGCTTCAGATTTGGGGCCAGCTCTCGTGCTAATGCCAGATCATAGGAGACATCAAACACATTGGGACGGATTAGTTAGTTTAAGCAACAGATGGGCAATGAGGAGCTATAGCCTGTAGGGACCTGAGCTTCTTGATACCAAAACAAGCCCAAGAGGACCCTTGACGTGTGAAGAATCTGACCAAGATCTCCCAGAGTCACAGCGTGCCCTTCTACAGCCCACACAGGCTCCCGAGTCCTGTTTCCATTCAAATTATCTGTAGTTGTGTTTATCCTTACATAAATTAACCCCCATCAGTAACTTTCTCTAAAGCTTAATCTCTCAAGTGGTGAGAAAGTGTGCCCCTGACCAAAGTCCCCAGGGAAAGGGCTCCCAAGGTTTGTCACCTGCACACTGAGGGCACTGTGGGGTCCCTCCCTGGAGGATCCATGTCACTCCTGGATTCCACATGCCCCAGCAATGCACCCCAGATGAGTTTAGACCTCTTCTTGTCAGCTCTCCTCGACCATCATTGCTAGCACTTGGCCTGTTCCACAATGTAAAGAAGTTCTTCGATTGCTTAGAGGGGAAGACTGAGCTCAGTGGCAGTTGGCCACGTACAAGACAGAGGGCCCACTCCCTACCCAGCCCTATCCCTGCCACCCACCTGCCTCCTCCTGAAGGACACTTGACGTGATCCCACAGCTTCCATCCTCCCCACCGCAGGAGGTGCAATGACTTGAATTAGGAAAGTTTGGAAAGCACAGCAGGGACGGCTTGGCTCAGCTCTGTCCTCCTTCCCCAGGCAGGAGAGCCGCTGGAAGCTCTTGGTGTTGCCTTTGCCTCAGTAAAGCATCCAGCCCTGCGGTTTGGGGAACGGGGTTATTTGTGGCCTCTTTGTGCTTTCACTCGCTCAGAACCAGAGAGTAAACGGGACAGGTGGAGAGGGCAGGGGTGCTGACTTCTCGTCAGATGATGCTGAGCACCAGAAGTCTAGGTCAGCCATAAATGCTGCAGAAGTTCAACGGAGGAGGTGAGAACCAAGCGCTCACTCCGGGGTGAGAAACTAGGACTGGTCAGCAGTGGCTGGGCCTTTCCCACAAGCAGACACTGTGGTTGGCACTTTCATGGGCTATCTCGCCGGACGCTCCCATCCATGTGTGCTGTTCGCAGATGAGGAAGCCAAGCACAGTGCCAGCTACCTGGCCTCGGAGTCCAGTCATCCTAAGCAGAAAGGGAGATCCTCCTAGGGGAGCTGGACCTTGACTGCAGATGGGGCGCACACCAGCAGAGGGGAGAGACGGTGGGACTGTCTCAAGCAGCTCTGAGTCCCCCATGGGGCTTGAATGGGAGACTTGGAGCAGAAAGAGAGTCCTGAGAATTGCAGCTGGAAATCCTGGGATTTTCCAATCCAGCCCCCAGCATGTGGAGAGAGTTATCCTTATTCTCAAATGGAATTTGCATGACTACTCTATATGGATGGCTGTTTCTGTGATTTGTGTCACGTAACAGACCACCTGGCCTTGCACATACACAAGCAGATTGAGAAATGTTGTTTATGAGACTCTTGCTGTGTCAGTGACCTTGGGGGCCCGGTTATTTAAAATATATTACCTGGCCTCCAGCTCAGAACTGGCCCTTCTGTTCTGGAAGAACTACAAATCTGGTCTCACATCGCCTCCTGCTCCAGGCATGGAATCCAGGAGTGGGGTACAGACATACACACGCCCATAGTCCAGGCTCCTTGAAACTCTAAAAGGGTGATAATATAGAAATGCAGCTTACTCCAAACTGCACATCTGCAACAAATGTGTAACTTCAAACCCTGTCATTTGCCCTATAAATATGGCAGAGAGGAGGACCCTCCACCTAGGCCTCTCCATCTGGATCCCAGCCTGGCTGTCTCCACCCGGCTTCCCCAGCTAGCGAGGTCGTATGTCGAAAGTACCCGATTTGACATAACGTTGCCTTGTTCTCATTTATTATCTCCTAGTCCCTTCATGTATGTGTAGATTGCTTTCCTCTTCTGTTTCTATTAGGTTTCTACAATAACAACACAGTTTTCTTTCTTTTTTGAAACCCAAAACACTGCTGTTGTGAATGTTTTCCCCAGAACAATTACAAAAATGAGGTCCTTCCTGTACTCTTTCACTTATTCAATAGGTATTCACCCAGTGCCATTGGTGTGCAGGGGAGACGAGGCTAGGCAAGGAGTGATGGGGGAGGGGCTGGCCCCGAGTTCCAGGGAGCTACCCTCGCAGGGGTGAGTGCACAGCGCCCCAGGCTATGCATCCCCAGCTTCTTCTGGGCCTCCCAAGATGCCTCCCATCCCCTCAGGACACCCTGCTGAGATTTCTAGCTCTCTGGGGCAGAGAGCCCAAGAGAAAGGCCAACTCCATTATAATGTACAACAACTTCCTATCTTCTTCTTCAGAAAAGAAGCTTCTAGTTCCTCTAACTCTTCTCTGGTAGGGCTTCTAGGACCCACCTGACCCTGCATCCTGGCTGTCAAGCTCCCTCAAATTCCAGCCTCCAGGAAGCCCGTGAGCCCTCTTTGGCAGAGTCCTTGCTTTTTCCCCTATCTTTTCTTTATCCTTTGAAGCATGTGGCACAGCCCTGCGTACATAGCAGATGTGTGAAAAATGTTTGGTGAATTTTATTGGCGCATCCACTTTGCCAGGTTATCAGATCTCTTCCCACAAATTTTGGGTGACACATGCTGTGTGCCCAGCTTCATGAAAGGTCCCCTGGACACATCACCACTCAGAACAGGCACATTGCACAGTGGTATTCTACTCACAGCTTATGTTTGCTTAGCCCTATATATTCCACAGAGCTTTTTCCCATAGTCTAATTGTTTCCATGTCTACCCTATGATTCACAGATGAGGAGGCTGAGGTCCAGCAAGACCTAATGATGAACACAAGGTTATGCTGCGTTCAAGGGGGTCACAGCTGGAAGGCTTTCTCAGGTCTTCTTGGGACATCCAGCCATGGGTTCCACCTTGACTCATCAAAGTCTCCTATTGAGTTCTGTAGAATAATTTGGTTATCCCACAGTCTATGTGTCCCTTTGGACAGGAAAATTCTGGTTGTATTAAAAAATATCTTTTTAATGTGGTATATATATACAATGGAATACAATGCAGCCATCAAAAGAAATGAAATCTTGCCATTTGCGACAACGTGGATGGAACTAGAGGGTATTATGCTTAGGAAAATAAGTCAGTCGGAGAAAGACAACTATCATATGATCTCCCTGATATGAGGAAGTGGAGATGCAATGTGGGGGGTTTGGGGGGTAGGAAAAGAATAAAACAAGATGGGATCGGGAGGGAGACAAACCATAAGAGACTCTTAATCTCACAAAACAAACTTAGGGTTGCCGGTGGGGAGGGGGGTAGGGAGAGGGTAGTGGGGCTATGGACATTGGGGAGGGTATGTGCTATGGTGAGTGCAGTGAAGTGTGTAAACCTAGTGATTCACAGACCTATACCCCTGGGGCTAATAATACATTATATGTTTATAAAAAAATAAATAAAAATTTAAAAATAAATAAAAAAATAAATAACATTTGAGTGCAATTAAAAAAAAAAACAATAAAAAAACATCTTTTTAGTATGGAGGCAGCTGGGTGGCTCAGTTGGTTGGGCCCAGGTCATGATCCTAAAGAGCCAGGATCAAGCCCCACGTCGGGATCCCTGCTCAGTGGGGAGTCTGCTTCTCTCTCTCCCTCTGGTCTTCCCCCTGCTCATGCTCGCTCTCTCTCTCACTCATTCTATCCCTCAAATAAATAAATAAAATATTTTTAAAAAATTTCTTTCAGTATCGAAGAGCAACTGACATACAATTAGTTTCACAGGTACAACATAGTGATTCAACAATTCTATACATTACAAAGCTCACCACCATCTGCCAGCTGTAGTCACCATCTGTCACTCGATTTTACTTCTCACTCTGCCTCCCCCAGGTCAAGGCAATGCTTGTTTGAGAACTATCTCTAAAATAAATAAATAAATAAATAAACATATACATAAAAGAACAAGGCCAAGAGAATGCAGAACCCCTAAAATAGCTGTTCAACATCGGCACATTCATTTCAAGGATTACTCAACTGAGTGCTTTAGAATGTCATGTCAATGGTAGAAAAGAAGAACTGTACCAAACTTGCTATCTTCTGAAAACTTGCAAAACCTGAGCAGCTGGTCTGTTTAAAAGAGGAAGCCGTATTGTTTCCTACCTTACTAATGTCTCTGATCAGATGGTATCTTCATTTCGAGTGGTGAGACTTAGCTGTCACTGGATGCATAACGGACTTTGTTAAAGTAGCAGGTACCGCTTGTCTTCTTTCTGTTCTCATCTGGGCAAGAACTTATTAAATGGGATAGACGTTGTTTGTTTAGACCTGATTTCTGGGTAGACCGTCGGGTTTCTAAGAGCAAGGAGTTGGAGAGAGGGGTCTAGGCAGGTGCTCTTGGGTTGAGGAGGCAGAGGAGAGAGGCCCCCACCGTGATTTAGTAGGTAATGTGGGGCTAAAGTGGGAGAGTTTGTTGTGACATATGTCCATTTTCTTCTGCTTTTCTCCCATTTTCCCTTCTTTCTCCCACCCGTTACCACGACGTGCTTGCTACTCCCAGTCATCCCACCTTGGCCCTTTATACCTCTGTAGTTCAACATGCCCATGGCTGTGTGCCTGGTGTGTTCACTATGCTTTCATAAATTCCCAACTGTTGAGAACGTGAGAACCCCAGAAGGATTACACTTCATAGTTTTGTGGATATTGATGGATATTGACTTGTACGAAACAGTCAGTGTGTGTGTACATACATTTATATATTACATTTGTAAGTAATGTGTGTGTGTGTGTGTGTGTATTTTTTTTTAAGTGTTCATTGAAAATCCACTCTAAGGCTATGAGATGAACTCGTTAATCAACTGATTTGGTCTTTGCGTCTGGATTTACAAGGTTGACTATTTGTTTTCCTGGACCTGTAACTAGAGGACAGGGGTAGAAGTCCTTCCTAATCTTTTGGAAAACTTGGATTTATGGGGATGGAAGCTAACTGTTGTTTGACAATTGTCTCCAGGAAGGATGATGGGAAAATGGTGTCTTTGGTACGTGGAAGCGGTAGGTGCATTTGTCACTCTTTCCAGAAGGCTGTGAGGATGACATTAAGCCATGCAGACCGAGTTATTTTCCTGGGGGAAGAATTGTATGACTCAATAAGAAAAAAGCAGATGTACTCAGGGGAATGAAATGGGTAAAGGGCACAAACTGATAATTCACAGAAAAGGAAATACAAATGACTACTAATTACAGTTAAAAAATTTCTCGGTAATTAAATAAATATTAGTTACACAATAATGGCATCATTTTCACCCATATAATTGGCCAGTTTTTTTTTCTTTTCTGATTTCTTGGTGTTGATGGATGCTTGCTGAGACCCACACCAATATCTATGAGTGCCAAGAAAATATATACATTACTACATACTTTCTGGAAACAATACAGCAAAATGCATCAATAGACTTAGAAATATGATCATACGTAGAAATTGCACTTTGGGAAATCTACTTTAAGGAAATAATTTTAAAACCACAAAGATGTTCATTGCAGCATTATATATAAAAGTGTATATCTGGGACAACTTGGTCACACAAAAATAAGACAATGATTGTATAACCATGGATATCTATATAATATTTTGGAATCTTAACAAATTATACCTTTTAAAAAATATTTATTTATTTGAGAGAGAGAGTGAGAGAGAACAGGTAAGAGGGGTAGAGGAAGAGGGAGAGAGAATCTCAAGCAGACTCCACACTGAGCATGAAGCCTAGGACCCTGAGATCATGACCGGAACCTAAACCAAGAGTTAAAAGTCGGATGCCACCCAGGAGCTTCTACAGATTACAATTTCTTTCTTTTTTTTTTTTTTTAAGATTTTATTTATTTATTTGACAGACAGAAATCACAACTAGGCAGAGAGGCAGGCAGAGAGAGAAGGGGAAGCAGCTCCCCGTGGAGCAGAGAGCCCGATGTGGGGCTCGATCCCAGGACCCTGAGATCATGACCTGAGCCGAAGGCAGAGGCTTTAACCCACTGAGCCACCCAGGTGCCCCTACAGATTACATTTTCAAATAATTATTAACAACATGGAACAAGGTACAGAATATGCAACTGAAAATATCAGAACACGAAAACTGATATAGAAGTGTGATATCCATTCTAACAAACATGGTATCTAGAAAAGAGGCAGAGACAATGGTTCTTTCTCCATGACTCAGTGAACGTGGTCCAGTACCAGTACCAGTACCAGTAGCCGGGGAGCCGAGTCCTCTGTTTATGCTGAACACGCCCCCCCCAACCATGTTATTTTGATTACATAGTCATGCCTTCCCTATGAAAATACATTCCTCACAATCATCTCTTTCAACTAAATAACATGTCAGCCTGTATCCAATGAAAATTCAACCACATTTGAAACACCTAATGTTGAACTATAAGGAGTAAATCTAATCTTTTACCAAAAAATTGGTAAAAATATCCAAAACCATTTGGCAGGTAGATAAAACCAAGTCACTTAAAATGAACTGGCCACATTCCAAGAATGGAGTATAGCCTTAGCTCTAGTAACTAATGATAATGATTGGCGGTTGTGGAAGTCCACCGGCTGCCCTAAAATACAGTGTTGGGTTGGGTCTTCAGCTGGCAAGAAGACTGTATTTATTCACGATTTCAAGCTTGAGAGGTTCTTGTGTGTTTCCAGGGAGGGAGCTTCCTGGCTCGCCAAGCAGCCCATTCTGTTCCCACACAATCCTTGCCCATGTGGGACCGAATGCGGTGTCCTCCAATGCTGTCAGATTGCTGTGCTCTAGGGAGTCAACCTCCTCTTCTGCAGGAAAAGTTATCAGTCTATCTCAAAGGGACCTAAAAAATTGCCCCATTTAAATATTAATTAAATAAATTTAATGTAATTTTAAAAATAAGAGGGCTGCCTGGGTGGCCCAGTCAGTTGGGCATCTGCCTTTGGCTCAGCCCATGTTGGCTCTTTGCTCAGCGGGGAGCCTGCTTCTCCCTCTCCCTCTGCCTGCTGCTCTACCTGCTTGTGCTCGCTCTCTTTCTGTCAAATAAATACATTAGATCTTTAAAAAAAAAAAAGATTAGAAAATTTGGTCCAGATCAAAGAGATACAAATACAAGGCCAAAAAAAAAAAAAAAAAAGGAACTAAAATTAATCTGAGAGTTAGAAGACTTGTATTTTTCATACAAAACATTCCAAGTTCTGTCAATTATAGTTGCTGTTCTGATGTTTCTGGACCTTTATCATCCTAGCCTGTCTTATACTCCAGATGGATACTAGCTCCCTTAAAATGGGGTACCCGGAACAGAACATAATACTTCAAAAGTGTAGTCTGCACAGTAAAAAGCAGAATGAAAATTATTCTGGTCCATCCTTCTGTCCATTTCAGAAGTGTTTATTAAGCAGCTATTGTTGGGCATATTATACGGATATTAGTCACCAGTTCCACACTATCTGGTATGGTGACTACTTGCCACACGTGGCTACTTGAATTTAAACTCACTAAGTTTCAATAAAATGAAAAGTTCAGTTTCTCAACAGCACTAGCTGCATTTCAAATGTCCGACAGCCGCATGGTTAGTGGTGCCTTGCTGGGCAACACAGATGCAGAACGCTACCGTCACTGCCGAAAAGTTCTATTGGTTGGTGCTCTGCCAGGTAATTATTTTTTTTCTGACGACTCCAGTTTCTCTGTAAAACAAAGCAAAACAAAAAGGTGAAAGGGGAGGGAGGTCTGGCTTAACTGCATAGGTGGGAAGCAATTTGAGTAGATAGTTGGATAGATAATTGGATGGATAAATGAAGGGGCAGGGGGAGCTGGGTAGAGAAGTGGGTGGAGAATCTGGTAGGTAGATTTCTCTTGTTCTGGATGATCTACTAACACAGACTAACACTGAATTCGCTTGCTGTGTCACAGTGTTGACATTCTTTAGTCCACCCCTGAATTTCCCCTTTTCTCCTCACCTAAGCTTAAGGAGGTTGGAGGGTATGTAGCTCAGAGACAGAAACCGATTCATAAAATTTAGAAGAGACTTCATGTCACTTCGTCCAAGAGTGGGGGAGATTTAAGAATCACTGTGGTCTGGATCCCACCTCCAGAAATTCTGGTTTAACTGCTCAGATGTATAGCCTAGCATCGGGATTTCAAAAGCTCCCCCATGGTTTCCATGTGCAGCCTGGGCTGAAAACCACTGCTGGAGTCCAGCTTCTTCTCACCATGGAAATCCCCTTCTGCAATGTCCCTGCCAGGCAACCACCGAGCCTCTGCTTGGATACCTTCAGGCACAGTTTGCTTGGCCTCTCGCAAGGCATCCTTTCATTTTGGGTAATCCTGCTCAAGCTCTTTCTTAGGCAGTGTTTCAGTTTGCCTCTAGGAATGACCTCCTATGGGTTCTGGAGGGCACCACTGTGAATCTGATTCTGATTCTTATATACACCCTAGTATTCGCTCTCTTTCCTACCTGCAGTGTCTTTTCTCCTGGGTAGATGAATACCTCTGGCTTCTTCAACTCATCTTTATCGGGTGGGATTTCCTCTCCCCTATGTTTCAGTTGGTCAGTGTTCACATCAAATGTCTTGCCTGGGACCTAGCACAGTGCTCTGGATGTAGTCTCAGACCACTTGAAAATCCCATCACATGCTAACCTGTAATTCTAGTTGACCATAAAGTTAGTGTGTGATGGGGGGGGGGTTTAAATTTTTATCTATTTTTTGAAGATTTCTTTATTTTTTTTAGAGAGGGAGAGAGAGAAAGCACCAGTGGGAGGGGCAGAAGGAAAGGGAGAAAGAACCTCAAGCAGACTCTGCTCTCAGTATGGAGCCTGACGTGGAGCTCATGATACTGAAATCATGACCTGAGCAGAAACCAGGAGTCAGACGCTTACCCTACAATCCCACCTAGGGATCCCTGATTTTTTTTTAATCCCTGTTTTTTGAGAAAAAACTTCCTGTGTAAGATCATCAATGGCAGCATTATTTGAAATAGCAAAGAGTACCTGTTTGTAGGGGACTGGTTAAATAAACTGGTGTATCCACACAATGGATTCTTGACAGCAGTAACAAAGAATAAGAAAAACTTAAGTTGTGAAGTGGAAAAAGCAAGGTGCAGGATGATGAATGTAATGCTTTGTTTTTATGCAACCGACAGGGTAAGATTAGAAGATGCATTTATATTCTCTTACAGTTGCATATGGAAATGTTTCCCTCCCAGGCAAAGAGTGGGCAGGTTTGTGATCAGCCCAGTGTAAAAGATTGGGGGTTCCTACACTCAGATTGTTCATCTGTGAGCCAGTTCTGTTGTGTGCAGGGACTCCCCACTCTCCAGGCCACTCCACATGGCCCCTGTGCAACTTGGCAGCATGAATAACCAATGAGGACATCTAGCTGCACGCCTGCTGTATGTCCTTTGTCCTTATCTAATTGTCATGTGCCTTTCTCTGGTATCCGTGAAAAAGTGGCAGGCTTGCTTGTTAGCTTGCAGGTAAGGTAAGATCTTAGACCCTTCATAGCTGTTGATGCAGAAGAGATGTACAGAGATGAAGTAGGATGAGACTTCTTACTGTGTATCTTCTCACAGTATTATGTTTTGAACCATATGATTGTGTGTATTCCCTTTTCTATTATAAATAGTATGTAATTTGAAATAAAAATATTCCTCCTATAAAGAAAACAATTTCTTTCATACAAATATAGATTAAGTTAATCGAAGTGTTGTATGCAGATTATGGGAGGTGATCACTTCTCAGCATCCTAAGGTGGTCAGAATGAAGTGTCCAGTAGAACTCTCCCTGATTTTTGTTTGTCCTCAGTTTTCTGAGAATTCATCTATCTCTCTCTGTATCCCTATCTCTATCTCTCTGTCTACCTATCACCCACATTATCTTTGTGAAAGATAATGGGACCTCTGATAGCACTCCTTTGGACACATCAAAGAGTAAATGGATTAATATAATCCAGGGTTCCCATTAGGTTATTTAATTTGGTTGAGATCCAGACTTGTTTGTAGAAATTCAAACTCTTCATTTAGAGTAACTAAAGATTTTAATGAAGACTGAAATATCTGGTTAAAATAAATTATTGGATGCCAATCATTGTAGGTTTTCTAGAACCTTGGGTAATGGACTACTGACTAGATATTTGTGCAAAGATAAGCATCTCTGTTTAGGTAGAAGAGACACTTGCTCCTCTGAAGTCATATTATACTACATTGGACAAGAATCTAAGAAATTTTGGAAAGGCTTGAGAACTTGAAAGATAAAGGTCAATGGGTGGGGGGTGGGAGAAGAACTGACATATGCTTGCCTGGCTCTGTGTTCTAGATGTTCTCATATGTATTAGTTCATGTTATCCTCACACCACTTTTCTCTCCTTAACACCATCTTCACTTGGCTTCTGAGACCCCCACTCTTCTGATTTTTCTCCTATTGTCCACTCCTTCTGAGACTCTCTTGCTGTGTTCCTCTTGTTCCTCTGACCTCTGATTTTTTATATACCTGAGAATGCCATCCTTTACTATCTACACTCATTTCATGACTTCAAACACCATCTATATGACAACAACTGTCCACTTTAGATCTTTAACCAAGAGCTCTCCTCTGGAGCCATATATCCAACTACCTACTTGCTAGACGTCTCCGCTTGGATGACACACAGACATCTCAGACTTGACGTGCCCCAGGTTTCTTTACTGCAGCTGGTGGCAACTCCATCCTTTCAGTCATGCAGGTCAAGACTCTTGGAGCCTCTAAGCTTTGACCATTCCTCACTCACATCCAATCTGTTAACATATCCTTTGGTGCTACCTTCTGCATTTATGCTCAATCTGTCTACTTCTCACCTTTCTACTCTTACTACCATGTCCAATCCAGTGTCATGTCTTGCCTGGATTATCATGGCAACCTCTTTATTGGTCCCCTGTTACTAACTTTAATTCCATAGTCTGTCTCCACATGGCAGCCAGAAAAGTTTTTACAAAACATAAATTGGATCATGTCACAGCTTTAATGGAAACTCTCCATTGGTCCCCACCCCATTCAGAAAAAAGCCAAAATTCTTCAGGGGATGCACAGCTACACTGAACCCCTGCCCACCTCTCCCCTACATCTCTCTGAAACCTTCTCTAGATATACTCACCCCTCACTCCTCCTCTGGCCACACTGGGCTTCTTGCTCTTCTAAGAACATATCTAGATGCCTGCCATCTCAGGATATTTGTACTTGCTGTATCTGTGCCAAAGACTCTCATCCCTCAGATACCTGTACAACTCATTCCCTCACTTCTCCCAAGTTTTTCTCAAATGTCACCTCAGTGGGCTCCTTACTGACCCCTCCTTCGATTTAAAAGTGCCCACATCCAACTCTACCCTATCCCCTTTCTTTATCTCCTACTTCATCTCTCTCTGTAGCACTCATGACCATCTGAGACCCTGTCGTTTTTAGTTATTTATTCTCTGGGTCCTCAACTAGAAAATAAGTTCCATGGGGCACCTGGGTGGCTCAGCGGGTTGGGCTGCTGCCTTCGGCTCAGGTCATGGTCTCAGGGTCCTGGGATCGAGCCCCGCATCCGGCTCTCTGCTCAGTGGGGAGCCTGCTTCTTCCTCTCTCTCTGCCTGCCTCTCTGCCTACTTGTGATCTCTCTCTGTCAAATAAATAAATAAAATCTTAAAAAAAAATAAGTTCCATGAAGTCAGGAAGTTTGGTTTGTTCTGTTCCCTGATGGGGCCTGTGTCCCCTTGCCTGTCATAGGTGCTAATAAGTAATTGTTGAATGAATGGCTGAGGAACCCCATGAGGCAGTAACTCTTCTCATCACCATGTTGCACATGAGAATTCTGAGGCACAGAGTGGTTAAGTTCCTTGCTCTATGTCACATAGTCATTTCTTCAGACATAGTAATGAATCATTATCCCACACTGAGGAGGACGAAGGATACATAAGAAAGAAAATCTTATAGATTCTCTTAGCACCAGATACCAATGAAGTCAAAAGTGGGTCTTGGGCTGCCTGGGTGGCTCAGCCATTAAGCTCAGGTCATGATCCCACGGTCTTGGGATTGAGAACCCACATCGGGCTCCCTGCTCGGTGGGAAGCCTGCTTTTCCCTCTTCTACTCCCCTTGCTTGTGTTCCCTCTCTCTCTCTGTCAAATAAATAAATGAAATCTTTAAAAAAAAAAGTATCTAGGGTCTTGAGTACAAGACATGATCTTAACACCAGGTGGTTTTTGCAGGAATGATCACCACTGGGAATCACCTGTGGACAGGGCTCTTCCAGATGGGCAGGTAGAGTCAGGGTAGCAGGCTGTGACACCAAACCCGCAGGCAGTCACACCTGCTCTCCTCTCCATATTCTTTGGATGATTTATGAAGTTCACCTGAGAGGATGAACCCTTCAAAGAGACAAAGCACTTACACACACATATACACATGCACACACACATACAATGCAGATTAGTGACTTCACTGAACTGGGATATCATTCCCCATGTGGTCTTCTATCAGACATGCCTGGTTTTAACCAACCTCCCCTTACTGCCAAGGATCAGCACTCTTCATTAGTAGCATAATGGATTTCCACTTCAGTGAAGTTTTGTTATAAAATGGATCTTAAATTAGCAGTACCTTTTTCATCCATCTGACTAGAGCTTGTTGACATTTACTTCTAAAAGCATTCAGACAAGCCCAAGAAATATTGCAAGAGATCAGTTCAGAGTGTCTCTGGCTTTGACTGCCATAGACAGACCCCAGGCTCTAGCACTGATGCCAAGGCAGGGGGTGGGGGTAAGGCGAACTGTTGGAGGGGGGTCATGACTTCCATGTACAGTGCATGTCCACAGTGAGGAAGTGATGCTGAAACTGAGAAAGGTGTTCACTGCCACACTGAAGGTCCTCACCCAGTGGGTAGGAGCTGATGGGCAGGTGTGGCTATAGAGAGCCTAGGTTTTTTTGAGTCAAGTTTCTGGACTCAAGTCCCAACTTAACCATTTGCTCTCTCTGTGATCATAAGTTATTGAATTGCTCTGAGCTCAGTTTTTTTTTTTTTCCTGAGCTCAGTTTTGTTTCAGCAATAAGAATAATAAAAACATTTACCTCCCACAGCTGTCGTGATAAGTAATCATGTGAAATATGTTTCTAGGGAAGAACCTTAAACAGGTGTGACTCAAAAAAATGTTAATTCTTTCATCCCCTTGAAGACCACAAGTATTCAGAAAGCCTCCTATTTTAATTTTTTTCAGGTTTATGTCCAATGATTTTGTTTTAAATTGCCGTCCACTCTTGGAGAGCCTTACTGAAATTCTTAAGAGCTTTAATCAACATTAAACCATCTTAAGGACAATGAAAGCCTGTTAATTAGTCTGTGCTTTGAGGCCTTTGAAAGGCTGGGGCTGGGGGGAGGATCATGTCCCATTAAAATCAGGAACCACTGTTACTTAACATTGCTACGGAAATTCCAACCAAAGACACAAGTGAGAAAAAACAAAGGAGAATATGAACAAGGAGGTTATGATGTCAGCCCTATTTCACCGCTAATGTGATTATTTAAAAGTCCTAAAGGAATTATTTTTAAAAATCAGTAGGGGTGACCAGTTTAAAAAAAAAAATTTCCTTCCTACATACCAAGCATTGTTCAGAAAACTCATTAGAGAAAAAATATCTCATTTGCGTAACCTCAGAAAAAAAAACAAAACCAGATAGATAAAAACAATAAAAAATGTGTGAGACTGAGAACTAAAAGAACAATAAAAAATACATAAGTACACAGATCATGTTCCCAAATAATGATAACTTGATATTGTAAAGTTATCAATTCTCCCCAAATTTATTTATAAATGTAATACAATTCCACTCAAATTATATCTTTATAAGTAATTAACCAAATGATTCTAAGGTTATCTAATAGGACAGAAGGATCTAACAGATAAGACATATTTGGAAATGAATAATGAAAGAGCCGTATAATCAGACAATCCACATAAAAGACCTAATACATCCAAATAGTGAACAGAGTGTTTCTGGCACCAAAACAAGAGATTTAGAGGTGTGGAATGTAAAGGACACAAACAGAATCAGGAATACTAAATAATATATAACAAAGGTGATGTTTTTCACCCATTTATAGAGAAAAAAATGGAAATGTACTTCATGCCTTATATCAAACTGAATTAAAAAGGATTAGAGACTTATATGCATGAGATATTGAACCACAAAAATATCAAAATATATATATACATAAACATTCATGCAATCTTGGGATGTGAAGGTCCTTATTAAATGGAACCCCAAGGCAATGACAGTGTGGGCTTTAGGGCAAAAGGGCACAGGTTTGAATCTCATCTCTGCCATGCACAGAATAGCTTCAGGTGAGTGACCAAGACTTGCCAAGCCTCTGTTTGCTCATCTATAACGTGGGGATATATAAACCTACCTTGTGAAGTTGTGAGATCAAGCAAACATATGTAAAGCACCTGGCCTACGGAAGGCTCAGTTATCATTGACTCTTATCTCACATGGGTTATGTGTAAAGAAAATAAACTTCCAGAATGCAGAGGCCATTTTCTTCCCGCTATTTTGTCCCTTAGCAGGGGGTTGCTGACAATAAGAAAAAAAATGCATCAAGGCAGTTGGGGGAAATTGGAAGGGGAGGTGAACAATGAGGGACGATGGACTCTGAAAAACAATCTGAAGGGTTTGAAGAGGTGGGGGGGTGGGAGGTTGGGGGAACCAGGTGGTGGGTATTAGAGAGGGCACGGACTGCATGGAGCACTGGGTGTGGTACAAAAACAATGAATCACTGTTATGTTGAAAATAAATTTTAAAAAAAGATTAAAAAAAAAAAAAGGGAAGACCTGTGGGTATCATGGTGGGCATAGTTGCTTGGGAAAAGTGTTTCACAGCATGCATTTAAATAAATTCCAGTATGCTGAAAAAAAAAAAAAGAATTGGACCATATCATGCATTATTTGATCTAGGCTGGAAAATGAGTATTTCTTTCATTCAGAAGTACCGTGAGGGCTGGCACTCAAGACAAAGGGGTTGGGGTCACAGATCACTGGTTTTACATGGGATGGCTTTGGAGTTTAACAGGCCTCTCTGAGCTGACTCATTAGGAGAAGGTCCAGCTTGCATCTGGGAAGGTGTTCAAGGGTGCAGGGAAATGGTCTCCACTTCTTCAAAGGCAGAGAGGTGTGAATTACTGTAAACCCATTTTACTCAGGGACATCTAAACGCAGAGTCCAGTCACATAGGTTGAAGGCCTGGGGACAGCAAGAGAAGTACAGGCCCCATGGTTATCTTCCCACTTCAGCATCTGCCAAAAGCACAAAGATGCACAGAGTAGAAGGAAGAAAATGTGGGAGTCACAGTGTTATACCTGAGATAATCTGGAAGTATTCTGGGAGCCAGTGTCTACACAGCCTACACATCCATAAGCTTGTGCACACCAGGTCATCTGAAGGGTTTCTCAGTCTTCCATGGAAGCTGGCCAGTTCGGTCTCAAGACCTAAGAGAAATTTCTAAGAGAAATCTCCCCTCCCCCAGTCTGGTGGTTTCACGTTAATGCCACCCAAGATCGAGAACCAAACATTAAGATCTTTAAAACAAAATTCAAACGCTCTACCTAGTGTGGGAGTTCCACTTCAAGTCTCTTAGATCTCAAATTTGTGGTTTCAGGTTATGATGACTAAACCCTTCCTCTTGAAATTTGCCCACACTTTCAACCTAGTTACCTTTAGAAAATGTGTTTGCCATATCCCCAGCAGTGCCTACTGGAAGGTACTGCTTTTTATTACAGTTTAATCGCTAAGGGGATATAGAAAAATTCCACATCTTGCAACTTTAAACATGATCATCCACTTCCCTTCTACAACTATTTTCATTATTTACCCATTGCCATTTTTTTTTAAGAGAGGGAAAAAGTGGGGCAGGGGGAGAGGAAGAGAGAGAATCTTAAGCAGGTTCCACACCCAGCGTGGAGTTCAACACTGGGTTCAATCTCAGGATCCTCAAATCATGACCTGAGCTGAAACCAAGAATCTGACACTTAAGTTGAATGGACTGAGCCACTCAGGTGCCCCTTCAAAACTAGTTGTTTTTCTTTTCTTTTCTTTTTTTTTTTTGAAAGGTTTTATATATTTGAGAGAGAGTGAGAGAAGAGAGCAGGAGTGGCGAGGAGAGGTAGATGGAGAGAGAAGCAGACTCCCCACTGAGCAGAGATCCTGATGCAGGGCTCTATCCCAGGACCTTTAGATCATGACCTGAGCTGAAGCAGATGCTTAACTGACTGAACCATCCAGGCACCCCTCTAAAACTAGTTTTATTAATGGCTACATGATAATCTGTTGCAGTAAGTGGACTGTGATTTATCCAAAGTCTCCTTCACTGTCAAACACTTAAACTCTTTCCATTTCTTTATTTCTCTCCATCATGAAAATGAGGCCACAATGAACATCCTGGTTTGGTTTGGGGGACTTCTTCCCCTTAGGGTAAATTCCTCAGAGTAGAACCCCTGGGTCAAAGCCATGTGTATCTCATTGGTTCTTGTTCTGTGCAAGAGCTCCTAAACTTACTGAACCCAGTTATGTTGTATCCAGAATGCATAATTGCTCCAGGGTCACTCCAATCTCACCAGCACTGGGGGGGCATCATTTACTTTTTTTTTTTTTTTTTTGATGATTAAAATGACATTCCAAACTTCAATCTATTTTCTTTTTTTTTATTTTTATTTCTTTTCAGCATAACAGTATTCATTGTTTTTGCACCACACCCCGTGCTCCATGCAATCCGTGCCCTCTCTAATACCCACCACCTGATTCCCCCAACCTCCCACCCCCTGCCCCTTCAAAACCCTCAGACTGTTTTTTAGAGTCCATAGTCTCTCATGGTTAACCTCCCCTTCCAATTTCCCTCAACTCCCTTCTCCTCTCCATCTCCCCTTGTCCTCCATGCTATTTGTTATGCTCCACAAGTAAGTGAAACCATATGATAATTGACTCTCTCTGTTTGACTTATTTCACTCAGCATAATCTCTTCCTGTCCTGTCCATGTTGCTACAAAAGTTGGGTATTCATCCTTTCTGATGGAGGCATAATACTCCATAGAGTATATGGACCACATCTTCCTTATCCATTCATCCGTTGAAGGGCATCTTGGTTCTTTCCACAGTTTGGCGACTAAGGCCATTGCTGCTATAAACATTGGGGTACAGATGGCCTTTCTTTTCACTACATCTGTATCTTTGGGGTAAATACCCAGTAGTGCAATGGCAGGGTCATAGGAAGCTCTATTTTTAATTTCTTGAGGAATATCCACACTGTTTTTCAAAGTGGCTGTACCAACTTGCATTCCCATCAACAGTGTAAGAGGGTTCCCCTTTCTCCACATCCTCTCCAACACATGTTGTTTCCTGTCTTGCTAATTTTGGCCATTCTAACTGGTGTAAGGTGGTATCTCAATGTGGTTTTGATTTGAATCTCCTGATGGCTAGTGATGATGAACATTTTTTCATGTGTCTGATAGCCATTTGTATGTCTTCATTGGAGAAGTGTCTGTTCATATCTTCTGCCCATTTTTTTATATGATTGTCTGTTTTGTGTGTGTTGAGTTTCAGGAGTTCTTTATAGATCCTGGATATCAAATCAACCTTTTGTCTGTACTGTCATTTGCAAATATCTTCTCCCATTCCGTGGATTGCCTCTTTGTTTTGTTGACTGTTTCCTTTGCTGTGCAGAAGCTTTTGATCTTGATGAAGTCCCAAAAATTCATTTTCGCTTTTGTTTCCTTTGCCTTTGGAGACATATCTTGAAAGAAGTTGCTGTGGCTGATATCGAAGAGGTTACTGCCTATGTTCTCCTTTAGGATTCTGATGGATTCCTGTCTCACATTGAGGTCTTTTATCCATTTTTTTTTAATTTTTTTTAGATTATTTATTTATTTATTTATTTGACAGAGAGAGATCACAAGTAGATGGAGAGGCAGGCAGAGAGAGAGAGAGAGGGAAGCAGGCTTCCTGCTGAGCAGAGAGCCCGACGCGGACTCGATCCCAGGACGCTGAGATCATGACCTGAGCCGAAGGCAGCAGCTTAACCCACTGAGCCACCCAGGCGCCCCTCTTTTATCCATTTTGAGTTTATCTTTGTGTACGGTTAAGAGAATGGTCAAGTTTCATTCTTCTACATATAGCTGTCCAGTTTTCCCAGCACCATTTATTTATTTATTTGACAGAGAGATCACAAGTAGGCAGAGAGGCAGGCAGAGAGAGAGAGAGGGAAGCAGGCTCCCCACTGAGCAGAGAGCCCGATACAGGGCTCGATCCCAGGACCCCGGGATCATGACCTGAGCTGAAGGCAGAGGCTCAACCCACTGAGCCACCCAGGTACCCTTCAATCTATTTTCTAAAGAAGCTTCTCTAGGGGCACCTGAGCAGCTCAGTCAGTTAAGGGTCAGACTGGGTTTCAGCTCAGGTCATGATCTCTGGGTCACAGGATCAAACCCTGTGTTGGGCACCCTGTTCCACAGAGAGTTTGCTTCTCTCTCTCCCCCTCTGCCCCTTTTCTCTGCTCATTCTCTCTCACAAATAAATAAATAAAATCTTTAAAAAAAAAGAAGCATCTCTAATTCTAGTTGTTCATTTTCAATTCCACTTTACAACAGTCATTAAAATTTTAAATTGGTGAATGTAAATCTCTGCTTGTTTACATGGAGGGTATACATTACATTTTACACAGTAAAAATTAAAGATTTGGGGGGTAGGGGTAGGGGGCAGGAAGGAGGGCTCCTCTCCTTCTGACTCCAGGAATTGTGAGAGAAGAGTCAAATGTCACAGAAGGAAGCAGTCATGCTTACGGGTTCCTATCTTTCCCGTCCAGGTTTTGACCAGAATTGGGGGGTATGAAAGCCTGTTTGATAAATTGAGGGGGACCCTCTGAGAGGATATCTCTCTGCAAGTCACTTCCTTACCTTCATGGGTGGCCAGCATGGTTAACTGGTAGTCAGGCAGAAAAATAATTTAGTTTGTACCCTTGAGTGTCCCTTAGTTTGTACCTGGTGAGGATGTGGAGTCAAGGAGCAGTATGTCTGCCTAGGTTCCTGCCAATTCAGAAGATTCTCATCCTGGGCCAGCAGCCTAATGTTGTGGCAGGAACAGAAACAGTCCTCCATTCCAGCCAGAGCTGGAGAGGTTGCTATGCCTATGCCCAAGCATGATGGAGAATGAATGGATCATGAGGCCATTAGCTACAAAGCAGCAGATGCCAGCCAAAAGTTCGGGATTGGTATGGGATTGTCCTTCCTCAGCAGACACCAGCCGCATAAACAGGACCAACAGGAGACCAAGGCACCCTCTTCCCCCTCTGCCCGGGCTTGCCCCTCCCCCATATCTCCCCTGCCATCTTAGAAAGGACTAATGAGAAAAGATTAGAAACCCAAATAAATAAGCTGGCAACGTAAAGAGGATGAGCAAAACCATAATCACCCTTCAAATGAATGGTTCAGGCTAAGTTTACACCCCTTTGGACTAAACTCTGTGAATCCTCTTTCCAACTTCCCAGCGGAAATTTGGTAAGATCCAAATTGTTTTGGAGACTAAAGAAATTTCTTTGCATGCACAGCTGGGGTTGTCCTGTGAGTGATTTTAGTGAATCAGCTAAAGTCGTATGAACTCATTTTTTGGGTAAAACGTGTATACATATATGCATATCTGCATAGAGAAATGTTACTAGTAGTAGACTGCATGGGGGGAATTTGGGGTGGTTTTTACTTTTATGTTTTTTGCCTCTCTATTATTGGTGCTGTCTGTCTGCTTACTCTTATTGTAACATATTTCCAAAATGCAAAAAAAAAAAAAAGATTTTAAGAGCTTATTTCAAACCTCTTAACTATTTCACACTGAAATAGTCATTTTGATTTGGACTGAAAACCATTTCAGTTTTCATATCACTGAACCCACATAACTAGTAGTCAAGGACTTGGCTTCTGACGCCAGAGAACCTGCATGTTTCCCTGTTCATTGCACTCTAGAGCCCCTAAAAAGATTCTGTAATTTTCTCATGGTCATATTGAAAGTGACACATGAATTCAAGACATGATCATCAAGTTAAACAAAACCTTAGTGAGTTGTTTTTTTTTTTTTTTTTTTTTTTTTTTACTTTGACTTGTTTTTAGATCTGTCTCAGAGAAAACGAAAGATAATAGAAACAATTAAGTGGAGAGTATTATACTTTTGCTCTCTGGAGCAAGCAGTTCTGTTCTTTCTTTTTTTTTTTCTTTAGTGACTAAAGTTTAGAGAGGGACGCTCTCTGTGATTGTAACTATGTAACGGACAAAATAATGGGTGTTTTTTTTTTCTCAGCGACTGTGGATTATACCGTTAGTAATAAGAATGCTGATAAGATCATAGAAATCAGTTGATTTCAATCTTGTCTTCCACCACAAAAGCCTGGATGTGTTACTGATCAGTGGAATGTATTAGGATGGAGCCATTGAAATAGATCAGGTTCTATCCAAGAGACCTGACTTCCTTACTAATTTTATATGAAATGGCTTCTCGTCGCTTTTCTTTCAGTCCCACTTCCTACCAGTTTTAGTTTTGTTTTGTTTTTTTTTAATTTTATTTGATCCTGAACATAACTTCAAGTGGTATCAAGATCTGCATTTTGGGGATGAGTAAATGAGGCTCGAAGTTACGTTCTCGTCCAAGTCCTACAGCTGGGGAGAGGAATGGCTGGGAACAGCTCCTGCCCCTGTCCATTCTCACTTTGGCTACACAGGACCCTGACAGGTGCTGACCACGTGGGGGTGGGGAGGCGGTCCCAGTATTTTATTAAGAAGCAAAGATAGTGCCTTGCCTTTGGCTCCAATTATTGCATTTCTTACACTTACCTTGAAAAATGCCCACGGACAGATATTCATGTCTTCACACTTGTCCCTTCCTCAGAGGAAATCAGTAGAGCGTCTTCCAAGGAAACAGTGCAGGGACTCACTGCCCTCTGCGGAACACCTTCTTCTCCACTGAAGTCTGTAATCTTAAGAAAGGCAGCCACTGGACCTAGGGTTCCCAGTCTAAAAATTATCGAATCCGCTAAGAAATTCCATTGTCCTATTGGTCCCACTCAGTCCCTTTATGAAGGAGGAACTCCAAGGTGTTTGCTGTTGGCACAGAACTGGCTTGTCTCAGCATCATCAGGAGCAGGTAAAGGGCAGGAGCCTAGGTTACTGGTGTTTAGAACTGTAATTGTCATACTAGTTAGTAATAATTACAAGGATGAAGTCTTCAAAAGTTGAACTTAAAAACCACTGCACTAGAATCTAGTAAGAAAAGACTTGTTCATAGATATTGAAGACCTAGCCTGAACTTGTATATTTACTTGTTAGAGGATTTGGAGTAAATTACTAAATTTCTTGACGGTTCAATTTCCCCATCAGCTATGATGAACAGTGCCTTGTTAAGGGGCCACACAGAGGGGAAGTTATTTGTAATAATAACAATCACTATTATTATTATTAGCATTTAGTCTTTAAATAGGGAAGATGCTTTTGAAAGTCATATATAAACTATGAAACATAAAACTCAAAATGCCTGAAAAGATACAGCAATAATAACCAGTATAATATTATTGTTCTCATTCCCCAGCCTGCTTTTTTCCGGCTCTGTATTTCCTCCCTCCAATGCTTGCAGAAGTCAGCATACCCATTCTTCACCACCGTCCATCACATTTCTTTTTCTTTTCCCGTATGAATTACGCTGACTTTCAAAACTTAACATCTTTCGTTCCTGACACCTCGCTCCTCCCACTCTCCAACATACCTTTGAAATACGTGCTGAAGAAACTTTAAATGTCTAGGCTGTTTAATCACATGTAATTTGGTGGGCAAATGGGTAAATCAGTGGGTGTGGCTTACTAAGGGTTATCGTGCCTAATTGTGCGGTTGGTGTTTGTTGTTGTTGAACTATCTATCACAGGAATAAAATAATGGAGACCCTCACGGCCGTGATGAAGAGCATGGATGCGTCTGTTGAGACCACAGTGTTCGACTATGAGGATTCAGTGCCATGTGAAAAAGTCAACATCAGGGAGCTGGGAGCCCAGTTCTTGCCCCCGCTGTACTCCCTGGTGTTCGTGGTTGGTCTGCTGGGCAATGTGGTGGTGGTGGTCATCCTCACAAAATATAAGAGGCTCCGGATTATGACCAACATCTTCCTGCTCAATTTGGCCATTTCTGACTTGCTCTTTCTAGTCTCTCTGGTATTCTGGATTCACTATGTTATGTGGAACAAGTGGGTTTTTGGTCCCTTCATGTGTAAACTCCTCTCTGGGCTTTATTACATGGGCTTATATAGTGAGATCTTTTTCATCATCCTGCTGACCATAGACCGGTACCTGGCCATCGTCCACGCCGTGTTTGCCCTACGAGCCCGGACTGTCACTTTCGGTGTCATCGCGAGTGTTCTAACCTGGGGCCTGGCAGGGCTAGCAACCGTCCCTGAATTTATCTTCCATGAGTCCCAAAAGGAGGCCTCCCAACATGTCTGCATGCCTCTTTACCCAAAAAACCAAGAAGATAGATGGAAGCGTTTCCATGCCCTGAGAATGAATATCTTGGGTCTTGCTCTGCCTCTGCTCATCATGGTTGTCTGCTACTCTGGAATTATTAAAACACTGCTGAGATGCCCCGGCAAGAAAAAGTACAAGGCCATCCGGCTCATTTTTGTCATCATGGTGGTCTTTTTCATTTTCTGGACACCCTACAACCTGGCCCTCCTCCTCTCTGCTTTTCAAACAATCTTCTTTGAGACAAACTGTGAGCAGAGCAAACAGCTGGACGTGGCCATGCAGGTGACAGAGGTGATCGCCTACACGCACTGCTGCGTCAACCCTGTCATCTATGCCTTCGTCGGGGAGCGGTTCCGGAAGCATCTCTGCCACTTCTTCCGCAGGCACGTGGTCACCTACCTGGGAAAATACATCCCGTTCCTTCCCAGCGAGAAGTCAGACAGAGCCAGCTTCTCTGTATCCCCATCAACAGGGGAGCAGGAATTCTCATTTGTATTTTAAGACAGATGCAGAAAATGACCTAATGTGCTGGACCCAAGGAGCAGAAGCATTATGTCGATCACATTGACCTCAACACTGGCCCTTAAACTTCCAGCTCAATGCTGAAACTCTTTAAGACATTAAAATATATACACAATGGGGTCAGTATATATGCGTGGCCCAGGCATTACCAGGGGTTGCTGGCCAGTCCGTTCACTTACTGTCTACCACAAGAGGTAGAGCTTTGCTTGGTTCTCTGAAGAGTTATATACATTGTAATGCCCCCGAGTGTTAGAGAGTTACAACATTCGGCTACCTACAGGTAAATCCTTTTAAATTTAAACCTTAACTTCAGCCAGCTATTGCATAAATGAAACATATTTCACAAAATACAATGTATCAATCACAATCCTTTTAACATGACTAGCTCTCCCCTTGCTTGATGAAAAGGCTTTTTTCTTTTCATTTTTTTAGTGTATATGTACTCTCAAGCAGCATAATGGCATGCCATCCTTGTTCCGAGTATTTTTTTTTAAGGATTTTATTTTTAAATAATTTCCATACCCAACATGGGGCTTGAACTCACAACCCAGAGATCAAGAGTTGCATGCTGTGCCGACTGAGCCAGCCAGGTGCCCCCCCACTTTCAAGTGCGTTTATTAGTAAATGGATTTCCTGTTTATACCAAATGACCAGATTTCTTATGAGCAACTCAGTAGAAGAAAAGCAATTTGATATTTTCAGTAGAGAGAATAAAGACCTTGCTCGCTGAGACTTCTTGGAGTCCTGAAATGTGCAGACACTGTCCTCTTAAACACCAGGCTTACCATTCATTCAACAACTGTGTACCAGGTGATACAGACAGGATGCACCAACATTGCTCTAAGTCAAGTGAAGGATGCAAAAAGTGTGTAAGATAAACACAGTCCTTGCCCTGTAAAACATCTGCTAGGGGGTGTGAAACAGAAGCAAATAACTCCAGAACAAAAAGAAACATCCTCAGTGCTCTCCCTGGGCCAGGAAGGGAGAGACCATTTTTAGTTGGAATCTGAGGGAGGAAGACTTCATTGAAGAAGTGGCTTTTGAGTAGGTCTTTGGAAATAGGGCAGGATTTGGAAAGGGAGAGGATTCGGGAAAGACACTGAAGCCAGTGGGATGCCCAGTACAAAGGTGAGGGGGGAGATCATGAACATGGATGGACAGGAGGGTGGGATGGCAGGTTGGGATGGGCCACGGATTTCAGGCAAGCATCTTGGGCTTTTTTGGGAAGACAAAGGGAGCTACTGAAGGGTTTAGAGCAGGGGATGAGAATAATCACATTAGGAGTGATTATTAGAAGGAAGGAAGTTAGGAAGATAAATCCGGTAACACAGGATGAAGTAGAGACCCCAGAACCATGCAGGGAGTTGGTTAGAAGAGAAGGGCACATATGAGGCAAGGAGAGATCAGTGGGTATAAGAGAGGTGCCAGAAGAACTTAGAGAGGAATTCAGCCCAGAGACAGCAGTGAAGAAAGGTCAAAGCCCCAGGAGTGATATAAAATTCACTGGAAAAAAAAGCAAAGACAAAACAGCATGTATCCTATGTTAAAAAAAAAAGGGGGGGTGGATAAACAGATTATTCGCTGTGTTTTGGGTGCATTCCCCATCCCTTAAAAAAATAGTAAGGAAACAGCAAAGTTTGGTTATCTTTAGGGAGGGATGAGGATGGAGAATAGAAGTGTGACTTTTTTCTGCCTTGTGCCTTTTGGCTTTTGAACTATGGGAACATGTTAGCAATTAAAAACATAAACAAAACTTTAGAATCATATATTTAAAAAAAAAAAAAAAAAGCTAGGCTACTTTTCTGATGTGGTATCCATTCTACCAGCCAAAAGGGCTTTGGAAACTCTGAAGTACCTTTTGTCTTTTTTGTGGTTCAGCCAGAATGTAAATAAAGCAATCATCTGAAGACTTAACTATACATCACTGTGTTTCTCTTGTCTGGTGAAGTAGTGTCTGTGCTTAGGTGGGCACAAGTGCAGGATATAGATACTTGGTCATATATCCAGGTCCCCGAAACCTTTAGGAACGTTGGGACCCTCATAGAATGGCACATAACCAAATCACAGATTCAGTATCCTCCGTTTGGCCCTCTGGCCCCATGCTGTCCAATAGAACTAACTACAGGGATAGAAATTTTGGGGGGGGCACCTGGGTGGCTTAGTCATTAAGCGTCTGCCTTTGGCTCAGATCATGATCCCAGGGTCCTGGGATCAAGCCCTGCATAGGGCTCCCTGCTCTCAGTGGGAAGCCTGCTTCTCCCTCTCCCCACTCCCCCTGTCTGTGTTCTCTCTCTCACTGTGTCTCTCTCTGCAAGTAAATAAATAAAATACTAAAGAAGAAGAAGAAGAAGAAGAAGAAGAAGAAGAAGAAGAAGAAGAAGAAGAAGAAGAAGAAGAAGAAGAAGAAGGAGAAGAAAAAGAGAAATGTTCTATACCTGTGTTGTCCAGTAGGATCACCTACTAACCACATATAGCCCTTGAAATGTGGCCCCTGTGACTGAGGAACTGGATTTCTTTTTTTTTTTTTTAAATTTTTTTTTAAATTTTTTTCAGCATAACAGTATTCATTATTTTTGCACCAACCCAGTGCTCCATGCAATCCATGCCCTCCACAATACCCACCACCTGGTGCCCCCAACCTCCCACCCCCCCACCCCTTCAAAATTCTCAGATCGTTTTTCAGAGTCCATAGTCTCTCATGGTTCACCTCCCCTTCCAATTTCCCTCAACTCCCTTCTCCTCTCCATCTCCCCTTGTCCTCCATGCTATTGTTATGCTCCACAAATAAGTGAAACCATATGATAATTGACTCTCTCTGCTTGACTTATTTCACTCAGCATAATCTCTTCCAGTCCCGTCCATGTTGCTACAAAACTTGGGTATTCATCCTTTCTTTTTTCTTTTTTTCTTTTTTTTTTTCAGCTTTATAAACATATATTTTTATCCCCAGGGGTACAGGTCTGCGAATCGCCAGGTTTACACACTTCACAGCACTCACCATAGCACATACCCTCCCCAATATCCATAACCCCACCCCCCCTCCCAACCCCCTCCCCCCATCAACCCTCAGTTTGTTTTGTGAGATTAAGAGTCACTTATGGTTTGTCTCCCTCCCAATCCCATCTTGTTTCATTTACTCTTCTCCTACCCCCTCGACCCCCCATGTTGCATCTCCTCTCCCTCATATCAGGGAGATCATATGATAGTTGTCTTTCTCCGATTGACTTATTTCGCTAAGCATGATACCCTCTAGTTCCATCCACGTCATCGCAAATGGCAAGATTTCATTTCTTTTTGATGGCTGCATAGTATTCCATTGTGTATATATACCACATCTTCTTTATCCATTCGTCTGTAGATGGACATCTAGGTTCTTTCCATAGTTTGGCTATTGTAGACATTGCTGCTATAAACATTCGGGTGCACGTGCCCCTTCGGATCACTACGTTTGTATCTTTAGGGTAAATACCCAGCAGTGCAATTGCAGGGTCATAGGGTGGTTCTATTTTCAACATTTTGAGGAACCTCCATGCTGTTTTCCAGAGTGGTTGCACCAGCTTGCATTCCCACCAACAGTGTAGGAGGGTTCCCCTTTCTCCGCATCCTCGCCAGCATCTGTCATTTCCTGACTTGTTAATTTTAGCCATTCTGACTGGTGTGAGGTGATATCTCATTGTGGTTTTGATTTGTATTTCCCTGATGCCGAGTGATATGGAGCACTTTTCATGTGTCTGTTGGCCATCTGGATGTCTTCTTTGCAGAAATGTCTGTTCATGTCCTCTGCCCATTCTTGATTGGATTATTTGTTCTTTGGGTGTTGAGTTTGCTAAGTTCTTTATAGATTTTGGACACTAGCCCTTTATCTGATATGTCATTTGCAAATATCTTCTCCCATTCTGTCAGTTGTCTTTTGGTTTTGTTCACTGTTTCCTTTGCTGTGCAAAAAGCTTTTGATCTTGATAAAATCCCAAAAGTTCATTTTTGCCCTTGCTTCCCTTGCCTTTGGTGATGTTCCTAGGAAGATGTTGCTGCGGCTGAGGTTGAAGAGGTTGCTGCCTGTGTTCTCCTCGAGGATTTTGATGGATTCCTTTCTCACATTGAGATCCTTCATCCATTTTGAGTCTATTTTCGGGTGTGGTGTAAGGAAATGATCCAATTTCATTTTTCTGCATGTGGCTGTCCAATTTTCCCAACACCATTTATTGAAGAGGCTGTCTTTTTTCCATTGGACATTCTTTCCTGCTTTGTCGAAGAGTTGACCATAGAGTTGAGGGTCTATTTCTGGGCTCTCTATTCTGTTCCATTGATCTATGTGTCTGTTTTTGTGCTAGTACCATGCTGTCTTGATGATGACAGCTTTGTAATAGAGCTTGAAGTCCGGAATTGTGATGCCACCAACTTTGGCTTTCTTTTTCAATATTCCTTTGGCTATTCGAGGTCTTTTCTGGTTCCATATAAATTTTAGGATTATTTGTTCCATTTCTTTGAAAAAAATGGATGGTACTTTGATAGGAATTGCATTAAATGTGTAGATTGCTTTAGGTAGCATAGACATTTTCACAATATTTATTCTTCCAATCCAGGAGCATGGAACATTTTTCCATTTCTTTGTGTCTTCCTCAGTTGCTTTCATGAGTACTTTATAGTTTTCTGTGTATAGATTCTTAGTCTCTTTGGTTAGGTTTATTCCTAGGTATCTTATAGTTTTGGGTGCAATTGTAAATGGGATGGACTCCTTAATTTCTCTTTCTTCTGTCTTGTTGTTGGTGTAGAGAAATGCAACTGATTTCTGTGCATTGATTTTATATCCTGACACTTTACTGAATTCCTGTACAAGTTCTAGCAGTTTGGGAGTGGAGTCTTTTGGGTTTTCCACATAGAGTATCATATCATCTGCAAAGAGTGATAGTTTGACTTCTTCTTTGCCGATTTGGATGCCTTTAATTTCCTTTTGTTGTCTGATTGCTGAGGCTAGGACTTCTAGTACTATGTTGAATAGCAGTGGTGATAACGGACATCCCTGCCGTGTTCCTGACCTTAGCGGAAAAGCTTTCAGTTTTTCTCCATTGAGAATGATATTTGCGGTGGGTTTTTTCATAGATGGCTTTGATAATATTGAGGTATGTGCCGTCTATCCCTACACTTTGAAGAGTTTTGATCAGGAAGGGATGCTGTACTTTGTCAAATGCTTTTTCAGCATCTATGGAGAGTATCATATGGTTCTTGTTCTTTCTTTTATTAATGTGTTGTATCACATTGATTGATTTGCGGATGTTGAACCAACCTTGCAGCCCTGGAATAAATCCCACTTGGTCGTGGTGAATAATCCTTTTAATGTACTGTTGAATCCTATTGGCTAGTATTTTGGCGAGAATTTTTGCATCTGTGTTCATCAAGGATATTGGTCTGTAGTTCTCTTTTTTGTTGGGATCCTTGTCTGGTTTTTGGGATCAAGGTGATGCTGGCCTCATAAAATGAGTTTGGAAGTTTTCCTTCTATTGCTATTTTTTGGAACAGTTTCAGGAGAATAGGAATTAGTTCTTCTTTAAATGTTTGGTAGAATTCCCCTGGGAAGCCATCTGGCCCTGGGCTTTTGTTTGTTTGGAGATTTTTGATGACTGTTTCAATCTCCTTACTGGTTATGGGTCTGTTGAGGCTTTCTATTCTTCCTGGTTCAGTTGTGGTAGTTTATATGTCTCTAGGAATGCATTCCATTTCTTCCAGATTGTCAAATTTGTTGGCGTAGAGTTGCTCATAGTATGTTCTTATAATTGTCTGTATTTCTTTGGTGTTCGTTGTGATCTCTCCTCTTTCATTCATGATTTTATTTATTTGGGTCCTTTCTCTTTTCTTTTTGATAAGTCTGGCCAGGGGTTTATCAATCTTATTAATTCTTTCAAAGAACCAGCTCCTAGTTTCGTTGATTTGTTCTATTGTTTTTTTGGTTTCTATTTCATTGATTTCTGCTCTGATCTTTATGATTTCTCTTCTCCTGCTGGGTTTAGGGTTTCTTTCTTGTTCTCTCTCCAGCTCCTTTAGGTGTAGGGTTAGGTTGTGTACCTGAGACCTTTCTTGTTTCTTGAGAAAGGCTTGTACCGCTATATATTTTCCTCTCAGGACTGCCTTTGTTGTGTCCCACAGATTCTGAGCCGTTGTGTTTTCATTATCATTTGTTTCCATAAATTTTTTCAATTCTTCTTTAATTTCCTGGTTGACCCATTCATTCTTTAGAAGGATGCTGTTTAGTCTCCATGTATTTTGGTTCTTTCCAAATTTCCTCTTGTTATTGAGTTCTAGCTTTAGAGCATTGTGGTCTGAAAATATGCAGGGAATGATCCCAATCTTTTGATACCGGTTGAGACTTGATTTAGGACCAAGAATGTGATCTATTCTGGAGAATGTTCCATGTGCACTACAGAAGAATGTGTATTCTGTTGCTTTGGGATGAAATGTTCTGAATATATCTGTGATGTCCATCTGGTCCAGTGTGTCATTTAAGGCCTTGGTTTCCTTGTTGATCTTTTGCTTGGATGATCTGTCCATTTCAGTGAGGGGAGTGTTAAAATCCCCTACTATTATTGTATTATTGTCGATGTGTTTCTTTGATTTTATTATTAATTGGTTTATATAGTTGGCTGCTCCCACATTAGGGGCATAGATATTTAAAATTGTTAGATCTTCTTGTTGGACAGTTCCTTTGAGTATGATATAGTGTCCTTCCTCATCTCTTATTATAGTGTTTGGCTTAAAATCTAATTGATCTGATATAAGGATTGCCACTCCTGCTTTCTTCTGATGTCCATTAGCATGGTAAATTCTTTTTCACCCCCTCACTTTAAACCTGGAGGTGTCTTCGGGTTTAAGATGAGTTTCTTGTAGGCAACATATAGATGGGTTTTGTTTTTTGATCCATTCTGATACCCTGTGTCTTTTGATTGGGGCATTTAGCCCATTAACATTCAGGGTAAGTATTGAGAGATAGGAATTTAGTGCCATTGTATTGCCTGTAAGGTGACTGTTATTGTATATTGTCTCTGTTTCTTTCTGATCTACTACTTTTAGGGTCTCTCTTTGCTTAGAGGACCCCTTTCAATATTTCCTGTAGAGCTGGTTTGGTATTTGCAAATTCTTTCAGTTTTTGTTTGTCCTGGAAGCTTTTAATCTCTCCTTCTATTTTCAATGATAGCCTAGCTGGATATAGTATTCTTGGCTGCATGTTTTTTCTCGTTTAGTACTCTGAATATATCATGCCAGCCTTTCTGGCCTGCCAGGTCTCTGTGGATAAGTCTGCTGCCAATCTAATATTTTTACCATGTACGTTACAGACTTCTTTTCCCGGGCTGCTTTTAGGATCTTTTCTTTGTCACTAAGACTTGTAAATTTTACTATTAGGTGACGGGGTGGGGACCTATTCTTATTGATTTTGAGGGGGGTTCTCTGAACCTCCTGAATTTTGATGCTTGTTCCCTTTGCCATATTGGGGAAATTCTCTCCAATAATTCTCTCCAATATACCTTCTGCTCCCCTCTCTGTTTCCTCTTCTTCTGGAATCCCAATTATTCTAATGTTGTTTCGTCTTATGGTGTCACTTATCTCTCGAATTCTCCCCTCGTGGTCCAGTAGCTGTTTGTCCCTCTTTTGCTCAGCTTCTTTATTCTCTGTCATTTGGTCTTCTATATCACTAATTCTTTCTTCTGCCTCATTTATCCTAGCAGTGAGAGCCTCCATTTTTGATTGCACCTCATTAATAGCTTTTTTGATTTCAACTTGGTTAGATTTTAGTTCTTTTATTTCTCCAGAAAGGGCTTTTATATCTCCCGAGAGGGTTGCTTTAATATCTTCCATGCCTTTTTCAAGCCCGGCTAGAACCTTGAGAATCGTCATTCTGAACTCTATATCTGACATATTACCAATGTCTGTATTGATTAAGTCCCTAGCCTTTGGTACTGCCTCTTGTTCTTTTTTTTGTTGTGAATTTTTCCGCCTTGTCATTTTGTCCAGATAAGAGTTTATGAAGGAGCAAGTAAAATACTAAAAGGGTGGCAACAACCCCAGGAAAATATGCTTGCAGAAAGTGGTTGATTTTCTGTTTCTGGAATTGCTGTTCTTCTTCTCTTCAATCTCCCGTTGGATTTGTAGGTGTTTGCAATCTTTAGATAAGCTCTTTAGCTGATCTCCCGCTACCCGAAGTAGTCTCAGCCTGCTACTTCTCCGCCATCTTGACTCCTCCCCCCAGGAACTGGATTTCTAATTTGTATTCAATTTAATTGAAATAACCACAGGTGGCTTGTAGTGGTTACATGGGGTCAACGGTGCAGCACTGACCTCGGCCGCCTTGCCCCTTTGCATCTGTTCTACCTACACATCAGGCTTCCATTAGCCAGCAAACACACATCTTGAACCCTGCATGCCAGACTAGGGAAAATACCAGTGATGCAAAGATGAATAAGACCCACTTCTATAAAACTCCCTCGCTGTTTGCTTGAAGAGACTCATCTGAAGCCAGTGATTATAATGAAACACAGCGGGTGCTTTCTCTGGCAGTAGGGAGTAGAAGGGAGTATTGAAGAAAAGTACCCAGAGAAAGTCACATTTTGCTTAGGTTGGCTTCCCCCAAGAGCAGATCCTGAGCAAGAATTGGAGAGCAAAGAATTTATTTGGAAAGTGCAGGGAAATCCAGTAGGGAGCGCGGGGAAGTAAGACAGGAACAGGAAAAATGCCATCAAAGGGTTCATTATGAAGTACTTCCACTGGCGTTGACTGGAGCTCAAAACCACTAGAAAACTCCTGGCAACAGTGTAACTCACACTTGGCAATCCCATGGGAGGCAGAAAGAGATTGGGTATTTATACTGCATCCCTGGGAGTCATTGGCTAATGGCAGCCCCTGGGGGATGTTAATTCCCCAGGGCAGTTCTGGCCTGACTGGCTCTGGCAGAGAGATCCTTCCAGCTTTGCAGGAAGCTCCAGGCAATGCTATGTGGCTGCTGGTTGTTGGAAGCCAGATGGGTACACTCAGTGAAGGCTTGAAGGATAACACAGTGGCTGCATTTTTTAACAGGTTTGTGAACAACTTTTCCATAAAACAAAGGGTGGGCCTGAGAGTGGTGTCTAGACAGGTGGGTCAATTTGTGGGACGGAACAAAGGCACAAAAGTACAGTAGGGAGAACCTTCTGCGGCAAGCCTGGAGTGACCTTGACAATGGCAGGTGGCCTTGAACACACCTCAGCGCTGACTTCCCTGCTCTTCCTCCTTCATGTTGAGCGTCACACTCTACTAGTTTAAAAAAAGATGATCCTTTTCCAGTTTGAGTTTCTGAGATTTCTTTCAAATTCCAGAGCTAAAGTTCAGAAGTCTGATGCTTAACAAAGCAGCTTCCTATCCCTCATAGCTGTGGGCTTGCAAGAAATTCACCAGCATTTTCTTCCATTTCTACCCAGGTAAGTTCCCAGTATGGTTATGGTCATGTTTCTCCATCCACTGATCTCTTCCAGGGGTCCGTGAATTGTGACCCATGAGCCAAACACAGCCCACTGCCCGCTCTGTAAATAAAGTTCCATGGGAACACAGCCATGCTCTTAGGCTTATAAATTATCTGTGGTTCTTTTGCACGATGATGAAAGAGTGGAAGAATCGTGGCAGATACCGTACTGCCTGCAGATCCTAAAATGATTTATCTTCTTGTCCTTTACAGAAGAAACTCCCTGACCCCGATTATCCACGCCACTGCACAGGATCTGGGGCTCTGATAGACCATGCCACGACAAGGGAGACCAGATTGTGGGGGAGGACTTGAGATATGAGTCCTGTATACAAGCTGCTTAAATGCCCAGGCTAGTCCTACCTTGACCCTGGAAGCAGTTCAAAATGCACTGTAAGGGCCTAATTAGCCAGAGCGGCTCCATACACAACATAGGGTTATGGGGTGTAGTGGCCCAATGTTGGTCTCCAATGCAAAAGGCTGACATATGTACTAGGATGGCACACTGAAAGATTTACTGAGACAGCAGAACTCCATAGATGCTGTATTGCAAAGCAGAGTATAAGCAGAACTTACACAGGAACTGTAAAAACAGGTTTTATGACTCTATAGGACCCCCCCCCCCCCCCCCCCGGCCAACTATATTGGGAACAAAGAGATTGCATTGATGAAAATAGGGAGATATTTGAAAAGGGGTTCTTCGTGGAAGGCTGCTGGTGCCCCCTCCCCTGTAGGGGAAGAGAGGGAGACAGGTGGGTATCGTGTCTCACCTCAAGCCTGCAAGAATGAGGCCAGTGGCACTGATTGGGAGCTTGAGATGAGTCACCCCGGTTAAAGAGGCTCAGAGTATGGGATCCAGCCACCTAAGGAAGGGTTAGTCCGCGGACCACTGCCCCAATGCCATCCAAAGAATGGCCGCCTCTTGCAATCTAAACTTTTGGAACTGAGGAAAGACTCTCAGTTTTCAGAGAGGACAAATTTTTTCCTGGTTTACTTTGATGTCCTGGCAAATTGACCCCCATAAGCGGAAGCTCGAGGTTTCCCCGGCATGCTAACACAGGCTTCGGTCACAGGCGCAGTGGGAAATATGAACACCAGAGGGCGTCCGCCCATGCCGGAGGCGCAAGCCCGCCCCGTGGGGTCATTCAGTAAGCGGGGAAGATGTCTGTGTGCTAGGCTGGATATTACAGCAAGAAACTCAGGAATGCCTCCATCTGATGTGGTCCAACTGTGCGGCAAAACTTTAGGGGATGCCATTTACATCCCTAGGAATTGTGCAATGCAGTGAGTGCCCCAGAAAGGAAACCCGGGGCCTATTTATTATGATCTGGGCTAAACCTAGCTCCTTGATGTAGATGCTGGCAAATTGTTTATAGTTCAAGGCTTATGAAATTCCACCACCTCCTCCCAAACCAAAATCCAAATCTTATTCCAGAGGGCCAAGCCCAAGCCCAAGGATATGCACATGTCAAAAACGCATGTGAATAAAAGAGAACAGAGAAAAAGAGAATAGCAGAGCCTGCCCCTGAAGAAACATGCAGCTGTTTGCCGGGTGGAAACAGAGTTGCTAGTGCCTGTGCTGGATCTTTTAATACCCAGAGGCCCCCCAGCTGCTGGTGTGTGTGGTCCCGTCTATGTTCTGAAATCTAATGATCAGAACAGCAGCACCTGTGGCCCAGGACGAGGGAGAATGGATGGAGCCCATGCTGTGTTGTTCAATCTGGAGGCTGTTCATCTGCCAAACCCCAGCTGGTCACTTTTACGGAACATCTACAGCGTCCTCGTCTTTATGGGGGTGGGGCAGAAGAGTCAGTGAAAGGAAAGATAAAACAAAACCTTGGTGGCTGGCCACGAGAAAATAACGCTCTGTCTAATCAAAGAACGTACAGGACGTCCTGGCCAATGCTCTTGGATCTACTCTGTGCCTTTCTCCACCCTGCCCTCTGTCCGAGAAGCTGCCCTGCATGGAGGTGGCCAGTACTCTATCTTGCTGTCTGGATTGATCCCATTGGGAGCCCCTGCAGGAGGTTGGAAGAAAGGGGCAGAGTGAGGTCTGAGTGTTTATTCCCCCCAGTCCCTCCTGAGGCAGCACTGGGAGCCAGGTGAACCCCAGCCACCCTTGGTGGACCTCTCTACATGGTTTCCCCCACCCTTTACCCCTTTACAGCTTGTAACGAGCTCCGCTGCTACTCATCTTACTCAGGGGGGGGGGGGGGGTGTTGCAGTCTCCACTCACCTGCTGTTGCCTTTGTAAATGGACCTTTTTTAAAACTCTCCTCAAATTGCTCAATTTGAGTATGTCAGCTGTTTCCTGTAGGGACCGTGAGTGACACAGGATACGATATATAACACAGGAAAAGAAGTTGGCGAAAAGAGAAAAAAATAGGGTGTCAAGTAAACATTCTGGGAGGACTTCCTGGAGAAGGAGGCAGGAGACTGCATCTTAAAGGCAGGAAGCTACACCCTGAGGAGAGTTGGGGAAAGTGTCTAAGCAAGGCTGCCTTGGGATGAGGGGAAATATTTAGGGAGCAGAGACTAACAGTGGGTATGGAATGGAGAAATTGGGAAGATTAGGAGTGAGAGGTCTGGAAGCAAAGACACTGGGAGGCTTGAATTAAGAACCTTAAAGCTACAGGTGTGAATGTGTCCTGTCAGCGGCAACACTGCACCAGACACAAACAGCGGGGGCTGGGGGTGGGGGGTGCGGGTTGTCTGCCTGGCTCATGATGACCATCACCAGGATCCTTTCAGGTCCTCTTGATTTGTTTGATTCAAGGGCTTTTGACCCTAGCCTAACATAAGCAAGGCCACTTGGAATTCGAAAACTCTATTGAAGACACGCAGAGATGGGCAGAAGGATTGATCCTTTCATGCCCAGAGAGAGGCTGCATGATCTCCTGAAGCCAGGTGGCCCTTCCTTCCCTTCCTTTTTCCATTGTGGTAGTTGTCCAGACCATACCTATGCAGTCATTTGTAGATGAAGCTGGGGCTGTTTATCCATTAAGAAAATTAATGGAGGTGGAAATGAATGCTAGGGAGCAGGCTGCAGACAGAGACTTCCACAGAGGTGAGGTTCGTACCCTTGTCCCAGAGTGGGAAGGTGGCAACCTATGTGATCTGGTAATGAAACAATTAGTCAACCACCAATGACAGAGCCCAGCCAGCAGTGGGTGATGGGGGGGGGGGGGCAGGAAGATGTCATTCACCAGTCTAAAGAGGATGAAGCCTGGCAGAACCAGAAGGTAGGATGGGTATTTCTGAAAGCACCAAGCACCTTAAGTAAGGCGGGGGGGGGGGACCCCAAACACTGAAATTTTAATTTTCAAGTTAGAGTAAAACTTAGAGCCTTTCTGGGACCATGTTGGAAAGAAACTCTATTACTTGCAGCTGCCTGGTTAAGAATGTTGGAAACCAGTTGAGAGCCTAAATTGGCAGGTGTCTTAATTATAATATAAATTGAATGTACACATTTGCCAAAAAAACATGTGTGACTCTTAGAGTATGAATGGAGACAAACAGAGAACCTGGGGGGAATGGGGATATCTGGAAGGATGCAGAGGACCTGGGAAATGCCCATCCTCCATTGCCTTCTGGTACACTGCCTCCTACAGCTCTCTCTCTCTCCTCTTATCCTTAAAACGATAAAATTAACAGTTCACCCCATGGTGCACTCCTCATGCTTGTGCTCCATAGGATTTTAATTTCACATAGGCCAGAAAATAAAATGCAAAATCAGAGTCGGGAAGAAAATTCCAGAAGAAATTAGAGAAATTGTTTAATTGTTTATATCAAAAATATCTGGGTTTGGATTTTGAGTGCTAAATAAAAGTGGGCAAAGTAGAATTTTGGATTGGGCTGAATTTATGGATGTGTGCAGTCATCAGAAAAACTGAGTTCAATGTCTGGGGTTCTAAGAGTTAGCTGATTAGACTAATATACACTTGGACCAAACACTTGTCCATGCTAGGTGAGTGTGAAAGGTCAGGGATCCCTTGGAATAACCTAGAGGAAGACTAGAACATATTACCTCCACCTCATTGGTTCTGGCCAATCTACCTCACTCTCATTCTCTCTAGAGCACAGAACACAAGTCATCTAGAATGGTAGTGGGAGGGGCTATAATTGAAATACAACTTTGACCTTGAGGTAGAGAACATAACAAAGCCTGAATGTTTTATCTGCCAGAAACAACAGGTCTTACTAATATAAAAGCTGTCTGAAAAGGGTGGTAATTAGGACCAAAGGGCTTGTTTATCATGGGAACCCCAGAAATTAAATCATGTCTTACTCAAGAAATTTTCAGTTCTGGGGAAAAAAAAAAAAAAAGCCAGCCCAATCTTGAGTTGCTTTAGTAGAGAATATGGTTTCTTCAAATTCTCAGAAATGAGTCTTCATAAAGCCAGTGCCTCTTGAAACCACATATCTTTGAGGAAGAGCTTTACAATATTGAGACTCAGGCCTAGTCTTTCCCAAATGGACCTTGTGCCAAATATTGAGACTGCCAGCCCCCTTCTTCAGCCCCACCTTTAAAAACTCTGCAGTCAGGCATTAGCCCCTCAACTAGGAGGTTAGAGGATTCTTCTCTGTAGAAACAAATGACCCCAGAGAAAGACACCTACAAGTACTGATGTTCAAGGGGTCCCCCAACATAAAGATCAGCTCCCTATCACCCATGGTAAAGCCCAGCAGGGGACAAACCCACCCACTCAGTGCTTCCAATCAGCGGTGGTATGGCATCTTAAATATAAATGGAATGCAGACATTTGAAGACAACTGCCTACATGGAAGATAGCCACTAGGAGACATCTGGGAGAACAGGAACTCAGAGGAGAGAGAAATACGAAGGTATAACAACAAACAAACAAAAACTCAAAATCACGTAGTATACATTTTCAGAGGAAAAAAAAAGGGTTGGATTTCTAAAGCAAAGAAAAAAAGGAGAGAGAGAGAGAAATACAAAGGTATAACAACAAACAAACAAAAACTCAAAATCACATAGTATACATTTTCAGAGGAAAAAAAAGGGTTGGATTTCTAAAGCAAAGAAAAAAGGGAGAGAGAGAGAGATAACTAGGTAGGCAGGTAGGTACACGAGTGCGTGGGTGACTCTGTTGGTTAAGCCTCCACCTCTTGGTTTCAGCTCAGGTCATGATCTTGGGGTCATGAGATGGAACCCCTCTGGGGGCATGACTCTGCACTCAGCATGGAGTCTGCTTGAGATTCTCTTCCTCTCCCTCTGTGCCTTCCCCCTCTGTATATGTGCATACACACTGTCTCTCAAATAAATAAATAAATCTTAAAAAAAAAAAAAGGAAATTGGAAAACATTCTTGGAAAATAAAATTATAATGTTAGAAATTGTATTAAAAAAGTTAACAAAAGGCTTGAAAGATAAAGCTGAATAGAAAAACAAACTGTGAACAGACAATAGTAATAATCAGAACCAAGACCTGGCTTTAGAGTCCACATGCTTAGCCACTGTGCAATGGGAGAAAAAAGGGAAAAATCAGAAGTTGGTCATAGGAAAGAAGAGGGCGTAGCATGTAGGATGGTATCCAAAATTTGACAAAAGGAGTTTGGAATAGAATAGGAAAAAAAATTCTGTAAAGCATATTATCATGTCACCTTGGTAATAGTGAACCAGGAGAAGTTTCCAGAGCAGAAGTACGGCACTCTCTTGAATGAGGGGGCACCAGGTGCCCAGCTCAATAAATAGACATGGACTCTCTCCAAACACACCCTTATGAACTTCTAGAACAGCAGGGATAGACATGTCCATTGAGAGCTTTTAACAAGAAAAAGAAATGGGCAATAAAAAGGAACTGAGGGGTGCCTGTGTGGCTCAGTGGGTTAAAGCCTTTGCCTTTGGCTCAGGTCATGATCCCAGGGTCCTGGAATAGAGCCCCGAATCGGGCTCTCTGCTCAGCAGGGAGCCTGCCTCCCCCACCTGCCGCCCCTCTGCCTGCCTCTCTGCCTACTTGTAATCTCTGTCTGTCAAATAAATAAATAAAATCCTTTAAAAAAAAGGGGGGGAACTGAAATGTACCTAGTGTCAGACCCTCAACAATGCTGACTGATGAAAGATGGTGGGGCAGCGACTGCGCAGTTTTCAGACAATGTTGTGTTCAAACTGGAAATCTATTCAGAGCCCAAGTAAAGAATCAAGTATGAAGGGAGAGAACGGATACCTTGAGACATGTAAGGACTTGAACATTTCTCAAGAAGAGACAACATATATGCTTCAGCAATGTGAGGGAGTGAGAAAGAGAGAGTCCCAGGATCCTGGAAACGGGGTTCAACGTAGGAGAGCCGCAAAGGGAACTTCAGGACCCCTGGAACGATCTGTCCAGATCAGTCTCGAGAAATAACATAGAATTTGTGAGGTTTGAGCACTCTGAAAAATTATTGCTAGGCAATATTCGACAGATCAAATTGGAGCATCTTGGAAAATTAGTGACAGGTACCAAAAAAACTCTTATCAGTTTAGGGAGAGGGTGGGGAAGAATTTGCTACCAATTCCGGGAACACAACACATTGGCTCCACAGTGAATGTTATTAATGTAGTCATAATAACGTGAATGCTAAGTATTGACTCAACCAGAAACTGGAAAATAACCCTACTGAGAAGAGGCAGGGAGGGGAAGGAAGTGCGAGGGAGCAAAACCCTCATCTACAAGAACAGGAAATCAATAAAAAAATGTCTAAAATTGATACACCATGATACACCAAGTAGGTAAGCTCCAGGAGAAATGGCCAGTAGGAATGCCAGTGGTTGTCTCAGAGGCATGTGCAGGAGTGGGGAGAGGTATTTCTTAATGACACATTGTTACAGTTTTCACAAAAAGTACTTTTAAGGTATTTGGTGTTACTAGATGAGGAAATGAGAGCAAAAAGAAAATAAAAGTAGGAGAGTGAGATTAAGCCATAACAGAATTCATTATTGCCCACTGACCCAACAAACACTGATCCACTGGCCCCGACAATTGACGGAGATGAACACACACTTGACCACATGGTTCTCAGTAGCCCAAACACCAAGCAAACAATGCCCAGTAAGATCACTAAAATATTATTAGACTATTAGGATAATATTAAATTAGAAGCCAACCAACAGCACCTTCTAGGTAAATGCTGAATGGTCCAGTGTTAGCTGAAACTCAATACCTAGCCACATCTAAGGCCTGAATGGATGGGCACCACCAAAGAAAAAAAATTGCTAAAAAAAAAAAATTGCTGAGATTGAAGAACAAATCAAAATGTATAATTATCACTCCAGTTTTATTTTTCAAAGTGAGTGCTCTACTTCTTAAAGTCTGACATCATGGTGCAGAGATAATCACTCCTCTGCACCATCAGTGTTCCGTGGCTCCTGTGGTCAGTACGTGGCACATGTAAGATGCTATACGGTTACTGCCTCCAACCGAGGTTGGTGGAGGTGGAAGGTTTTGTGTTTGCTGTGCCATTTGAGGGAAGTGCCCATGGAAGTGCCGTCATCACCAAATTACTAAGCTTTCCTTTCTTTATCTCTCGTGGTCATCAACCAAGATTTATCTCTTCCTCAACTCCTGGAATTAAAGATACCATCACCAGTTATAATGCAACTTCATTGAGCAGTGTTTGAAAAAGATGCCTTTGGAACAGTGTTCTCAGAAGCTGACTATCTGAATACATCTTAAGAGCCAATTCCAATCTTCTCAGCTTTTTCTGCTGGGGGCTCCAGTCCACCTCACAACAGGTACAGCCTGGTGGCACCTGGTCCAGCTCAGGGCCATGCCTCACACCACCTAGCCCAGGATGCTTCCTTCACACAAGGCACCCACACTTGTGTAAGCTGCAAATGCAGGGGACTCAGTGTCCAGTGGGAGGAGATTTGACCAAAGGGAGAGAGCAGCTGGTGTAGTTAAATATTCATCTAACCCCCAGATGGACAATCCTAAGAAGCACCTCAGCTTCCAATACCCATGGCAGGGGCCACAGAACACCCTTGTACTCCTTGCTCCCTCCCTGTTTACCACCCCATCCCTCACCTCTGCCACCTGAGGTTACATACCTTGATGAGGTTCTGGCACAGGAGCCTGGACCTTGGGCTCTGCCTTCTGGGGAACCCAAGTGAAGACACAGGATTGCAATGATCACCTTCACTTTCATTCTTAAATTTCTAATATTTCCCCATGCACTTGGGGTTCCCTACAAGCGCTTGAGAAAACTTTATTCTTAAATCTTTAGTCTAATACTGTGCCTTGAAGCAATGTGACCAGCATTCAAAATTGTCTCAGATTCTGTCTGCATTTCAGCTCTCATTGCACACACAGCTCTGGAGTGAAAGGACAGCAGGACCTTACAGCATGTGGAGTCCAAAATACTTGTGCTTTCGAGATGACTTCTTCAAAAGCTTCCAGTAAATCAGCTATTTTTCCACAAGCAACTCAGGTTCTATGCCAGTACTGTTATCTGTCAAGTGTATGATTACACTTTCTTTTTTCTTTTTTGAGAAAGAGACTGGGGTGGGTGGTGAGTGGTAGGGCAGAGGGAGAGAGAGAATTCTAAGCAAGCTCCATGCCCAGCATGGAGCCCGGCGTGGGGCTCCATCTCACAACCCTGAGATCATCACCTGAACTGAAATCAAGAGTCGGACGCTTAAGTGACTGAGCCACCCAGGTACCCTGATTCCACTTCTTTTGATCAAGCAGTCTTTCTAACGCATCACGGATGCTACACCATTTGTTTGAGCATTTGGGATAAATGTGTATCAAACCAGTTTCACTGTTTTGGAGATGCCATGTAGTTTGCCTTCAACTAAAACCTGAATACAAGTGGCCTTCCACCATGTAGTTTGCCTTCAACTAAAACCTGAATACAAGTGGCCTTCCACCCAGCAGTTCTGCTGCATTATGCTGTATTGTGGGTGCTTTCTGAAAGGTGTGAACAAAACATACCATGCTCGTAATCCCTAAACCACTCATTGCATTGCCCCGCATTTTCTGTTCTCTGCGATACTTACACAACACTTGGCACCAGTCAATATTTTCCATTAAATACATTTTTTTTTCTTTCAGATTCACTTTTTGTTATCTGTAGAAGACCCAGAAATCTCTTGACAGGCAAATAAAGTAAAAGCATAAGAGAAGTCAGTGTGATTCCACCGAATCTCCATGACCTCCTTTCTTTCTTGTCTGCCTTTTAATGTTATTTCTATGCTCATATGCATCTGTCTACCGAAAGCTGACACAGTGTGCTTACTATATTGTCAGATGACATGCATTCTCTCTTCTTACTTGTTTTAACTTCATTTTATTTTGTGTATTTGTTTAACCTTTTGAAACATCTTGATTTTCATACCTAAAAGGGAGAGCTGGTGTTATCATTCGTTTTGGCCACATTTTGCTCTTGCCATAGTCAAAGTGCATTCATATTTCAATTGATTGACAGGACTTCAACACATAAAGCAGGTAAGGAGATTTTTTCACTCTTAGTGACACCTAAATGCTTCTTTATATTGGCCATGAGTATCCGGTTATCTGCAATGAGCTTCTGCTTCTGTTGCATGCATTTCTCCAATGGGAACCAGCACAATCCTATGACCATTGAGCAGCCGTAAGTTCAGAAATTCCCAAAATGACACTGAGGCATGCATCTAGATGTTTGCCCTTCCAGTGCCTAAGGTCAAAGTTGAAGTCAAAATTAGATTCTTTTATCCATGCTGTTTACACACCCCCTCAACCCTATTTTTGAATGGCATTGCATTGTCACATAAACTATATCCATCCTGGGTACTCGTCAAAATCTCTATGTGCTGTTTTGTTTCTTGTGACTCAGAAGGAGTTAAAATAGAAAAAAGGAAAGCAACATCTGTGTGGTTATTTCAAGAACTATAGATGTATCGGGAAGTCTTAACAGATGCCTAAAGATGTACTGGGAGAATACTCTTCTTTTTGTTAGTGTGCCTCAAAAATCCCTGGATTTTTTTTTTAACTTATATAAACATTCAGCTGAGTTAGCAGCTGAGACAGGATCTTGGAGATTGAGAGGATATAGCCTCTGAACCAGAACCAGAAGGCATAGGTCCAGGAACCACAGGTGGAGATGGGTAGACATAGGCAAGAGATGACATATCTCATGTTTTTACCTAATGATCCACTCATAAATGTGACTTCCTGTCCTCACACCTCTAGACCCTGCTGGTCACAGGGTGTTAGTGCCCAAGTGACCCCAAAATTTCCCCTTCAATGGAAACTGAGAATGCCACCTGAACTTGCTGTCATTTCCTTGCACAATTAGAGAAATGCCCCACCCCCTGAAAGATATATATTCTGGAAGATTATATATGTGAAACCTAGGGAAACATTTTGTGCATCTTATATTATTATATTCCCAAATAAGAGTTAACCGAAATTACTATGGTCCTTTATAGACCGTCTAGGGATATCTCAGATGGCTGAGGAATAACAGATTGGGGCACTCCAAAGGACTCCACCCATGGAGGTGGTGGCCAAAAGAAAGGGGAATATGAAACAGTTGTGGAGGAGGGTCATAAATACCAGTTGCAAAAATAAATAAGTCTTGTTTCTGCCTGTGCTTCTCTTCCCTATTTACTTCTCACCACATTGTGTATCAGTGATTCTGGTTATGGTTACATTTAGCACTTGGTTCCCAGGCTGCGGATTATCAACAGGCTCACAGTGACACTCCAGAAGAAATTGGTATCTTGGGAGAGCATGGACAGGGAACTCAAGGTTCACTCTAGGTGCAGCAGAGGGTGACAGCTTTAGGCATTTCCCCACCACCTCCATGGAGGAGTTAAACACTTTGCAGTTGACCTATTAGCCAGGGTCACCTCTGGATAATCGGGAAGAAAGGTCAAGCGTATGTTTGCATATAGCCAAAGGGTGGACTGTGATGAATGGCCAGAAAGTTGTCAGTCAGCTCACAGAAGCTCCCTCTGCTCATTGGCTGTGGAGCTAACCCACACTGCATGATCATATTCAAAAATTTCAAACAACATCTTTTTGAACCTTCAAATGAAACCATTCTGGGGCCAAAGGTGGGTAGAATTGAGTCATCTCAAAGCTCTGGAGAACATGTCCATGAACTTCAGAGGCTGAGACCTTCCTCCCAGAGTTTTCAGTTGTTGTCCTTCCCAACGCTAGGCTGCCCAGCTCATGCTTCCATTCTGTAACTTTGCTGTGCGTCCTTCCAACAAGACCTTATGGAGCATAAGTGTCAGTATCAGTTGCTTTTTGAAGAAATGCAACTGATGTGAACATGAAGGGTGGATTCTTTTAGGAAATTTGATCTGGTCTTGGAGGACACTGGATTGGACTAGAGATGGCGGATTCAGAGAAAGGGTAGAATCATTGTGGGATAAGAAAGAAGGACATGGTCAAGCATGCTGCTCAGACTAGAGTGATTTGAGGACGTGTACGTTCTGACGAACAAGTGTTGAATGGAGTGCTTGTGTGTATGTGTGTGCGTGTGTAAAAACTAAATACTGACTTCTGCCACAGCAAGATGATCTAACCAGTGGAGTCCTTAAAAGTACTATTGCATATGTTCCACATATGAGTGTGGAGTTTTCTTTCTCTGCTTGACTTACTCCACTTAGCATAAGCACTACATCAAAAACTAATGACGTACTACTGTACTATGCAGTGGCTAACTGAACATAATAAAAAATTTTTAAAAATTATTATTGCAATCAACTAGTAGAGGAGAGGATGTTTCTCTTTATAGAAGGAGTCTAGCTAATAAATCAAGAAAAACAATAGGATGATAATATCACCACTCTGTAACCCATAATGAATCAGTACATGCAGGCAATGGTGATCAGTGGCTGTTAACATCACAAGAAAAGGGACAGCCTACTCCCATCTGTAAGTATCTGACAGCCTTTTATAATAAAGAAAGGACCAGAAGCTTATATTTTAAAATGTTAGTAATAATTACAGATTAGTTTTTCTTTCTCTTTTTGTGCTTTCTTTTCCTTTTTTTTGGTGGTTTTTAGATCACCAAGATAATATATACATGTTGAAGCAAATGAAATCTTAATATATAGAGATGGATAAAGATGATAATGGCAAAGGTGAGCATCTCTCCTTCCACCCTCCCCTTGCTCATACAAACAGTAACACGAGCATATCCACACATACAGAGTTCTCTTTGCTTGCGTTCATGGATATATAACTGTATAGTACTTATTCCCCTTCAACTTGCTAATTTTTCACTTCATGGTAAATTATGGGCATTCCCTCCATTCAACAGATAGATACTTAACTCTCCATCTTTCTCCCTGTTTCTTCATAAAAAATACACATTTGGGGGCAACTAGGTAGCTCAGTGGGTTAAGCCTCTGCCTTTGGCTCAGGTCATGATCCCAGGGTCCTGGGATAGAGCCCTGCATCGGGCTCTCTGCTCAGCAGGGAGCCTGCTTCCCCTTCTCTCTTTGCCTGCTGCTCTGTCTACTTGTGATCTCTCTCTCTCTGTGTCAAATAAATAAATAAAATCTTCAAAAAAATACACATTTGCACACATAATTTTACACTTATGGTATTACATTATACATGCACAGGTGAGGGCATGTTTTTCCTTTTTAATTTTTTAATTTTTAAAAGTTTTTATTTTTTTTTTTAATTTGACAGAGATCATAAGTAGGCAGAGAGGCAGGCAGAGAGAGAGAGGAAGGGAAGCAGGCTCCCCGCCAAGCAGAGAGCCCGACACGGGGCTCAATCCCAGGACCCTGGAATCACGACCTGAGCCGAAGGCAGAGGCTTTAACCCACTGAGCCACCCAGGCGCCCCATGTTTTTCTTTTTAGCATAGTTTTTGTTTCTTTCTTTTTCCTACCAATCTCTCCATCCCCTGTCCTCCCACCTACAGTCCCCACATCTCATGGAGGACCACATTCTCTGTCCCAATGCACCACACCAATACACAGGATTATTTGTTTTGGTTTTGCTTTTTTTTTTTTTTTTGCCATTGTTTATAACCACTAATACATAGCTCTTTGCAACTGACTTCCTTATTCAATAATACCTCGCAGAAAAATTTTCCAAATCAGCTGGTTTAGCTTGAATTCCTTCTTTTTAATGGCATCGTACTTCTAGGGTGTGGATGGGCCCTCATTGATTAAACTTTTCTAGTATTTAGAATTAATCACTTTCCAGGCTTTTTTTTTTCCCCCTACTTAAATATCCTTAAACACCAGTCTCTGCTACTTTTATCTCTATGGCATCAATGTCAAGAATGGGATTGGGTCAGCCACAGGATACATGTTCTCAGTTTGAAAGATTCTGCCCCATTAATTTCTGAAACCATCACAGTAATTTATGTTTTCCACAGACTGTGTATGAGGAAAGATCCCACTTCTGCCTCTACCTCTAAACATACCCGGGCATTCCCACTCTTCCCATTGTGGTTAGTCTAAGGCATAAAGTGGTATTTTGCTTTGAATGTAACACTTTTGTGTGTTTTCACGTGTTTGTGTGTGTGTGTGTTCTGTTTTTGCCATCTTGATTTGCCTTTCTGTGAATTGGCCATTCATCAGGGATAAGAAAGGAGACATACTTATAAATGTGGAAAGGATTGTACAATTACAGGTGAATTCTACTAGAGCATCATGGCAATACATTTGAAAATCTTGAGGATACAGGAGACTACCTGGAGAGTTTTACATTATCAAAATTCTGCCAAGAAGAGGGAAATATGAAGAGATCAGTTAATAATAGAAAATTAGGAAGGTGAAGTAATATCTACTTTAAAAAAAAAAAAGCCCATGAGAACCAGATGTTTTCACAGCTAAGTTCTACCTAACCTTTTAAGAATAGATCTTTTTAATGATATTCCAATGTTTGCAGCTCATAGAAAAAGACGGAAAACTTACTTAATTTTGTCAGGTCAGCCTGTTGCAAAGATAGAATCAAATATATATGGACCCTTACTTACATAAGTTTGTAAAAATCCAAACATGACTGAATAAAATTCAACAATGCATCAAAAGAATAATAATATATGGTCAAGTGATATTATGTAAATGTGAAAAGATAGTACAAATTAGGAACTCCATTCTCTTAATACATTTGATTGACAAATAAATAAAAGAACAAAAACCAGGGTGCCTGGCTGGTTTAGTTGGAAAAGCTTGATCTCAGGGTTGTGAGTTCAAGCTCTACACTGGGTGTAGAGGTTGCTTAAATGAATAAATAAGTAAAACTTAAAAAAAAAATTAAAGAACAAAACACAAATGATTGCATTAATTGATTTAAAAAAGCTTTTAAAAAATAAAAGAACAAAACCCAAATGGTTGTAATAATTGAGGAATTATTGGATAAAAGTGCAGCAATTAGTTCCAAAATAAGGGAAATCATGGAACTCTTTGAGATGAAATGTGTTACCAAAAATCCTCGAAAAATATCCCCCCAAATGGTAAAATATTAAAACTAAGCCAATGAGACTCAAAAACCACATATAGACGCCTGCCAGCATCATTATAATTTAATATTATCTTAGAGGGTCTAACAAATATGATGAGTACAACAAGAAAAAACATTGGTAAAACTTTGCATGTCCAGACACCTAGAAAACCCGAAAGAAAGAAACTTCCAGAACACACAAAAATCAATCACTTTTCCTTAGACTACCCAGAGTGGCCCAGGAACTCAGACGCTATCAAAGAAAGATAAACATGTCTGATGACATAATTTTTTCAAATTTTTCTAGAACCATCGCAAACTCAGTGTAAACATAATTGTTCGAGAAAGACACTTGCGCTAACACGTCCAATAAAGTGTTGAAATCTACAATGTAGAGAGTTCTAAAAAATGTGCAAGAAAAGGATAAACAACCCAATAGAAACATGTGTTGAAAGTCACAACCTGATGAGATAAGGAGCTTGTCTTTCTACCACGGAGAGCAGGTTTCCCCCCAAATAGTGGCTTCCCGAAAAGCAAACTGTGCTAGATCACCAATCAGATTACAACTCCGCTTTCAACACACTTTAAAAAATAATAACATAAGAATAAATAATAACATAATAAATAGTACATAAATAATACTGAAAATAATAATATAAAGGGGAAAGCATATGCACCTCCTTTCAAACTCCACCAACGTCACCTGAAATAGTGTGCCTTCAAATGCTGGTCTTGGATCTTGTACTGGGCTGTCTTCACTGCGGAGAACAGAGAAATCCTGGCACATACCCCTTAATTCTCCGGAGCCATGTTTCTGGCTCTGGCTTGAGAGTACACTCCGTTCATCCATGTGGGACCGTGAAATCCTTCTGAGCTATGGAGGACACTCTCCCCTTGCCCTGGATGTCCCCAGCCTTCTTGATACTCTTGAGCCACAGTGTGGCCCTAAAGGACAGATCATGTGGGTTTGGGATATGCATTTAGGTGGTGTCTGTAACTTTAGCCACCAGGCACCAACCCCTGCACTGAGCTGGTTGGGTGGAATCTGGGACCTGGGTCAGGACACCCTCATGGACACTGGGTAAGTTGCTCAGTATGACACTCCTTTGAGTGCAACTGGGCAGTCTAGGCATTTCCCCGACCCCTGCTCCAGGCTAGTCCCCACTTTATCCCATTACAGGTTGATCCACAGATGCCAATTAGGACAACGTGGACATTGCCCGGTGACACGGGGTGAGGTGAACAGCAATGAAGTAGTAAGAATCCATGAGGTTCTAAGCTGCATTCTGGTCCCAGCCCTTGTGGGGAGCCTCCAGGACCAGTGAATTGTCCCCTTCCTCTTGGAGGTTGTGTGGGTCTTCTGCAGAAAGGGAGCGAGTGACAGAAGAGAGTGACAGCTAAGGCCAGGTGAGGAATCAACCAAGAGCTGGGGTTAATAAGGCGTGGATGGGGGAAGCTCCAACAGGCTCTGTGCCCTGGAGAGGAGGTTGTCATGACAAAGCAAGGTGACACATCCCAGGAGTAAGTGGGTGTGGGGATGGGCAAGGGACAGAGAGAGGTAGACTTTCAAAAAGCAAAGGGAGAGATGAGTCACACAGATAATTTAAAACTTGCAAGAAGGAAATTACTTTCAGCACTGAAAATTGAAGGTTGTTAGTTTCAATCCTTCTATAGAGGTTAAGACAAAGGAGCAGAGAACAAGTGGGGTGGGGGGATTTAGAGATAGGAATCAAAATTGAGGCAGCCTAGGGGTGAGAGAGGGGCATTGATGCTTTCCTTTAATTCCCCCTGGTCCTGGCTCCCGGCCATGGAATCCTGCAGACCGACTGGGCCAGGTTTATGATTTTCTGATAGCTCTCCTCGTGCTCACCATCCCACCAAGGCTGAGCAAGCATGACCATGGACGAGGTACTGAGCTGGGGAAGGGTGGGGGTGGGGCGGGGTGGGGCGATGGAAGACCTACTCTTCACATGGAACAATCAGAGGGCAGTAAACAGCAGTGCTACGGGGCCCGGGGTCTCCCTCTTCAGCGGGAGGTCTGTGGACCCACACCGTCTGCATCACCTGGGAGCTGATCAGAAAGGCTGACTGTCAAGTCCCATCCCAGATCTACTGAATCAGAATCCGCATTTTAGCAAGATCCCCAGATGGCAGGTAGGCGCGTTCAAGTTGGAGAAACACGACTAGGCACTGAGGCGGAAGGAACAGAGCGCCTGGGGTTCGAGGTCCTACCAAAAGCTCCGTGGACAAGCTGGGCCTCAGATGCGGAGGTTGAATAAACTGAGAAGTCCTGGGGTGGGGGAGCGGGGCGAGCCCGAAAAGGCCTATTGGAGCGCTGTGCACCTGTGAACTCAGAAGGACATTTCCGTTGGGTCTGCCCCCACCATCCCGCCCCAATCAAACTTTGCTGGATGTTTTCAGCCAGGAAATGGCTCTGGTTTTCAGATGTGAAGCAACAATGGGGAGCCATCATCACAGCAGAGATAAGGAGCAGGATGGGTGGCGAGCCCCCAGCCCTGCCCAGTAGCAAGAACCTCCTGAGACTTGCTAAACTACAGGTGTCCAGGTTCTTCCCCTGGAAACTCAGATTCAGAGAGGCCTGGCATGCAGGCCTGGAACATAGTGGAGTGGAATATACTGCTTAAAGTAATTTCCTTCTTGCAGGTTTTAAATTATCTGTGTGACTCATCACTCCCTTTGCTTTTTGAAAGTCTACCTCTCCTTGGACATCTGACTTTTTATCAGGAGCCCTGGGAGGGGGGGAAGGGAGTTTCAAACGTCACTGATTTAGACTTTCAGTTCATCCCTCTGCCGAGGCAGGTCACTGAGTCCCACTCCCGGGAGACGCCGGTCAGGCTTCTCCTCTACCTGAGGGCCACGTGACTGCCACTGCCTCCTGACACTCTGGACCAAAGAAGAGCCACAGCCCAAGTCTGGAAAGACAATGGGCTGGAGAGTGGGATGACTTTGAGAGGCAGCCTCCTGCTTCTGTGGAAGCTCCCAACCTGACCGGCCCTAAGAAACGGGCCTGAACTGCCAAGGTCAAGGCTGCAGACTGCCATCCTGTGCTGGCTGCACTCCAGAAGCAGGCCCAGGGTTTCTGCAGGAGGCCCCCCCACCCCGGGAATGACCCCACCACACCAGGCCTCTCTTTCTCCTACTCACAGGACCTTCCTGTCAGGAAAAATGTGTGTGTGGTTCCAAGCAGTATATTCCACTCCACTATGTCCCAGATGGTTACTTTTGCCTTGAGGAAACCCATAAATGACAAATTTCAACTCAGTAATCCAGAAAGAAAGAAAGAGCTCATATCCTAAGAATGGCCCTAATCCCTTAGCAAGAGGACTGTCCTCTGGGTCCCAAAAGGGGAGATTAATCTGCACACATTTAACGAGGCTGGTGTGAGGTGGGCAGGTGCTGCCCTCCATCCCCCCCCACCTCCGACTCCGAACACCCCGTTCTGATTTGTGCTACGGCGTGTCATCACTGACCTACACTGAGGAGTGTTTCGTTTTAAAATGGCTCCTTCCAGCGCACTGCCATATGGACTCTGTAGATTTTGTTAGGGACATTGATCACATCGCCCCAGTAGTTGCTGTGGTTCAGGCCATGATGCCCTAGTTAGCAGGTGTTACAGAGGAACAAGGACAGAAGCAAGAAGACAAAGATACTCTCCTGTGCTCCAGAAGCTCTGGAAGCTGGTTTGTTCGCTCTGAGATTTACAGAGCCTTTAACACGTTGATGTGGGACTCTCCGAAGAGGATGTCTGATAGATGGGGCTTTCCAACTTAACCTTTTTTTTTTTAAGATGCTTTTGCATTAAACACTTCAGAACAGACTTCCCCAATGTGCCTGTCTTCTCCAAGAAGACCCATGGAGACATTTCTGTCCTTGAATCCAGGACTACCTTGCTTGATTCTGTGAGTCCCAAGAATATGAAACTGGATGTGTTTGGCTCTTTTTATTGGCTGCTGGACTGGGACCCAGACTGTCGGCGGTCCTCTAGCAAATGTGTAGAGCCTTGGAGCACAGCCTCTGTGGCCTGACTCAATGGTGTCTGCTTCTTCTCTCTCATTTCCTCGTTCATGTACTTGAGATGTTTTTCTGGACGTTACCTCTGTTTCTGAGTCACCTTAAATCTTTTTCCAAGCAAAAGCTCAGAGAGGCCAAGTGACTTGCCAAGGTCACACAGCTTATCAGTGAGGAATCCAAGATTTGGACTCAGCTCTGTCCAACTTTGATGCCCACTCTCTGCCTTGCCACCTCCCTAGTCCTGTGGGGCCCATGGAAATGACCACAATTGAACCAGCATGATTGAGGTTAATCTTTCCCTCTCCCTATGCTTGTTTAATGCTGCCTAGCCCCCTCCACAAGATACCTTGTAGAACCCCTTCCCTATCTTCCAAGACTTTTCATCAGCTCCCCCAAGTCCAAGACCCGTAATCTGTGACCTGCAGCTCCAGGCCATGTGTTGCATATTTGCAGTTGGCAAGGAAGAAGGAGAGGTGACCAACCTCTCACAACCAGGGGCAGTCAGCTGGGGTGCTCCCCCACACCAGAGACCACCTCAAGTGCCTGAAATAAGTCTAAGATGCAGAAAGCAGATGGCAGGGCCTGGAAGGGGAGCACTAGGACCCAGAGGGTGGCCAAGCCACATATGGGGATTCTATGCCCCAAGCACCCCACAAGGCTGAAGGGCTCGTGACCCCTGGTGTGGAGAGTTCCGACAACACAGCCTCAGCTGTCAGACTTCTTGGCACACGCTTGGCTGAAAAGAGTCCCACCTCCTTCCCAGGACAGCAGTCCGCCACCGTCTTGGCCCTTTCATGGCTCTAAGGCTGGGACTACAGGGCAGCCTAGCTCCTCCCTTTTCCCAGTCTTGCTTCCTGCCCTTCCCTACCCACCAGGGTCATCCACTCCTAATAAACACCCTGCTGGCTGCCAGTGGCGCAGCTTGCACCAAGAACAAGCCCTTTCTTTCTTTCTTTCTTTCTTTCTTTCTTTCTTTCTTTCTTTCTTTCTTTCTTTCTTTCTCTAGTTCAACCTAACAGGCATCTGTCAAAGGCAGAATATATCAGAGGCTTAGAGCCATTGCTGGGAGGGGCGGTGAATACAAACATGAAGAAGGATCACCACCAGCCTCTTTCAAGGAGCTCACAGGCTCAAGCTCATGCAATGGAACTGGGAAAATAAGCAAACATAAGGTGCAAGGGATGAAATCATATGATAATTGTCTTTCTCTCACGGACTTTTTTCACTTAGCATAATACTCTCTAGTTCTACCCACGTTGTTGCAAATGATAAGGTTTCATCCTTGTTTATGGCTGTGTAATATTCCGTTACACACGCGCGCACATGTGTGCACGCACACACACACCATATCTTCTTTATCCATTCATCTGTTGATGGACATCTGGGCTCTTCCCATAGTTTAGCTACTGTGGACATTGCTGCTATAAACATTGGGGTGAATATGGCCCTTCAGATCACTAGCTTTGTATCCTTCTGGTAAATCCCTATAGTAAAATTCCTGGGTCATAGGGTAGCTCTATTTTTAACTTTTTTAAAAAATTTTTATTTTTTTAATTACTTTTCAGTGTACTAGAATTCATTGTTTATGCACCACACCCAGTGCTCCATGCAATACGTGTCCTCCACAATACCCACCGCCAGGCTGGCCCAACTTCCCACCCCCTCGCCCCTTCAAAACCCTCAGATTGTTTTTCAGAGTTCATAGTCTCTCATGGTTCATCTCCCCCTCCAATTTCCCTCAACTCCCTTCTCCTCTCCATCTCCCCTTGTCCTCCGTGTTATTCCTTATGCTCCACAAATAAGTGAAACCATATAACTGACTCTCTCTGCTTGATTTATTTCACTCAGCTTAATCTCCTCCAGTCCCATCCATGTTGATACAAAAGTTGGGTATTCATCCTTTCTGATGGAGGCATAATACTCTATAGTGTATATGGACCACATCCTCCTTATCCATTCATCCGTTGAAGGGCATCTTGGTTCTTTCCACAGTTTGGCGACTGTGGCCATTGCTGCTATAAACATTGGGGTACATGTGGCCTTTCTTTTCACTACATCTGTATCTTTGGGGTAAATACCCAGTAGTGCAATTGCAGGGTCATAGGGAAGCTCTATTTTTAATTTCTTGAGGAATCTCCACACTGTTCTCCAAAGTGGCTGCACCAACTTGCATTCCCACCAACAGTCTAAGAGGTTTCCCCTTTCTCCACATCCTCTCCAACACATGTTGTTTCCTGTCTTGTTAATTTTGGCCATTCTAACTCGTGTAAGGTGGAATCTCAATGTGGTTTTAATTTGAATCTCCCTGATGGCTAGTGATGATGAACATTTTTTGAGGAACCTCCATACTGTTTTCCAGAGTGGCTGCCCCAGCTTGCATTCCCACCAACAGTGGAGGAGGGTTCACCTTTCCACATCCTTGCCAACATCGGTTGTTTCCTGAGTTGTTAATTTTAGCCATTCTGACTGGTGTGAGGTGATGGAGAAGGGAGAGAAAAATAGAATAAAATGAAATCAGAGAGGGAGACCATAGGAGTCTCTCAACTCTAGGAAACAAACTGAGGGTTGCTGGAGGGGAGCGGGCTGGGGGCTGGGGTAACTGGAGGGCACGTGTTGTGATGAGCACTGGATGTCATATGTAACTGATGAATCCCTGAATTCTACCCCTGCAATTAATAATACAGTATATGTTAATTAATTGAATTTAAATTTTTAAAAAGTGCAAGGCTTTGAGGACCATGTTATCCACAGTTTGGACGGTGAGTGGGCAGAGATTAGGAAATACGGAGGAGCTTCTTGAGAGAGGGAGACTTTGGAATAGCCTCTGAGGATGACGGGGCAGACCAGCATTCCAGAGGATGGCAACAGACCCAGTCTGGCAGGAGGGGGAAGTGAAATCGAGCAGTAGTTAAGAGCAGGAGCTTGAGTCAGGCAGCCAGGGGCTTGCCTCCTAGCTCCGCACCCTCGGAGAGAGGAACCTCAGGCGGGTGACTAACTTCTCACAACCAGGACCTGGTGATGGGGGGTGGGGGGATTGACTAGACCTCCGCAGTCAGAAATTCTGGAGGTAGCACCCCGTAGCCCATTTTAACCAGCCCTCTGGGGAAGCCGAGGTGCATTAAAAAAATGTGAAACTGCTGGTCTCAGCCAATGGAGGAATAGATTTGAAGGATACGGGGGCTCCTCAGGGCCTCCAAGGACAGAACTATAGCAGGACCTTGAAGACAGGCAGCCAAGATGGGAGCCCAAGGCAACAGGAGCCTCCTCTCTCCCCTCCCTCCCTCTGCCCTGCCTCCACTGCAGCTGCAAAGCAGATTCTTCTGAGTCCCCTTCCATAGGCTGGGGGATAAGGGGTGTCTGCCACAGAGAGTGGCGCGACCAGGAGGCTCAATTCTTATTTAAGTCACTCTGGAAGCAGCTCAGTGGCCCTACCAGAGACAGACTGAGTCACTTCATCTGAGTCCAGGGGCCTTTCCCCTTCCCACTCCCCACCCCTCAGGTGGATAGAAGTGAGTGTTAGTCTCCTGTGCTTGGAATGTCAATCAGGTGCATGGGCAGTCAAGGTGAGGAAATGAAATTTAGGAGTTATAAACTTTGGGCGCAGTCCTACAGGGCAGTGCTATCAGCCACATGCCATTAGAAAAGCAGTCTAGGGCCCCACCACCCCAGACCTACGGAACCAGAAGTTCTCCGGTGGGCTTGTCCGTCGGAGAAGATGCAAATCATCTCTATAACCTCGTCTGTCTATCACCCCACTTCCTTAAAGTCATAGTGAAATAAGCAGAAAAGACACAAGAAGAAAAACCTTCAGGGGAGGGGGGTTGGCTCCCCTTGACTTTCTTGCTTTAATGCAGGATGCCTAGCAAGGGCCAACTTCCCAATGCTACAGATTGGTGGGGCTGGGAGAGAGCCTGATCTTGGCCTCTGCACCGCTGGGGAAACTGAGGTCCCAAGGAGCCACAAGCCACAGCCTGTGTCTCACGTTCATTAGCAGAGGGAGGACGGACGCTCGCGCCCCCAGGCTTCAACCCATCATGATGAAAAATGGAACTTCTCTCGGTCAAAGAGAAAAGTCACTGAGAGGACAGATAGAACAGGGCCCTGTGAGGTGGCTGCAGGAATAATTAAGAGCCATACAGAACCAGCCAGTGAAGCTGATGTAAAGGTTTTGCATCTACCGTGTCATTTTGTGGAATCCTGGGCCAGAATTATCAACCAATTATCAAGCCTCAGATGCCACCATTGTATATAAGAGCTTTTCGTAAACCGGGCAAGCCTAAACTGAAGGCTACCTCAAAATTAGAATATTCATAAGGCTTTCCTAAGAAAGAGAAGGAGAAGAGGTTTTGCAGAGCCATAGCAACAGAAAGCTAAGCCTCTAAGTTCTCAGATTTAAATGGATCTGTGCTTTCACAGGTCCCATGGGGGAAAGTAGCTAAGACCGTGGACAGAGCAGTGGAAATGACCTACTTTAAAGTTTGGCCTTTAAGAAACTACAAAAAGAAAAATACTCGTGGCACTTAATGTGCCAGCCTTAATAAAAGGAAGTGGCAAGTCCATTCTGAATTAGGGTAGATCAGTGTGGCATGTGTGGGATGCCGAAGAAGATGAGCAAACAGCAAAAAAAAAAAAAAAAAAAAAGAACAAGGATAAAAGAGGAAATGGACTGAACCCAAACCAAGAAATCTCTGGAGGCTTTCAGTGCTGGGTTTTATCAAGTTGTAGATTGGAGGAGGGGTGGCCAAGGACGGTTGTGCAGGTTGTACCCTGAACACTGCTGGGTTGTATACAAATCCTTTTGGGATTTGTAATTTGATGTATGTATGTTCAAAGTAACCGACAACGCATTCACTTAAAAAAAAACTGGGGTGCCTAGGTGGCTCAGTGGGTTAAGCCTCTGCCTTCTGCTCGGGTTATGATCTCAGGGTCCTGGGATCGAACCCCACATCCGGCTCTCTGCTCAGCAGAGAGCCTGCTTTGCTCTCTCCCTCTCTCTCTCTGCCAGCCTCTCTGCCTACTTGTGATCTCTGTCTGTCAAATGAATAAATAAAATCTTTTAAAAAAATTTAAAACAAAACAAAACAAACCCCCGAACCCCCAAAACTTGACTTGGGCTCTTTTCAAATAATTTCTGTATTTTCTTTATAAAGTCCCAAACTTAGGAGATACAAGCAACCATTTCGAATCAGTATCTTGGAACAAAGTGATAGAACACTGTGAGTGACCAGATGGGCTCTAAGGAAGGAGCCCCAACTACAGTGTGGGGCCTTACTGCTTCTGGAGCCTGTCAAAAACTCTCCTTACTATTATTATCATTATTATTTTTTTTTAAATTTCATCTTGTCTATTTCTGCCACTAATACTCTGAAAATCTTGGGGACTTTGATAATCTATTTCGGGATTTGCTTTCTTACGTCATTCCAAGACACTTCCATGCTTTATGGGACTAGGAATTGTCAGGCCACTTCACCCTTAGACAACCTTCTCAAACGCCCACTCCTTACATGGTCGAAATCAGGCCCACAGAAATAGTAGTGGCCTCCTCACTTCCACGGGGAACAGGAGAGGAAAGCTGTTCGCTCCAAAAGAAACCGGTTTACCCCAAGGATATTTGAAAATTTCTCAGCCACGCGACTGGACGGTGTGTGGGAGTGAGGCCAGGGCTATGCACGTACCCAGCATCAGTCATGCGGCCGGGGCTGCACCCAGGCTCTGAGCCCTTCCCCCCACCTGCGTTGCTGCCATGCCACCGTGGGTGGGGCTTCTTCCCCCCTTCTGTGTGCCTAAACAGGTTATGTCCAATGCAGCTGCCAGAGCCATCCCATTAAAACATCAATCCCTCCACTACCCAGAACCTGCAATTTCTCCACCTGGTGCCCCAATAAAAGGCAAAGCCCCACCCAATGCCCGCCAGCCCCCACTTAACCTGGCTCCCAACTCCACCTCTGCTGAGTGTCGGTCCCGCCCCCCACACTCCCCCTCGCTCCCCTCTGCTCTAGCTATGCTGGTCTCCTGGCGGTTCCTTGGGCACCACTCTTGCATTTCTCCGGGTCAGATATATACTTAAAAATGGAAGTACTGAATCAGAGCATCTGTGCATTTTCTAGATATTATCAAATTGCTGTACAAATGGATTTGTCCATTTACACTCCTGCCTACGTGACAGGAGAGCGCCTGCTCTCCACATCATCTGTAGCACTTGCCTATTAAAGATTTGTAATCTTTACTAATCAGACAGGTGGGAAATGTTAGCCCAATACTGTTTCAGTTTCTATTTTCTTGATTATGATGGAAATTCAGCATATTTGCCTGTTTCTTGACCATCTGTAGTTGTAATCTGGAAATCTGCTGCGGTAGAGAAGAAATTTTAACAATTCAGTTTCTTAAAACGTTATCTCTGTTTTTTTTTTTTTTAATATAATTTTCAGAAGTTGATTCTGGCAATGTGCAATTTTCTAGAAAATTATTCATTTTGTCTGAACTTACAAATGTATTGGCATAGAAGTCATGCCAACTACTCTCTTAGGATGGTTATTCTCTGTTTTATGTAGTTATATATTTTGTGGTTGTGGTTGCTAATATTGCTTATTTATGCTTATTCTTGGTTGGTTGGTTGGTTGGTTGGTTGGCTGGTTGGTTGGTTTTTCCCCTTTATTGTCTTGCTAGAGGTGGGAAAATGAAGATCGAATAGCCCCAGGTCAGATTTTTACCACCAAGTGAGTTATGAACTAAAGTTTCAGTTTTCAGAATCCTTTGGATTTCCTAATCACGGACTGCATGGATTACAAATCAATGTTTTCATTTTCATTCAACTCTCTTTACTTGGTGATTTTTGTTCTGCTTTTCTTTTTAACTCACAGTGCATTTAGAAATATATTTTGCCGTTCCCAAAAACGTGTTTTTGGAATTTTGGAAACAACAATAAACATGTTGTTTAAAATTTACACTAGGATGGTCTTTAATTCAATAAATTGCAGTCAGGGAATGCAGTCTGTGTGACACCATTTGCTAATAAGTCTATTATGAACTTGCACACGCTCAGCTTTTCATCAAAGTTCCCAGCCAGTGAGCCATGAATGCGCTGTGGGTGTGTCACAACAGATGGATTTCTTCAGCCCTCCAGACAGATGGGTGGGGCCTTATCCTAAGCAACCTCATCTGGGGTTCCTGGCAGTCAGCCCCTCAGTCCAGAAAGCTCACCTGGTGACCCCATGCGTAGTAAGCACATGACTTTCCTGCAGCCTTTGGGCTCTATGGTCATGAGCTGAGTCTGGGCAAGGAGGTGCCCCTCAGTGGACATTCACATCACCAGCAGAGCTCATGGCTGCCCATCAAAGACAAGGGGTCTACAGAATTATAGAAAAGGTCCCTCATATTCCAGGGGCCCCGGAAGTAGAGTACAGCTGAGGCATCGGGTTGGTAGAGGTTGGGGAACAGAGAGGATCTGCTGGGGCTCCCGGCCGACACAGCTTTGGGCAACAGCACTGACTCTCTACTTGACATTTTTGGTCACTTCTGCTCATTTGTGGCTAAGGCGCCCTTTTACTGGCATCCAAACCAGCCACGGGGGTCTGCTCTCACCATGTAATTATGATTTGTAAAGTAAAGCTGCAGCATTTTTAAAAATTCTTAGTAAAAAACACTTGATGGCCTCTGATAGTCGTTCGTATTTCAGTATGACAAGAAATTTCAACATTACCTGTGTTCATGGAAGCGAAAGAACTGGTAGATTTCTCAAACATAATTTCAGTATTGCAAAAGTTTGTCTGCTTGTAAACATTTTGCTTTAATTTCTATCCCCTGCTTAAGTGAATAAATTTCTCATTGATAGTGATGAGCAAGATTTTGAAATTGTTATCATCAAAACTCTTGATCTGCAAGGTGCCTAGCAGTCTCTAGAATAAAATACCATAAAGGCTTATGACTGTAAGGGCAGCCTCATTTCTCATTTAAAAATTATGTGTAGAACTGATAAAAACCCAATATTTAACATTTTATAATAATTATAATACAATTAGAAAAATAAATGTAAAATTTAAAAAACCTATAAAATTACAATAATTTCTAATTATTTATATAATATTATTTATTATAACTATAATATTAACAAAATGAGTATTACTTTCCTAATCATTCCTTTAAAATTAAACAGTTTTCTTCTTTTCTTAGAGATTTCGCTTTAAGTTCTATTTTGATATTCTACTTCAGCATAATTTTTTGGTTCGTTTTTTCCCTGAATACCTCTTTCCCACCCTTTATTTTCAGCCTATGTGGTTTTCTTACAGTTCTGTGTAAGCAGTGCTGGGTAATTTATGTCTTTTGACAAATGATGTCAATCCATTTACTTTTTCTTTTTTGGTGATTACCAATATAATCAGAATGGCCCTAGCCATCCTATTTTGTTTCAATTTATGAGCTTTTCTCCTTTAGCTCATCCTTAAATCTCTTTCCCTGTCTTTAGTTTTTGTTTGTTTCTCCTGTGTTATTTTGGAAGCTAGATATCGTACTTAATTCTCTTCACAGCTCCTCTTATGTTTTTTTAAAGATTTTATTTATTTGAGATAGAGAGAGAGAGAGAGAGCATGAGCAGGGGGGAGGGACAAAGGGAAAGGGAGAAGCAGATTCCCCACTGAGCAGGGAGCCCAAAGTGGGGCTCAATCCCAAGACCCTGAGATCGCAACCTGAACTGAAGGCAGATACCCAAACAACTGAGCCACCCAGGTACCCCTAAACATGCATATTTACAGATTTTCCCAACAGATTTTAAAATTATGTAATATTTTTATTTTCTGCCTAAACACAACATAGATTTTTGTACAATTTTTTTCACTCATCAAGCATCGCTTCCTTATTATATAATCATCACTACCTTGAAGGTTGTTTTTATGTTTGTTTTACATTTGTAAACAACAACAACAACCAAGTTTTCTCCCATCAGCATTTAAATTTACCAATAGATTTTTATTTGATAGTCCTTTTATTGTTTGTAGATAGTAAAATTCCTTAATCCTTATATGTCTTGAGATCTCTTAAATTTGTCTTCACTCTTGAATGATAAAATAGCTGGGTATCAAACCTCAAAGTTAACAGTCATTTTCTGTGAACACTTGGGTGTTATTATTTCTTTGTCACCTGCTTAAAAGCCATCTTTTCTCTCTGACACCTTGGAAGAATTTCTCTGGACTATTGCTGTGCTACATTTCCACAATAACTGGTTGGGCATACTTTGTTTCCATTCAAGATGTACTTAGACATATAGTTGTGAACTACTAAATATAAAGTCTTTTTTTTTAAAAAAGTCTCTTTCAAATAATTAATAATTCATTTCACCCAGAGTACATGTAAACAGCATAATTTTAGACACAAGTAACAGAAAAGCTAACCAAAATAATAACTTCAACAATAAGGAGGGTCATTCTTTCATAAAACTGGAGGTCCAGAGGTAAGATAATGACATGACAATAACCAACCATGCTTAATGTTTTAAGATAAATCTATCTGCCTCATTAGTTTCTTTTACCTTCTACGCTCTTCTGTCTCAGAAAGAAATTATATGTGCCCTTTTCATTATGAGTATTTATACCTTCTGAAATCAGAAAAGCCGGTTTGAATATTATTACTAAGGGCAGCAGATGATGAAGCAAGAGAACCAGTTTCACAAACCAGACAATTAGATACTTCAAGCTACATTTCATAGCAATTATAGTAACATCTAAAGTCTAGATGTCTTGAAAATCTGTTAGAAATGCAAAGCAAGAATGACTTTTTATGATACAAGTAAAGGGTGATCACAGTTAATGACTTTTCTTACCCTGTTTCTTAACAGACAAAGGAGTAGGACTAATATTCTTGTGAATGTTTTCAACTTAATACATTACAGAACTGACCCTTGAACTTCCATTATGATTCATAACTTTGCCTTCTACAGTTGCTGAGAAGTGGGGCTGTTAGAGAAAGAGAAAGGGAAGAAGACTTTCTTAATTCTGATGTTTCTTAGAAAATTTTCACTAAAATTGATAACTTAAGAGGACCTAAATTCTCAAGATTGAGGACAGGAACTTCATTACTTCAACTTTTGAGCAGATACTTTTTATGTGTATAAAAACAGAGCTTTACCTTAAAATCCAATATATTTCATCCCATTCATTTTGGTCCATTATTCCAGCCTATTATGGGTTTTTGAATTTTAATTCTGTTCTTTTTTTATTTTTAATTTTTTAAAAGTTTTTTTATTTTATTTTTTAAGATTTTATGTATGTATGTATGTATGTATGTATGTATGTATTTATTTATTTATTTATTTATGAGAGACAGAGAGGCAGAGGCAGAGGGAGAAGAAGGCTCCCTGTGGGACTTGAACCCAGGACCCTAAGACCATGACCTGAGCCGAAGGCAGATGCTTAACCAACTGAGCCATTCAGGCAACCAATTCTGTTTTTTTTAAATCATCACTTTTCACCCCCAACTTTGTGTCAGTTGCTATTCTAATAAAGCACACTTCTTTATTTTCAGATCCCCAGTCATGTATTTTATCCATTTTTAAAATTCATAATTATCCATTTACTTGTGTTCTTTTTTTTTAATTTTAAAAATTTTTTAAAGTTCTTTTCAGTGTTCCAGAATTCATTGCTTATGCATCACACCCAGTGCTCCATGCAATATGTGCCCTCCTTAATATCCACCACCAAGCTCACCCAACCTCTCACCCCTCTCCCCTCCAAAACCCTCAGTTTGTTTCTCAGAGTCCACAGTCTCTCATGGTTTGTCTCCCCCTCCAATTTCCCCCAATTCACTTCTCCTCTCCATCTCCCCATGTCCACTTGTGTGTTCTTTTAAATTAAAGTTTTTTTATTTTCAGGTAATTGTAGATTCAGGGGCTGTTAGTCATAAGAAATAATGTGGAAAGATCTTATGTACTCTTTACCCTTTGTGGTAACATACCATTTCCTTTATGGTAACATCAAGGAAAAATCAAATACAATATCATACCAGGATATTGACATGGATACAGTCAAGATACAAAACCATTCCATCTCCACAAGGATCTGGTGTTCTCTTTTAAAGTCCCACCCACTTCCCTCCCTATCCCACCCTCGCCCGAAGTCCTTAGCCTGGGCAACTGCTAATCTAGTCTCCATTTCTATAATTTTTTAATTTAAAGAATGCTATGTACATGGAGTCATACAGCATGTAACCTTTTGGAATGGTTTCTTTTACTCAGTGTAGTTTCCTTGAGATTCGTCCATATTGGGGTATCAGAGTTTATTCCTATTTACTGCTAAGTAGTATTCTACAGTATGGATGAGCCACAGCGTGCTTCCCATTCAACAACTGACGGCCATCTGAATGCTTTCCAGTTTTTTGTTATCATGAATAAAGCTACTATGAATATTCATGTATAGGTTTTTGTATGAACGTAAGTTTTCCTTTGGGAATAAATGCCTAGAAATTCAAAAGTTGCACCACATGGTATTTGCATGTTTAATTTTTTAAGAAACTGCCAAATGTTTTTCAGGATGGCTATAAAATTTTATGCTCTCACTAGCAATGCAGGGTCTGAGGACTGTTTCTGCATTGTCACCAGCATTTGATTTTGGCTATTTGTAGTGATAGCTCATGATGGCTTAACAGGAAGCAACGTTGGACATCTTTTCATGTGTTTTTTTGCCATCTATATAGCCTCTTTGTTGAAATGTCTGTTAATGTGTTTTGTTCTTTTAAAAATTGGATTCTTTGGTTTTCTACTGTTGAGTTTTGAGAATTCTTTGTATATTCTAGATGTTAGTCCTGAGTTGCAAATATTTTCTCTACTCTATAACTTGTCTTTCACCCTTTTAAGAGACTCTTTTGCAGACCAAAAGTTTTTGACCTCTATAAAGCTCAATTTATCATTTTTTTTTCTTCTGTGGATTGTCTTTCAGTATCAAGTCTAGAATTCTGCCTACCCCCAGATCCCAAAGATTTTTTTAATAAAATCCATATTATTTTATATTTAACATTTAAGTCTATGATCCATTTTGAGTTGATTTTCATATAAGATATAAAGATCTTTTTGTGTGTGGGTGAAACAATTTGAGCATTCCTTGAAAAGTTTACTCTTCCTCCACTGAATTGCTTTTGTGCCTTTGTCTACAATCAGTTGATTATATTTGTGTGGCCCACTTCCGGATTGTTTATTCTGTGTCATTTATCTATGTGACTATATCTCTACTAACTCATGTAACATTGATACTGTAGTGATGCAAGTCTTGAAATCTGGTAGACTAATTCCTTCCACTTTATTCTTCATTTTCAAAATTGTTATAGCTATTCTAGTTCATCTTTCCTTAGAGCTATTCTAGTTCCTTTGTTTTTCCATATAAAGTGTAGGATAATCTCCTTCATATCTACAATAAACCCAACTGGGATTTTGAAAGGAAGTGCTTTAAGCCTGTAGGTCATTTTGGGGATAATTGAGGTCATTATGGTGTTGAGCCTTCTAATCCATGAACCCAGTAAGTCTCTTCATTTATGGAGATCTTTTTTGATCTCTTTCATCAGCATTTTATAGTTTTCAGCATATACATTCTGGGCATGTCTTGTTACTTATACCTAAATATTTCATTTTTGAATAATTATAAAATTGTATTGTACTTTTAATTTTTGTGTCTATATGTTCCTTGTTAGTATATAGAAACACAATTGAATTTTATTTGCTTATCTGGTATACTGCAACCATGTTGAACTAACTTATTACTTCTAGGTGTTTTTCTCTTTCTTTTTTTGGTAGATTCCTTGAGATTTCCTATGTACATAATCAAATCATCGACAAATAGGATCGTTTATTTCTTATTTTTGGATCCATATTTTTTTTACTTCCTTTTCTTGCCTTATTGGACAAAAGGTCCAGTGCAATGCTGAATAAGAGTGGTAAAAGTGAGCATTCTTGCCTTTGTTCCTGACTTTATTGGAAAAGCATTAAGATATTTATCATTAAGTATGACGCTAGCTGTAGGTTTTTTGTAGTAGCTCTTCATCAGTTGAGGAAGTTTTACTCTATTCCTGGTTTTCTGAGTTTTTTTCTACATATGCATGTTGAATTTTGTTAAATGCTTTTCTGAATCTATTGATATGGTCATGTGATTTTTTAGCCTATTAATATAGTGGGTTACATTGATTGATTTTCAAAGATTAAGCCAAATTTGTGTTCCTGCAATAAACCCCACTTAGTCATGATGAATAATTGTTTTCAAATATTGCTGAATTCTATTTGTTAATATTTTGTTAAGGACTTTTTAGGTCTATAATCCTTAGAGATATTGGCCTGTAGCCTGTAGCTACCTTTTATTGTATTGGGTTTTTCTGGTTTTGTATAAAGGTAATTCTAGCAATAGAAGATTATAGATGTTCCCCCCTTTTCTATTTTTTGACAGAGTGCATAGAATTGGTTTTAATTCTCCACTGAAATCATATGGATGTGGAAATTTCTTTCTTGAAGAACTTTTTAAATTATTGATTCAATTTCCTTAATAGTTATATGAGTATTCAAATTATCAATTTCATATTGGGTGAACTGTGATAGTTCGTGCTCTTGGAGGAATTGGTCCATTTTGTGTTGGCGATTAAACTAATGTTTGTAGAATCATCTGTACAATGTTTGCTCTTTGTTAATCTTACTGGAGTGAGTCAATGGTATTGATCTTTTAGAAGAACTAGTTTTTGAATGATTTTCTTGATTGTTTTTCTCTTTTCAGTTTCTATGATATTTACTCTTTATTTCTCCTTGCTTTGGGTTTATTTAACTCTTCTTTTTCTAGCTTCTTGTGGTAGGAACTTAGATAATCAATACTTGATATGAGATTTCTCTTCTTTTCTAGTATAAGCATTTAGTGCTATAGATTTCCTTCTTGGCACTCCTGTAACAGTGTCCCACAGATTTCAATACATTGTATTCCCTTTTTCCTTTAGTTTAATGTATTTTTTTTAATTTTCCTAGAGACCTCCTTTTTGATGCATAGATTTTGTGAAAGTGTATTGCTTAGTTTCCAAATATTTGTTGATTTTCCTGTTATCTTCCTATTTTGATTCCATAGTGGTGGCCTGAGAACACATCCTGTATTATTTCAACTCTTCTAAATTTGTAGAGATTTGTTTTATGGCCTAGGACATATATAACTTCATTAGTGCCCAGTGGATTTTTGTGTGTGTGTGTATTCTACAGTTGTTCAGTGGAATGTTCTTTAAATGTCAATTAGATCCTGGAAGTGAAGAGTGTTATTAAGTTCTCCTATAACCCTGCTGATATTTTGTCTGGTTGTTCTATCAGTTATTGGGAGAAGGATGTTGAAGTCTCCAATATAATTGTAGATTGATCTTTTTGGTTTTCTTTTGGTCTTTACATCGCTTATTTTATGGCTCTGATTTGGTACATACACATTTAGGATTTCCTGTGTCTTCTTGGTGGAGTGTCCCTTTTATCATTCTGTCCTCTTCATCCCTGTTAATGTCCTTCTCTGTCCTTGTTAATTTTCTTTCTCTAAACTCTGCTTGGACTGATATTAAGATAGCCATTAGTGCTTCTTTTGGCTGATGTTTGCATGATGTCTATTTTTCTGTCCTTTTACTTTCAATCTACATGTATTTTTAAAGTTTTTTTTTTAAAGATTTTATTTATTTTATTTGTTAGAGAGAGAGAGGGAGCGAGCATGAGCACAGGCAGACAGAGTGGTAGGCAGAGGCAGAGGGAGAAGCAGGCTCCCCGCTGAGCAAGGAGCCCGATGTGGGACTCGATCCCAGGATGCTGGGATCATGACCTGAGCCGAAGGCAGCCGCTTAACCAACTGAGCCACCCAGGCGTCCCTACATGTATTTTTAATGTATTGTTATATTAGAAGTGAGATTCTTAAGAGAGGAGATAGTTGGGTCACATTTTTTAATCCATCATAGCTATCTTTGTGTTTTAATAGGTATGTTTATGCCACTTATATTTAATGTAATTATTAATGTGCTATGCCTGCGATTTATTTTATTTACTATTTTTTTCTATTGTTTCTCATTTCTCTATTTTCTTATCCTGCCTTTTTTGAGACATTTGTACATTCCACTTTGATTTAGCCATGGTGCCTTAGAAGGTATCTCTTTTTGTACAGTTCTTTTTTTTTTTTTTTTTTGGTGGTCATTCTAGTTACTACATGATACATGCATAACAACACAGTTTACTGGTACTGACATTTCACCAGTTCAAATGACGTGTAGAAACTTCCTTTAACTTCCCTTTATCCTTCCCCATTTATATTTAAATTGTCTTAAATATTTCCTCTACATATTATTTTAAACCACATCCAACAATGTTACAATTTCTGCTGTGAGCATCAAACATCATTTAGGAAACTCAAGATCGGAAAAAAAATGTATTGTTCTTACCCACATTTTCACTCTTGTCATTGTTCTTGCCCTCTTTTCAATGTTCTAAGATTTCTTATTTTATTATTTCCTTTCTGTTTAGGGAATTGCCTTTAGTCATTCTCTTACAGTGCTCTGCTGGTAACAAATTCTCTGTCTTTTCTTTCATCATATGTCTTGATTTTTGCTTCATTCCTGAAGGATATTTCCACTGGATATAGAATTCTGAGTTAATAGAGGATTGTTTGTTTGTTTGTTTGTTTTTGTTTTTAGCCATCAAAATTGTTGTGCCACTCACCTGAGCTTTTATGATTTCTGATGAGAAATTCACTATCACTCTAGTTGTTTGCCCCCATGAATAAAGCTGCTTTCAAGATATTTTGTCTTAATGGGGTGCTTGGGTGGCTCAGTGGGATAAGCCTCTGCCTTTGGCTCAGGTCGTGATCTCTGGGTCCTGGGATCAAGCCCCACATCAGGCTTTCTGCTCATCAAGGAGACTGCTTCCCTCTCTCTCTCTCTCTCTGCCTGCCTCTCTGCCTACTTGTGATCTCTCTGTCAAATAAATAAATAAAATCTTATAAAAAAATATTGTCTTTAAATTTCAGAAGTTTGACAATGATGTGCCTTGGTATGGATTTTGAGGGGCTTATCTTGTTTGCAATTTTCTCAGCTTCTTGAATCTGTGGATTTCAAATTAGGCCTTTTGCCAACTTTATAAAGGTTTTTTTATTCTTTATTTTCTTTATTCTTTATAAAGCTTTCATTATTTCTTTGAGTACTTTTTTCAACCTCATCCTCTTTATCCTCTGCTTTTGGAACTCTGATGCTGTGAATGTTAGATTTTTTCCACCCACAGATCCTGAAGGCCTGTTCTTTTTTCTTTATTTCTCAGTCCTTTTTCTCTTTGTGATTTAGTATAGGTCATTTCTATTGTTTATTCTTCAGGTTCACTGATTTTTTTTTTTCCCTCTGTTCCTTCCATTGTGCTGTTGAGCCCTTCCAGCAAGGTTTTGTGGTTGTTGTACTTTTCAGTTCTGGAATTGTCGTGTAATTCTTCTCTATATCTTCTATTTCTTTGCTGAGAATTTTTTTTAAAGATTTTATTTATTTACTTATTTGAGAGAGAGTGATCACAGGCAGTGGGAAGCGGCAGGGGGAGAGGGAGAAGCAGGCTCCCTGCTGAGCAGGGAGCCCGATACAGGACTCAGTCCCAGGACTGAGCTCATGGCTTGAGCTAAAGGCCACCCAGGTGCCTCTGTTTGCTAAGACTTTCTTAGATATTTGGTTTATTCATACTGTTCAAGTGTGTACATAATTGCTCCTTGAAGCCTTTATATGATGGCTGCTTATAAATATTTTGGTGTTGAAATCTATTGATCATCATTTTTTTTGTACAAGTTGAGATTTTACTGGCCTGTGGTGTGACAAGTGACATTCTAGTGAAAGCTGGACATTTTAAGCAGCATAATATAGGACTCTGGATCTTATTTAAACCCTCTGTTTTGCTGTCTTCCTTTGACACTGCTCTGGTAGAAAAGAGCGTTGCCTTATTACTGTCAGGCAGGGCTAGAAGTCCAGATTTTCCTGGTCTCCATTGACAGCCGAAGGGGAAGAGGGACTCTAATACTGCCAGGTGGAACTGGGAGTTCCTACTAGGTTTCAGTTAATACCATTCTGGATGGGAGGGGTGGGTGTGCCTCATTACTGTTCTCCCACGCTGTCTCCACTGACACCACATTACCACTAGACCTTGTCACTGATGGGTGGTAGTAGAAGTCCTGTCTTTGCACTCACTCTCCTCTGACACCACCCCAATGGGGAGAGGGAGGATGGTTTCTTTTACTGTTGGGTGGGAGTTGAAGTCCAGGCTCCTCACATTGTCTCCACTGACCCTACAGGAAGGAATGGATGAGCCTCATTCCACCTGCTGGGGATGAAAGTCCCTGCTTTCTAGCTGACCTTCTCTGACATGACACCAGCTTGGGAGGAAGGGAGAAGTTTGGACAGTCTCGTTACACCCTGTGGAAGGTGAAAGTTTGTGGTCCCCACTGACCTCTGGTTGCATGGGTGGGGTTGGGGCCACAGCTTTTCTGTGGTGTTTGGCTGGAGTAGAGTGTTTGATGCATAAAAGTTTTTCTGTCTTTCTAGTCCTTTGGCTAGAGAGAGCCAGCTTTTGTTGGAGTTAGTTATTTTTTGTCCCTATCTGTTGTCATTTCCAGGTTTCTAGCTTCTCCAGCACCCAGGGATATATGAGACACAAAGAAAAGCCAGAGAAGTCACCAATGTATTGTTCCTTACAAGTCCTGAGGTCTCAAGCTTGTCTGCCTTCTCTCCAACTTTGAGAGTTTCCCTATGATATTTTATATATGATGATCAGGGTTTTGGTCATACTTAGTGGGAAGAACAGGGGAAAATACTTTTGCTTCATCTCTTTGGAATTTTTTACTTATTTACTTTTATGTCTTTTTCCCATAGATAAACTGTAAGACTAGACTGTAAGTTTGTAAATTTCTTGAATATTATTTTTTCATTTCCATCCAGCCTCTGACCTAAATTTTCCTGCATTGAGTCCACCATGCTTATGAACTACTTCTGGTTTAGTCCCTCTTGTGTGTGCTTAAGCAACAGCTTCTCAGTTCCACCCCACTTGCCCATTCCTGGTTTTGTTGTTGCTTAACCCCTTGGCCTATTTCCACCACCCCCTCCTCTGGCAGAGCAACCAGCTCTTCCACTATAGGACAACATAAATCCACTAACAACAATTCATGCCACGCCAACCACATTTCCCTTTTTTAACAGTTACTCAATTGGTAAAACCAGGAATGCCTGATGAACCTCAGTGACAACAAGTTATTTGGCACACTTTCTGCTGCCTAGTATGTATTTTGGCATTTAGAGCTTAAATCATGAGAAATAGATTTAATTACATTGGGTTGGATTGAGTATAGCCTATGGGATAGCTTAAAGGAGATATGAAGACTGGTTCAACACTGGTCTCTAACAATAGTTGGTTAATGGGCTAATCTTACCCAGAGGGTTCTTAGGGGTAAGTTAAAATGCATCACATCATATGTGCTAGTCAGTGATTTGTCAGTTACTTAAATGAAGGTAGGAAAGTTGTACCTTACTGGAGTGGCAATGGGCACAAGGTTGGGAATGACAGCTAATGAGTTAAATAACAGAAACAGATTTCAAAAACATCTTGACAGACTGAAATAACTAGTCAAAACTAAGAGGATAAAAATGTAATAGGAATAAATATAAGGTCTGGATTTCAGAGGAGTAAGAACTAACCTCTCAAAAATGTTAAATGATAATAATAGCTAATGTTTATAAGTTTGCAGTAAACATGACCCTTTTGTATTTCATAAATTGGCATAATGTTGGAAAGTAACTGTACAAATATTTCAATACTCATAAACTATTTTTTCCTCTTTGACACAGTAACTCCATTCCTAGGACTTTATCCTGGAAAAAAAAAATCTAAAAAAGAGGAAAATGCCAAATACAAAAAGAGGCTTATGACAGCACTACTTATAATAGCAAAAACCTAGAGACAAAGGTGCAGCAACAATGATAATATTTAGTAATTTGATATGTATGTCAACCACATTGTGCAGCTTTTAAAAAGGGAGGAAGTTTTCAAAGGAAGGGATGTTATTCTAAAGACGATATAGCAACAGGGAAAGATCTTACAGTATGAGATAAAAACATAAGTTTAATTATTTCCTATTCTATGAGTACAGTTACCAAGTTCGATGTGCTTATGTATATTTTGAACAAGAATTATGAACAAGAATTTCACAAAAACAAAAAAATGAAAGCAATCTCTGTGTTAGGCTATTGTATGATTTTTTTCTTATCTGATATCTATTATTATAATAAAATATAAATTAACGATTTTTAGCTGCACAAGGCAAGATGGGGGCGATCTAACCTTGTATCAGCTTATGCTCATAAAATACCCAATACTCTTCATTGGCTATAAACCGCAAGTTTAAATGGAGGAAGAATCAGTTCCTAAAGACAGGAGTTATGCTGATAGAAATCTACACAAACAGAACTCTAGACATAGGAGGTAAAAAGTCTCCTACTTTGCCTTGATCATGTCTGGAATACTGTATGCAAGTCCGGAGGCCATCATTAGATACAGTACATCTCTGCAGAGCTAGTCTTTGATGACATTTTATAAGAGGTGTGATATCTTGGGGTGCCTGTGTGGCTCGGTTGTTCAGCATCTGCCTTCGGCTCAGGCCATGATCACAGGGTCCTGGGATCAAGCCCTGCATCAGGCTCCATGCTCAGCGGAAGACTGCTTCTCCCTCTCCCACTCTCCCTGCTTGTGTTCCCTCTCTGTTTCAGAGAGTGTGTTTCTCTCTGTCAAATAAATAAAATCTCAAAAAAAAAGAAAAAGAGGTGTGATTTCTTTCTTCTGCCCACTCTGGAACCAGAATCTGACTGCCAGGACCAGTTCAATCCTAAATTGAAACAATATAAGGATAGTTTTCTAGTACATATCAAAACACCAGTCATTTTTTTTAAAGGATAAGGAAGATGTGGTCCATATACACTATGGAGTATTATGCTTCCATCAGAAAGGATGAATACCCAACTTTTGTAGCAACATGGACAGGACTGGAAGAGATTATGCTGAGTGAAATAAGTCAAGCAGAGAAAGTCAATTATCATATGGTTTCACTTATTTGTGGAACATAACAAATAGCATGGAGGACATGGGGAGATGGAGAGGAGAAGGGAGTTGAGGGAAATTGGAAGGGGAGGAGAACCATGAGAGACTATGGACTCTGAAAAACAATCTGAGGGTTTTGAAGGGGCGGGGGGTGGGATGTTGGGGGATCCAGGTGGTGGGTATTGTAGAGGGCACGGATTGCATGGAGCACTGGTTGTGGTGCAAAAATAATGAATACTGTTATGCTGAAAAAATAAAAAATTAAAAAAAAAACTGTGGTATTGGTACAAATACCACAAAAAGTAGACAAACATATCAATAAACTAGAATACGAAGTATAGTAATAGATCCATAAATATAACATCATTTAATACATGATAAATGCAGTATTATGAATCAGTAAGGGGAAAATGGATAATTTTTTGGAGTAAGGCTCTTAACTAAATTCTTCCAAAGTTAACTCACCCCAGGAGGGTGTATTCCTGATTGGGATATTTCAAATGCTAACTAATATCTCTGGGATAGGGATTAAAACTAAATAACACACCACTATATTACATGTTTAAAACCAAAGTGTTATAAATCCCAGACAACATAATAGCATTTTATTACCAGTGACCACATGCGGTACTTTCATTAGCTGTTTCAAATGCCTACAACTTAATGTCAGCTGGATTTTCACCAGCTTTGGTCCCAATCAAGCCAGGAAATCAATCCCAGTCTCCCCATTTCCCTGAGGGTCTCTGGCCTGTGCCCCTCTAGGCTTCAATTTCTATAGTAGTCAAGGTTCTTAGTTGCAAGCAATAAGAACAATTATAATTGATAAAGGAACAGAGAATTATTTTTTAAAGATTTTATTTATTTATTTGACAGAGATCACAAGTAGACGGAGAGGCAGGCAGATAAAGAGAGAGAGAGAGGGAAGCAGGCTTCCCGCTGAGCAGAGAGCCCGATGCGGGACTCAATCCCAGGACCCTGAGATCATGACCTGAGCCGAAGGCAGTGGCTCAACCCACTGAGCCACCCAGGCTCCCAGATAAAGGAACAGAGAATTTTATTGAAAGGGTACCAGTGGGGGTGCCTGGGCAGCTCAGGCATTAAGTATCTGCCTTCAGCTCAGGTCATGATCCCAGGGTCCTGGGATAGAGCCCCGCATGGGGCTCCCTGCTCAGCAGGAGGCCTGCTTCTCCTTCTCCCTCTTCCTCTGCCCCTCCTTGTGTTCCCTCTCTTGCTGTGTTTCTCTCTGTCAAATAAATAAATAAAATATTAAAACAAAAATAAATAAAATTTAAAAATAAAGAGAGGATTATGTTTAAAAAAAAAAAAAAAGAAGGAGGAAGGAAGAAAAGGTACCAGTGGCTGCCATAATTGATGAAGAGATGGGAATCCAGGCTTGGACAGAATCCAAGGCACATCCATTAACCTGGTGACATGAATTCTCTACTTCTGAGGCTGCCCAGCACTCATTGCTCAATGAACTCCATGTAAGCACCACTCCGTCCAGATGAAAATGTCCAGACGGCAGCATACGGTTCAGCCTATATCACATGCTCATTCACAAGGTGTCAGAGAGTGAGAAGAGCACATTTCTCCCTGCTTTGGCTTCTCAAGCAGGATCTGAGTTATTTCTGAAAATACGAAAAGTTGCATACTAGGAAGCCAAAATAATAATTAGCAAAGTTAAATGCATTGTACGCCATCAATTATGTATCTTCTTTTCTCCTGAAGTCTCTAATGAGGTCACATGCTCTTCTTTCTCCCCAGATCAAAGCCAATATTCAGAAAAGTATCTGATTAATATCTTTAATATGAAGAACGAAATACTGATAACGAGGTATAATGGAACACGTATTAGTATCTCATAGAGCTTACTTCTGGTAGTACTTGGCCTCAGACAAATTACGCAAACTATCTTAACCTTAAGTTCCTCATATTTAAAATGAGAATACTAGGGTGCCTGGGTGGTTCAGTTCGTTAAGCGTCTGCCTTCATGATCCTGGGGTCCTGGGATTGAGCCCCATGAACTAAGATCGAGCCCCATGTCAGGCTCCGTGTTCAGTGGAGAGCCTGCTTCTGCCTCTCCCTTTGCCCTTCCCTGCCTTGTGCTCGCTCTATCACTCTCAATCCATTGCACTCTCTCTCTCAAATTTAAAAAAATAGTAAAAATAAAAAGGCAAATGCAGCAAAGGCTCGGTCTGACTAATCTCTGAACATAACAGAGACTGTCCACTGCTTGAATGTCATAAGCCGTAGGCACCTAGAGCTGACCTGGACAAGACCAAGGCCTCACTTAAATGGCACCCTCATGGGCTGACTTCATACTTATTCATTAATTTTCTTAGCCCTTGTGTCTTGTTTTTCTGCAACTGCTTTGTTTTGTGTGACATGTATGAAGCCAAGTTCAATGAATAGTGAAATGTCATTGAGCTCAAAATCCTGAATCTGCTTTACAATTATGTTAACCTCACTTTATGACTAAATAAAGCTGACGTTGTGGAAAGACACAACTTGTGTAGGGACCTTTATAGCGTGCTCACGACAAATAACAAAAATGGGGGGTACCGGTGCAGATGTAGGCAAGCAAATGAAATGAAATAGTCAAAACAAACTCTTGCACATATAGGGATTTAGCATATAATAAGAGAGATTTTTCAGATCAGCTGATAAAGGATAGGTTATTCAAAAACTGGTTATACATTGGAAGGAAATAAAGTTCAGCTGTCCGTACCATATATAAGAAAAAAATTCCAGATGGGTTAAATATAGAAATGTATAAAATAAAACTCTAAGTACTAGAAAAAAATATAGAAGGATATTTTTATTCCTTTGGGGTAGGGAGGCCTTACTAACTAAAACATAAAATCATGGCAATCAAGGGAGAAAATCAGACACAATAAACCAATTTAAAAGGCAACAGAGCAGAAGAAAATATTTACTTTAACAGACCAAAGATTATCCAGTCTCATATAAGAATACCTCAACTTAAAGATGCCTCTTTAATTTGTCCCACACAGATCCTTAAAGCAAACAAACTACTTTATTTTAAGCAAAACTAAAATAAAATAAATAAAAAAGATCGGTTCCAATAGGGAAGGAAAATATTGGTGGAGCAGCTATAGGGCATCTTCAAGCAAATTAGAAAAAGTTATTTCTTCTAAGGAGCCACAGTTGGCATTCAGCATGATGTGCAGAGGCTAGGCTGTATCTCAGCTTCCAGTAGCACCCCAACTACACAACCATTCTCAAAGGTCCTGAATGACTATGTTGCATTTACCAACAAATTGTTCATTTTGTCTTCTGTGAAGTTGTGATATAGTAAGAATATATATATTTGGTCTTCCTCCTGGCTTCTGGTCAAAGATCTTAAGCCCCTTGTAATTTCCTAAGTGATAAGAAAGATGAGAAAGTATCTTTTGTTATAACATTTGATTTTTGTTCCCAACTCCTGAAATAGTTCAGGAATGATAAAGCTGAAAGGAGCATTTTTGTTATTCATAACAAACCCCTTTCAACCACACAAGCTCATGGTAATGATGTGACTTTGGGAAAGCCTTTAAGGATGGGGTGATGATTGCCAGAGAACCAGCCATGATTCCCTGGATTAGAAGGTTGGAACTTTTTGTCCAACCTTTCACATACCTTCTCTGTTCTCCTTCTCACCTTAATTCCTGGGAGGAGGGAGGGGCTGGAGATTAAGTTCAATCACCAATAGCCAATAATCTAATCAATCATGCCTTTGTAAGAGAGTCTCCTCAAAAACCTTAACCAAAGGGTTCAGAGAGCTTCTGTGTTGGTGAACCCATTGAGCTGCTGGGAGGGTGGCACATCCCAAGAGGACATAGAATCTCCACAACCCTTCCCCCATACCGTGCCCCATGCATCTCTTTCATCTGGCTGTTCCTGAGTTGTATCCTTCTATAATTAACAAGTAATCTAGTAAGAATTCATTTTCCAAGTTTTATGAGCTGTTCTAGCAAATTGTTGAACCCAACTTGCAGTTAATATCTGAAGTGGAAGCAGTCTAATGGACTGAACCCTTAACCTGAAGGGTCTGCACTAACTCCAGGTAGTGTCAGAATTGGGTTGTAGGACAGCAAGTTGATGTCTGGAGACCACAGGAGAATTGATTGGTGTGTGTGGGTGGGGGACTCCCACACTTTTGGTATGAGAAGTATTCTGTAGGAAGAGGAAACTGGGCATTCCTTTATTTGAAGTGTTGTGAGCAGAGTACAAAAAATGTTTTTCTTTTAGTCTTCCTCAGGATTTTCAAGGACAAAATTTCTTTGCTTCTGTTTAGTTTTTGTTTCACTCTATGTTACAATCTATCTGGGGGATGCAGCTAAAATAGTGCTTAGAGGCAAATGGATAGCATGAAACTCCAATAATAGAAAAGAAAAAAAAGTCTCCAATCAAAGACCTCAGCCTACACCTTAAGAAACTAGAAAAAGTTGAACAAAAGTGAACCCAGAGTAACAGAACAGAGTAAACAGTAACAGAGTAAACAGAAGAAAGAAAATAATTAAGATAAGAGCATAAATCAATGCACTAGAAAACAAACAAAAAAATACAGAGAAAAATCAATGACAAACTAGTTCCTCGAGAAGGTCAGTAAGATTAATAAAACTGGAACCAGACTGATTGAGGGGAAAAAAAGAAAGAAGACATGAATTACCAATATCAAGAATGAGAGCAGTAATATCACTACAGACCTCACAGATAATAAGGGAATATTATGAACAATTTTATATGAGTAAGCTAAATGACTTAAATAAAGCAAATTATCTGAAAGACACAAACAATCAAAGATCACCTAAAAAGAAACAGATAAACAGAACAGCACCATAGCTATTAAAGGAAATTGAAACCTCAGCTAACCCCATAAAGAAAACTTTAGACCCAGATGGCTTCAATCCCAGTAGAATTTAAAGAAAAAAATAATACCAATTCTTAGCAAATTCCTTTATAAAATTGAAGAGGAGAGAGTACTTTCCACTCATTCTATGAGACTAACATTACCTTGATACCAAAATCATACAAAGACACTGTAAGACATTGGGGAGGGTATGTGCTATGGCGAGTGCTGTGAAGAGTGTAAATCTGGCGAGTCACAGACCTGTACCCCTGGGGATAAAAATATATGTTTATAAAAAATAAAATTAAAAAAAAGACACTGTAAGAAAATGACATATTAATATTTTCTCATGAATGTAAACAAAAAGCAATATAACCCAAATCATAAATTGAGACCTTACTCTTCTAAAAATACAAGCAATCCAGCATTGTTGGGTGTCCTTCCAACTGTGATTCAATCCTGTCTCTTTCACTGGAAGGCATCCTTCCTGAGGACACACAGTAGTACTTCCCTCCTCACAGCTTCTCCCTCAGTCCTCAGCACTTTCTGACCCATCACCACATAGATAAAACATAGAATAATTTCATGAATTATTTTAGAGAAAAAGTAAGAGGAGAAAAATAATTTTGTATGGGAGAAGAGGGAGGAAATCCTTATGGGTTTTGTACAGATAGAGCCAAGGGAAAATTATAGATGTGAAAAGAAAGAATGTATAAAATGGTGTCTGTGGCATCTCATATGTAAAATGATTTCAGTCTTTTTTGAAAATGACATGGTTGGTGTTAAATCTTTATTGAATGTGCAATATACACTTGTTCCTCACTGTTGAGGTTGAAGATGATAACTTCCTCTCTTCATTTAATTATATTTGGTGAAAGAATTCAGAGACTGAGATTTAAACACATTCTATTTCATGTGCATGACCTTATAACTGGGCTCATCACAAGAGGGATTGCAGCTGAAGATACACCAGAGTCCAACCAACAGAACTTTTTTTTTAAAGATTTTTATTATTTATTTGACACAGAGAGAGAGATCACAAGTAGGCAGAGAGGCAGGCAGAGAGAGAGGGGGAAGCAGGCTCCCCGCCGAGCAGAGAGCCCGATGCGGGGCCCGATCCCAGGACCTTGAGATCATGACCTGGGCTGAAGGCAGAGGCTTAACCCACTGAGCCACCCAGGTGCCCACAGAACTTTTTTTTAAAGATTTTATTTATTTATATGACAGACAGAGATCACAAGTGGGCAGAGAGAGAGGAGGAAGCAGACTCCCCACTGAGCAGAGAGCCCGACATGGGGCTCGATTCCAGGACCCTGGGATCATGACCTGAGCCGAAGGCAGAGGCTTTAACCCACTGAGCCACCCAGGCATCCCCAGAACTTTTCTTTAAACAATGATGACTTTGGCCATCTAGCTCTGGGCCTTAACATCAAAGCAGAGGAAAGCCAGAGGAAGTGACTCATTTCTGCTTGAAGTAGGTTGTAGCCTTCTAATGAGGAAAGCCAAAATGCACATCTCCTTGCTCTGGTGTGTAAAGTCTATGTAATTTAGGGCTTAGGACCCATCTGGATTTGAAATCCATAATCAAGCACTGAAGCTGGAGCGGCTGGGGACAACACTAGCAGCATTGTGGGCCATAGTATGTCACAAGAAAGTGAAACCCCATAAAAATTAAACATTAAAATGCTTCCTTCCAGTTTCCTGTAGAATGTGGATTATGGTCATAGGTAGGCATAACTAGAATGCAGCTGGAGAAAATATTATTAAGAAGGCACTTCAGGGGGCGCCTGGGTGGCTCAGTGGGTTAAAGCCTCTGCCTTCGCCTCAGGTCATGATCCCAGGGTCCTGGGATCGAGCCCCGAATCGGGCTCTCTACTCAGTGGGGAGCCTGCTTCCTCCTCTCTCTCTCTCTACCTGACTCTCCGCCTACTTGTGATCTCTCTCTCTGTGTCAAATAAAAATCTAAAAAAAAAAAAAAAAGAAGGCACTTCAGAATATTTTTGAGAGCTAACTTCTTTGAATGAGAACCCATCTTGTTTCCATGGTGACCTACTTGGCATCGATTCCAAGAATCCATGGGTCAGAAGAGTCCTTGTCTTCTTTAACACCCAGGACTCCAGGGAAGCCTTTTCATATCCACTCCCCTCTTTTCCCCCCAATAGCCCAGGAGTTTCTAGAGGGCAGGAGTCTGTCGTACTCATCTTTGTCACCTTGGCACTTGACCCAGAATAGCTGTTCCCTGAAGGTTTGGTGAATTATAAACATGCATGTGTTATCTCATTCCACAGTATGAGCTCCAGGAACTGCTAACATTACTCCAGTGATATGTTCAGCACCCGTCTCCCCAACTAAACTGTGAACTTCCTGAGGGCAGAATCTCTGAACACCCATGCTCCCTGTATTCAAAATCATGCCTAATACATAGTAAGTACTCAGTGCGTGTTTGTTGAATGGCTGAATGCACAAGTGAATGAATGAACCATAATGAACCTCCCTAAATTTGATTTGTCCATTATACCTCAATAAAGCTGTAGTGGAAATGAGTCTCCTTGTTTCTGACCAGTAGACTCATTGTTTTGCTATTTTCTTACAAACTAGAGCTCAGCACCTGGGGCATTGGAAGTGATTTTTTAGTACAGTGCCTCTCAAACTTTGGTGTGTATCAGAATCATCTAGAGGTCCAGGTTCTTTGAAGTAAGATAGGCCTTTGTAGTTTTACTAAGATCCCCAGGTGATTCTAGTATGTACCCAAACAAGAGTTAACCAATGATTTGGTATCATGCTTCTCAACATTTTCCATGCTGTACCATCATAGAAGATGATACTTACTCAGTGTAGTAGAGTAAACGAGGTGAAGCTACTCGCAGCCAGGACACTCAGCCTCTTGGTCCACCCAGGATCCTTTTCTTTATAGGGAATACCAGTTGGAAAGCTCTGCCCAGCCTTGATAATCAAACAGCAGTTGGGGACCAGCAGCTTCCGCCAAGAGCTTGTTTCAAATGTGAATCTCAGACTCTCTCCAGACCCACTGAAGCAGAAACAGCCTTCTAACAAGATCTCCTGTGGATTCCTGTGCATAGCCAAGATCAAGAAGCACTCACCTTAACACCCCTAACCTTGAAACCCCAACTCCTCTCTGACCTAAACAAACTTTATATATGTCCAGGAAAAGGCATGACTCCTTCCTCCCTGCAGTTGACTCATAGACACAGGGGAAGTGGGGCAGAAATCTGCTGAGCTCAGCTACAACCACTATTCACACTTGAGGTGTGTGTGTGTGTGTGTGTGTGTGCATGCGTGAGCACACACTTGCGAACACATGCCCGTGCACACATGCATATGTTCCATTCCTGTCAGGGTGCTATTGAGTCAGAGTGTAATCAGTACAGTCTTAGATGTTTAAAAAACTCAAAATGCTAAAAGATGCTGAAGAAAATTTCAAACTGACCCTTAAGCTCTCTGTCTGCAGTTGAGCTGACACCCAGGACGAAATTTTCTGCTCCATTCTTGCTATGGTGAGTTTAGTTCATTCATTCACTTATTTCATTCATTGAGCATCTATTCTGTACAAGGAGAAATGTATATACTTGGCACCAGAAAGACAAATGTGAAGCAACACTTCAGATCCTCACTCAACCCTCTGACCACAACATCTCATCCCCCCAATTCATATCACATACTGTACCACACTAACCATCTTAAAATGCGCATTTCTTTGTGTCACTCCTCTGGACCAGATCCTCCCACAGCACCGACCTTTGTTATTTTATGGCCTATCTCCTAGCATATTCCTATATAAAACTGTCAGTCCCTGCAGTTGGTCATTCACTGTCCCCCAAGTGTGCTGAGCACTCTGCGGCTACAATCTGATTGAGTTGGGTCTAAGGAGAGACCTGAACATCTGATATTTCTGTAGCATTCCTTGTCTGGGGCTGAGAATTGCTTATTAAGCAGATCAGAGACTTGACCCTTGTCTTTTAGATACTCATGGTCCAGCAATGATACAGGAAGTTGTGTGACTCAGCACAGTGTTGACATCAGCATGGGTGGGGCTGACTCTAGACAGGTCCTCCAGGAGGCTGCCCGAGAGAGAGGACACCTAGAATGGTGTTTTGTAGGTAGATGAGAGGAAGAAAAGCATTTAGGCAGGAGAAATGGTGTGAGCTGCATAATAACTTCAGATACCTGGAGTGGGTTTGGTGTGGCCGGGGCTCATGTTGGGTAATGGCAGGAAGAGGGGGTAGGGAGACAGAGGGCCAGATCTCAGAAGGTCTGCTTCCACACTAGAGAATATGATTTTAAAAACATAGTGGGGCATGGGAGAACAGCATGGAGGATTTTAATCTGGGGAATGGGAATCTGGATCTGAACCATAGTCTCAAATGAGCAGTCTGGAGGTTTTACAGAGCACGTGAGATAAGATAGGGCTGGGGGCAAGGGCGTCAAACTGGAGAAGGCTGGTTGGAGAAGCCACATGGGAGTTTAGTGCACTGCAATAGAAGGAAATCTGTCAGGACTTGGCTCTGTCACTATTGGCCATGCAGCCTTGGTCTGGTCATGGTGATACCATTTCTCAGGGCCTCAGTCTCTTTTTTTTTTTTTTTAAATTTTTTTTTTATTTATTTATTTGACAGACAGATCACAAGTAGGCAGAGAGGCAGGCAGAGAGAGACAGGAGGAGGCAGGCTCCCTGCAGAGCAGAGAGCCCGATGCGGGACTCGATCCCAAGACCCTGAGATCATGACCTGAGCCGAAGGCAGAGGCTTTAACCACTGAGCCACCCAGGCGCCCCAGGGCCTCAGTCTCTTTAGCTGTAACATGGGCAGGTTACATCACATAACCAGAAAGGTTGCTCCCCACTCTACTACCCACAGTATGGTGAAATTAAGTCTGAGAGACTTTTTTTTTATTGTGGTAAAATATACATCACATAAAATGTCCCACTTTAGCCATTTTAAGTGCACATTTCAGTGGCGTTAAGCACACTCACACCATTGTGCAGTCATCAGCACCATCCATCTCCAGAACTTTTTCATCTTCCCAAACTAAAAGTCTGTCCCCATTAGGCACTAAGTCCTCATTTCCTCATCCCCCTGCCCCCATAACCCACCATTCTACTTTCTGTCTCTATGAATTTGACTGTTCTAAGACCCTCATGCTAAGTGGATTCATATAGTATTTGTCCTTCCATGACTGGTTTATTTCATCAGTGTAAAGGCTTCAAGATTCATCCATTTTGTAGAATTTCCTTCCTTATTAAGGCCAAATGATATTCCACTGTATGTATAGACCACATTTTGCTTATCCATTCAGCTGTTGATGAACACTTGGGTTGCTTCCACCTTTGCCTATTGTGAATAATACCACTTGAACATGGTTATACAAACGTCTGTTTGGAGCAAGTCCTACTCTCATACTTCTTTGCGTGGAATTACTGGATCATACGGTAATTCTACATTTAACTTTTTGAGGAACCACTGTGCTGTTTTCCACAGAAGCTGCAGCATTTTACATTCCCATCAGCAATGCATGAGGATTCCAACTTCTCTACATCTTCATGGACAGGTGCTATTTTCTAGTTCTTTAATAATACCATCCTAATGTGTGTAGAGGTCCTACACCTATACTCTATACCCTCTGTACCTCATTGTGATTTTGACCTGCATTTCCCTAGTTATTAGTGATGTGCACACCTTTTCAAGTACTTACTACTCATTTTCTATTTTGGAGAAATGTCTATTCAAGTCCTTTGTTTGATTTTTATTGTTGAATTGTAGGAGTTCTTCACATATTTTGGATACAAATCTCTTATCAAATACATGATTTACAAATTTTCTCCCATTCAATGGGTTGCCTTTTCATTCTGTTGATGGTATTCTTTGATGAACAAAGTTTTTGATTCTGAAAAGGTCCAATTTGTCTATGTTTTCTTTTGTTGCCTGTGTGTCAGATCAAAGAAGTCACTGCCAAGTTCAATGGCATGAAGTTTTCCCCCTGTTTTCTTTAAGAGTTCTATAGTTTTAGCTCCTACACTTAGGTCTTTGATCCCTTTTGAGTTAACTTTTGTAAATGGTGTAAGGTAAAGGTCCAGATGTATTCTTTTGTATATGGAAATCTAGCCACCATGATGAAAATACTATCTATTCCTTACTGAATTGTCTGGCACCCTTGTTCAAAATCACTTGACCATATATGCATATCATACTCTATTCCATTGATCTTTATGTCTGTCTTTATGCCACTGTTTTGATTATTGTAGCTTCATAGAAGTCTGAAGTCAGGGAGAGTAAAACCTCTAATTTTGTTCTCTTTCAAGCTTATTTGGCTGTTTAGGGTTCTTTGAAATTCCATGTAAATTTTAGAATGGATTTTTCTCTTTCTGCAAAAAAAAAAATGCTATTGGGGTTTTGATGGTGATTGCATTGAATCTGTAGATTGTTTTAGTATTCATTTCTTAGCAATATTAATTCTTCTAAACCATGAACATGGGATGTCTATTTATTTTGTCTTCTTTAATATCTTCCAGCAGTATTTTATAGTTTCAGTGTACAACTATTTTATTCCTTTTGATGCTATTATAAATTAAATTGCTTTCTTAATTTCCTTTTCAATCTGTTCATTGTTGCTATATAAAAATGCATTGTGTTTTGTGTATAGATTTTGTATCCTACAACTTTGCTGGATTGACTTATTAGTTCTAACAGGTATTTTTATGGAAACTTTAGGGTTTTCTATATGTAAAATCATATCATCTGGGAACAGAGATAATCTTACTTCTTTCTTTCTGTTTTTGATGCCTTTTGTTTCTTTTCCTTGCCTAATTGCTCTGGCCATGACTGTCAGTACTATGCTGAATAAAAGTGGAGAAATCAGGCATCCCTGTCTTTTCCTAATCTTAGAGAAAAAGGTCTCAGTTTTCCATGGCCTGAAAGACTTTTTAATCTGTTCTTGGAGCTAAAGAACTTCAGAAGTTTGCAAAGTTGGAGGTCATCTTATTAACTTAATTAGCAATAATGTGGAGCAATCAGGAAAAAAAAAAAGAGAGAAGAGATAGAAAGCATCTGGTGAATATAATGCATTGAGTATGTTACATATACTTCTAGTTTTCCATAGGTGTTAAATATATCACAAAAGAATGAAAAATAAAGCGAGGTACTAGGAGAGGCCAAAAGTTGACTGAGTATCACTGAATAAAGTGGCTTTGCCTCATCAATGACTTCCCAAGGAGACTCCAGGCTTGATTTTAAGCTAAAACAACAACAAAACCTAGCATTTAAAACCAGAAGCCCTGGAAGAATGAAGAAGGACTTCAGGGACTGATCCAGGCTATGTCTATTCCAGAATGAGTCTCCCTCTGGGGTCCTGGCCTTAAAAAGCTGTGCAAAATATCCTTGCCACATGTGTTGAAAGAAGGAAAGTTGGTCTAAAAATACATGAGAAGGAACTGAAACATTTCAGAGAAGGCAGGGCTTAAGAGCCAGAAACAAAAAGAGGAAGGTAAAATTCTAGTTACAAAAAAAGAGGAATGGAAATTTAATTTTCTTACAAAGAAAGTCCAGAAGCTTCCCCCTTCTCCCTGACGACTCCATCAAAAAAGGAGAAAAAATAGTCAATGGGAAACAGCTCTGAGAAAAATATGTCTCTGCACCATTACAGTTGAGAATTCAAGCAACTTGACCTGAAGAACCAGGCAATTTCCCAATTACAGGTGTGTTAGAGATGAAAGGGCTTGTCTCAAAAATGTTCATCTCTCACATCTCAAGGAAAGGGGCCTCTAAAGCTCTCCCAGTGTCACAGAGCTAACAGAGGTCAGAGGCAGTCTGGAAAGTCACTTTGGACATCTGTCCTGTGTTCTTTTCATTGGACCCCCATATCAATATAATGTAATCATTGCATTGAATTAACATCTCCCCCTGAGTTTTCCTCAGTGACAGATGTACATCCAAGACCATGGTTCTCAGAGTGAGGTCCCCACACAGCAGCACCTGGAAACTTGACAGAAATGCACATTCCCAGCTCCACCCCAGACCCATGGAATCAGAAACTCTGGGGATGAGGACTGGTCTTAAAAAGCCCACTGGGGAATTCTGGTGCACTAAGGTTTGAGAACTACTGGCAGAAGAAGTAATATTCCTTTTATCCATTGCAATAGCATAAAAAATAATCAGCATGTGTTTCACAATTTACAAAAGAGCTTTTTAACTGCATTCTTTTTTATTTGATGGTGTGGCCCTCTTAAAATATCTGTGAGAGTAGAGTCCAGTACTGATATACCTATTTCATGACCTCAGAGATGAGATGCAAGGAGGATAACCAAATTGCTGGGATGGCAGATCTGGAGAAGACAGGGCCCAAACTGCAACAGACTTAATAGTTACTCCAAGGCATTCCCAGATAAAACTTACCACTTATCACTTCTAGATAAAAGATTATCAACTAGGGCATCCTTTTAGAGCATTCTTAGAAACATATAATGCTGGGTCAATTGTGTCATTGTCCAGAAGAAGAAACAATAATACGAAGAGCTCCCATTTTCTGAAGACTTACTGTCAGGTTGGAAGCTGAGTCTCAGAGAAAAGAAATTGCCTGCCCAGGATCACCAGGTGGGCCTGGAAAAGCCAGAATCAGAATGTAATCTATCCAACTCCAGAGTCTGTCTGTTCAGGGAGTCTGCACGGATCATCCTTGGTCATCCAGATGATGAAGGGACAGCACTGGACCCGATAGTCAGTGTTCTCAGCTATGTATCTAGTGCCCTAGCTGTTACAGAAAACATCTTTTCTCTAGACCAATGGTTTTCAAACATTAGTGTTCATCAGAATCACCTGTAAGGTTTGTTTCAACATAGATCAACCCACCCCAAGAGCTTCTGGTTCCATAGGTTCGAGTGGGGCCCACGCATTTCTAACATGCTCCCAGGTGATGCTGATGCTGCCAGTCTGTGGACCACACTTGGAGTCGTGAGGCTCTAGACTCTAATTTCAAGATCTATCAGGCTGATATGGCAAATGAATAGAACTGAAGTTCAGAGTCCAGTATCTTCACTGTTATTCCCAATCAATAACATACACACAGTCTGGCCATTTTCTTTTTAGCTGCTCATTCACATCCATCTCTCCAGTTACCTCACACCAGGCAAATCTTATAATGGCCTCCTAGCTCAACTACCCCATAGATTTGTTTGCCCTCAATCCATACTGCTCGCCTCCATCACAATTTACCTTGTCAAAACTCTAATTCATTTAAGGCAGTTTTGGGATAACAAATCTCTTCCTCCTTGTTGCCTAAAACTCCTGAACTTTTCATTCAAAGTCTTCCATGACTTCCATGAGTCAACTTAACATTTTAGCTTCATCCCTAAGGTCTTCATCACATACTTCATGCTATCACACTTTCTCTACCCGTAACTTTGTTCATGTCATTTACTCTACCTGAAATGTCCTCCCTCATCACCTCCCAAGATTTAAATTCTTCAGAGCTCATTTCAGACACCCTTTCTTCCATGAAGTCTTTCATGAAAATCCCTGTCAGGAGGTTCTCCCTCCTCTGAGGTCTGCAAAATATGGAGGTCTACATCTGTGGTCATTATCTCATGTTGCCTTGTATTAAAATTTCCCTAGCTCACCATATTTCCATCCCCTTAAGGACAGAACCTTATCGTGACTTATGCATCTTTGGATTTCACTAGCATAGCATCCAAAATACTTTATGTGCTCACCTAGTATTTGATGAATGAATGCATAGATTCTATTTCTAGTCGTATTTGCGTGTATTTCAAGTGAACCATTAATTGCTCCTAATAGGGACCTAAAGAATAAATAATGAGGGCCAGTGCAAAGTCATTAACAAACATAGAAGACGATTTATTGAAAAAATCCTACAGGCTGATCATTACATATTGTAATACTCATCCATCTGACTTTAAAGCCAGCTAAATATTGGCCATGTTAATGAGTGAAAGAGGAAAAGACAGTAAAATATGAGAAGTGCCCAGCTAGCCTCCACATCCCCTTAAGCCCCAGGTAATAAATAAGACCCTATGATAATACCTTTGAACACTAAAATTTCTGATTCTGTTGACAGTGAAGCAAGAGCTGAGAGAGAAGTCTACAGAGCCCTTGTATCTGGCTGCCACAGCTTTTGAGAACAATGATCTTTCTTCTCTTCTGCTAGCCAAATCATAGTCAAATTGGTGGCCTCTAACCATATAGAAAAGGGAAACCTTATATAATCCATACAAGGAGAAGGATTCTGGGAAATGTAATCTCTTGCTTCTGTTGTTCATGTTCCTGTTCAAAAACCTTTACAATTTCACATTAGACCTAAACTCCTGAACAAGGCCTTATACAGTCCCATCCCTTCCAACCCCATAAACCTTCGTATTACACTTTGTGCTCTGGGCTCACTGGCCTTCTTTCAATTCCTTGAAAATGGTGATTACTGATCCAGATGGCTTTGAAACTTCACGTTACTCTTTGGTTGTATCCTTTCTGATATAACAATATGGAGATACACACACACACACACACACACACACACACACACGTATATATACATAAGTATGTATATGCATCTAAATATATATAATATATATGTATGTATATATACGTGTGTGTGTATACACATACATATACATATATACAATATACCTCTAAAAACACAAATCCAGGCTCTAAAACAAGCATCTCTGGAAACCAGAAGTAGAGCAAAAAACCAATGTGGTGAGTAGAGTTAAACCACAAGCCTGTTGGGCCCAGGTCCAGAAATGGGCAATGCCAGCCAGGAGTGTATCTTCTGATAGGTAATAGGTACTAAAAGTGTGTGCTTGAGAAAGGAATTGGAGCCCAGGCTAACTCCTAAAATCAAAGGTGGAATGAAGCTCTAGAACTCCTGACAGAAGGCTGACAGTCATACCCACACTTTCCTAGGGCTACAGTTGTACAGAGCAGCAGGCTTAAGGAGACAGGAAGATGAGACATCACCTGGAATCGAGGCACTGAACCAGACCACCTGCTGTTCTACCTCCAATATTCTCTCAGGGCCAGTGCTTTGAGCATCCACTTCCACTTTGAGGAAGACCACCACAAAGTAGCTGGATAAGGAAAGATAAGCATAAGGAGGAAGACTGAATATTCTTTTATCCAAAATGAGATTACAAGTAAAAATCCCACAATTCATGAAGAAATCAGATGGTAATAAAGACAGCCAAGGCTTATCGCTTAAAGTCAGAGGCTAGAATGAGGTTCTAGGACTCCTGAGGGATAAAAATACACCCAAATGTATGACTCTAACAGAGACTATTGTGTGCCTTCTAAAGGCTCTCCTTCCTTAGGAACACCATCTCGCTTAGTAACAAAATCCTGGGCAATGCAATTACAGCCAAGCAAAAAATGACTTTTCACAGCTTCCCATGTTACGAGGAATCACCAAGTCTGGCCATTTAGAAGTGAGCAGAAGCAGTATGTAGAACTTCTGCAAATTCTCCTTCAAAATAAATGGAAGAGAGCCTTTTTTTTTTCCCCTCACTTGCTCTTTCCGGCTGTTCAACTGTGGACATGGTGGCTAGGCACACTTTAGCCACCAAGTAACCTTGAGATAGAAGGTTTGTGCCAGAATGGGAAGGGGAGTAGAAAAAGGAGAAGTGATAATAAACCTCAGTATTGCTAAGATGGCAGTATTCCCCACACTGAGCTACAGATTCAACCTCTGTGAAATTCCAGCTGATGTTCTTACAGAAAGTGACACACTGATCACTGAAATTGACATGGAAGTGCCAGGGACCCAGGATTGTCAAAACAATCTTGAAAAGAAGAATAAACAAAGTTGGAAGACGTGCACTTACTGACTCAAGAACTTATTACAAAGTTTGGGTCAGGCAATGTTTTCTTAGATATGATATCCAAAGCACCAAGAACTAAAGAAGGACTTCTGTGCTGCAAAGGGCACCATAAAGAAAGTGAAAAGACAACCCACAGAGTGGGAGAAATACTTGCTCATTATATATCTAATAATATATCTTGGCTTCAGCTTAAGTCACGATCTTGTGGGTCCTGAGATCAAGCCCCCTTTTGGGTTCCATACTCAGTGTGAAGTCTGCTTCAGATTCTCTCTCCCTTTGCCTCTCCCCTTGCTCACTCTCTCTCTTTCTCAAATAAATTAAAAAAAATCTTTAGAAGAGAGATAGAGGGGCGCCTGGGTGGCTCAGTGGGTTAAAGCCTCTGCCTTCGGCTCAGTTCATGATCCTAGGATCCTGGGATCGAGCCCCACATTGGGCTCTCTGCTCAGCAGGGTGCCTGCTTCCTTCTCTCTCTGCCTGCCTCTCTGCCTACTTGTGATCTCTGTCTGTCAAAAAAAAAGAAAAGAAGAGAGAGAGAGAGATGTATCCAGAATATATCTTATATGAACACCTACAACCAAATACTAAAAAGATAAGTAACAACTAAAACATGGTCCAAGGATATGAATAGGCACTTCTCCAAAAAGATACAAAAATGGTCAATAAACACATGAAAAAATGTGCAACGTCGTTGTTGGAGAAATGCAAATGGAAACCACAATGAGATGCCAACTCACACTTACCCAGATGGTTATAATAAAAAACACAGATAACTGTTATTGTGGGCAAGGATATGGAGAAACGGGAACCCTCATGCAGGGCTGGTAGGAATGTAAAATGTATGGTGTTGTAGTTCCTCAACAAGGGAGTCATAAGGTTACAACAAGAATTAGCTATTCAACTTCTAGGTATATATCCTAGAGAAATGAAGACATACATCTACACAAAAACTAGTATACAAATGTTTATATTAGAAATATTATATTAATATAATATATTATATTGGACAATGTATTTATATAAATTAATTTATTAAGATATATTATATATGGTTATAGGGGCGCCTGGGTGGCTCAGGGGGTTAAGGCCTCTGCCTTCCGCTCAGGTCATGATCCTGGGGTCCTGGGATCGAGCCCCACGTCAGGCTCTCTGCTCAGCAGGGAGCCTGCTTCCCCCTCTCTCTCTGTCTGTCTCTCTGCCTGCTTGTGATCTCTGTCTGTCAAATAAATAAAAAAATTTTAAAAAAAGATATATTATATATGATTATAATTATATATTATATTAATTATATATGAGTGCATCAAATATAAGATTACATAAGTATAACATAAACAATATACTATAGTATAACAAGTTATATTAAGTATGACATAAACAATATAATACACAATGTTATATTAATTACTAGAATATATAACATAGTACAAACAATATGATACACATTATATTTATTACTAGCAGTATATTAGCAATGAATAAATAGCCCAAAAATGGAAACAAACCAAATATTCATCAACAAATGAAGAGATAAATAAAATTTGGTATATCTATAAAATATGATTTGGCCATAAAAGGAAAAAGGAAAAAGGCTCTCTGCTCAGCGGGGAGCCTGCTTCCTCCTCTCTCTCTCTCTCTGCCTACTTGTGATCTCTGTCTGTCAAATAAATAAAATCTTTAAAAAAAAAAAATAAATAAAATAAATAAATAAATACCTGAAGACTGTTCATTGTTGCACTATTTAAATAGTGAGAAACTGGACTCAATTAATATATTAACAAACAGGAAATTTTTTAAATTGTGGTTTGTTCATCTGATGGAATATTACATGAAGCAATGGTTGTTTCATTTCACCGGATGGGAGCCTTTCACACTAGGACCATTCTGATCACGGTTTGATTACTGGACTTCTCCAGTATACACAAAAATTTAACATGAACATATTCTTTGATCTAGGAATCCCACTTTTACCAATTTTCCCCAAAAGAGGCAATTATGATTAGTGAGGTAAATCTTAAAATCATAAAGATGCAGATGATACAAGCAGTATAGAAATTTTTTTAACTTTAAAACACACAAAGCAATAATACTGTGTCTATAGTAAAAAGAAATGAATCATGCATGAGAATAATAAACACCCAATTCAGAATATTGTTGATACTGAAAAGAGAAAAAGAGAGAAAGATAAATGGGGACTAGGGGCAGGTATAACTTTAGTTGTAGCTCTAAATTTTTACTTTATTAAAATAGGACACAGCAAAATAAGATTTGTTAAAGTTGGGACAGTAGGTGCATGGCTGCTCTGTCATTTTAAAAATATTTCTGTATATATTTGAATATTCCATTTTTTAAAAAAGATTTTATTTATTTATTTGTCAGAGAGAGAGAAAGCACAAGCAGAGGGAGCAGCAGGCAGAAGAAGAAGCAGGCTCCCTGCTGAGCAAGGAGCCTGATGCAGGATTCAATCCCAGGACCTTGGGATCATCACCTGAGCTGAAGGCAGATGCTCAATCAACTGAGTCATCCAGGAGTCCCAGAATATTCCATTTTAAAAACGAAAACACAGGGGCATCAAGGTGGTTCAGTCAGTTTAGCATCCAAGTCTTGATTTCGGCTTAAGTCATGATCTCAGGGTCATGAGATCAAGCCCCACCTCAAGTCTGCTTGAGATACTCTCTCCCTCTTTCTCTGCCCCTCCCTCCACTTATGCTCTAAATACATACATACATACTTACATACATACATACATACTTACATACATACATACATACATAAACTCTTTAAAAAATAAAAACAAAAATACACATGTAATTTTTTAGCTGACTCTTTTCTGTTTCCAGGTCTTCACCTGCCTGGTGAAGGTATGGCTGGTGAAGTGTATGGTTCTCCTGGTGAGGTGTGGCTCCCTCTGCCTGGATTCTTCATGGGGTGGTTAAGAGCAGGGTGCTGAGATGCCCTGCCTGGGCTGGAGTCCCAGTCCTAGGTTGACATAGGGAGAGATTCTTAATCTCATTGCTTCAGTTTTTCTTCTGAAAATGGAGTATAATAATAACATGGAGCTCATAGGGTTGTTCCAAGGACTAAATGTGATCACTATAGGAACAACACTAGAACAGTGCCTGTGAGCACTTCATAAACATCTACTATTACCACCATCATCATCAATATCACCATTATTATTAAATCTTTTTGTTGCTAAACTCCTGTTTACCCTGCATATTTTAAAGATCAGTTAAAATTATTACTTTCCGGGGTGCCTGGGTGGCTCAGTGGGTTAAAGCCTCTGCCTTCAGCTCGGGTAGTGATCTCGGAGTCCTGGGATCGAGCCCCACATCAGGCTTTCTGCTCAGCGGGGAGCCTGCTTCCCTTCTTCTCTCTCTGCCTGCCTCTCTGCCTACTTGTGATCTCTGTCTGTCAAATAAATAAATAAAATCCTTTTTAAAAAGTATTACTTTCCAAAGAAGTTTATCCTGGCTCTCCATTATAAATTAGATTTCATAGGAACCTGTTTGTTTTTGCCCGTACACTTACGAAAATTTGTATTTTATATTTATATATTTTTATTTACTTAACATCTGCTTACCACGCTTGGACACAAAAGTTTCTTGTGATATGTTTGATTCATCTTTTTATGTACATGGTCCAATCTATGGTGGACTGGGAATATAAAATGATATGGATTCTGAGTATTTATTGACTGAATGAATGAATAGATGAACTATTTTATCATTTGAACTGTACGCAGCCATTAAAATTATGTTCGCAAAGAATTTATAATATGGAAAAACTTCTGGCTTCCTTGGTGGAAAAATGAAAAGAGACAAAAGTATATATATGTTTGACTACAATGCCATATAAATAACATCAAAAACTTACACATTTCAGACAACAAGGAAGGTGTACATTCACAACGTTGCACAATCCCCTCAATCTACTTCCAGAATATTTCATCATCCCAAAATAAAATCCTGTACCAATTGGGATGCCTACTCCTCATTCTACCCTCCCTAGCTCCAAAAACCACCAATTTGCTTTCTGTTTCTATGGGTTTACCTATTCCAGACATTCCATATAATTAGAGTCACATATGAGTGGCTTTTTCCTGTCTGGTTTCCTTCCCTTAGCATGATGTCCTTAAGGCTCATCCACATTGTACCCTGTATCTATACTTCATTCCTTTTTATGGATAACTGTATGTATAGACCCCTTTGTTTATCCATTCATCTGTTGATGAACATTCGGGTTGTTTCTATCTTTTGGTTATTAGGAACAAGTACTGCTATGAACATTTGTGTGGCAGTATTTGATTATCAGTTTTCAATTTTTTGTTTTTTGGTTTTTTTAGATCTGGATTTTTTTAAAGATTTCATTTATTTATTTGACAGACAGAGATCACAAGTAGGCAGAGAGACAGGCAGAGAGGGGGAAGCAGGCTTCCCGCTGAGCAGAGAGCCCAATGCGGGGCTTGATCCCAGGAGCCTGGGATCGTGACCTGAGCCAAAGCTGGAGGCTTTAACCCACTGAGCCCCCAGGCACCCCCGGTTTTCAGTTTTGAGGGATATATATCTAGAATGGGAATTGCAGGGTCATGTGATAATTCTAGGTTTAATTCTTTTTAGGAACTGTCACACTGTTTTCCAAATCTGATGTGCCATGATACTGTCCCATCAAGTAACTTAAGAGAGTCCCAATTTCTCCACATTCTCATCAACACTTGTTATTCCTTTTTGAAATAAACTATACCCATCCTAGTGGGTATGAATACTTCTATACCTAATGGGTGTCTCATCGTGGTTTTGATTTTCAATTCTCTACTGACTAATGATGTTGAGCACTTTTTCATGTGTTTACTGGCCATTTGTTCATCTTCTCTGGAAAAACATGTCTTTTTGAGTGTTTTGCTCATTTTTAAATTGGGTTGTTTGCCTTTTTGCTCTTGAGCTATAGGCATTCTTTATACTTTCCAGAAACTAGAGGCTTAGCAGATACATGATTTGCAAATATTTCCTCTCGTCCTATAGGTTGTCTTTTTACTTTACTGGTAACATCTTTAATGCACAAAGGTTTTTAATTCTTTTTAATAATTTTTAATTATGTGATCTGAGTCATACCATACATCATTAGTTTTTTGATGGAATGTTCCATGATTCAATGTTTGCTTATAACACCCAGTGCTCCAAATGAAGTTCATTTTACTTATTTTTTGTTGTTGTTGTCACTCATGCTTTTGGTGTCATATCTAAGAATTCATTCAAAATCAGAGGTCATAAATATTTACCTCTATGTTGTCTTCTAAGAATTTTACTGTTTTAAGCTCTTATATTTACATTGTTGATCCATTTTGAGTTCATTTTTGCATATGATGTGAGGAAAGGGTCTAACTTCATTCTTTTGCATGTGGATATCCAGTTGTTCCAACATCATTTGTTGAAAAGAATTTCTTTCTCTATTAGTGGTCTTGGCACCCTTGTTGAAAATTAATTGACAACAGATGTGGGACTTTACTTCTGGACTCTACATTACATTCTACCGATCAGTAGGTCTATCCTTATGCCAGGGCCACACTGTTTTAGTTAATGTAGCTTTGTAGTATGTTTGAAATCGGGAAGCTGGAGTCCTCCCAAGTTGTTTTCTGTTGTTGGTGTTATTGTTATTATTTTTTAAGGATTGTTTTGGCTCTTCAGGGCTCCCTGCAATTCCATACAAATTCAAAGATCAGCTTTTCTATTTTTGCAAAAGCCATTGGAATTTTGATAGGAATTGCATTGTATCTTTAAGACAGCTTTGAGCACTACTGCCATCCCAACAATGCTAAGTGTTACAATCCTTGAATATGCACTGTCCGTCTATTTATTTACGTCTTCTTTAATTTCTTTCTGCAATGTTTTATGGTTTCAGTGTACAAATATTTCACCCCTTTGTTTAAATTTATTTCCAGATATTTTATTCTTCTTGATATTACTGTAAATGGAATTGTTTTCTTAATTTCCTTTTCAGATTATTCATTGCTGGTATATAAAAACATAACAGACTTTTGTGTATTGATTTTATTTTCTGTAAGTTTGCTGAATTTGTTTATTGGTTCTTTGAGGTATTTTTGTGGATCTCTTGGGATTTTCGATATATAGGATCATGTCATCTGTTCCATGTCATCCATCCAATTTGAGTTCCTTTTATTTCCTATTCTTTCCTGATTGCTTTGGCCAGAACTTCAGTGTAGTGCTGAATAACAGTGGTGAAAGTGGGCATCCTTGTCTTGTTCCTGATCTTGGGGGGAGGGGAGGTGTTAGTCTCTTACCATTGAGTCTGATACTAGCTTAGGGGGTTTCACAAATCTTTTATCATGTTGAGGCAGTTTTCTCATATTCTTACTTTTTTGAACATTTTTGTTATGGAAGGCTGTTGAATTTTGTCAAATCCCTTTTCTGTGCCAGTTGAGATGATCATATTTGTTTCTTTATTCTGTTAATGTTGTGTATAACATTGACTGATTTTTCCTGTATTGAACCACCCTTGGATTATTTGGATAAATCCTACATGGCCAAGGAGTATAATTCTTTTAATGTGTTGTTGGATTCAGTTTACTAGTATTTTGTTGAGAGTTTTGCCTCTATATTCATAGAGGATATTGATCTGCAGTTTTCCTGTGGTGTCTTTGTCCAGCTTTACTAAAAGGGTAATTCTTGTTTCATAGAATGTGTTAGGAAGTGTCCCCTCCTCTTCTATTTTTGGGAAGAGTTTGAGAAATACTGATGTTAATTTTTCTTTAAATCTTTGGTAGAACTCACCAATGAAGCCGTCTAGTCCTGGACATTTCTCTGTTGGGAGATTTTTTAATTTCTGATTTAATCCCCTTATTTTTTATACAACTTTTTAGATTTTCTATTTGTTTTTGAGTCACTTTTTGGTAACTTATATGTTTCTAGGAATTTGTCCATTTTGTTTCGTTTGTCCATGTTATTGAATTTGTTAGTGTACGTTGTACATAATATTCTTTTATAATCTTTTTTACTCTGTAAATTCACTAGTAATCAATTTCATCTTATTTTAGTTATTTATGTCCTTTCTTTTTTTCACAGTTAGCATAGAGGTTTGTCAATTCTGTTGATCTTTTTAAAGAACCAAACTTTGCTTTCAGCATGCATTACCTTAATATATATACACATATATATGTATATACGTATATGTGTGTGTGTATATATATATTGCATTTTGAATTATTTGTCCTCCCAAACTTGTCCTTTTCCCACCACCAAGTATTTATGGTTCCTGCAAAGCCAACAGCAATTGGGCACACCTTTAACTAGCCATACTTGGGAAGGGTCTATCTTCTATCACCCATGCCCACTCAGGGTGAGGCGTCAGTCACACCCTCCAATCAGAATCTCTGCCACATCCAGATTTGTGGGTTTCTTCTCATGCCACCAGAATCTGCAAAGAGCACTATTTGAGCTCTTTTCAGATGGCTACAGCATAGTACCCCTCCCCGGGACACCTCAGAAGCCACACTCAAATGATGTCAGAGGTAGGAGGAGAGTAACTATGTCCCCTAATGCCATGTCTGAAACCTCATCCTGTAGGCGGTCACCCCATCCTCCTCCTACTCACCATGCCTTGGGGGAGGGCAGGTGATGGTGGTAACAGTGAATTCTAACTTCTGCTTCCCCAGAACCAGCCCCCCCTCACTGCTGTCATGTCTTAGGGGGTCTCTAAAAATACCTTCCAATTACCGCGTCCTGACCCATCCCCAGCCACAGCCTCCTCTCTAGAGCAGACCATCTCCAAGGCTAAGGTCTGAGTCTTAGTCTCAGAGTAGTTGAAAAAGCACAAGATCATCTTGTAGAAGATACACAAGGGCTGTAGAAGAACACAAGATTATCTCCCTACTACAGGGTTCAAACAACATCCTCTTAAGTCACTTGAGAGGGGTTTTCAGCAAGTAGATATTTTAAAGATCTTGACTTCACCTTTATTTTCCAAAGTTGATTTGGTCTCAAGGAATGGAAACATCACATCTACTACCTTCACACTCTCAGCTAATAGAGACTTAAATTACCTGTTTTTATGACATTTTTATTTCTTTTTTTTAATCACATATTCTTGTCACTCTTGGTTCACTAAAGATGATGATGAACTTAGAGGAGGAGAGAGAAATTCATGCTTATCTTCTGTTCCTTGACACTTCCCCTTCCCAAAAACCATTTGCAGTTTCTGGGCTTTCTTGCTGTTGTGTTACTTTGTCACTTGGGACAATAATGGAAATAATTTGTATTCTTTTTATTACGGAAGCATGACCAGAGCACGTAGGAATGTATAGCTGGGTTCTTTCTGTGGGTATCATATTAGTCCAGATCAATGTTTTTAACCAAAATTGAAGATGTAAAATCCTAGAACACAGTGATCTATTTTAGTAGGTCACAGGAAGCATGAAAACCATAGAAACCACAATCAACCAAAGCATCTGTGTTGAAAAAAAAAAGGCAAGAATTTATCTTCTAAAGGTGTCAGCTGAACAAATCCATCACAAATCAGTAAGGGAGTTACACGGAGAGTCATCACTGTAATCTGAGGCTGTTGATAAACATTTCCTGTCTTCTCACCTTGGCAGCAACTCTTTCCAGCTACACTCTTCCCCATGTTTTCATTTAGCTAAATATCGGCATCTGTGCAAGGCGAGAGAGGTTCTCAGAACAAACCCACCTTTCAGTGTCAATGATCTAACCCGCAACTCGCTACTGACCTTCAGAGTACAGATAAACAAGAATCTTAACCTTCTCATGGCTGGTGTTGGTCTGGTTCTTCCCTCTTCATTCAGGGAGTGTGAACTGTTTTTATTTTATTGGTTTATAGAACAGTGTCCCCTAGTCCCTGCCCAAGGTCACCTTAAGGTGACCACAGCCATGATAGGAGGCTGATCTATTCATATGGGAAGCTGCTGACACACTTTCCCCCAAGCCTGCTCAAAAGGCTGCACCTATCTTCCACACGGAGAATTTCAGAACTCGTCAACCCAGTGCCAACAGGTGAATATGATGCTCTCAAACTCCCGGAAAAGCATCGTTCCTAATTCTCTCCATATGCATAAAGAATCCTAAGGTGTACTTACCCTGGTTCCCAATTTTTAAACTATCTGCATGGACCAGGTAAGAACAGAGTGACCAAAAAAAAGTTTGACGTGATAGCTGAGTGATTATTAGTCATGCTCCCCGAGATCTACTCTGATTTCCAGGAAGCTGACACCTACAGGCTACATCACCTGTACCCTCACAGCTCCCTTTTTCTGTTGGGTCAGGCACCTGCAGGAGGTCAGGGGACTTCTGCTCCTGCTCTTCTCCTGCCCTGCAGAAGTTGTAGCAGCAGCTGTATCTATCTACCTTCAGCTCTCAACAGGGCTCAGGTGATATTTATGGTTTGACCCTTGAAGCATAGGGGAACAGTTCCCACTAATCTTTGGACACTTCACCCACCTGCTGATTCTTTTAACCCTGCCTACCCTTCTGTACAGACACTCAGCCTTACACTGTGTCTTCAAAACAGGTAGCCAAGTGTGCCATCTGTCCCCTGTGCCAGAAATAAACCAGACATTCAAATCCTGGCTCTGCCACCCCTTATCTCTGTGCCTCTGTGTTTATAAAAATCACAGGGCTGGAGTCAGTGATGTTTAGTGTGAAGACGGAAAATAACAAGCGCAAAATACGAGGGTCTTGACTATTAAAGTCTCAGAAAGACCCTTCAGATCCCCACTCAGAAATCACATTAGGAGACACCTGGGGAACTTTTTATGTTCCTGATCAAGCAAGAAGCTATCTTCTAAGGAGAAACCTGAGGCCCTTCTTGCTTCACACAAAAACCAGGTCTTATGCAGGATACATGGCTACAGCAAATAGAAATCCAGGAAGAACCCCTGGATTGCACTGAGAATTTTATTGTTGTTGTTGTTAGCTACTATTAGCTATCTATTGAGTGCCTACTTCATACCAGATGCTGTACTAGCTGCTTTGTATCCATTTCAACCACAGACCCCAGAGGCCTTATTATTCTTATGTTACAGCTGGAGAAATCAAAGCTTAGAAAATTGCCAAGGCTACAGCATAAGGATCCTCACCCCAGCTCTGCTGAATTCCAGAAGTTGTCTGGAGCCAACTCAGATGGCTCAATTTTCCCTGCGGGACCTGAGGAATATTCCTAAGTATAGATGCCTCAATTGCAGGATTTGTGCTGTTAGTGGTGATTTATATTTTCCTTTTCTTTTTTTATTGTGGTAAAATAAATATAACGTGTATTATGTTCATAAAACATAAAATCTTACCATTTTAACTATTTTTCAGTTTACAATTCAATGGCATTGAACACATTTGAAATGTTGCCATCCAGGGTGCCTGGGTGGCTCAGAGGGTTAAGCCTCTACCTTTGGCTCAGATCATCATCTCAGGGTACTGGGATCAAGCCCCACATCAGGCTCTCTGCTCAGTAGGAAGCCTGCTTCCCCCCTCCCCCCGCCCGCCGCCGCCTGCCTCTCTGCCTAGTTGTGATCGTTATCTCTGTCAAATAAATGAATAAAGTCTTAAAAAATATATTTTTAAAAAAAAAAAAATGTTGCCACCCATATCACTACCCACCTCCAGAACTCATCTCATCTTGTAAAACTGAAACTCTGCACCCATTAGCACTAACTCCCTATTAATCCCTCACCCCAGCCCTTGGAAGCCACCATTCTATTTTCTGTCTCTATGATTTTAACTAAGTATCTCATGTAAGTGGAATCATCCAGTCTTTTGTGACTGGCTTATGTCACCCAGCATAATGTCCTCAAAGACCTTCTGTGTTGTAACAGATGTCAGAATCTCCTTCCTAAGACTGAATAATATCCCATTGCATGCATATATCACATTTTTCTCATTCATTCTGTGGGTAGACAGTTGGATTTTTTCCATGTTTAAGCTATTGTGACTAATAATATGGCTATGGACGTGGGTATATAAATATCTCTTCAAGACTCTGCTTTCAGTTCTTTTGAGTATGCAACCCGAGTAGAATTGTTGGATCACATAATAATTCTATTTTTATGTTTTGGGGGATCCACCATACTGTTGTGCACAGCAACTCTGCCATTTTACATTTCCACAAGAGCACACAAGAATTTCAGTGTCTCCACATCCTCATCAACAGTTGTTAATTTTTGCTTTTTTGAGAAGTTGTCTATCTAGTTTCTATAGAGCCTCTCCCGAAAAATGTCCTAGAAACCTAGAAAAATGTCCTAGAAGAATGTGTGTGCTATTACTCTTGGGTAGAATATCCTATATCTGACTGCCACATCCAGGTGGCTTATTGTGTTCTTGAAACCCTCTGCTTCCTTATTTATCTTTCATCTGGTTGTTCTATTCGTTATTGAGAATGTGGTTTTGAAATCTCCAACTATTATTGTGCAACTGTCTGTTTCCCCCCTTCAGTCCTGTCAGTTTTTGCTTCATATATTTTGATGATCTGTCACTAGGTGTAAATGTTTGCAATTGTTGTATCTTCTGGCTGTATTGAGCCATTTATTAATAAGTAATATCTGTCTTTGTGTCTTGTAAACTTTTTCGACTTAAAGTCTATTTTGTCTGATCTTAGTATAGTCATCTCTTTTGTTTCACATCTTTTAGTTAATATTTTCTCCATCCTTTCACTTTCAATATATTTGTGTGTTTGGATCAAAAATTAGTCTTTTGTTGATAACATATAGTTAGAACATATTTTGTTTTGTTATTCATTCTACTATTCTCTATCTTTTGATTGGAGAATTTAATGCATTTACATTTAAAGTAATTACTGATAACAAGGGACTTAATTCTGTCATTTTGCCATTTTTTTTCCTATATGCATACTTATGGTTTTTTTGTCCCTCGTTTTCTGCACTACTGTCTTCTTGTGTGTGTGTGTGTGTGTTGTAATAAAATGCTTAAATTCACTTTTATTTCCTTTTGTGTCTGTTCTAAAGCTATTTTCTTTGTGGTTACCATGGGGGGGGGTAGCATAATTAGAACATTTTAATTTCAATTTATACCAGCTTAATATCACACAGCTTAACAACACACAAAACTCTGATCTTGTATGGCTCACCTCTTTTGGTTGTTGGTGTTGCAGAAGTACTTTTATATATCATGTGTCAAGACGAGGTTGTGGGGGATGGGTAGCGGCTACTGTGTCAAAACCTGAAATTGACCAAAGTTAACTGCGATTGATCTTCCAAGCCTCCTCTTAACAGTTGCAGGCCTTCAGTAGATTCCAGAATAGTTAGATCAGACAGATTCTGTCAGGGCAGTTGTCTGGGTGGGGAGAGAGATTTCTGGTGCTTCCTATGCCACCATCCTCCCTGAATCTCCTTGGTGTTTTCTTTTAGAAAAACTTCTTTCTGGGGAGTGGAACCTATAATAACTGAGGCCCTTCTTGCTAAGGACATCTCATACAAGAGACCATTTTGCATTCCCTTTTAGTAAACATCACAAAAAAAAAAAAAAAGAAGAAGAAGAAGAAGAAAAAGAAAAATTCCAATTAGATCCCAATTCCATAATGTCAACAGTGTGCATGGTCATAAAACTCATTCTGTTTTCTCCACCATCACCAACAGCTCTGCTGTTAGCATTTATCCTCTGGAAAATGGAGTTCTGTTGTGCTCATTTCATGCAAATTATCACTGGCAGAAGAGAGAAGATTGCCAGATATAGAGACCCACAAGATAAAGAAGCCCAGAGTCGTTAGATAGAGGAGCAGATGTACAGGGTTTGCCTGACTCACACTCATGGTTGCATAAGTAAGATTTCAAAATTAATATTACTCTGGAGACCTCAACCTAGTGTACAATGTTCCTGGCTGGAAAAGAAGAACTATATCATTCTTTTTTTTTTTTTTTTCAAATCTTTACCATTACTTGCTGTTTTATCTCCGCCTTCCTCTTCTGCAGGAAATATTATTTCCTACTTCTGCACACCAAGTTTCTACCTCCAGATCTGTTTGGTTCAGTTGCTGAGAAGCCTGACCCTCCTGTGCCACTTGGGAGAAGCCATTTGCCGGTGAGTTGTGGGTGTTTTTTCCATTCCTTTATGAATCATGGGCTCAAAGCATCCCAACACTGGAGATGCAGGGCCTGGGAGCATCCTGAAGGTTGCATAGCTTAGTACCTTGGGGGATGGTGTTGGAGAAGAAAAGTCTGGAGGGTGGTGTCTGCACCATAAATGTTGAAGAGACCCAGGTGGCAGTGAACAAGTGCAGAGCAGGGTAAGACCACCCCACGGGGCTCACGTGAGAGGACAGAGTACTAAAGAAGACAGTCACAAAGTGTAAGGACTCTCAGGCTTCTCTCAGCTGCTGCTCCTCTCACTCCACCCCTCCCAGCCCCCTAGGGCTTTAAAGAGCTGGAACTTTCTATCCCAAATATTGCCCCTCCCCCTTCACAGTCTGTATACATGATGGTTCAAGCCCTGAACCAAATTGGGCCTCTTGCCTCACTTCAGGAGCCCACAGGGGCTGAAGTGAGGAATCTCTTTTTCTGAGTGGCAACTTTTAATCAATTCAGGATGTGTCCTGACACTTGAAAGTGACACCTCACAAGCATCTGCTGTGCCAGGAGCTAGGTGTGCAGGAGTGACTGGGGAGAAGTCGTGGAGGAGGAGGTGGCTGGTAGTTGAGAAGCCAGTGCAAGTAAACAGCAATGTGGAGAGAACACACGGTGGAAGTGGTCAGGGCAATTGGCCCCCTCGAGCCCTACCCTTTCCCCACCCCACCCAACCCCCGATCTGAATCACCAGAGGGTCTGAGCGTGCATTTCTGACTGACAGACTTCTTGTGTGATCCAAAGCCCAGCATTTGAGAAACACCGGTCCAGTCCACACTTCCCAATCCAGATGAGGAGGCCAGTCCTGTGGCTGGTTACAGAACAGCCCCAAGGGTGTGCTGCACATAAGGGGCTCTGTGCAAGGATCCCCAGTATCTTAGTTTTTATACGGGTCTCCCACTGGATTACCCCAGAGCTAGTCCACAGTGGGCCATTGTGTTTTCTGGCACCTTGCAGCCTGCTAGATCTCTGTCACTCACTTACAGAAATGATATTTATTTAGCAGGATTTAAGTGCCAGATCGGGCTCTGGGGCACCAAGATACTTCATTGCAAGACAAAGTTCTTGACCCTTGTGGAGCTTATTTGGGTGTGTGTGTTCACATGTACACATGCTCACACTTCTGCATGTGTATGTGGGACATGCTCATGGAGGTGAATGTGTGGCATGTAAGTCTACATGCCAAAGAAGTGCAAGGCTCCATGCCTACCTAGAAAATCATTACCTATTCCATGTCCACCTCTGCTCTCCCAGCCTGGAGATAGGAGCTCCTGGGGTCTTTCGTCACAGAATAGCCCCAGGTTCAAAATCCAGCTCCGCTATTACCTGTTTTGTGAATTTAGTAAAGTCTTTTAACTTGCCCATGCTTAAATTTTGAATTTCTTCACTTGTAAGATATAAAAATACTTGCTCACAAAAGCTTTGCAAATATTAAACTAATTCATGCACAGTATTTAACGCAGCACCTGAAGCTTAAGGAGCATTCAATTAATGATCATAGATGTAATTCTTGAGGTGGGTACATTCTCCTCCCCATCCCCCGGGAGCTTGATTAGAAGTCTTCTTTAGTGGCAGCAGATTTCCGAGACTCTGGCTTAGTGAAATGCAAGGTCTATGAAATGTATGGATCATAAGAGAAATTGAAGAATAAGGTGTGTACAAAGATAAAAACCAATTCACAGTTACTACCAGGAAAAGAAAAACAAAAAAAAATTCTTGAGAATCAAGTCTAATGATGTTAGATGTTATACTCAGTATAAAGACTTTCATGAATTTCTTCAATTAACATTTATTGGTGCCTCCTTTAGCCAGATGCTATATTGTCAGAGCTGGAAACAGAAACATGATCTGGACTTCAAGGGGCGAACGGCGTGTGGGAGATCGTGTGATAAGGGCTTGTTTAGAGGCATATGTTATGAGGTGATGGGAGTGATTTGTTAGCAGAGGAGGTTTGGCTTCACAGAGAAGGGGAGTTTGAGCAAGAAGTACTGGCAGAAGACTAGGAATTCACCAGACGTTCTAGGCAGAGGGCAAGCTTATGCAAAACCACTGAAGCAGGTAAATTTGCAGGGAAATGGATGGAAGACGGATGGGGTGGGAGCACAGGACCTGGGGTTTGAGAAGTGAGCATAGAAAAGACTGATGAGGGGCGTCTGGGTGGCTCAGTGGGTTAAGCATCTGCCTTGGGCTCAGGTCATGATCCCAGAGTCCTGCGATCGAGCCCCGCATCAGGCTCCCTGCTCAGCGGGAAGTCCGTTTCTCCCTCTCCCTCTGCCGGCTGCTCTGCCTACTTGTGTGCTCTCTCTGTGTGTGTCAAATAAATAAAATAAAATCTTTTTTAAAAAAAAAAGGAAAGAAAGAAAGAAAGACAGAAAAGACTGACGAATGGTCTGAGCATTGCCTTTGAGGTCCCACCACCTACAATGTGTAGGACTGCGGTTTTCAGTTGAGAAGCACACGATCCCATTGCTAGCCTTGGGGAAGACAGGTTGAAAGGGAGCATGGTCAGGAATAATCTGCAAGCAAGGCAAGACCACAACAATGATGGAAATAGGGACGGTCTAAGCCAAGACAGTGCAGCTGATCGAGGTGCAGAGGAGCTGAGCCTGGAGGTGTTTATGAGGTAGAATTCACATGACAATGATAAGGACAGTAGTATAGAACAGAGTTCAGCTCACTGTAAGTGCTCAGTAAATGCTGGTTGAATAGGTAAACCCATGGGGAGCCATGCAGGAGGCAATGGGAAATTCAGCTCTGAGACATAGAGGTTGAAAGGTGGTAAGGTAGAGGTTGAAAGACGTAGAGGTTGAAAGACGTAGAGGTAGAAGGCAGAGCATCGGGATGCGTTGGCATTCAGGGCGCCTAAAACCCGAGATTAGACAACACAACTCAGCAAGAACTTGGGGTCGAGAATAAACAGGTGGCAGGAAAAGACATGGCAGCCAAGGATCCTGCCTGGGGGTTCTCCCAGGGTGGGCAGGGGAAGGAGACACCAACGAAGCAAGTGGATAAGGAGGCACGAGGTAGGCACGCACCTCCCAGAAGGCAAATGAGTTTTAAACGGGAGAACTTAGCAGAAGGATCCAACACTCATCGAGGATGAAGCTGAAGCAGAGCCGGGGCATTTGGTAGTTGGGTTGTCATGGCAACCTCACCCAGGAAGCTTTGGCGGGGAGGTGGAGGCAGAGAGTTGAGAGCTAGTTAGAAGGCGTTTGGCTGCAAGTAACAGAACATGGAACTCACAGTAGCTTAAAAACAAGGGCTTATTACTTTTCAAATCACAAGAAATTAGAAAATGCGTTGAGCAGTTCATAAGCAGTTCAAGGTTGGGCTTATGACTTGGTGGCGTTGGGACTCTGCCTGGTTTTGCTCCATTCTGAATCTTTCATTCAGGGTCCCAAACACCAAGCCTTCACAAGACAGGCTCCAGAAGTGGAGGGTGCAGGCCCGGGTTTCTGCTGCATCTCTCTTGGTGGGGGAAAAGCATTCTCAGAGGCCTGCTTGCAGAATGCCCTTCCTCGTCGCCTTCCGGGAATGGGTCACCGGCCCACATGCTCCCCAACCCCTCCACCACCTCACCTGCAGAAGAGGCAGAGGGGCACAGGGAACTGTACCATGAGAGTCCGGTCCTCTGGGAAGGCCCAGGGTGTTGAGAAACGGCTGGTGGGGAGACAGCTAGCGTCTGCTCCCAGGAATAAAGGGAAGTGATCAGCCAGCATAGGAGCTTTCCAGGACACAGTTGCAAAGCAGAGACAAAGACCAGGCCATCACTGATCCAGAGCGAGGATCTTTTTAAGCGTAGGGACTGCAGGGTTACGTGGCATGCTATCATTTTGTTCTCTGATTACAGCACGGAGAAAGATGGATGACAATGGCACATTTGCCCAGGCCGGCTACAGCGCGCAGCCCACGTCGCATTCTCTGTTTACATCCAATATCCAGGCCAGCAATGAAGAACCCACCACCAATTATGACTATGATTACAGCTTGCCCTGTCTGAAGGACAATGTGAGACAGACTGTAGTTGGGCTCCTGCCTCCGCTCTACTCGCTGGTGTTCATCTTTGGTTTCGTGGGCAACATGCTGGTTGTCCTCATCCTCATCAACTGCAAAAGGCTGAAGAGCATGACTGACATCTACCTGCTCAATCTGGCCATCTCCGACCTGCTCTTCCTTCTCACTATCCCGTTCTGGGCCTACTATGCCGTGCACGGGTGGCTCTTGGGGGAGGTGATGTGTAAGTCATTTACCGGGCTGTATCACGTTGGGTATTTTGGAGGAAACTTCTTCATCATCCTCTTGACCATCGACAGGTACCTGGCGATCGTCCACGCTGTGTTTGCATTAAAGGCCAGGACGGTCACCTTTGGGGTGTTGACAAGTGGAGTCACCTGGGCGGTGGCCGTCTTCGCTGCTCTCCCCGGGATCGTCTTCGGGGGACTGGAAAAGGAGCATAATATTACCTTGTGCAGCTCTCAATTTCCAAAAGCATGGAAGAATTTCCATACAATCATGAGGAGCCTCTTGGGCCTGGTCCTGCCCTTGCTCGTCATGGTCATCTGCTACTCGGCCATCCTCAAGACCCTGCTTCGGTGCCGAAATGAAAAGAAGAGGCACAAAGCAGTGAAGCTCATTTTTGTGATCATGATTGTTTACTTTCTTTTCTGGGCTCCCAACAACATCGTGCTTCTCCTGAGCACCTTCCAGGAATCCTTTAATGTGAGCAACTGTCAGAGCACCAGTCAGCTGGACCAAATCATGCAGGTGACGGAGACCCTTGGGATGACGCACTGTTGTGTCAACCCCATCATCTATGCCTTCGTGGGAGAGAAGTTCAGAAGGTACCTCTCCGTGTTCTTCCGAAAGCACATCGCCAAACACCTCTGCAAACAGTGCCCAGTCTTCTATGGGGAGCCCGCGGATCGAGTGAGTTCCACATACACACCTTCCACGGGGGAACAGGAGGTCTCAGTTGGCTTGTAGAGGAGTAGCAGCTTGCTTCTTGTTTTTGATGGGGGACGGCAATCGGTTTATGATAATAAAGCCTCAAAGGTCTGTTGAAGAAGGGAGGCCTGTGAGCTTCTGAGGTGAGTGCCCAGGAACCTCAGGGTCATGGGCACCAAGACAGACTTTGTCCCTCCCTGGGTAGCCAACTCACACTCAGGGGATAGTCCAGAACAACTGTGGGTAGAGACCAGGACTTCTCCAATGAGCTCCTCCCAGTTCCTGAAAAATGCCACATCTGGAAAATACTTATGCACTTCTCCCAGCCTTCACCTTCGCTTCAGTAGCTCTGCAATGCTATCCCTTTGGACAGGGGCTCAGCTGGAGGGGGGAGGGGGGCGAGTGGGCACAGTGGATGGCGTGAGGGGGCGTGGGGTCAGGGCTAAGTGCCAGGAGGTGGTAGGTGTAGGCATGACTGAGCCTGGGTGAGGAGGAAAGGAAGGTCTTCGTTGGTCCAGCCAGATAGTTGTGCTACCCCCAGCCCTGCCTCCCACTGATATTAACCTGGAAGGCCCCACCGGCTCAGGGAGAGCTTGGGAACCCCAAGAACCCTCTGAGAGCTTCTTTTGGGTCCGATCACCTCTCCCGTGTAAGTACATGACACATTTTTACTAATTTGCCATCTATCCATGACAACCACGCAGCCTGCACTGGAAATCTCTTAAATATTATGCCCCACTGTTCACGTGTGTTGTAAGCCACATTCCCGCTATGTAAAAACGCATGAACATGTCTGTTTATATAGTCTGTGTCGTCTATAATGAGATGAAAAATAAAAACCCTCGTTCGGTCTGGGCAGGGAAAGGAAAGTTTTGCAGGTAGGGATAGGGAGAAGGCATGAAGATGTATGACCCTGCATCAGGAAGGCAGGAGCAAGAGCTTGGGAGACCGTGTAAGCCCCTCCCCCCCGGCCCCCCCACCCTGCCACCCACTGCCCCGCCCCCACAGTGATGTTTCCAGAATCAACTAGGAGGAAAGACCAGGAAGGATATGTCAGAACCTGTAGAGGCCTCAAGTCTTTGGATCTGATTGTGCTTATCTTCTTGTTACCTGTCCCTGCTGCCCTGGCCCCACCTGCTCCCCCTTCAACCCCCAGATGTCATCATATCACTCTTGCCCAAAAGATTGCCCTTCCCCAGAACCAGCTCATGGAGGTCCAGGAGAGTAGCCTTGGGGAGTAGAAAACGGTGCAGCCAGAACTCCTCCGTGTGCTCAGGAGATGGGGAGCAACCGGTGGGAGTCCTGGGGTGTGTCTCCAGGACAGAGAAGGGGCCGGGAGACATGACAGAGGCCCTTGCCTTAGAAGTCTTACCCCAGCCTGTGAATCTTGGGATCTAACCGGCCAGATTGGGTCAACCTACACAAGGAAGACTCTAGAAGGATTGGGAGAAAGTGTACCTTCCAGCTCCTCATTTTTGGGTCCAGGCATAGAGTTCGCATATGTAAAAATAACAATAATAATAAAGTAAAAAGAAAAGTAAAGCTGGAACTGTAACTTGCAAATGGGGCAGAATATCATTTTAAGAGTTGCCTAGTAGGTCAATCCTGAAAATACTGTATTAGTCACAGAGAGAATTCTGGTTTTGAGCTTAGATCATTGGAGCCTGTGGTATGTTTGGGAGGCTACCAATTCAGCATGAACAGTTGTTGATCGGGGAGTCCGGGGTCTGGGCTATGGGCTTACGAGCTCATGGTGATGTAACGTCTAACTCCTACCATTTCAATCACAGCACACACCCCACAGGCAGCATCTCAACTGGGTCTTTATTCTCACAGCCTTGCAGCCACAAATCCCATATCATTATGAAGTCTAGGAAGTCATGGGTTTGATCGTGTTCAAATCCTTCCGTGCTCTGCAAATGTCATTCATGTTCCAACTGTCCGGTTTGGAGTGGGAACTCCTAAGTCACCCTGGCCCCTAATCGAATTTTTAAACCCAATTTACAAAGGAGAGGAGTTGGCTCACTTAAGTCAGCAAAGATTTTTATCTTGGGCGAGCCAAGAATGTGCACACGTGTGACCCAGTGCATTTCTGATCTGGCACAAGCAGGAAACACAGGGTTTCTGGAACCTGGCAGCTCAGGAGCTCTAAGTGACAACGTTTTCCTTTCCTGGTTCATGGCCAAGAAGGTTTCAGAAAGAAGTGCGTGTGTTTGGGGTGGGGAGAGCAAGCTTTGCCTTCCGATATTTGTAGTATCCTCATGAATACATGAAATTTGGTTTGGATGATGAAATGTAAATATTGGGGATTTTTTTATTAACATATCATGTATTATTAGCCCCAGGGGTACAGGTCTGTGAATCGCCAGGTTTACACACTTCACAGCACTCACCATACCACATACCCTCCCCAATGCCCATAACCCCACCCCCCTCTCCACACCCCCCTCCCCCCCCCCCAGCAACCCTCAGTTTGTTTTGTGAGATTAAGAGTTTCTTATGGGGGCGCCTGGGTGGCTCAGTGGGTTAAGCCGCTGCCTTCGGCTCAGGTCATGATCTCAGGTCCCTGGGATCGAGTCCCGCATTGGGCTCTCTGCCTGCTTCCCTCTCTCTCTCTGCCTGCCTCTCCGTCTACTTGTGATCTTTCTCTGTCAAATAAATAAATAAAATCTTTAAAAAAAAAAGAGTTTCTTATGGTTTGTCTCCCTCCTGATCCCATCGTGAGTCATTTATTCCTTTCCCACCCCCCAACCCTCCCCGCCACGTTGCCTCTCAACTTCCTCATATCAGGGAGACCATAAATATTGACTTTTTAAGCTATGATTTGGAAAAAGAATTAATGCTCTAACTACATTGCTGTTTGAAAAACTATCTGATTAGCAACTCCCTGTTTTCTCCTCCCCTCCCCAACCCAGCCTCTGGCAATCACCATTCTACTCTTTTCATCCATGATTCTGACTATTTTAGGTACCTCATGTAAGGAGAACCATGTAGCATTTGTCCTTCTATGTCCCCAAGGCTCACCCATGGTTTTGCATATGGCAGGAACTCCTTTGTGTAAGGGCGAATGAAATATTCCATTGCATGTACACACCGCCTTTTCTTTATATGTTTATTGATGTGCATATAATTTCAGTTGTGCAAGATGAGAAGTTCCAAACATCTGCTTATAACATTGTACCTGTTGATACAATACTGTATTGTACATTTTAAAAATCTGCTAAGGGGGTGGGGGGGTAGATGGTATGTTTAGGGTTCTAAACATAATAATAATTTTTTTAAAAAAGCCTGCCCGCTTTGTTATTCTGTGGTGTGGTAGATTGTCTTACTCTTTGCCACTTTTCACTCCTTCCCACACACGCCTGTCCTTGTGGTGTGACTTATGACTTAGAGTGTTAGGTGCCCCCCTTCCATCCACGGGAGGCTCGACCATGAAAAGTGAGCAGAAGTGCCACCTGGTTCCACCACACAGAGTGACAGAAGTGGTTGGGCTGAGCCTCTGGCTCTCCCTGCTCGGCCACTGGAAGGTCCCTCCCAGGCCACAGCAGGTGCCATGCCATGCGAGCAAGAAGACACAGAGAACAGAGCCAGACCCCAGCCACACACAGGAGCCACACGTCATAGGAACAAGAAGTCCACACTTGCTGTTTTAAGTCACTGAGCTGTGGCAGATGTTTACCAAGAAGCACAAAGGCTAATTAGTACATCTAAAATTCGGGAAAGTATCCGTTTCTTATTCCATCATGGAATTCAATGCAGCAAACCCCCTTGAGGATCTACCGTGCACCAGTCCGGAGTAGGTACATGAAGATAGGGTGTGTTAATTCCCATGGTCTGAGAGCCCTTTAAGTGGAGGGACTGGGGAGGGGAAGAAGGGTAGAGAATGGGGTGTTTGTGAATCAGCAGGCACTGTACAGAGCACAGAAGTAGAGCTATATGTGAAATGTTCTGAGAGCCCAGAGGAGAGAGTCACCAACTCAATGATAGTCCCACAACATGGAAGTCATAGATACAGTAGAATTTTATTGCCACCAAAGAAACCACTACTTAAAAGCTGCTGACTCTCTCCATTTCTAGATGTGGAAACCCAGTCTTCTTTATCCCAAGAAGAACGTTTGAGTGGGCTATTTGAGTCAAGCAGCTGCCAGGGAAGGTCATCGTTCCCAGGGATGGGTGTCTTAAGACCTCTGGTGGAATTGGGGACTTGGCAGAGGGCCCACCCCGTGTCGTCCTCCATGACGCTCTGCCGCCTCCTGGGAGTGAGCCACCCAGACCCATCCTTCTCTGCTTTGCCTTCTTCTCATTATTAAGATTTCCTTAACAAAATGAAATGGCTTCAGGGTTGATTAGTCAGCAGCAGTAAGGGCCACCAAGAGCCACCAAGAGGAAGCTTGTCAGAGAGAAGAGGCCTCTGGGCTGGTAAGCTGACCTCTGTGAATTTAGGGGAGGGCTGGCCCTGGGTCTAGTGAGTGCCTGAGATTGGAAATGTCTTGGGCAGGTGTCACTTTGACACTATGTTTGTGATCTCACATCCTTGGGACCTCCTTGCTGCCTCACTGCTATGTCCCATCTCCACCATCTCCTCTCTCCAATCCCCTCTTCTCCTGCTCAGCTGACCTGCTATCTAGAAGATCCCCCACCCAGGAAGGAGGTGTCAGCCTCCCCTTCTTGCAAGCTCCCATTCCTCACATGGTTTTCTCAGAATCCCCGCCCTTGGCTTTGAGGAGAGAACCCCTCCCTTTCACCTCCCCATCAAGCCCACCCATTTCTACAACCTTTCCTGCTCAAATCTGTCTCCTTGCAGGACAAGGGTGTGATGAGTTGGCATGGCAACCAGGGGCACAGAGCTGATTCTGTCAGTCTAGGAAGCCCCCTAGGAAGATGTGTGACCCCAGGTGTCAGTGGTTTTCCTTAGAACTGTAAGGTACTTAACACCTCTCTGCCCTCAGCCTCAGGCCATAACTGCCAGTTCTGGGGCAACAGGAAAAGTCCTGTATGATATCCTGTTTTGCATACAGCTGAAGACAGAGGTGCAGGTGTGATCCAATCTAAAGTCACAGTGGGCCTATTACATACCTTCATCAGTGCACTACACTGTATGAGCACCATGTCTGGGCACTGACTCGAAAAAAATACCCAAAATTCATAAAGCAAACTTCCCAGCTGAGTTAAAGGGTTGCCACCACATCTGGACATATCTGCTAAGCAAGGAGGTAGAAAGTCTGCAAGTGTCCATGTGGTGTGATGATTTGCACAGGGCATGGGAAATGTGGTGCAGGCACTGGGAAGGGGGTCATTCTGGGAAGGACCAGAAGGACAGAGACATCAGAGGTTGAGAGGACAGTGTAATGACCCCCAGCCCCACTCACCACGAAGTGTATCTGGGACCAAAGGTGAAGCAGTGTTGGGAGTCATGGGACCCTAGCATCATTGCTAAGACACACAGGTGGTAGGGAAGGATTTTTCCTCTTTCTTTGAAAACTATGGGGATTCTTGGACTTTCTTGGTGAAGGTGGCTTTGGGGACACTGGAAACATCCTCCTTGGTGGGGATATCAGGGCACTGGCAGCCACACTAAGAACAGGTGGTCCATAATAGCGATGGATGGAAAGAGCCTGAACGTCTAATAATGGAACTCTGGCAAATATGGTTATGGCATTATACTGAACAAAAGAAGCCAGACACAGAAGAGGATAGCATCTATGTTTCCATTTATATGAATTTAAAGGAGAGGCAGGTGATGGTCCATGGTAACCAAAGTCAAGTGGCCCTTAAAGTGACCCAAAGTCAAGTGGGTGTGGTGCAAGGGCACTTTCTGGGGTGTTAGGATGATGCTGTATCATCTCGGTTGGGGAGGGGTGGTTATGTGGGTATATACATGTCAAAACTTGACAAAGTTGTGCACCTAGGACTAGCGGATTTTGCTGCATCTAAATTAGACTGCCATAAAAAGAAAGAGGAAGGGAGGCAGGGAGAGAGGAAGGGAGGGAGGAAGGGAGGAAGGGAGGAAGGGAGGAAGGAACTATGTGTGTGTGAGCTGTTGTGTGGCAGGTGACAGGAGCTGGGCTTATAAGGCTGACCCTCTGAACCCAAGGAGAGGAACCTGCGTTTCCCTAGCCCCTGGCAGTTGCTCAGCATCTAGAGTGAAGAGTTGCATGGGGCAGCGGGAGCAGAGCCGTCCACCCAACCTGGATTCAATGCCTGGACACCAACTATTTCAAAGGCCGGCCAACTCCCCGAAAGGAGGGCGCACTCAAGATGCCCTCCATTATGAGCATCAAGTCCAGAGTGACAAACAGGTCAAAGGATCATTTCTCATGGGAAGTCTGAATGTCATCCCCAGGAGAACAAGAGCCTTGCAAACAGGGCCAAAGAGAATCCGAGACCATGAAACTCAGTCACGGTATGACAGACAGAAATGTTTCCTTGATGGGGCGCCTGGGTGGCTCAGTGGGTTAAGCCGCTGCCTTCGGCTCAGGTCATGATCTCAGAGTCCTGGGATCGAGCCCCGCATCGGGCTCTCTGCTCGGCAGGGAGCCTGCTTCCTCCTCTCTCTCTGCCTGCCTCTCTGCCTACTTGTGATCTCTCTGTCAAATAAATAAATAAAATCTTTAAAAAAAAAAAAAAAAGAAATGTTTCCTTGATTCAAGGCTGAAGAAGTTCCTGTGGGTCCTCACTTCCTTGTAACTCCTTGGGATGGAGCCTCACCCCGAGAGGTGACCTGAATCCCTCTCTGAACCCAGAAATCTGAAAGCCATGACACCCACTAAGCTGGGCTTCCATGTTCTATGAATCCTCCCCCTGTTTTCCCCTCCAAATGTGTATTGTCCAAACCAGTGTGGCCATAGAGTCATCCGGTATTCAATGGGGGAGCTGCCTTCGGGACCCCCAGGGTCTAGCATGTCATTCCCCAGATGATGATATGGAAGCTCAGAGAGAGGAAGTATCTTGCCAAGGGCACACTGGTGGGGTGGGGTGGGAGTGGGGACTCCAAGCCTGTACCACTACTCCATACTGCCCTCCGGGGGCGAGCACCCGTCACAGCCTCCGCCGCCTGGATGACGGACACGCAGAACTTCACAGGGAGAAGCCCCAGCTCGGGTGGTGACAGTAATGCAACATTACAGAAATGTAACATTTATCCAGGAGCAGCTGAGAGTTCTACACACACACACACACACACACACACACACGTTACCAGCCGTGAACACAAGGCTGCTCTTCGGAGGACCAAGACTATTGATGCCTCCTGCTTTCTGCAAAATTTTATATTGATCTATTTGCTACCCATTTTGTGAACCCATATTTTCGTAAAATATAAGGCCTCGTTACATAGCCCATGGAGGGCCAATATCTGCGAAGCACCCCATTCTTGTTATATCATTTGATCTTGACCACATAGCCCATGGAGGGCCAATATCTGCGAAGCACCCCATTCTTGTTATATCATTTGATCTTGACCACAAATAGGTTTGTGATTTGGGGTTTGGTTTTTTCCCCCATTTTACAGATAAGGCTTGGGGACTTTCAAAATCTTGTTCAGAGCCAAGTGACAAACGATGAAGCTTGGGACTTACCCCTGGAGTATGTCTGCAGAGGCAGGTTCTTAATCATTGCCTCCTGACTTGCACACACAGGATGAACTTGAAGAATTTTTTTTTTCATGATTCACTGTCCTGGTTACAATTACCAATTGCTGGGCTCTGTTGTAACACAAGAGCATGGCCCTGGGTGCGTGGTTACTGATTGCTGGGCTATCTCTGTGCTTTTATGGCTGTCCCAGCCATCACCTCCTTCTAGTCTATTCTCCAAGCACCAGTCCCTAGCTTCATGACCCTGCTTCACCCCTGGCTTCACCCCTAGGCCGCTGAGACTCTGCTCTAGACAAGGGCCCCGGGAGCAAATTTCATTAAAATGTTATCAAATAAACTCTCCCTAGGAAAGGATCACAGAATGAGTAGGTAGGAGTTTGATGTTTCCCGTGTGGATATTATGTGCTAAATTCTGGGTGCGGCTGCCTCGTGTGCCCCTCCCCACAAACCCATTATTCAGCCCATTGCACGGATCGGAAAGCAGAGGGTAGGGCGGGGCTTCAAGCTCCGGAGGTCTGGCTGCGGAGGTCATGTGCTTAGCCCTGTGTGAGGCTGCCTCCACAGGTCTGGGGTCTCCGCCCTTTCTTAGACCACAAGCTGAAGCTTCTGATTCTATAGTGGAGGAAGTGGAAGACCCCAGAGAACGCTCTTGAGGCTCAGGGTGCTGTCCCCTGTGTGTTCAGCTCCCGAAGTCAACAGTTGAGGTTTTCAGATAAGTAACCAACCACCAAGAAAGCTCTCTGTGACTGCATATGGGATTGTCATATACTCCTGAACCTGACCCTAGGTGACCAATTATTGCTCATTTTATGTGGACAACTTCTCAGAGCCGCAGATAGACTGTGTCCTTGGAGGCAGGATCTCTGCTGTCTATGTATCTGGCAGAGTGCAGGCAGTCATGAACGCTTGCTGGTTTGAGGGCTGCCACGTAGTAACTAGGTGGAGGAGATTCCTAATGACGAACCCCAGGACATACCCAAACCCAAGGAAGATGGGCAACAGGTTTAGCTCACAGATGAATCCACAAGTAAAGCCCATTAGACAATCAGTTGTTTTCATTTCCAGAGAAAAATAGTACAGGGTGTGGATGGGGGTGAGGTGGGAAAAGCACAGGGGACGGGGGAAATGGGTAATGGGGACCACGGGATTCATGGGAAGCATTCCCCCCTCAATTTCAAGTTGGCTTCAGTGGCTTTGATTGAGGACAAATAGTAAGAGAATCAGAATCTCTCCCATTTTCGCCTTGCCATGGATAAGCCCTGTGGTCTTCTACAGATAAATCATGGGCCTCCGAAGCAGCAATTTCTTTCGGGAAAATGAGGGATTTTGACTCCATAAACGCGAATGTTCTTCTAGTTCTAATATCCTTCAATCCTATTTTCTAACAGTTTCTGTGTAGTTGGATGAACAGAAAACAAAAGACGTAAGTGTAATCCGCGAAACCCATGAATAAGCGCTCAGGCCAGACATCTAGACTGCAACCTATTTCAAGTTCAGCTGAAAAAGAAGAACTGTTCTCTGATTTTTTTTTCTTTTTTTTCTCCCAGGCAATATACTTATTCACTAAACTCCGCCTCCCCCCTTTCACTAGAAACTGTGCATTTCCTACTTTTATGCTGCCTATATGTTTGATTTGCACAGCTCAGCTGGTCAGAGGAGCTGAGACATCCGTCCCCCTACGAGAACCCTCTTGGTAAGTCACCTTTCAGTCACTTTGCCTGTTAGTTAGCTCTGCTTCTGTGATGAGTAAAAGGGCTTAGAGGAAACCCATTAGACAAACACCAGGTGCTCCTAGAGCTATCTTGAAACATAATCTTTGAGAGAAGAAAAGAGTTAGAATTTAGAATGAGTTTCAGATTGTGATAATATCGAAGATACAAAACACGATTGTGAATGAAAGATTGTAAGGGATCAATACTAGAAAGAAAGGAAGGAAGAATGAAAGAGAAAAAAAAAAGGAAAGAAGCTTCACCTTTCAAAAGAAAGCTTTTCAAAAGAGGTGATTCTTGGCCAGAATCTTGGCCCAGATTATAGATTATAATCGGGTAAGAGGAACTGAAAATCCCCTCCCCCTCCCCGGGATGGGATGCCCTCTGAATGTGTTTCCAAACAGAAATTGTATCTAAGTCTAACTCTTCTGTTTGTTTTTCGCCCCCCAAAAAGGGAAGGTAAACATTGTCCAATTAATGTCATATTACAAATATCAAATTAAGTTTCCCTTTAATAATCAGTTCCACAGCACATTTAGTGTAACAATTTTTGTTCTGGCTCAGAATTTAAGGGGAACATTTCTGTGTGCTCCTCCCACTGCCTAATCTGAGATCCAGGAGGTTTAAGACCCATATGGATTAAAGAAATTTCTCAATGAAGCAATGGAACTGAAATTGACCAGGCAAGGCAATGTGAGAGCAAAAGTGAGAATAGGAGTCTAGATTTTACAGCTGGCTGCTAGCTCCCATGACCTTCTCAGGGGACTCGGGCTTCAGCCCATCTCGTGCTGACTGTATTGCAACACCAACCTGGCGATGCCAAGTTCTAGTTCTCTCACCAAGAAGCGAGAGACCAGGGTAGCTGGTGGATAAGAGCACAGGCTGCCTGCCTTCCAAGTCAGTTGTTTCCTAGCTGTGTGTCTTTGTGCAAGTTACTCAGCCTCTCTGTGCTTTGAGGTTCTCATCAGCAACATGGGGCAATAACATGACCTGACTCCTACGGTGACCTTGAGGATTAAACGAATGAATGGGTGCGAAGTTCAGAACAGCGCTGGCCCACAGAGTGCCCTGGGGAGCCGTTCATGGTTACTAGCACTCTGTGAATGCTCTATGTAAGCTCATCCTCTGGGGAACGGCAGCTACAGCACAGTAGATCGTCAGACAGTGTGAGACGGCACCCGAGTCAGTTTCTTGAAATTGTGATCAAAGCTGCCTTCTCTCCACATGGCCACGGGGCACCAGATCTTATTTGGTTAGATGACGGTTTTGTGAATTTCCCGGGGAGTCATGCTCTCCGTCTAGCGAGCAGAGACACCAGCGGCAAGCCTTCCCTTTCCTGCAAAAGTCCTTTGTTTTGGCCACAAAAGGGAACTCAGTTAAATGTGGAAATCGAGGCACCAATGTTGAAAGCCTGTGGAGGTCTAAGACAGTTTGTGCTCATGGTGGACCGCTCAGAACATTCTAGGGCTGAATAAAGGAGCACTTTTTCTTAATTCCCAGGGTCGAGCAAAATGAATGACTCCACGCCGACTCCATACTATGACATTGATTACGGGATGTCAGAGCCCTGTCAGAAGACCGACGTGAGACAAATCGCAGCCAGACTTCTTCCTCCGCTCTACTCTCTGGTGTTCATCTTTGGTTTCGTGGGTAACATGCTGGTCGTCCTCATCCTCATCAACTGCAAAAGACTGAAGAGCATGACTGACATCTACCTGCTCAATCTGGCCATCTCCGACCTGCTCTTCCTTCTCACCATCCCCTTCTGGGCCCACTACGCCGCGGACCAGTGGGTCTTTGGAAATAGGCTGTGTCAGATTTTGACAGGGCTCTACTACGTAGGCTTCTACACGGGCATCTTCTTCATCATCCTCCTGACCATTGACAGGTACCTGGCGATCGTCCACGCCGTGTTTGCCGTAAAGGCCAGGACAGTCACCTTTGGGGTGGTGACGAGCGGGGTCACCTGGGTGGTGGCCGTGTTCGCCTCTCTTCCCGGGATCATCTTCACCAGATCCCAGAAGGAGAGGTCTCGCCTGACCTGCAGCCCTCATTTCCCACCCACTCATTACCATTTCTGGAAGAACTTCCTGACGTTAAAGATGACCATCTTGGGTCTGGTCCTGCCCCTGCTCGTCATGGTCATCTGCTACTCGGCCATCCTCAAGACCCTGCTTCGGTGCCGAAACGAAAAGAAGAGGCACAAGGCGGTGAGGCTCATTTTCGTGATCGTGATTGTTTACTTTCTTTTCTGGGCTCCCTACAACATCGTGCTTCTCCTGAGCACCTTCCAGGAGTCCTTCGGCCTGAATAATTGCAGCAGCTCCAACAGGCTGGACCAAGCCATGCAGGTGACGGAGACCCTTGGGATGACACACTGTTGCATCAACCCCATCATCTACGCCTTCGTGGGGGAGAAGTTCAGAAACTACCTCTTAAAGTTCTTCCGAAAGCACATCGCCAGACACTTCTGCAAACACTGCCCCGTCTTCCTGGGAGACGTGTCCGACAGGGCAAGCTCGGTTTACACTCGATCCACCGGGGAGCAGGAGATCTCTGTCGGCTTATGACCTGGACTTGTCTTTGTACACAGCCTGGGGGTGGGAGTGGTTCTTTTGAAAAGGAAGGTGCTGTCATAGAAGGGCTACGATTCATCCATCCATCTGGCATCTCTTTTAAGTACATTGGATCATTGGAAGCCGTCACTTCCGGAGAGCCAAATCGATATATGCTGATGACAGCGACCTTCCCATCTCCGCTCTACACACATCAACTCATTGGCACACTCTCCCTTCACTGCGGAAGTTCATTATTTAAAAAAAAAAAAATCATTGGAGAATTGCTGATTCTTGACTGTGGTTAACCTGAACAGGAACACCAAAATTAATCAAGAAACGTATTGGATAGTTTCTCACCTGCCGGAGGCAAGAGGGGCAGATTGCAAACGTGCTTAAAGCAGGTCCTTGTCATGATCGGTTAAGAAAGGACGTCTTCCAAGTGTGATCTGCCCTCCAAGGTGTGGTTGGTAAGATCCACAGATGTTCAGGACCAGGTGAGAACGGGGAGAGCATCTTCAGTGAGAAGGAGATCCTCTGCTGGGAGTGGGGAGGGAAAGTGAGTTCCAAGCTACAGACCCCAGACCTGAGGAGTGGCTCGGCGGCAATGGGAAGCTTGGCGTGGGCTGGGAAAGGCAGGGTGAGCCCGGACCGTGGAGAGTGTACACAGCACCAGTTGTCAAAGCCAGAGCAAGGAGGGCCCTGGCCACTGTTGCAGTGAGCTCATTGCATGGCCAAAGGATGTTCTGGAAAAGTGAGCATTTAAGGCAGGGAGGTCAATGACACGCAGGCGAGGTGAGGGGACATCTGTGTAGGTCCAGGCACCAGGGATGGGAAGCAGAGAGTATTTTCACAGCATGTAGGCTGAGAGTCAGGAGAACTTAGGATGGATTTGGGTTGGAGGTAAGAGGCAGAGGGAAGACATACAGAACCTCCAGGCATCAAGCATGCAGACTGGAGAGATGCCCTAAGGAAGACTTCAAGCATGGGAAGGGGATGAGGTTTGGGTCAAAAGCAGGAGGGGCTTGTGGAAGAGGAAGAGTCTGGTTTCGTGACCTTAAACACAGCCCTCTGTAGACAAAACCTGGGCTGTCTCTCCGTGGCTGCTCCTGCCCTGACAGCTGTCCTTCCCAGCCCAGTTTCAACAACGGGGCATCTCCAGGAGGCTTGGAAACACTTGACTTAGGAACACCTGAGCTTGAGGTCCAGGAACACAGGAACATTCAGGTGAGGACTGATTACATAGTTAATGAACCTATCAAGAAGAGCTTTCTAAGCACTGAGCTAAGAGACCCTGGGCCAGGGAGGGGAGCCCGAATGAGTACATCTCTGCCCTCCCGGGGCATACCACAGCTTCAACATTGTCTCCTGGATTCACCTCTCCATAGGCAGAGGGCAGAAGGGACAGATTCATTTGAAAACAGCCCGCCTCCAGCTTGATCAGCCACAGAAAGCACCACTTCCGGACCTTTGTGTTTCAGGCTGAGTGTGGCAACTTTAGACGCTCCTTCCAGCCAACTTCTCCATTGTCCCCAAACACTAAAGGATCTTTTCATGTCAGAGAGACAGTCATGACTGTTCTGAGCTGCAACTTTTATTATTTTGTACCTGCCTGAGATAGTTTTGGATCTGGGAAATGGCTGAGACCATTTGGGAGGGATGAGGCGATGGAACGTAAAGGAGTAAGAGTCACTCAAGGGTAAAGGTGTCAGAATAGTAAGAGGTGCTACGGATTTTTCTCAAGCTCTGAAAGACGAAACTTGAGAGCATGGGTGGCAACCGGGAAGCACCCAGAGACACTCTGAAGGTTGCTTCAAGGGCATCAGTATCCTATGACCCTAGCCTCTGGGTCAACTCAAAGACATTCTGTATCTTGGTGTATGTGTATGTATATATCCTACATATCTGAGAATCTTGTGTCTATGGAAAGTTACAAATTGCTTGTAAGAAAATCCTTACCCAATAAAAGCCGCCCTCTAAAATGACTGATCGTACTCTTGT